>NC_137459.1:199007964-199637964 GCF_964235325.1 Thermobia domestica | reverse complement strand
ATACTATAACTAGATGAATCCCAAAGTTATACGTGCCACCGGGAGGAATATGGTGAGTTACAACATATTTTGTAATGTAAGAACTACAAAATAATTACATGGCAGAATAGTTTGAACCGAGTCATTTGTTCGGAAACGGTTGGGTAAGTGGAAAACTCGGCCAACACGTATCCCATCATTTTCAACGACAAACTTTTTGGGGTAAAAAACTTTGTCCCAGGGTCCCAGACGGGGTCCAACTCAAAATTTTTCAAATGGCAAGGGGGGTTAAGTGGCACATCATTGGAAAGCTGTTGTAAAATGAAAGAAAATGCAGCAAGTCTCGACTCTCTACAACAACTCTGTGCAAAATGGCGACGGGTCAAAGTGTAAACAAAAACTTAATTGAAAAGTCCATGGTCACCCCTATAAATCGGAAATGGTGAGACAAATGTGAAAACAGAAAAGGATGTGTGGTATTATTTTCAAAGTATAACGATTTAAGTGAAAACGTCTTGTCCCAGGGTCCCCACATGGTCCCAGGTGGGGTCCAACTAAAAAAATTTCAAATGGCAAGAGAGGTAGGACATCGTTTGAAAGCTCTTGTTAAGTGAAAGAAGATGGAGCTCGTCTCGACTTTCTACGACAACCCTGTCCAAAATTGCGGTGGGTCAAAATGTAAACAAATTGGAAAACAATCCAAGATGGCCGCTTAAAACCTATATCGAAAGGATAAGCATACCAAACTGCTGAAGCTAGGAAAACAAATTTGGCATTAATGTTGATTAGTAAGTGACTAAAATATGCAAAATGTTCAAAAACACGACATCTTGAGTTCAAAATGCCGCACTATGTATCGAACGCATATCCAGCTTACACCCTGGTGTTGGAGAAGTGAACGTTTATGGTTAATAGTCCACAAAATATCAAAGAGTATAATCTGTAATCCAATATGGCTGCCAGCGTGAAAAATGAATTTGTATATAAACATGTTATTTCTTGGAATACTGTGACCAAGCCATCAAAGTTTGACGCAGTTCGATGTACTGAAATGACTTACATATGTTTGGTACTACTTGCCAATCTTGCAAATGATTTATTTTTATTTGGTATTGTTTGAAGTATTGAGATCAAACCAACGAATGACATACAAATGTAACCATCACGAATACGTTACAATAGAGCCCCCAACCTACTGGTGCAGCAAGTTCTTTCTGTATGAACTACGTATGACAAAATTAGAAAAATACCCGAAGGTATTCAACTTTTTTTTTTTTTAATTATTTTTTACTATGAGTAGGAAGTCATAGTTGTGTGTTCATCGCATATTCGTTATATTCAAGTAAATAATGCCGAGAGAACCGTGACGAACGTGCATTAACAAGAAACCATATATATGTTGTTACCGAATGAAATAATAGTTGAAGTGAATCGAAATTCAATTGTTGTTTAGTCTTCCTAGTATTTCTAAATACATAATAGAGAAAAATAGAGATTTAGATTTGTACTGTTATGAATGACAGGTTTTAAGCACCTTGGATTCAAGGTGGCCATATTTTTCAATTAAGCTTTTATTTACATTTTGACCCGCCACAATTTTGGACAGGGTTGTCGTAGAAAGTCAAGACTTGCTCCATCTAGTTTCATTTAACAAGATCTTGCAAACGATGAGCTTAACCTCTCTTGCCATTTGAAACTTTTTAGTTGGACCCCACCTGGAACCCTGTGGGTACCCTAGGACAAGACGTTTTCACTTAAATTGTTGTACTTTGAACATAATGCCAGACTCCCTTCCTATTTTCAAGTCTCGCCATTTCCGATTTATAGGGGTGACCATGGACTTTTCAATAAAGTTTTTGTTTACATTTTGACCCTCCGTCATTTTGCACAGGGTTGTAGAGAGTCGAGACTTGCTGCATTTTATTTCATTTTACAACAGCTTTCAAATAATGTGCCACTTAACCCCCCTTGCCATTTGAAAAATTTTGAGTTGGACCCCGTCTGGGACCCCGCGGGGGACCCTGGGACAAAGTTTTTTTTACCCCGAAAAGGTTGTCGTTGAAAATGATGGGATACGTGTTGGTCGAGTTTTCCACTTCCCAACCGTTTCCGAACAAATGACTCGGTTCAAACTATTCTGCCATGTAATTTTTTTGTAGTTCTTACATTACAAAATATGTTGTAACTCACGATATTCCTCCCGGTGACACGTATAACTTTGGGATTCATCTAGTTATAACATTTCAAATGCAAACACAATTGTCTCGTTCGGATCTCAGCGGAGCCACTGCGTGACCCTTCCTTGTTAGTAAATCTTCTATATAACTTTCTGAAGCTTTCTTTTGGCAGCGTGTAACGATAAAAAAATAACTGCTCACCAGTGTAACTTTCCTCAAGGGCCACCACTGCAACCATAAAGTATAAATTATTACTAAAAATGTAATTTCTCTTGTAAATTGAAAGTTGCACTGCAACACGAAAGTCGAGAAAAAAAAAAATGAACATGCTTGAAAGTAGAGGACTTACTTTAGCTCTAAACTGTGAAAAGCTACGTAAATAAAAATGTTTGTTAATCTTATTTCGGGGGTGTTATTGCAGTTATCATTTAAGTTTAGAATTATAGTTAACTACAGAGTGGCCTACACCTGTAACGGACATTAAAAAGGAAGCTCAAAGCTGATGGGTTATGGATACTTCCATTTGTGTGCAGTCTTGGACTGGAGGGTTTTTGGCCATGGCAGGAGCCTTACTCACTTGGAGGGCCCCATCTTCCCTTCCCATGTAGCCTCACAAAGTTGGAAGTTTCATCTTAATGTATTTTTTATTCTGCTTATTGTAATGGCATTCTATTTCCAATGGAGTTTGCTAAAATGCTAACTGAAACATTATCAATATAACCTGAAATTAAAGTTAATACAGATGGAGTATTATGAATCGCTATAACACAAAGATAAAGTGATTGCTTCATGAATGCTGTTTCAGTGGACGCACAAAAGCCTTCAATTATATTTGAAACATTTTAAGATTTTATCTTATATTTCCTAATGTGTATGTGCACCAAATTTTATTTATAGTCTATATGTCTCTAGGAAACCAAAAGCTGTAATAAACACACATTCATATAGTTTATCTATCTATTAAAATGCTACAATAGCAATTAAAGGCACCTGAGCTCTAACCTATAACTTTGGCTTTCAAATCTTTCATTTACGGTTGTGTGTGATTTCACGTTTAACAGAGACAAACATTTTAAGTATGTGTACTTTAAATAAATTAGTTAACTAGATCTTTTTCATAAAGTTTATGATACAAAATTATTGTCCAAAGCCTTTGTATTTTAATAAGCCTTTTCTAAAATCAATGCATGTGAGTTGTGCTTCCATCTTCCGAGTTCTTTTAAACTATGTGTTGTGGACGTTTATATGTTTGTGGTCAATCCTTTCGACAATGAGATCTCGGAAACTATAGGCTCTAGAAAGACGATATTTTCACTGATCGATTGGAAATTTTGCGTAGATTGTCCAGTTCTAATTGAACATTTTTTTAAAAAAACGTGGCCATTATTTCTTTATTATTTTTTTTTAGGGTACACTAGAAGCGTTGAAATTAAAAAAAAAAAAAAAAAACTAAAGCATCATACGCTATGCGTTATACATTCCAACGCTACAATGTTGTATATTGGTGTTGTATATGTCTCAGGCGTTTGTTCAATGGCCAAATAATAGTGAAAAAGGAAGGAACCATTTCTCGAGTCTAAGATAAATCTTTATTTTTTTGAGTGTTTTGCCCAATGAACACCATATATAACTGACATAATTAATTGTGTATTTAATGTATTTGCTTATTACATACTGCATGCAAGAAGAATGAAAACAATGGTCATAAATGAATTAGAAACTCCAACCGGAAGTAGGCTCAGATCTTGCAAACGATAGGAGATATCGAAAAAATCTTCTCTTTACGGTATATCTTGCCGATTTTTATGAAGACGTCTTTCACTTGTATCTGTAAAGGAACATGTACAGATGTGAGGAATAACAAGGAGATTCATTCTCATATGTGAGTGATGCGCTGTGTAGAGACTGCAGCTTCAGCTAGTCTATATATTAAAATGCGAGGTTTAATGTTTGTCTCCAATCGTTTCGACAATGAGATCTCGAAAACCACAAGTGCTAGAAACGTGTCGTTTTCGCTCGTCGATTACAAATTTTGTGTAGGCTGTTCAGTTCTCGTTCAAATTTATCAAAAACCGTATCATTATTGTTCTATTCAACATTTTAGGGGCCGTTTTGAGCCCATGAGATTAACGTTGTTGCAGGCCGAAACTACGGTGTTAGGCAGCCAGTAGAGAAGTTACATATGGCGAGTTGACGGACATTTTAGGCGCTTTGCTTATATTTGAACGGCAAAACCTATTGCATACTGGTAACTTCAAAGGCCTCAAGAGACGCAATGAGGCATACTCGGACGGATCTGGATTTATTAGAAAAAATATTTCTACTTAATATCTTGTTACTTCTACAAATTTGCTACAAACTCACTCCAACATCTATACATAGCAATTCACTTCCTTTGTGAGACTCCTATCCTTTACTTGTGTGAGTAAGGAGACATGCACAGTGAGAATAAGATGGTCATGGTCATAACAGAACGATGTGCTGAGTAGACAGCGCACGTTCAGCAAGTCTATATATTAAAATGCTAGGTTTGTATATTCGTCTCCAATCCTTTCGACAATGAGATCTTGAAAACCACAAGTGCCAGAAATGTGCCGTTTTCACTGGTCGTTTTCAAATTTTGTGTAGATTGCCCAGTTGTAATTGAATATTAAAATACATGGCTGTTATTTCTTTATTACATTCTTTAGAGGTACACTGGAAGTATTGAAATTTTAAAGAAGTAAAGCATAATATCCCACGAGTTAATCCATTCCAACACAACACAGTTGTATATCTCTCAGGCGTTTGTTTCATGGCCAAATGATAATACAAAAAAGGATAACCATTTCTTCAGACTAAGATGAATCTTCATTGTTTGGAGTGTTTTGCCCAATGAACACCATAAATGATTGACATTAATGTGTTTGTAATGTATTTTCTTGTTACATACAGCATGCAAGAAGCAAGAAAACACTGATCATACATTAATTAGAAACTAACCGGAAGTAAGCTCAATCTTGCAAACGGTGCAAGATATTGAAAAAATAATCCAAAAAAACTCACGATTTTTATCAAGACGTCTTTCACTTGTGTACGTAAAGGGACATGTATAGATGATATGAGGAATGACAAGGAGGTTCATGCTCATATGTGAATGATGCGCTGTGTAGAGAGCGCAGGTTCAGCTAGTTACAAATATTAAAGTATATGACATATTACTGAATCATATTATAGCACTGATGGTAGATTCAAATGAAACACAAGAAGATAACCACTCTAAGCTAACATCTCAATTTATAAGCGACATAGAGAGCATTTAATTAACTCGTCTGTTGTATAAAGTCAAAAATAATAACTGCTGCACAGGACAAGTATGTGCCACAAGCTGTATTGGTTTTCACACTTTCTTGCCCTTCCTTTCCTTCGGAATCTTCATCATTGAAATATCTTTCGATGCCTCCCTGTTTGGTAGTTTGTCTACTTTTTTTTTTTTTTTTTGAAGGTTACGACACTTGACAGATAAAGCTTTGCACATGTTCACGAATTGTACAAGTTCTTTCGATAGGTGAGCCTTATCGAGGTTTAACTTAGTTTCAATTGCTGCAAATGAGTTCTCTGGAAGCCGTTCTTTTATTTCATTGAAACATTTAGGATATAGCAACCGCAAATTCTTAAGTTACTCAGGAGTAGGTCAAAACCTTTCTTTCACACTGATTGCTGCTAAATTCAAAATCTCGCAGTAATGTTCCGCTTTAAAGAACCTGATGGGCTTAAGTCTTTGCCTCTCATCACATCAGCCATTCTTTTCTTCTTCGATAGCGGACTCAGTCTCAATGTTAGTATAATATTCCTTTAATTGCAGTTTCGTTGTTTTGCAGGAGTCTTTCGCTTTGTCTTGCAAATTCTTCATCCTGGTGTTGAAGTTTCTTCCGTAGCTGTTCACGTAATTTTTGCTACTAAATTCCAAGCAGTAGTGTAATTCAGAGTCCAGTAGTACAAGTAGGGCAGTAGTGTAAATATTTTGAGACGGGTTGCTAATACGAATAGGTCATCGTACACAGCACACATCACAATGGTTTGGAGTTCACATCATTTATGTAACAAGGTCTGGGCTCGAGACTTCGTTTTTGCATCGAACTGTGCTGGTTGTAACGTCGTTCAGGAACAGTAGAAAAGTCAGAAATTGATTGCTTTGGAAGCCTGTTGCGTCGGGTCTTTCCCTTAATAAATGAAGGTATTAATGATCGCATTTAAAGGTCTATATTTAATCCATGAACGAGTAGCTCTTATTTTTGAAGCCTTCGAAGTTTGTCACTTCCAGTATAATTCTGCTTTACTTGCTCTGCCCACACATCCATGCGCTTATGTGATTCAGACAGAAAAACTGCGCTCGTCGGAATGAGACCAATAACTGTGTGGAATCTACCATTATTAAGTTAATTTGATCTGATTTTGAGTTTAACGTCCCGTTCAGCAGCGAGACCATGTATGAGACGTAGACCTACTGATTAACGTGGAATCCCAACCACATGAGCTCCTGCCGGGAATCGAACCCGGGCCTTCCACGCCAAAGGCGCGTACGCTAACCGCTTAGCCACGAATGAGCTCTCATTATTAAATTAAGAACATTAGCCATGCAATGTGTGTATACATTTTCAGGATTGTCCTGTTTCAAATATGACTGCATGCCTTCGTATTAGCGATTCATATTCGACGCACCGTTAAACAAACAGCTCACCACAGTTGCCTTAGACACACCGTGTTTATCGAACGTGTCTTTTATAGCTGATATATACGCAATCCGGTCGTATCATGAATCAAAACAAGACACAGAAGATGTTCAAATGCTCTTTTTTTTTTTTTTTTTTTGTATTGATTATATAGCGAACAACCACAGTAAGCTGTTCCAGTGACCATACATCGTGAGTCGAGTCAATCATTACACTAAATGTTTGAGATTGTCAGATAATGTACTGCTGAATGGTATGTCCTATAATGTGTATGAGTTTGTTTATGGATGTCTTCGATAAAAATGTGATTAACCAACCACGTCCTTTCCGTTTTGCCTTCCTCTTTCTTTCTTCAAATTATTTCCTACTCTTGCTCAGTTTTATGGACTCCTGTATGTGTTCGTTCAGGACATTATCGTATTTGCTGACGAGTAGAACAAGGGTGGGGACCCGTTCTGTTTCTTTATTGTGTTGCAATAAATTCTCAAACTACTAACAGAGCTTCTCAGCTGGACTTTATGAAGTCAGTCTAATTTCAGTATTCATGGGGACCCCCATAACACATTTGGAGAATATGATGCTGGGGTCCCACTCTTCATATTGTTGAAATATATTCTTACTAAGCCAAAAACAAATGGCCTCAAACAGGACTTTATGATACTGTTAGTTTTTTTTTTTTTTTTTTTTTTTCAATAATGGAACCCCAAGACTACACTCAATGTTGGGGGCTACCGAACTCTGGGAACAGAACAAACTGCAACCAGTAACTATGCTCCAACACAGCAGACATATTTTATCTTACTTTCCATGTTATTCAATATTCATTATGTATAACGAGCGAGTCAAAAGTCCCTTGCCAGAAACCAACTCGGTAACTATTGAAGATATGAAAAAATGATAAGAGAGCATTTTGATTTCCAGGTGCGGGTTGTCAATCTGAAATGGTGGAATTTTCGTAATCGGATAAAACGTTTAAGCTCGACAGTGGTATAGCACCCAATAATAAAGAAAAGTGCAACGTTGCCACGTCAGTGGAGGACAAGGTGAAACTAAATAATCTGGAGCGTGAAATACCCTGGGCCAAGCCCAAGGAGAATACAAAGGGGAGCGAATTAAAGAACAAAGGAGCAGACCTATTTACGGAGCCCATGACAGCGACGTCAGCACCACAAGGGTAGAGGGGTAGAAGAGAGGAGAGATATACGAGGAAGACAAATGAAAATAAGTCGCGTCGTTTTCTGACAGGTTTATTGTACTACTATGAGCAAAATAAATGACGCGTCTCTTTATTTTGAAGTTTTTTGAAAATATCTCCGTTTTCTTTATATGTTCGAAATTTCGGAAGGATTTCCCAGCAGGACAGGTTAATAACAAACCAGTTTTTAATATTTGTGTTAGATATTAGCTTAAAATAAAGAAATCAGAAGCAAAAAACATTAAATCGACAGAAATCTCGAAAATTACCAACTCTGCTAAAGTGGGAAATTTTCAAGAACGCGAGGGAATTCTGCAGTTTAACACGAAGCAGCGACATCTATGTCATTGAGAGAAACGTGGATTAGATCTACAAACGAAGTATTTCTAATATGTCTTATTATATGCATTATCAGCGAACTCCAAATATATGAATATATGCTAAGTATTAACGTATAGATAGAGCAAATAGTGAAAATTGCCTATGGAAAAGGACGAATTGTTAGCACAACCGTAATGAAAAATTGTCTTTACTGTAGAACAGGTTCAGTTCACGTAAGAAAACAAATAGCTCAGTTAGATAAAACAACGAGTTTGTATGCCAAAGGTAGTGGGTTCGAATCCCATGGAAGTGCTATCATTTTTATCACTGTTATTTTATTTATTTTTTTATTTGGGAAAGAATCAAATTGTAACATATGTGTAAAACTCATGGCGATACCAAAAAAAGAGAAAATATCGTTGTCGCATTTGCATTAGTGTCTCTAATTTTTGTTTGCAAACAGTTTCGTAATTATTTCCCCTATGCTCACTGCTCACTACATGCTCACTGATGCATAACGAATGTTTTTCAGTAAATGTTAATTCTAATTTCGAGAATTTTATAAAGTTTCACAATGTTTCTCACTAGATAGTCTTCTATCTACGTGTTGGGTATTTTGATAACAGATTTCCCTATTAAATGTTTAATTTTCCCTATAAATATTTGTCTTAAATTGAAATTGTTTTGAATTTACTACATAAGGAAAGTTGTCCGAAGGAGAAGAACTCAAGTAATTGATATTCTACGTAAAAGCAACCTATTGTACAATGATGATGCTTCTTACCTTCAGCACATAATCTTAACGTTAGAGAGTCAGACAGAGAAAAATCCTGTTTTTTCCTCCCCTATGACCACTCATCTTAAAGCTCTACATGTAATGATTCGTGTCTCATAATTTCGGCTCTCCAAAAACATTCATATTTATTATTATTATTCCTGAATATGCCACCCTTACATCATAATATAGTAACTTTAGATATCTTAGTTTAAAGTGCTTTCTTTAGTAATAATTCGAGCAACCACGTCACAAAATTTAAAATGTATGAGGGGGCACGACTTTTTATTTCCCCCCTCTCTTTCCAGCAACCTCCAACAGAAAGTATATAATTTCTGAGAAGCAGGGCAGACAAAATGAATAAGAAATGTATTTACAGCATCCTTTCCTCCTTCGTGAATGGAATATCACGTAGCATTTTTTATTCTACCGAAGATGACTCTAGGCCGTTATAGTTAGGTAACAAAAGAAATACCTAATATATTTATAGCGCCCCTTGACTGTAATATTACCTCTTCTTTATTTTTTGAGGCTTCCGTACACAACCAAGGGTGACAAAAAGAATAGGAAAAGTGTCTAAAGATTACAAAGCACTTTATATTTTGTCAGAAACAAGGCAGTATATACACAGCATTGCTTTCGTTAACAAGTGTTTCACCCTTGAAACACTTATAAAATTCACCCTCGCTTATAAAATTAGGCAGAATAAACTTTTCCCGATCATTTTTCTAGAGGGATTTGTCCAGGATGGTTCGGTGTCGGGCTAATAACGATGAGTATGTTTATTTACACCACCGTTAAAGAAATAGCAAACTTTCTGAAAGGAACTTACTTAGGAAACATCAGATCTTCCTTCTACTTAGCCAGAGCACACTGAAAAATTGCATCTGGCGATCTGAGTGAAAGTTCTATGGGACTATTAGAAAAATATATATTCCTGTTTCCACGCTGATGGTAGTATTTTTAAGCAGTTATTGAATTACGTTCGAAGCATAGGCGCAAATAGTGCCCCCGCAACACTGTGGCGTGTGGACCGCACAAGCCGCAAGGCCAAAAAATATACAGAAAGTACGCAGGGGAGGACCAGGCCAAATTTTCACACATGCAAAGTGACTTTTGGGCGCCCTCCCTCTAGTACTAGCCTATATTTTACATTTTATCATAGTGTTTTTAATATTTTAAACCCATTTTTTTAAAAAGAAATTCATTACCTAGGAAAATTTCACAAAGAATATGGCCCGCTATAAACAATACGAACTCCGCTCCCCCCGCTTGGTCTAGTGGCTAGCACGCCTGCCTTCTGTGGTGCCGGGTCCAATTCCCGGTGGATTACTGTTGAACGATAAAAGTGGTTCGGATTCTACTATAATTAGTATCCACATCTCCCCTGGCCATTAAGGCATAACCGTGGAACGCTAAACTCAAGCAAACAAACAAACAATACTTACTTCCCCGCCACTCTTTATTCTACATGCCCTCTCTCCATTTTTCGATACAGTCCCCTTAATTCTATGAAACTCTCTTCTTCCATGGTGAAATGGAAAAAGATCATGTAATTGCCACTACTTTACAAGAATATAACCAAAAACGTCAGTAGAAAACACATTATAAAATTTACTTTTTGAGGCTCGTTTTGGCGCCCGGAGCAGTCGCTCGGCTCTTGGTCCATCCCTGAAAGTACGGACGCATAACTAAGGACTGCGGAGGAGAGGTTAAGCTTCATGTTATGCCACTGGTTTCACGTGTTTGAAATGTTCAGTAAGTGATCGGTTAGTGAAATAATTTCGACGGTTACTGATGTTTAAAGTTTAGCTAAGACAAAGTTACCTAACCAAATACATTTGATATCGCGATGCCACAATTTGAGTTTTCCTCACATAAAAAATATAAAAACAATAGTAATAAAACCCTTACTCATACTGGGCTCGAACTAAAAACCTAATTCCTACAGACTAGTTGCTCTGACCAACTGAGTTTCGATTTCTTACGCGAAAGAAGTCTGTTATATTACGAGGCATGCATTTCATTATCAAAACTGTTCGAAGTAATACGAACATGGCTTAAGAACAGAGACGTAACTGAATTACCACTCGATTGACCTTGAGGGCAAATCACCAAAAGGTAGCTATAAACGTAAGTTCAGTATGCATTTCTGTGGAGTTCTGTGCAGTATTCCTATCTGCCAATCATGCTTGTTCGTAGGAGTAATATTTTACAAACCTAACCTTTCGATAGAGCACAATGGCAGAGGGAAGGAAGGAATTCTTGCCCTTGTGAACGTGGGATACCACCATGTGGAATAAAACTGTCGCGTCTCCTTGAAGTGATATTTAATCGAAAACAACTCGTTTTCCTTTATATATCCGAAGTTTTTGAGGGTTTCAACATGAGAAAACGTTACTGACAAACAAGGACGCATTTAGGGGTGGGTCCATGGTGTCCGGACCCCCTCTGAAATCCCAACTTTTCTGTAAATTTAGCATAATTTTGGGGGTTATCTTAATTTTATTATAGAGCTCCTCCGTGGCTAAGCGGTTAGCGTACGCGTCTTTGGCGCGGGAGACCCGGGTTAGATTCCCGACGGGAGCTCATGTGGTTCGGATTCCACGTTAATCAGTAGGTCCACGTCTCATATAGCCTCGCTGCTGAACGGGACGTTAAACTCAAAATCAACCCATTAATTTTAGTATAATTTATCCTAATATTGAAGTCGGACCCCTCCCGAAATAAATTACTGCATACGTGTCTGCTGACAATTTTCAATATATTCGTTAAATAGTAAAATAACTAAATTAGTAGCAAAAAGCTTCAACACGGGCTAACTTTTGTCCACTGCCAATATTGTTAGAAGGGTTATTAATACAGTGAAACCTGTCTTTAGCGGAATCGAACGGGACTTGCAAAAATTTCCGTTAAAGTCAGGTTTCCGCTTAGTGGAGGTAGACCTTTCCTCTTTAAAAAAAATACATGTTTATAAAGGGGCATATTGAGAAAATATATTGCTCTACGTACATTGTTCGATTACAGTACTTCTTTCTTCTACGAATAAATACACACAAAAAAATTAAAATGAATACAAAATATATTCTGCACACGTTTTCTTTATTTTTCTAATAGCCAAGCAGGATTTTCTGTGTACATTGCTTCTTGGCTGCTTGACTTTCCACATACAATTTAGCCTGAGAAATTATACTAAGTGAATCAGAATCATTTTTCCGTAAGACAAATTTTTCAGTTTCTTTAAACTTCTGAGAGCATCTTGATATGTATTCATTCTACACTCTTCTTCGAACTCGGTATCGTATTCCTCTTCTTCCTCTATCTCGTTTTCTTCTTTCCGACATTCCGTATGAATTTTGATTAAGTTGCGGGGATTAAGGATAATTTGTGGGGGTGAATATGAGTAGGGTTGGGGAAGATAAACACTGTCCAGAAATATTTAACAAAAGAACTAACATTTTATCGCAGACAGTGTAATGTATATGTCTCAAAAAATGTCTAAACATCTTCTAAACGCTGTAGTCCGGAACTCAGAATTTTCCGTTAAATGTTTATTTTTCTTTCCGTTGTCCGCGTAACACAGTTTCCGCTTAATGAAGGGACTTTTTACACGTTTTGTTCTCCAAAATTCATGGGACCGTGAAATATTTCCGTTTAAGACAGTTTCCCGTTTAATAAAGGGTCCGTTGAAGACAGGTTTTACTGTACCAAAAACTGCTAGTCAATGCTGAACCTTGGAACGTCACCCCGAACAACAAGCCTATTGTTGAGAACTACATATGAAACATGTTATCAAAACTTATCCAGCTTTTATCTGGCATGAAATTATTATATACACCAAAAATTAACTCTCCTAAAATGTGTATCTAAACATTGCTCTACGTATCTATGAAGCAATGAAATTTTTTATCGAAATATGTGAGCAGGAAACTCTAACAGCCAGCCATTTTATTTAAATCGTAATAAACCCTGTAACCGTGCATTAACGTGAAGACAAAGCTTGGTCCATTGGTAGTGTTGGAAGAATGAAAACTCAATGTTCGTAGATTCGAATCTATCCACTCATCACAACATTTTATTCTTATATGTAACGATGAAATAAGAAAAAAATGTATAACCGTTAAGACAAAACTTCAACCAAGTCTGAAGAGAACAATACTAAAATAGTAACACAATGACGTCAACCAAGAATTATTTCATGTAGCGTTTGGACGAAATTACAGCTGTCAACAATTGCAGAAGTAAAAACAGGCTGATAGGTGTAACGCAGTCTAGACTTCTGAATGCATTTACTTCCTGAAAACTTCCGTCTCGTCATTGGTATGCCGTAAGTTATGGTAAAACCTTTCAATTGGAAGTGAAATGACACAAATTAAAACAGTTTTAAATCAATAAATGTCTATGTGTAAAAGTAGGTGTTTCTTATCTGTAGTTCTGAGTTCCTTTTACTGTGAAGTGACAAATGAGAGAAGAAAGTATAGTGTTCGAAAAAAAATCAAATTTGAGATTTCAACGAATTTACATGTATTAACTTATAGCTCCTAACACCGAAAAAGTTATTTTTCGATACATGTCCATCTGTTCGTCCATCCGTTCGCTACACTTTTCTGTGCACTCGCCTAGAGGCCATACCGTTCAACTTATCTGCACCAAATTTAAGATTTCCATAGTATTTCCTATAGTTTTTTTTATTTCCCTCCTACTCCCAAAACAAGGGTAGTTTCCTGTACGATGAAAATAGAAAAAAGATATTTTCTCATAACTGGCTCTGTCTTGTTTCCTTTCTTTTTTTATATAAATCAATATTTAATTAGCAACCCTATTTTGTGGTATTAAGCATTTATCTGAGAAAAATCTACAAGAGGTAGTTTATACTAAGGGCTGAGTTTTTTCTCAGTGATTTTCTCAAAATGGACTCAAGTGTTTTCGTTCATATTTTATAAATAAATATTTCATTAATAACTTAACAATATGGCATAACTCGTTTGTCCTAAAAAAATGCGAGGGGTAGTTTATTTTTGGTGGAGTGTGTTGTCTGGGCGATTTTCTCAAAAATGAGTCAAGCAATTTTGTTCGTACTCAGAAATAAATATTTCATTAGAAACCTAATAATATGGAATAACTCGCTTACCCTGAAAGAATCCTCAAGAGATAGTTTATTCGGGGAGTTATTTTTCCCTCACGATTTTCTCAAAAATTACTCGGGCAATTTTATTGATAATTCATAAATAAGTATTTCATTAATAACCCTATATTTTAGTATAAGTTATTTCTATGAAAAACAATTACAACGGATATTTTATTTTGGGGGTCAAGGTTTTTTCCCGACTATTTTCTCGAACGACAGGCGATTTTGTTCAAATTTCGCAAATGAATATTTCATTAATAACCAAAAGTATATCTTAACTCATTGTTCGAAACAATTCACAAGAGGTAGGTTACTCCTGACGTGTTCTTTTTGAACGACTTTCTCAAAAATGACTCATTTGATTTTTTTCATATTTCATAAACAATGATTGCATTAATTGGTATATTATATGTCTAATGAAAATGTGCTCAACGTGTGAGTTAGTTTTGTAGTGTGGATTTTCTTCAATCGAAGTTTCTTATTCGATAATCTGACATTCGATGTATTTGAATAATACGATAATTTTATTCGTATTATCCAAATACACACTTCAGTAACAACTGCGGCCTAACACAGTTAAGAAATTGAATTTTAAAAGTTTAGTGCGGTGGCTCTGTAACTGAATATTTTATGACAAACTCCCTAGCTTTTTGTGGTAAACTCAGGCTTTTCTTTTTTGAGCGACAATAGAGAGAAGAAAATATAGTGATTGAGAAAATAATATATCAAACTCAGATTTCAACGGATTTACATGTTTCATGGCGTCTACATACCGAAAATGCGACTTTTCGACACCCGTCCTTCCGGTCCGTTCGTTCGGTACACTTTCCTATGCACTCGCCTAGAGGCCATACCGTTCAACGTATCTACACCAAATTTTAAACTTAACGGTTTACATAGTATTCCTACAGGAGATTTTCCAATTTTTTCCTACCACCTAAAATAAGTGTTGTTTACCAACAGCCGAAAATCGAAAAAAGCTATTTTCTCAAAAATGGTTTTAATAATTTTATTTTTCATTAATCAATATTTAATTAACAACCCTATATTGCAGTATCAGATATTTCTCTTAGAAAAATTTACGAGGGGTAATTTATTCTTGGAGGCGACTTTTTCTCGACGATTTTCTCAGAAAAGACTCTGGCAAATTTTGTACACACTTCATAAATAAATATTTAACCTTACAACATGGTATAAGTCAATTGACCTGAAAAATATATGAGTAGTAGTTTATTCTTGGAGTTGAATTTATTCCCAGTTTTTCAAACACGACCAGTTGGCAACCCTGTATCTCGACAACGAAGCTAAATTCGAAAACTACAAGAGGACCATTTGTCTCCTTTTGATTTCACGAATCATCTCCCAAAGTTTGTAGACATCTTTCAGGTTCACCCTTAATGAAGCTTCTTTTCGAAAAGTTAATTATTAACTTTAGGCATTTTTTATCTTTTTTAAATCACAAATGCCGTTATTAAGGCAGAGAGCTATTCTGAGAGAATAGATCTTGAAAAATAATTTCAAAACTTTTGTTTTCGAGACATTCCAGACAAGACGAGACATTTTACAAGCTATCTCGTGTCCAAAACATTTGTCTCATCTTATCTTGGATGTCACAAAGCGCGTCTCGTTTTTCTCGAGACGTGTTTTTATCTCGTGCGCATTCGTTAACACTTGGAAAAGATTATCTTTCTACTCAAAGCATTGTTTTTATAATGATTGCATATTTATGATAAATGCTGTCAACATAAATTACAGTCCTTTCAGTTGAATTAATTTTTATTATAATTATTGAAGTTAAAATTAAATGCAATATCTAGTTTAACGTTGCACGGTTATGCACCTACGCTAAGGGAGAATGATGATGAATGAAATGGTGAAATGAAGAAAGTGGGAGGAAAATGGAAAATCCCAAGAAAACCCATAGCCATGCACACGGTATTTGCCCACCTCAAATTTCACTTGGCGCGAAGTTGAATCGAGCCACGGACCCCATGCACCAAAGGTGAATGCTTTATTATTATTATTATTATTATTATTATTATTATTATTATTATTATTATTATCAAGATGGCGCCAACTAACGACACGTGTGGTCTGTGTCGTAAGCCATTTTTTTGGGAAAACAATTATTTCTATCATGTTGTCTATGCAACAATAGATATCATGTAAAGAACTGTCTCAAATTTGGACATGTTGAATACGAAATGTATTCGGAAAAAGGCATTTCAACATATAAATGTCAAAACTGCATAAGGCAACGAGACGACAACACGGCAGTTACTCCTACATTGAGGAAGCACGTAAGTTCCATAGACACTGATCAAATAGACAATTATGGTGGTGATTCTAGTGATGATGAAGTTTTAGAACATGAGGAAAATAAATCCTCAAATACTATTTGTTCAAATAACAACTCAAAAGGTGTTTCATGGTGTAGTGTAGTGAATGAAAAGTTAGACCATGTAATATCTATATTACAGGAAATAAGTGACAAGTATGAGGCATTGAAAGCTGAATTAATTTCTGTAAAGGAAGAAAACATCAAATTAAACGAATTAGTGAAAGCAAGTAGTGAGTTAAGACATTTGCAGAAGTTGTAAATAGTCCATCAACACCTGACCGTGTTATAGTGCAAGGGTGCTCGAATGAAAACAATGTCAAGGTCAATGAAGCGAACGACATGCCATATGAGCGAGTTGCAAAAAATGTAAACAATAGTGACTGGAAGGTTTAAGCCAACGCTCCAGGCGTATTAATCCAGCAAAACAGCCAGGAATCGTAACAAATCATGAATCACGCGAACCTATCAGAAGCTCAAATCTAATGCAGGGAAGAAGTGCTAGTGATAAACTAAAGGTAAACAAAAAAACACCTCGTGTATCCGCAGTGTTTGTGACTCGGCTTGATCCTAGTGTTTCGTGTGATGAGCTTAGTGCATTTATTAAAGATAGTGCAAACATTGAGGTCGTAAAGTGTGCCAAATTAAAAACAAAACACAACAGTTATTCATCCTTTTACGTTAGTGTACATGAAAAACATGTTGATACTGTGTGCAATTCAGACATGTGGCCTGAAGGAGTATTGTTTACAAAGTTCATGGGACGTTTGAAGGATGAAATAGTGGTACCCACGTCGGCAAGCGATCGGAATGGAAAAGAGCAACAACAGGTAACTAATACATAATCAATGCATACGAGATATTTACAACTATACTATCAAAATTCTAATGGTTTGAACACAAAAGAAAAAGAATTTACAGATGAAATAAACTGTGAGAACTATGATTTTTATTGTATAACAGAAACGTGGTATAAAAAGGACAACTGTTATCTTTCTCAAATCTCTAGAAACTACAGTGTGATACGAAAAGATAGAAATCTAACCCTCACAAATAAGTCTAAAGGTGGAGGGTGTTTACTCTTAATAAAAAATGAATATTCTTATGAAATCCTTAATCCCCCTGACGAATCCTTAGACATTATTATAGCAAAAATTTTAATTCCTGACAGTACCCCATTGATTTTATGTTTAGTTTATTTCCCTCTTGACGTGTTACTTCAAGATTTTAGTAACTACTGTGAGTGGCTATGTTCTTTTGTATTGACGAAAGATTTTAATGTAATTATATTAGGATATTTTAACGCAGGAGGCATAGATTGGATTTCAGGTAACATAACAACTGATAATTATTATTCGAAGAAAAAAGCAGAAAAAAATGTTTGAATTAAGCAATATTTTAAATTTAAACCAGAAAAATAAGTCATATGACCATAGTAATCCGGGAAGAGTATTAGATTTGTTGCTAACAAATTTGGATAACAGTTCTATGTATTTTGACATCCCACCACTGACTAAAGTCGATCGCTTCCATCCCCCATTCATTTTTGAGTGGAAAATTATAGATAGTGGCAAATATTGTCCCGTTCCTCAGTACGATACATATAATTTCAAACAAGCAAATTTCCTAGGTATTTATAAGGGCATTAGAGAAATTGACTTAATAAATAATTGCAGTAACAGTGTCAATGAAACCACTGACCATTTATATAATTTAATTTATTCTGTATTTAACGAGCATGTACCTAAGAAGTCAATTGGTTGTAAACAAAAATATAAGGATCCATGGATGACGCGAGAATTGAAAGCACTAATAAACAAAAAAACTAAATATTTTGTTAAAGCCAAAAGAACAAATGATGACGTATGGTATCAGAGATATTCAGACCTAAGGAAACTTGTGAAAAAGAAATACATTGAAGCAAGAAAATCTTATTATTCAGGTTTAGAAAATAGTGTTTATAAGAACAGCTCATATTTTTGGAACGTTTTTAAAAAGTCTGACTGTAAACAAGTACCGAAGCAAATAAATTGTAATGGTATGCTAATTCAAGACACTGTCGAAATTGCTGAGGCATTTAAGAGTGCATTTTATGAAGCTTTTAACTTAGAAGTAGGTCAAGAGGTATTGCCTGAGAATATCGTTAGTAATAGTGCTCTAATCGGAATTCCTACCGTTACTGATTTAGATGTAATGGAAGCAATTAAACTAATTAAACCGAACACTACTCCAGGTCCAGGTCCTTATTATGTAATAAAAGCTTGTGCAACTGAACTTTCAACTAGTTTGGCAAATATATTTAACGTTTCATTACGTACAGGTGTATATCCTTCAATGTGGAAGCAAGTATATGTTGTTCCGGTGTATAAATCAGGTGATAGACAGATTGCAAGCAACTACAGGCCAATAACTCTTGTCAATGCATTCTCGAAGATATTTGAACTAATTGTTCATAAACACATATATTTTAATGTAAGAAATGTCTTAAATGAGTCTCAACATGGTTTTTATAAGGGCAAGTCAATTGTAACAAATCTAATTCATTTTACAGACTTTACCTATAACGCACTGAAAAATAAATTGCAAGTCGATGTAATATACATAGATATATCAAAAGCTTTTGACTCTGTCAGTCATAAGTATCTCATTAGCAAGTTATCAAATATTGGTTTGTCACCTTTGTACATTCGCTGGTTTGAAAGCTATCTGTCAAACAGTACTTACGAAGTTAAAATCGGACCTGTACATTCTAGTGTAGGCTATGTAAAAAACGGAATACCACAAGGGTCGCCCTTGGGCCCTCTCTTATTTTCTTTATTTTTAAATGACCTGACAGAAAAAATAAAATACTCTAAAATTCTCCTATATGCTGACGATATGAAGTTGTTCAGATTAGTCAACAATGAGTTCGATAATTATTTACTGCAACAAGACTTAAATGCAGTAAACACGTGGTGTAGAAATGATTTTCTAAAAATTAATGATAAGAAAACAAAATTTATGACATACACCAATAAAACTCAATATTATGTCAGTAAATATGAGGTCAATGGTGTACAAATTGAGAAAGTAAGCATTATTAAAGACCTAGGTATTACATTTGACAGTCAGTTAAAGTTTTCTAATCATATAAATTGTATTGTACAAGGTGCCAGAAGGATAATAGGTTTTATTTTTAAACAGTGGCCTGTATTTCAAAGAGATAAAACGTATGTATTTCTATATAAATTACTTGTAAGACCAAAATTAGAATTTGGTTCGGTAATTTGGAACAGCATTTCTAAAACTTTGACAAACAAGATTGAATCTGTGCAAAAATGTTTTATTCGACTTCTATGTTTTAAAATGAAAATGAGCTATTACTCACATAGTTATGAATATTGGACTGATTATTGGGGTTTAGAAAGCCTTATGAATAGACGAAAAAATTTCGACAGAGTATGCATGCAAAAAATACTAGATAACATTTATATCAGTGAATATTGTTTACAAAACATAGGTTTTAAAGTGCCAAATCATAGCATAAGAAATACCATGATTTTAGTTCCTCTGAATTGGAAATGTGAAATTTTAAAAAGATTGACATATTCTTTAAGCTCATTTTAGACTTATTGTATCAAACAATGTGAAAGTTTTATGTGATCTGACTGGCAGTTTTTAATCAATGACGTTTAGAAACATTAACCAAATGTAATTTTATGACTGCTGTTCTTAGCTTTTTGTTGTTTTAGATGGATGGAAAACTTGATAAGTTTTACTGCGTTGACAAGGAATTATTTCTGCTTAGCTGACTTTTAGCTACATTGTGTTTTATATTAGTACCCTTCTTTTTATTGTTTTCTTTCTTATTATTTATTTTTAGTAGTATTATTATGCCATCACATACTCTGATACCAAGTGCTGTATTTTTGCCAAAAGCTGTTCGCGGCACTAAAATAAAGATTATTATTATTATTATTATTATTATTATTATTATTATTATTATTATTATTATTATTATTATAATTGAAGCGAGCTTAACGAGTTGAGTTGATTTTGAGTTTAACGTCCTGTTCAACAGCGAGGCTATATGAGACGGGAACGTACTGATTAACGTGGAATCCGAACCACATGAGTTCCCGCCGGGAATCCAACCCGGATCTCCCACGCCAAAGTCGCGTACGCTAACCGCTTATCCACGGAGGAGCTCCGAGCTTAACGAGTTTCAACCGTCCGACTTAACCAACGTTTGGGTGCCAGTTCGTTCGTCTGCTCCATGACAATTTCTCATAAAAGACATTTCATTTTAATGAGACTAGTAAGTGCCATCTTTTAGCTTTGCGAAGTAACTATTGCTTCGAATTTGAATCTGTAAAATATAAGAGGTTAAAATAACCAAATGGTGCAAGTTTCCACTCATGTATACAAAATAATTTTGCAGTATCAACTACGTGAATCTTGTCCCATAAAAAAGCCGAAACCCCTACACCGAAGAGCCCTCCGAGATTTGATCATTGTCCACACGGACTGAAAAAGTCGTTTGAAGCCAATGCTTTAATATGAAGCCAATAATTTCTTTAAAATAGACGGAAAATTCAAAAGTTACAAGCATTTTTATATTTTTGCCTTTTCCCATAAAGGAGCCGTAGCCCCCTATACTGAAGAGCCCCCTTCCCCCGAGATTTGATCAGTGTCCACTCGGACTGAAATTGTCATTTGGAACCAACACTTTAATAAAACTAACTCTATGGCCTATGGAACCCGGATGTTCAATGCCGCGTTCACAAAAGCTCTCCACTGACTTCTATCCTTAGCTAACTGCATCCAGTTTCTACTTTGTATTCCAATCTCTGCGAGATACCAACACTTTAATACGAAGCAAAATATTTCTTTAAAATAGACGAAAAATTCGAGTTATAAACATGTTAATATTTTTGTCTTTTCTCATAAGGGGGCCGTATTAGCCTACACTGAAGAGCCCTACGAAATTTAATCACTGACCACTTGGACTGAAATTCTCATTTGAAACCAAAACTTTAATATGAAGCCAAAAATTAAATTTTTACATCAATTTAAACTGATTGGGTTCCGGTTCACCCCACTATTGTTTAGATTAGTTAAGTGGTAATTTGTGACAGCTTCATATCATCAAAAGAATCTTTCACTTCCCCGCCCCCCCATAAGTTCGTGCTGGATCCGCCACTGGAATCAATAGACACTTTTCCTATTCTTTTTGTCACCCTCGATTGTGTAGGGGCTCCCTCGTACAAATAAAGGAGCGGTAATATTACAATCAAGGGGCGCTATATATTAGGTATTTCTTTAGTTACCTAACCCTAACAGCACAGGGCCATCTTTGGTAGAATAAAAAATGTTACGTGATATTCCAATCATGAAAGGGGAGAGGATGCTGTAAATATATTTCTTATTCATTTTGTCTGCCCTGCTTATCAGAAATAACTTTCTGTTGGAAGGGTACTGAAATGAGAGGGGCAAAATAAAACGTCGTGCCGCCTCCCACATGGTTGCTCAAACAATTACTAAAGAAAGCATTTTAAACTAAGATATTTGAGATTTAAACTAAAAAACTAAGATATCCTTACATTATGTAAGGATGGCATATTTAGGATTATTATTATTATTATTATTATTATTATTATTATTATTATTATTATTATTATTATTATTATTATTATTATTATTATTATTATTATTATTTGAATGTTTTTGGAGCACCGAAATTTTGTGAGACGAACAATGGTATGTAGAGGTTTAAGATGGGTGGTCATAGGGGAGGAAAAACCAGGATTTTTCTCTGTCTGACTCTCTAACGTAAAGATTATGTGCTGAAGGTAAGAAGCATCATCGTTCTACAATAGGTTGCTTTTACGAAGAATATCAATTACTTGAGTTTTCCTCCTTCGGGCTACTTACTTTATGTAGTAAATTCAAAACAATTTCAATTCAATACAAATACATTGTAAAACTTTCCGTAATTAAACATCTAGGGAAAATTAAACATTTAATAGGGAAATCTGTTATCAAAATATCCAAACACCTAGATAGAAAACTATCTAGTGAGAAATATTGTGAAACTTTATAAAATTCTCCAAATTAGAATTAACATTTACTGGGAAACATTCGTTATGCGCCAGCGAGCATATAGTGAGCAGTGAGCACAAGGGAAATAATTACCAAACTGTTTGCAAACAAAATTAGGGACGCTAATGCAAGTGCGAGAAATTAATCACATTCACGGAGAAATTAAATGTCGACTAAAAGCAGGGAATTCGTGTTACTATCCGGTTCAAAATCTCTTCTCGCCGCGAATTCTGTCGAGGAATTTGAAGCTTAAAATATACAAAACGATAATCATGCCTGTTGTATGGTTGCGAAACATGGTCACTTACTCTGAGGGAAGAACATAGACTGAAAGTATTTGAGAATAAGATCCTGAGACGAATATTCGGATCCAAGAGGAACGGGAATGGGGAATGGCGGAAACTTCATAACGAGGAACTACATAATTTATATGGTTTACCCAACATTGTTAGGGTCGTCAAGTCTAGGAGGCTTAGGTGGGCGGGTCATGTAGCTAGAATGGAAGAAAGTAGAAACGCTTTCAAAGTCTTGACTGGAAGACCAATCGGAAAACGACCATTAGGAAGACCTAGGCGCAGATGGAAGGACAATATTAAAATGG
Source organism: Thermobia domestica (assembly GCF_964235325.1). Lineage (NCBI taxonomy): Eukaryota > Metazoa > Arthropoda > Insecta > Zygentoma > Lepismatidae > Thermobia > Thermobia domestica. The sequence continues at coordinate 199,614,657 of NC_137459.1, read as the reverse complement.
ATCTCGCAGAGATTGGAATACAAAGTAGGAACTGGATGCAGTTAGCTAAAAATAGAAGTCAGTAGCTTTTGTGAACGCGGCATTGAACCTCCGGGTTTCATAGGCCATATAGTTAGTTATTTAGTTAGTTAATGCAAGTGCGACAACGACTTTTTTTTCATGGTATCGTCACAAGTTTTACACATATGTTACAATTTGATTCTTTCCCACATAAAAAAATAAATAAAATAACCAGTTATAAAAATGAGAACAGCACTTCCATGGGGACCGAACTCACTACTTTCGGTATATGGACTAGTTGCTTTAACTAACTGAGCTATTTGTTTTCTTACGTGAACTGAGCCTGTTCCGGTAAAGACGATTTTTCATTACGATCGTGCTACCAATTCGTCCTTTTCCATAGATAATTTCCACTATTTGCTCTATCTTTACGTTAATACTTGGCATATATTCATATATTTGGAGTTCGCAGATAATGCACTAATAAGACATATTAGAAATATTTCGTTAAACGTTTAGTTTGTAGATTTAATCCACATTTCTCTCAATGACATAGATGTCGCTGCTTCGTGTTGAACTGCAGGATTCCCTCGCGTTCTTGAAAATTTCCCACTTTAGGAGAGTTGGTAATTCTCGAGATTTCTGTCGATTTAATGTTTTCTGCTTCTAATTTCTTTATTTTAAGCTAATATCTAATACAAATATTAAAAACGGGTTTGTTATTAACCTGTCCTGCTGGGGAAACCTTCCGAAATTTCGAACATATAAAGAAAACGGAGATATTTTCAAAAAACTTCAAAATAAAGAGACGCGTCATTTATTTTGCTCATAGTAGTACATGTTAGTGAGAATATATGTATACACGACTCCAAAAGTGCATTACCACCTATAATTCTCCCTTTCCTGCAATAGTAGCCAACCCAAAAAGCTCCACGGTTGGGTTGGTTGCGAATTCGAAAGGCGTTGGACCAAACCTCAATTTTGTTACAAATATATCAATGTGGCAAACTGCAAATAAGAGAATAAAGTAAATTGTTAAGACCATTTTATTATCGTGAGGGCAATGGATGACATAAAAGTTACAAAATCATCTGACTTAAGCAGTTCAAACAATGTGAATGGTAAGAAACAGACATAAGAGGAAAGCAGTTTCCTTTTTCCAAAAGAAAATATCGTAAAAAAGAAAAATGTTACATAATGTAAAGGTTTAATATAAAAGCCTAACAGTACAAAAGCTAACATCCACACGACACGGAAAGAGAGACAAACACAGAATAAGGAACCTCAGTGGCTTAGCTGACTATCGGGCCTCTCATGCAAGATAAAGAGATGGGACCCTAGTTGTAAACCTAATTGTTATAAGAATATTATTATTATGTAAAAAATCGTTTACTTTCCAAATCTCTGACCCTACCTAAGAGCATGTCTGCACATAGCGGTCATGTGTGCACCTTTTGTCGATGAGTTGCCCGTAAGGAAAAAAGGGATGCAAATCTTGAGAGAGAGGAACAAAAAACTTTAATAAATTCTAGGAGAAAGTTCGAAGAATTGCTTTTGACAGGTGCTTTCTTGTTTTTCAGGGACAGAAAATTGTATCGGCTAAGAAATTACAGTATATAATATTGCAAATTTGCAAGTGCATTTATTTACAATGCAATTTGAGGTAATAAAGAAATTGAAGACTTGGGTTCAAACAACCTGCCAAATCCAAAAAGTGAACGTATAAAGGAGATAGCTTCACAAGGGTTTCTCTTCATCCGATTTTCTTCAAACTTGGCACATATATACTAGACCGATAATAAATGCACACTTGTTTTTTTGTTTCTTTCGGATAACAGTTTAAGGGGGCCAAAGGGTCCCTTTTCAAAAAGGGTCCCCTTGATTTAAAAGGACCACATGAAAGAAACGAATCTCTGCCGATGCAATGATTTCTCTCAAAAACGACAAAACCCGTATTTTGTACTTTGAAGTCAAGTTGTGCAGAGGCAATGCTCCTTCGAAATGACAAAGGACCCCGCACAATTTTTATGGAAATTGGATTTCGGTGGAATTGCTTGAAACCGTGTTATCTTGTAGATATGATGCCCCTGAGAAAAAGTCTCAATGTGCACAACAACAAATCATTTGCCGTTTGGCCACAAGGAGGCCACTTTAAAAAAAACGAAGAAAACGACATTCGAGATTTCGGAAAAATGGCTAAAACCGTGATGTTGTAGATATTGTGATTCTGAGAAAAAGTTTCAATGGACATAACCACAAATCACTGATTTTTTGGCCACTACAGGGACACAAACAGCCAAACATAGTGATACCCTGGATTTCAATAAAAATGACTGAAACTGTGATATGTTGTAGATGTTGTGATGCTGAGAAAAAGTCTCAATAAGCACAACCACTAACCACTGACCGTTTGGTAATTACAGAGCCACATTTTTGCAAACAGCGGAACTTAACGTTATTTTGGATTTGGTTGGAATTCCTTGAAACCGTGATATGTTGTAGATATTGTGATTCTGTGAAAGGGTCTTAATGGACACAACCAATAATCACTGACGTTTGTCCACTACGAGGCCACTGTTTTGAAAGTAACCGAAGATTTTGATATTCTGGATTTCGGTAAAACTGACTGAAACTGTGATATGTTGTAGATATTGTGATTCTGAGAAAAGTTCTTAACGGGCACAACAGCTAATCACGGATCGTTTAGCCACAACGAGGTCACTGTTTTGAAAGTAACAGAAGATGGTGATGTTCTGCATCTCGGTAAAAATCACTGAAATTCTGATATGTTGTAGATATTGTGATTCCAAGAAATGGATTTAATGGGCATACCCACTAATTCCTGATCGTTTGGCCACTACCTGGCCACTTTCTTGGAAGAAACCGATAATGTTGATGACCTGCATTTCGGTTAAAATGACTGAAAATGTTATATGTTGTAGATATTGTGATTCTGAGACAAGGTCGTAATGGGCACAACAAATAATCAGTGACCGTTTGGCCACATTGTGGACAATTTTTGGAAAGTAATCGAAAATGTTGATGTTCTGCATTTCTTTAAAAATGACTGAAACTGTGATATGTTGTAGACATTGTGATTCTGAGAAAAGGTCTTAATGGGCACAACCTATAATCACTGACCGTTTGGCCACTACGAGGCCAGTTATTGAAAGTAACCGAAAATGGCGATGTTCTGGATTTCGGTAAAACTGACTGAAACTGTGATATGTTGTAGATATGGTGATTCTGAGAAAGGGTCTTAATAGGCACATCCACTAATCACTGACCGTTTGGTCACTACGAAACATCTTTTTTAAAAGCAGCCGAGTCGAAGATAGCGATATTCTAGCTTTCGGTCAAAATGACAAACCGTGATATGTTGTAGTTATTGTCATCCTGAGTATAAGTCTCAATGGACACATCCACAAATCATTAATCGTTTGGTCACTACAGGGCTACTTTCCTGAAAACAGCCGAGTATAACGATTTCTGAATTTCGGTATGGTTGAGTAAAAATAAGATAGGTTGATGATCTCATGAGAAAAACTCTTAATGGACACAATCATTGAATTATGAGTGTTTGGACACTACAGATCCAGTTTTTTTTAAAACAGCTTGGTATAACGATATTTTGATTCCGGTGTAAATGAATGGAACTGTGATATGTTGTATATGTCGTTATCCTGAGAAAAATTGTCTAGGGTTTTCCTTTGTCCCGCAAGATGAATATCTGAATGTTGTCTATTCTTAAATAATGTTGGTCGCTACTCTCCCCATCCCTTTTCCGGGTTGTGGGATACTACTTTTCAGGGTTTCATACAATTCTACCAAAATTATACAGTATCTTTACCTTCTGCTGTTTTAAAGAATGTGGCCCCGTAGGTACCGAATGGTCACTGATTGGTCGTTGTATCCATTGAGAGTTTTTCTCAGGATCACAATATCTACAAAATATCACAGTTGCAAGCAATTGCACCGAAATTCGGAGTATCGTTACCTTCTGTTCTAATTAAAAAATAAACAAGTTGACCTCCAGTGGCCAAACAGTCATTCATTGGCGGCTGCGCCTGTTGAGACTTTTTTCAGGATTACAGTATCTAGAACATATCACGGTTTCAAGCAATTCCATCGAATCCAGAATACCGTTACCTTCAGCTCTTTTAAAAAAGTGATCCTGTAGTGGCCAAACGGTCGTTGATTAATGGTTGTGCAAATTGAGTATCTCTCACGATCATAATATCTACAACATATCACGGTTTCAAGCAATTCCACCGAAATCCAAAATAACGTTACCTTCTGCTGTTTGCAAAATTGTGGCCCTGTAGTTGTCAAACGGTCAGTGATTTGTGGTTGTGCCCATTGAGACTTCTTCTCAGGAACACCATATCTACAACATACCACGGTTTTAAGCAGTTCCACCGAAATCCAATTTCCGTCAGGATTGTGTGGGGTCTTTGGCATTTCGAAGAGGCATTGACTCTGCAACCCTTTTCTCGCAAAAATTACAAAAAACATATTTTCCACTTTGAGGTGATCTGTGCATCGGCATAGTTTCGTTTCTTTAATGTGGTCCTTTTAATCAAGGGGACCCCGTTTTGAAAAGGTACCCTTTGCCTTCCTTAACCTACTTTTCAAAAGAAACAAAAAATACCTGTCGATTTATTTTCGATCTAGTATATATGTGCCAAGTTTGAAAGAAATCGGATGAAGAGAAACCTTTGTGAATATATGTCCTTAACACTTTCAATTTTTAGACTTGACGGTTTTTTGCACCAAAGTCTTTAATTGTCATTAGAAGACATTGTCGTAAAAAATAAGTTTTATTTCTTCATCCATCGCAAGTCTTGTGGGCTTCCTGTACCTCGTCTCTTCGAAGATCGATATCGAGAATTTAGGATGATGATATATTGATGTCGATATATTTACGATATCGAACGTTGATATGCGTTAATATCGATATCGATATATCGACATATCGTACAGGCCAAGATCCGAGAAATTATGCTTGATATATACTAGAATCAACAATCAAAATCTAATTATGTTCTTTGATTTCCGTACTCAAGGTTGAAGTAGAAGAGGATGAACCTGGACAAGCATTTTAAGGCAAAAAAATTTGTTAAAATAAAACTAGTTATACTTCCCTCTTTATAGAAAGCTATTGATAGAAAACCATTACTGTAATTTACCTTTTATTTCTGTTTTTATTGACATCAAAAATCAGCGACAGTACAGGTACTTTATATAGTAAAGCAATATACTCTATATTTTTTCAGAACTAAGCAAACCGGAAGATGAAACTCCTGTGATATTAAAGTGGAATGTTCTACGAAATATCCATAATTCATTGTCCTTATTTCTATCAGTACTTTGGCCACAGACTCAGAGCTACAAGACTAATAGAACTAGAAATGAAAGATTTCATTCCTTTTTTCTCTCAAACTAAAAGACTTCTGCATTTTGCTGAGAATGTCATTCTCTTAAATTTAAGCTCCCTATCTCGGGATAATTGTGGTTACTGGGGTTTCAAGGTAATCGGTACCCGAAAGTTTGTCGACTCTCAAATCTCAACAGTTTGTTAAAAGAGATTTTACATTTCATGTTGTTATTTCTCCATTACAAAACACTTCTGGTTGATTCTATTCGTAATGAATTATTGAACTTACGCACACACACAAAAAATAGTGTGACAGCTAACACCGTGCAGCTAGACCATCCAATATACCCCTTCTTATCCCATAATTCTGTCTGGTAAAAAAGACCACCCCTCTCTCTTCTCGTTTCCTTTTTCCCGTATTAAAATCAACAACATGAGCACAATTCTAATTTCAAAATTTACATGTATTAGTATCAACAAAGTGAAAGAATAAAAATGAGTCGAAACGAGATTCATAATTAATGTAGGGAGAAACTTAAACACTTCTCAATGAAAAATTGAAACCAATAGATATCTGTTAGAGGTACAGAAGTGAGACAGAGAGAGAAAAGGAGACAGAAGAAGAGAAAGAAAAGGGACCAAAGATAAAAATATTCGATGTAGTAAAAGAACTTAACGTTATAAAGTTCCGTTTCCAGAAGTCCATCAGTAATATGGAAATAGCGTTTGTTTTTTAATATTTTTTCAGAACTATTGGAATATATAGAGAATGCCTGAAAGATTCATTAAGTCACTTTCAAAATGAATAGTAAACTTGGTGGTCAAATTAAATACTCAATTTCCAGTGACACTATAGAGTTCCGAAATACATCTAGGATCGTGTCAAAAGTTTAGCACACACCCTTTCTTTCTGCGTGGTTCGGTTGCAAATTCGGTAGTGTTCATTAAACGTACTGATCCGAAATACATTATAATTAACCTAGTAGGACTGTTCCTTGGACAATCATCCTAGAGGACGCCAGTTCAAATCTTTAATGGAGGTGCAAACTGCACTTGATACCTTCTTCGCTTCACAGCCCATCAAGTTATACCGCGAATGAATCCATAGCCTTCCAGAACGTTGACAGAATTTTGTCGATGCTGATGGAGACTATTTTAGATCTTCCAGATACAACTGTGTTAAAAAGAAAAATTGCTCTTATACTGTAACATATTTTTCCGCAATAACTTTGTTTCGTTACGTATAATTTTTTCTTTGAGGGTTCTTCGGAGGAAGGAGTTAGTAACTAATATTTCCTTAAATGTTTATGCAAAAGTAATGGGAAATAAAGATGAAATAAGCGAAAAATAGAAATCAGTAGCAACTTTCACCTCCTACCAACATAGTACTGCAAAGTCCTTTAATGCTAATTAACTCAGTATTTAAATCCAAATTAAATGAAATGAAATCTTTAAGTTTTACGTCCCACGATTATGCCGGCTAGGCTAAAGGAGACAGTGATGCAGAGAAATGAAGAAAATGGTGGAATGAAGAATGTGGAGGGAACGGGAGTACCCCCGAGAAAACCCACGCACACGATGTTTGTCCAACACAAAGTTCACTTGGCGCGAGTTGGGAGCCCATGCACCAGATGTGAACGCTCTACCACTGAGCCACCGCGGACCTCTACATCCAAATTAAGTTGCAATATATCAATTCTCGTTAGAAAACCCAAATCGTCAATGTGAATTGAAGATTAGCCTATACTTTAGATAGCATGAAAAAATGTAAAGAGCATAACCTAAGTCTGTGGCCGAGTGGGTGTCCTCCCCGCTGGTCTAGTGGCTAGCACGTGAGCCTTTGGTATACGGGGTTCCGGGTTCGACTCCATGTGGGAGACCTTTCGAAATTTAACTGTCCTCGATGTTTTTGTGTGCGCCCCCAGTCGTTCTAGGTTACTGCAAAATCAAGTTAAACAAGTAAAAAGCGAGTAAAAGTAAGTAGAAACATATTCTCTATAAAGAAAGTTTATGTATGTTTTCCGCGGGATAGTATCTTGCCCCTTGCTGCTATGAAAATAAAATACTACACATTGCCCCCATATCATTTCGGCAGTAGCTTCCTATTTGCTCATCAGTTAAAACAGTATTCCTGGTCATTGTGGCGAAAAACATATTTGCTTTTTCGTGCATTCTACGAAAAACACAGAGTGAAAGTAATGAAAACGAAACAAGAAAAAAAATAAAATGTGATGTAAAGTGTTTGGACACTTAAGACAAATCACTCAGCGCTTTCCTTACAAGCAGGTCTTGATGGTGTAATCGGTAAAACCGTGGGCTCAAGTTCACGGGGTCCTCAGATCGATTCCCCCTGAAGGTATATAGTTTATTTTTTTTTTACAACAATAGAAGTTTTTTTAAAAAAACTATCCAGTCATTCGAGAAAAGTAAATTATGTAGAAACACAACATTTCAATTTTGTATTCATATTATCGCGAAGAAATATGTTCATTTCTTCCGGTTCAAACCGTAGACAATAAGTTAGCGAATAATGTTTTTCGGTCTTTTAATAAACAATATCCAATGTGTTGTCGTCGGCAGAGCTCTACACTGTAGACCTTACAGTCGCAAGTTTCTGAGGAAAACAGTGGCCATTTACTATTATTATTATTATTATTATTATTATTATGACAAAAGAAGGAAAGAAAAAGACATTGATAGGAACAGAATAGATATAGTTTATGTCAGATTCTTTTTAGGTTTACACATGAACGTAATAGTAATATAACATGTATGGATTGACAGATAGAATTATTATTTTATGAGGACAAAAAATGCAGTATAACCATGTCGGTCCCAGCACCCTTTACAGAGGACATAAAATACAACGAAATTATTATTTCTTTACAACTTTAAAATCAGAGTGGCAACATTTTAAAGTTGTAAAGAAGTAATAATTTCGTCATATTTTATGTCTCCTGTGGAGGACGGTGGGACCGACATGGATAAATATGTGTTAGCGGGGACGCGGCAGAAGTCCTAAATGGCAGAAGTCCTAAAATGCAGAAGTCCTAAAGTGCAGAAGTCCTAAAATGCAGAAGTCCTAAAAATCATACCGAGGCAGAAGTCCTAAAGTGCAGAAGTCCTAAAGTGCAGAAGTCCTAAAAATCTCTTGTGGCGCTACCATCGCGTCCGTAAGAAGAATACTGTCAATCTGTTAGTCAAGTTTTAGATATACTGTTTCATATTACAGAGCCTTAGTTCTTACAAGTTATTTGTATAAATACATATTCTATCGTTCTGAAATAATAAATAAATAAATAAATAAATGAAGCCTATTGTCCTTTCTTACTCTTTCCATGATATATTGACTAAATTTTAACTTTCTACCAAATGTGAGTCCCAGATCTTTCATAATGTCTGTTTTTCTCTATTTCCACACCATTGACTTCATATTAGTAACATAATATTGTGTTTTAGTTATGTACGTCATAAATTTTGCTTTCCTTGTGTTGTTTTGAAGTAAATTATTTTTACACATATATTTCTTGTACAGAAGTCTTTCTGTAGCAAATAATTGTCATATTCGTAATTAACTACTCCTGGGATACGGCTGTTTCGGTGTAGGACGTTTTGGTGCAGGGCGTTTCGGTGTACGGATTGCTCGGTGTAAGGACGTTTAGGTGTGAGGCTGGTTCGGTGTAAAAGTTCTAATGTTTACACCGAAACGTCCACTCTTCAAAATGAAAATTATTCGTTAGGGAGAAATAAATTCACGAAGTAGAATATATAAATTAATAAATAAAATAAAAATTAAATGTTTCTGTAATTGGCAAGGGTTACTTATTTATAGTGAGTCTCCTCGCTTCACTCTATGTCAGAACTTCTTATATCCTCAAATGTTATAATTATTAATTGATTGGGAAAACGTTTTACGGTAATGATATATAGTAAAAAAAAGTGTGTGATGCATAAACATTGTGTACACCACACACACCTTATTACGGCAATAACTGTGCACAAATCGCAAAATGCTGCACAATCTTTGAAAGAAAATTTTCAAACACAGATGGTTTTTCTTCCAATAACCGCTTTTATATCATGCATACCCAATAAGATTAGCAAATCTAGGAAAAGAAAACTGATTATGAATCAGTGATGAGATCTTAATTATATTATTACGGAGATGTAAATTCATGTTATAGTTGTAGAGAAGGACAGTGTCAGAAAAATGTCTCAAGAAAATTTTTAGCGGCCTAAAGAACACAACAAGAGGCTGAATCCTACCAGTTGTTCCTGCAGAAATTGTTTCTATTATGAGTTACTCTTTTGTTCTTAAAATAGGTCAAATTTGAATTGTGACCACTCCACGAAACTAATAACAAAATGGACTTTACATTAGACGCTTGAAGAAAAATCTCTTGGAACCATGATCTCACAAGACTTGATGTTAATTTTTCCGGATTTGATGCTTTTACAAGGATATCTTCAAATTTAAAGAGGTTGTGTTGGACTATAAGACCAAATGTTCCATTGTTTTCCTACAAAACAATTAAAAGTGGTGATAACAAAACACTGTTTGCAGAAATTGAAGGCTGTATGATGTAGCTACGAGTCATAGAATTTACTGACTGTACCACCCTTTCTACTGTTTGTGTCCCTGTAAACACTAGAGTACGTCCCGTCTGCATTTAAAAATTAAACCTATTGATCAGATTTATAAATATTTAACTTTCCAATATGTGTTGCTTCACATTCGCGACAAGTGCATTGGCATTGGCTTCTAGCTTTTTGGCTATAGATTTAATCAAACGTCCTGTTAAAATAAGTACAAAAAGGGGTTTCAAATCAGTCTGCACCTTCTCTCAGTAGCCCCTGCCAATTATAATTGTTCTTGGCTAAATGCAGAACATTTCAAACCAGAAGACTTTGTAATTGTAATCATCATATTGGATCCGCCAATTTGAATTTTGTAATTTCAACGTCAGGTTCTGAATCACCTGTCCTAAAACCTCCTTGACAGTAAGCTGGTCGTATCATTTAATCTTCTATTTTAATGATTGCTTTCTGTTTATGCTTGGAGGCCACCTCTAACGTTCAAAGAGTGGTTTCTACCCTTAAACCCGCACCATTGCCAAAAATAAAATTAAAAAAAGTGACGATTATTTTTTGATATTCTACAAGTATGCAAAGTTTCATTCAAATCAGTAAATTACACTTCCATAAGTCTCCTTGTTAGTGCTGTTCAAATGGAAAAAATAAGTTAATTGGCGGATATGAAGTCAGAACAAAGAAAAAAATACGCCGGTGTTACGAAGAGACTGAACAACGTTTGTGAAAATTACAAATCTAACGATGTGATTACAATCTTAAAAGGAATTGTGTACAATTTTAGATTCTTAGTTGAGTGATTCTATGTAATTATATTTTTTTCAACAAAATTCCTTTGAGTTGAGATGAGTTGATTCTGAGTTTAACGTCCCGTTCAGGAGTGAGGCTATATGAGACGTCCACATACTGATTAACGTGGAATCCGAACCACATGAGCTCTCACCGGAAATCGAACCCGGGTCTCCCACGCCAAAAATTCCTTTGAGGTATTATTCAGTTTGTATATTATTCAGTTTTATTACTGTGTCCCAGGAACTTTGTACAATATATTTATTTCAATTCAGAAATAATGCTGAATATTTTGCAGTAAATTTGATTATTATTCTATAAAACTCGCCTATGGACATCTCTGAATAGAAATTATTGTTGCGAATGGATTGGTGTTGTATTATCATTCTGTCTCAATAACAATGAGACTCAATAACAATGTTAATCAGTTTACACTATTCCAGAGTGGCTACACTATGACACTTCATGCATGTTCATTACAAGCATATGATTAATGCAATCAAATATTAGGCTATACACCGAAACGTCCTTTACAGCAAGTGTCCTTACACCAAACCGTCCTTACACCGTAGCGTCCGTACACCGAAACATCCGTACACCGAAACATCCTACAGAGAAACATCCTACACCGAAACGTCCTACACCGAAATATTCTAAACTCTTACTCGTTATCATTATTAATAATAATTTTAGTGTTACTAACATAGTTGTTACCGTTGGAATTAAGTACGTTCATATTGGTATTGTGGCAACTACTTACTACTGAAATGCTTTATCGAATATTTAAGTCTGTAGTTTGTAGCAGGGTGGCCATAGAAGTTAATGGCTTATAGCCCATATTGCCTCACTGAAATTTTAGAGGATCTTTGAAAAGTAACTTAATTGAAATTAATGAGAAATATATATTTAAAATACATTTATTTAATACAAGAACATTACGTTTAATCAATTCCGCAACCATGGTTGAGGAAGGGATGTCTTAAAGTACGAACCATTGAAATAGTGCAGAAGCAATAGCTGAGTTTTTTTTATAAACATATATATAAATGAAAGTATACTAGAATGTAACTAACTAGACTGGAAATGAAAGAATGTAACTCTCTCTCTCTCTCTCTCTCTCTATATATATATATATATATATATATATATATATATATATATATATATATATATAAAATGAAAGTAACTATATTTGTAACTTAACAACACTTGAACCTCCAGACTGATCTCGACAAAAACTTTCAACATAGATGAGGTTCGGGCCTGAGATGGTTTTATCATTTCACTTTGAAGGTGCAACTTGGAGGAAGGAAGTGCGCATATATATTAAAAATTATCGATCTTAGTGTCGAACCCATAGTTTTCGGGGTTGCTGAGATGAACACTGACATCTCAATTGAAGCTTAAATTCTAATTCAGCACTGCAACTTGGAGGAAGGAGAGGAAGATGTATAAAATGATCGAAAATGACCGCTATAAATGTCGAATCCATAGTTTTTGGGGTCGCTGAGGTGAACAGTTACACTTTCGATGCCGTTTAAATTCAAATTTATTCCCGCAAATTGAGGGAGATATATAAAAATGATGCAAAATAATTGATATTAGTGTGAATCCATAGTTTTCGAGGTCGCTGAGGTGAACAGTGACACTTTCGATGCTGTTTAAAAAAATTTAATTTGTCCCCGCAAATTGAGGGAGGAGGTGGTATATTAAAATGTTGGAAAATAATCGATATTAGTGTGAATCCATAGCTTTCGAGGTCGCTGAGGTGAACAGTGACACTTTCGATGCTGTTTAAAGAATTTTAATTTGTCTCCGCAAATTGAGGGAGGGGGTGGTATATTAAAATGTTGGAAAATAATCGATATTAGTGTGAATCCATAGTTTTCAGGGCCACTGAGATAAATAGTAACATTTCCGATGCAGTTTAAATCCAAATTCAACGCCGAAACTTTAGGGACGGGGAAGGGGGTGATATATAAAAAAATGATCAAAAATGACTGATATTAGTGTTGAATCTATAGTTTTTGGGATTGCTGAGATGAGCAGTGACACTTCTAATGCCGTAAAAATGATCGAAAATGACCGATATTAGTGTCGAATCCATAGTTTTTAGAGTCGGTGAAATGAACAGTAACACTTCCGATGCACTTTAAATCCAAATGCATCCCCGCAACTTGGAGGCGGATATATATATGATCCAAAATGATCTATACTAGTGTTGAATTCATGGTTTTTGGGGTCCTGAGATGAACAGTGACACTTCCGATGACATTTAAATCCAAATTCAGCACCGCAACTTGTGGCGGGAGAAGATGTGGGTATATAAAAATGGTCGAAAATTGTCGATATCAGTGTCGAATCCATACTTTTCTGGGTGGCTGAGATGAACAGTGACACTTCCGATGCCGTTTAAATCCAAATTCAGCCCCCATTATTACTCCTAAAGGGAGAGGATGACATGTAATAGTAAGTGAAAATGACTGATACTAGTGTCAAACTCATAGTTTTGGGGTCCCTAAGTTTACTGGTGACAGTGTTGACGCTCCTTATACCGAAAATGAAACTATTCTCCCCGTATGAAGAACGGGTAATCTGCTAGTCTTTAAGAATAACGAACGGAAGTTTCGCATGTTATATTCTTTAATATATTTGTCGCTGCTCAAATTTACGCACTTATGCGGTGTATGTGTGTATATGTAAAGAAAATCGTTTCTCTTTTTGAGTTCTTCGAAAAGTATACAAATAATAAAGAGGTATTTTTTTATCAGAAAACTAAAAAGTAAAATTAAAAGATGTTGCTTTAACTATTTTTCCTGCTAGCGAAATACGTTGTATGTATAGATGCTGCAGACACGTTACAGCAAATAAGATTAGCATCAGGCGAATAAATAGTTTTTAAATTACATTATCCGGGTTTTGCCAATATTTCCGAACAAAAGATTTTTTCCAATGGGTTCAAAATTTACAAAAATTTACACAGCACAAGGAAGATACGTGTGTCCATAAAATAGATATTTGATTTTAACATACTGGTATTAACTAAAATGATTCTGGCCCTGTTATTTTAACACTTCCCTGCTATGAAACGGTAACTTTATAAGATTACTTAAGATAATTTAAATGCGTCTATATTATTTAATCTAACTTCGATTATATTTCAGAATTTTTTGTAGCTATAACTCCATTCTATCACGGTGCTAACTTTAAAGGAATGGTGTAAATATATTTATTGCCATTAAATTTCCCTATTCTAATACAAGAAACATAACTACTCAATGATCTTAACTGTAAAGCAGTAAATATAAAATAGTGTAGTTTTCATTTTAAAAGCATAGTGTGTGAAACATTCGAATATTTCAATTTTTTCCAATCTTTTCGATTTTTTCAGGTTCGGAAAAAACGGTAAAAAATTTTTTTTTTACCCAAAATTTCCTTTTTGTTTTTTCTAGACCGTTGCAACACTAGTTGCACATATTGCAACATTCATCAGACACGAAGATATGATTCATGACTATTCTCCAATCGTCAGCAGTCCAATGTTCTTTGCCACGTGCCCATTCGAGGCGCTTCTTTGTAATGATTGGAGTAATTTTTGCTTTCTTTCTTGGCCTGAGTGCGTTTATTCCCTTAACACAAAGAACCCTTCGAACATTTTCAGGCTAAATGTGTACACCATACTCAGCCCTTTTAATGTTTAAGTCTCTAGAAGTTGCGTTTCTGTTTCCCAGAGCCAATCTTTTTTAGTTTTTTGATACCTCTTAGCAATAGCTTTGGATCTCACCCACTGTTCCAAAGCCTATTTTGCTGATACATTTGCTTCTTGCTCATCGCAACGGAGATTTTACTCACAAATTTTTGCCCTACCCCAACACTAATAGCAATTTGTCGTGTATATCTTCCTTTCACCAGAAGTGTTTTGACAACTTCCACTTTACGGGAAGAAAGGTCTCTGGCTTTTCAAATTATGCCGCGATTACAGGACTTCATAGAATAAAAGATTAATACACAAAACACGTCAAGATCACTTCTAACTGACCCATACGAACTGTTGAAGGCTTTGAATGTCGTAACCGCTTACGACACAATACTTCAGATTGTAACTTGTTGTTCGAAATCACAACAGCTGTCTAACCTGAATACCACTTTCAGAACTCTTTCCCTCTACTAATGCCATCTGCTGTTCAACGGTGATATCACCACTTCAAGTCTACAGTAAACAAACGAAGAATCCTATATTGGTGGTTTAAACAATTACATTACACGTTCAAGACTTATTAATGTCACCCACTGTATTGCATAATAAATGTTCTTTGCTCAATTTTAAATTTACTGCGTTCTTTATGTATGCAGTTGGTATTTAATGTTCACTCGTGAAATGTCTAGTGAGCTTTTGTCCTAATTAAGTAAACTTTGGTGGATTTTTGTCCTACTCTTAATAAAATACGCTCCGCACAGTATATATTGCAATTCTGAATGTTTGCTTGGTTTCAGAAGTCTGGTAAAATATGCTTTTTAAACATTTTTTATTATTTATTTATTTATTTATTTTTGTTTTAGGAATTTGTCTTGGGATTCTCGTATCTCCATTCGAAAGAAACGAATTTCTTAACAAATTATGTAATTAATTCTTAGAATGAAATAGGTTGTATTATGTAATTCGTGTATAAGTGCAGAACAGATAGTGATAATAACGATCTTAGTAGTACAAATATAGCTGTTACTGTTGGAATTAGATACGTTCGTAACATTATTGCCAACTAGTTGCTGCATCGTCCCAATTTCGTGTGGTGGTGGCGAATTTCAGAACTAAAGCAAGTGAATGATAAAGGCACAAGTCCTAAATGGCAGAAGTCCTAAAAGGCACAAGTCCTAAAAGGCACAAGTCCTAAAAATCATATCGCGGCAGAAGTCCTAAACGGCAGAAGTCCTAAAAGGCAGAAGTCCTAAAGTGCAGAAGTCCTAAAATGCAGAAGTCCTAAAGTGCAGAAGTCCTAAAATGCAGAAGTCCTAAAGTGCAGAAGTCCTAAAGTGCAGAAGTCCTAAAGTGCAGAAGTCCTAAAATTTAGGTCTAGTGCCCATATTTTTAGGACTTCTGCATTTTAGGACTTCTGCACTTTAGGACTTCTGGATGTCACCCGTGTTAGCTAGTAGCATTAATGAATTTTGTTTCGCTCTTCTTCTAGATAGATTGAATTGATTTTGTGTTTAACATCCCTTTAAGCAGCAAGGCTATATGAGACGGGACCTACTGGTTAACGTGGAATCCGAAACACATGAGCTCCTGCCGGGAATCGAATCCGGGTCTTTTGCTAGATAGGGAGGTGAGGTGACACCTTGAATAGATTTCTTCTTGTGACTAGAGTTGTAAGTTCGATCACTATTTGTAATTTGTGTTATTCCCTTAATGCTTTCGGGTGCGCAGTGGTTCAGTGGTAGAGCGTTCACCTCCTGTGCTTGTGGTCCGTGGTTCGATCCCAACTCGCGCCGTGTGGACTTTGTGGTGGAAGAACACCGTGCTCGTGGGTTTTCTCGGGGTTCTCCCGTTTCCTCCCACTTCCTTCATTTCACTCATTTCTCATCATCACCGTCTCCTTTAGCCTAGCTGGCATAAGCGTGGGACGTAAAACTCAAAAATTTCATTTCATTTTTTTAAATCCTTTATCAATGTTGCATGTAGCGTTGAAGCTAACAATAACTTGTTAGCGAAATCACATGTAAAATTTGAAGACCGAGTTAGTTGTGTAAATTTGCACACAGATCGAGGTAACGAAGCCAGAGTAATGTGCGTATGTCTCTTGAACAAAGAAATAGTTTCTCTGCTCTGGCCATCTTCCCTCGTAGAGTAATCGATAGTAAGGTTGTCTGAAGATCTTATAGTCCACGGATGGATTCCCGCGCATGCAGAACCATTTTTATTTCTTAATCACAAGTAGAAAAGGAAAAAAAACAAACGAATCGAGACGCATGATGTTTAGAGTAGGGATGGCCACAAAGTTTCGGTTCCGGCTGAACCGGTTCCGCAAGGAAACGGTTCTTGGAGATCCGGTTTTCAGAACCGGTTCTGGAACCGGTTCCGGACCTGGATCCGAAAACCCGGTTCCAGAACCGGATCTTAGGAACCGGTTCCAGACATGGATCCGAAAACCCGGTTCCAGAACCGGATCTTAGGAACCGGTTCCAGACCTGGATCCGAAAGCCCCCAAAGACCCGTAAAGGAGGCATAAAGTTCACCTTCAAAAATAATGCAAAGAGGACCATGCGCTTCTGCCTTCCTCGCCCAGACCCGCTTGTGCCCCCAGAAAAAAATTTTGGTCCACCAGTGGGTGTTTAGCCAAATGAGTTGGCCAGTTTGCTTGTTTAACCAATGAGTTTGCCAGTTACCCAGTTTATTTAGCCAAATGAGACAAGCTGCCGCCGCCTGGGCGCCTGCCTGTCGCTTCCACCATTTCATCTAGCATACTATTCACAGCTTGCCAGCAGCTCGGGTTTAGCGTAGGGATGGGCACAAAGTTTCGGTTCCAGCGGAACCGGTTCTGCGAGGAACCGGTTCTGTTTCAGAACCGGTTCCAGACCTGGATCCGAAGAACCGGTTCCAGACCTGGATCCGAAAAACCGGTTCCAGACCTGGATCCGAAAAACCGGATCTTCTAGAACCGGATCCGTTCAGACCCGAAAACCGGTTCCACTAGGAACCGGTTCTGGCCATCCCTAGTTTAGAGCTAATAAGTAAGACCGAACCAAATGTATGGATCATTACGTGATTTGATTAAAAAAACAAACAATACAGTATAATGAAGGAAAGTTGTTTTGTCTGTGTCTAGAAATGGAGTATAAATAAAAGAAGAAACTACACTTCTGTCCAGAATTTCTGTCGCATGTCTTCCAAAATTACATAAATAGAAATAACTCTCTTTCTTATGATGGAAAATATTAAATGTTTTCTTAGAAGTATGCAGAAAAAGAAAACCACATATTTCCATATATATATATATATATATATATATATATATATATTCCGGTGAGGAAATGCAAAGATTTTGGGAGGTGATAGGGAAGGTCATTCTAAGCCAAAATGCCTATACGAACATAGGGTCTAATCCCCTTCGTTTCGGACATAGGGATGAAAGCAAGTTTTTGCCGCTTGCACTTCTCAAGTTCCGTGTGAAAGCTTATAGAACACCCTGTGGTTGGTTTTACGTTAAGTATTATACCTCGTTTTAAAGCTACTAAAACAGGCTTTCAGACGGTATACAGTTTGTCCACTTACTGCGTACAAGAGGGAAATAATGGAAGGAACATCTTCGAATTGTGCTATAAAATTCGCTTTTTCAAACAATTTTTCGCCATTCTTGGGTCGAAACATTGGAAATAGAGAGCAGGATCTAATTGGGGGAAAACGATGCTGTATACCACAAACCCAGGTGAAATGTCAATCTAGTGTCTTCATTAGAAAGCAGAGAACATTTCTTACTAATCACTTTATTACAAGATTCGAATTTGCTATAGCTTATAGTGGTTACGAATGTTAATAAACGCGTGTTTAAGCAAAAGTGGGAATACAATTCTATTCTCTAACATCGACAGCTCTACATTTCTATCCAAAAACAATGTTATAATCGTGTGAACAACAGATGGCAGCAGCAAAGCCCACGTGAAGTGAAGTACTCGTACAGTTGTCGAGACCAGAGCACGCAGTGCAGTACAGTTATCGAAGGCGGTAAATAATTATTTCCAATGCACGCAAACATTCTGATTGTCTCACGTACACGCAACAGAGACGTTGCCACGGTTCGGCCCAAATTCCTGGAAATGTTTTGGCATACCTTCTATTATAAGCTGCGTACCGCAACTCACCAGCACCGGGGGTGTAGCGATTGGATTTTCTCCTCATTTGCCTTATCGCCAGTTCTACTGTGCTCTTACTCCGTTACCCGAATACATCATTACCACTGTGTATTTCAAATCTATTATCATTACTGTTGCTACTATCTACATCCGGCCTGGGCATCCTCTTCCACTACAATTTGTACAGCACATTTCAAACTCCTATCGCCATTACATCATCATGGCAGATTTCAATATGCATAGTCGCTCCGATCTCGATCGTACCAATTTTGCAGCTTTTATCACCACACACACTACTGGAACTATTCATCAGTTGCCCAAACCTACTCGCCCAGAGTCAAATACCACACCTGACATCGTTATAACATCTAGCAATCTCCTAACCCATAGCAGCATTGCAGTACTTGATACACTAGGTAGTGATCACGCTCCTGTTAAACTCACCATAAACTTCCATTCTTCTGCAACATCTCGCTCGCAACTGCCTTCCCGTACCTGTTTTCGATTTGATAAAGCCAACTGGATCAGCTATCGCTCTTACCTCGCTCAACGCACCGAACACCTGTCATCCCCCACTACAGAAGACGATCTATACACCACAGTTGATACACTTACTCAAACCATACAGGAAGCTAGCACTCTCTTCATTCCCACTAGCAAAAATATCCCATATCAACCTCGACTGCCCCCACATTATCTGACTATGATCTCACGCTCTCGTCAACTCTATCGAGATTACATTCACACCAGAAATCCTGAAGCCCTACTCCATCATCACCAATTGCAAAGAACTGTGCGCAACTACATCCAGGCATATAAACTTCGTTGTTGGGTTAAAACCTGCAATACCCTGTCTACCACCAGTCATCCTACCAAATTCTGGAAAAAGTTTAACGCTTTGTGCGGCAAGTTCACAAAAACACCATACCCAATTCTGATCGGCAATTCTGCTGCTCAAACAGATACGGAGAAGGCAAATGCTTTCGCAGACCATCTGCAGAACATCTTCACTCCACCGCCCCCGGGAACTACACCCCATGTTGCAGACAGTGCTGACACCTCTGCATTCTTGCAACCCAACACCATGCATGAACTCAGTGTAAACCAAGCTATTACTTCATCTATCACTGTTGAAGAGGTCACAGATACTATCAAATATAAACGAAACACACCGCCTGGCTTTGATAATATTACCTATCGTCAGATCAGAGAGTGTCCACCTACATTACTCATCCTCATTGCCAATCTCTTTACCTTCGTACTGCGTACAGGTTACTTTCCTCTACCCTGGAAAACATCTAAAACTCTTATGTTTCCAAAGCCACATAAGCCTCCTCATGAGATCTCCTCTTACAGGCCAATCCAGCTCACAAGCACATTTAGCAAAATTCTCGAACGCATTCTCGTTAAACGGCTTCATACTTACCTCAACACCAGAAATATTATTCCTCTCACTCAAGCAGGCTTCCGTCCTTGTTTCTCCATAAACGATCAACTCTTACGTCTCATAAGCCTTATCACTACGCAATATAATAGAGTGAAACCATCATGTTTAGTCTTATTCGATCTCGAGAAAGCTTTCGATAAAGTGTGGCATCTCGGTCTTACTTATAAACTGATCAGGCTCCAACTTCCTCCAGCATACATACGACTTATCTTCAACTTCCTCTCAGGTCGTATCACCTATGTTGCCATTAACGAACATTTGTCTCATCCTATCTTCATACTGTCAGGAGTTCCACAGGGTTCTGCCCTTTCACCTTTGTTATACATTCTGTTTGTTGCTGACATGCCACACCTTCCTGACAACATTCATCCTTTCCAGTATGCAGATGATACTGCTTTTCTCGCTCTAGGAACATCCATCCAGCATATAAATAAGATCTTACAAACGGCCATCTCTGACTTCTGCCTTTGGTGCCGTCACTGGAAACTCACCATCAATGCTACAAAAATGCAGGCTATCATCTTCATTCCACCAAAGAAAACAAGCAAAGTCCGCAGAAATCGACGTTGCCTCTCTCTCCACGTAGACCAGGTTCCTCTGCAAGCTACAAAAGCAGTCACATACTTAGGCATCACGTTTGACACACACCTCACCTGGATGCAACACCTTAAAACAATTTCAACAAAAGCTTACAATCGTCTCAACCTGCTTAAACGTTTCGCAGGAACCACCTGGGGTCTCAAATCACACACAGTCTTGAACACATACAAAGTCTTTCTTCGCCATACTCTCACCTATGGCTTCACAGCTTGGATTGCCGCATCAGAAAAATTCTACCACAAACTTCTTATTCTCGAACGCCATGCCTTCCGAATTGCTTATCGCATCACATTACCTAGCCCCACACGAGAATTATATCAGCGCATTACTTTTCCCGCCCTGCAGTACCATCTCGAATCCCTTCGACTCTCATACATACGCCGCCGATTTCAAATCCACCATCCACTACTTTTCGACACAATGCACTATTTAGCACTACATCCTACACCTACCCGTTATCTCCACACTCCATTATCTCTTTTGTTTACGTTATACCATTACACTCTTTCTCCTGATGATCCCTCACTCTTGCTTCTGAACGATTACGTCACTCATGCTCATTTACCTCTCATTTTTCCATCATTTCATGCACAGTAATATTCTCATACTAACTTGGGTTCATCATGTCTCTCATTATAGCCTAGAGTCCCCCTAGGCAAGAAGATAACTGCATTCGTCCGCTAACATTTTCCTATGTGTTGTCCTGTGATTGCACCTCATCTCATCCTTCATCCTCATCAATTATATAACTATATTACATTACTATCACTTATCTGCTAATCTCCTTATCGTGTTTATTGTATATTTAGTGTTCCTCATTTAATATTTTGTAAATCATTGTTCATCTACTTTCATACCAGCTATGTATGTATGTTTTATGATAAATATATGTATTTATGTTTATCTCTACACCTAATGTTAAGGAACGCAAAGTTCCTTATGACCATTACTGCTATGAAATAAATAATAAAGCACTTAGACCAACCACCGCCCTAAAAACCAACAATCCTTTCAAATCACTTCCCTAAAAGAGGGCGTAACCCTCTCAGAGGTAGCTAGCCTTAGCTAGCAATGTAAAAAAAATACCAGCACCATCTTCTGGGTCGATAGCAATATCGACCGTATCAACTGTGACGTACCAAACGTCAGAACAGTTGTCTTTTGAGAATCCTTTCCAACTTCCTGGTCGAAGAAGCTTCATTCTGTGTGTAACCGCTGAGAGACTCATCAAGCCCACCTCAGCTGATATCTACGCAGTTGCCAAGCGTCTTCAGGCCCACCTAGACCACTATCCGAACGGGTGGTCTTCATATAACTTTACCTTATCTACTACATCTGGCGGCTTTTTAAGCTTGCGTAATGGATCCTGGACCAGATCCAGGGCATCCCGGATTACCACTCCAAGTTGTTCAGGGCCCCTCTATCCCATCAGCGAAAGGGGATAAGCGGAAGGATTGGCATGAAGTCAATTCAAATCCTACAGGAACTTCAAATTTGCCATCCAATGCATCCGCTCCTGTAAATACTGACCAAATCAAGCAAGCTTCAAAACGTCCTCACACATTGAGTGAATCATCCTCTTCTTCTAACGGACTCATGGACGCAGACTTCCCGCCGCTCAAGTCATCTCCTAAACCACCTATTTATGACTTCCTTCTAACGAACTATGCTGCTACATACCAGGATCTTCGTCAGCTATATTTACGAATTTTGAAATACGTTCGTAGAACTAACATCAGACAACTCATCCATACCAAGAATGGTATCATTATCCGTTCGCCAGATCCAAATCTAGCCTCTAACATACGTAACACTTATTCTTAGGAAATTTTCGGACCATCAGCAGATCTTAAGAAGCTAAATCCTAAACAAATAAAGCAACCTCCGCCTCCTCGTAAACCACCGGCACTTTCTGTTGTCATACGAGGTGTGGACCCTCAATTCAGCGATGAGGAAATCACCAAAGAATTGCAGCTGGAGGGACATTCAGTACTAAAGTGTGTCCGTATTAAGAACGCTAATGGTTCTACTTATATGGTGCGGGTTCTTACGAATTCCCAAGACACCATAGACAATCTTCTTAGCGACGGTGCTTATATTTATTTAAAACGTCATCGAGTTGAACCCTCTCGCTCCTCGCCACCTCTGCCTGTTAGATGCGAGCGCTGTCAGTCATATAATTCCCATTCTACATCTGAGTGTAAAAATCAACTAAAGTGCGGCTTCTGTACAGGACCTCATGCAACGAAGGCCTGCACGAATCTCCACAACCCTCCTAAATGTTCGACTTGTAACGCTCAGCATCCTACCTATAGCTATAAATGTAAGGCGAAGCCGGGAGCAGAACCTCTGAAACCTGAACTCACTGTACCTATTCGTACACATGAATCGCCAGACATTACCCCTACTCCAGCTTCAGCTTCTGAACCTGTCACCATCAATCAATTCCTTACATTTCTTACAGTCTCTCTACAAAACATCCATCCGTTCCTCAGACAACATATCCTACAGCAAATTCATCTCGCTGCCAAAAGCATCTTCCACATTAATTTCACTGGTACGTACTCTGGCAACTATGTTCATTTTCACTCAATTCCTTATGAAACTGCTGTCTAACACCTTGCTACATCTACTGATCATCACGCTGATTATGGCCATCAATTTTTTGTTTTTAAATATTCGCTCTTTAGCTAAGAATAAACCTTTGTTTGAACATCTACTTTTGGAAGAACATATTAATTGCTTCTTACTGAATGAAACCTATCTTACTTCTGCCTCGCATTGCAAAATACCGTTATACCATCTACTCCGTCACGATTGCCTTACGCCCTCACGTCGCGCCAATGGTGGCGTCGCTATCGGATTCCCTCCTACAATTCCTCATAGACTCCATAGCTCTGGGATACAATCCTTGCCCGAACACATAATCAGTACCTTATATTTCCAACAATATTATGTAACAGTAGCCACCATATACATCCGACCTGGACATCCCATTCCTTTGCAGTTCTTTCAGTTTATTTCAAACTGATTTCGCAGTTATATTATCATGGCAGACATTAACTTCCACAGTCGCTCCGATAGACAAAAATCGGCCTTTCGCACATACATCCACACTCATACCACTGGATTTATCCATAACCTCCCAAAACCTACCAGACCCAGCAGTAACACTACACCTGATGTCGTCATTACATCATCCAATTTACTTTCTCAGATACAAGTGGATGTGCTGGATCCCATGGGCAGCGACCACGTGCCTATAAAGCTTATTTTCACTCCCCACGGCCAGCACCATCCAGTTCCTCCTGTCATACCTCCCAGGTTCATTCCTCGGTACGATAGAGCAGATTGGCCGAACTACCGTAATTATCTCACCACCCAGTTAGAAAACATTACTACTCCCACCACCGAACAAGATTTATACAACACTCTTCATACGATCACTCACAGCATCCAACAAGCATCCTCTAAATATATTCCGCACACCGCTCTTCATCCGTACAAACCTACCTTACCGCCTCAATACTTGCCTTTGATTCGTCGCTCGCGACAATTGTATAGGGACTACAAACGTACCAGCAATTTGGAATCGCTTCGCTTATCTCGTCAATACCAACGAACTGTGCATAATTACATTGTAGCATACAAGAAACGTAACTGGATCAAAACATGTAATACCTTATCAGAAAATACGCATCCCACAAAATTCTGGAAGAGATTTAATCAACTCACTGGTAAATCTTCTAGCACTCCATATCCGTTAATTGTGAATGACACTCCTCTCCATACCGATACTGAGAAAGCAAATGCTTTTGCTCATTACCTTCAGGATATCTTCACTCCACTCTCACCCACCATCCCGAATCGTAACCATCCGGCCGACCATCTTAATCTCCATGCATCTGCCTTACAACCAACTCCCGATCACGCTCTTCCACCCAATTCACCGCTCACGGTACCCATCATAGTCGCTGAAATTCATAATGTCATTGCTCGTAAACGCAATACCGCTCCTGGTATTGATACTATCACCTATCGCCATATCAAAGAGGGTCCTTATGTTCTGCTCTACTTACTCTCCCTGATTTTCACCTTTGTTCTCCGTACAGGATTTATTCCCGCCGACTGTAAAACTTCTAAAACCTTAATGTTTCTGAAACCCGATAAGCCAGCAACCTCTGTCTCATCATACCGCCCTATACAACTTACTTTAGTCTTCAGTAAAATCCTTGAACGAATCTTAGTCTCCCGTCTTCATATTCATCTCACTACTCACGACTCCATCCCTATTCATCAAGCAGGCTTTAGACCATCTTTCAGTATTAATGATCAACTTCTTCGCCTCACAACACATATCACTAATCAATACAACCTCATGAAACCTTCTTGTCTTGTGCTCTTTGATTTAGAAAAAGCATTCGACAAAGTTTGGCATAGCGGACTCTTGTATAAACTGTACTCATTCCACCTTCCATATTGCTATATTCGCTTCATCTTTCACTTCCTTTCCTGCCGCCTGACATATATCTCAATTAACAACACTCTCTCACATCCTGTCTTCATTCGTTCAGGTGTTCCACAAGGTTCCGCCCTTTCCCCTTTACTGTATTTACTGTACGTGGCGGACTTCCCTCGCCTTCCTCTCAATATCAGTCTATTCCAATACGCTGATGACACGGCCTTCCTAGCCATTGGCAACACTATTCATCAGATTAATCATATTCTCCAAGAAGCCATAAATTCTTTCTTCACCTGGTGTCAACATTGGCGTCTCAAAATCAATGCGGATAAGACAGGCAATTGTGTTTCTTCCTCCTGGTTCACGCAGCCGCATCCATCGTAATCCCACAAGACTCCGTCTACAGATCGATAATTCACCTATCTCCGCAAGCAAAACAGTCACCTATCTCGGCATAACTTTCGATTCTCAGCTGAATTGGAATGCTCATCTTAAACGCATCACAGCCAAAGCTACAAACCGCCTCAACCTCCTCCGTCGCCTTATAGGTACCACTTGGGGTCTCCAAGCAAATACGGTCTTGAACACCTATAAAGTATTCATGCGGCCTCTCTTGACGTATGGGTATACAGCTTGGGTCGATGCCCCGATTTCCTTTTACAAACGCCTGCTCATTTTAGAACGCCATGCCCTACGTCTTGCTTACCGTATTAGGCTTCCTAGTCCTACCAGAGATCTGTATGCTCGGACCCCCTTCGCCAACCTTCTGTACCACCTAGAAGATTTGCGACTTCGCTATATAACGAAGCGATTCCAGAATCATCATCCTATGCTATTCGACACCATGCACCATGATGCTACATTTCGCAAGTCCTCTGCACCCTTACGCCATACACCATTATCTCTGTTATTCACAATCTATCATTATACTCTCCCGCCCAACAGTCCATTCCTACCAATCATCGAAGATTACATCACAGACTTGAACTCACCTTACATACTTCCATCATATGTCGCACAGTAATCCTTCCGTACTAACAGGGCTCCCCATGTCTCCATTATATCCAGAGCAGCCCCTGGATAAGAAGATAACCTGCATTCGTCCGACTAACATTTCCCTAGTGTTGTATCGTCAATCGCACCTAACTCTCATCTCATCACATGACCATCATTTTCTATAGTATCGCTTATACATATATTAATTTGTATTGTATATATTAATTTCTATTCTTTATATTTATTTGTTTTGTATATATTAATTTGTATTGTATATGTTACTTTGTATTATCATAGTTGTACTCAAATCCTGACTCACTTTCCGCTCCTAATGATTATGGCCAAAAGGCCATAATGACCATTATTGATTTGGATTTATTGGAATAAATAAATAAATAAATAAATAAGACCCTCCATTAACCAACTACAAGTACTATAACATTCCCAGCTTCCTTCACTCCCTCATCCCGAATAAAGGGCGTAACCCTTTGGGCGGGCGCTAGCCTCGGCTAGCGAAAAAAAACAAACAAACAATCACCAGCACCATACTTTACCAGAGCTTCGCTCTGAAGCGCCACCGAAAGATCCTTCCTTTTCTTCATCCTGAGCTCTTTCTCTGTCTCTTTTGCACGAACCGTCTGTCAGACTGATCAAGCCAAGGACAGCCGGTTCTACAGATCGAGGCAGGGGACCTGCTTCCCCCTGGACAACTATCCAAACGGGTTGTCCTACCTTCATTATTATCAAGAACTTCCACTCCATCTTTCAATTTCAAGCGTCACGGTTTTCCAGCACACATAGGTTTTTTGCGATGGGAGATTCAGATGCTCATCATGGGTCCTTGGTGGATGGACGCCACTCTGGCTTACCTCCTGTCTTTGTCACTCCGTCCGCTTCGACTGCGAAGGTGGTCAAGCGGAAGGAAAAAAGCAATAGGCAGAGAACCCAATCGGGCAGTTCCACAGCATCCAATGTTTCAAATGTCTCCACAAGGTCCAGGTCTCCAAGACAGCAACTCTATGCTGACACCGTCAAACAGCCTCGCCATCAAGCCAAGAAACCGCACAAAGATAATGCTTCAGACTGTTCTGATATGGAGGCCGGTGACATGAACTCTTCTGCAGTCAATCCAACTCAATATTCGCCTATCAACAAACCTTCTGATAAACCTATACTTCATTCATTTCTACTACAACACTACGACACTAAGTATAGCAATGAGAAATTCATAACTCTCCAAATTCGGAAATATCTTCCAAGTATACCGATCTCAGAAGTCATCAAAACCAGAAATGGCTACATCTTCAAATCCACAGATCCACAGTTTCTCACCACTGTCAGGAATAAGGCTTCATATGAAATATTTGGCAAGAATGCCACAATGTCATCTCTTTCTTCTGCACGCCAGAAACAACCGCCACCCCCCAAACGTCCGCCATTTCTATCCGTCGTGATCCGTGGGGTTGATCCATCATATTCTGATGACGAAATCCAAGAGGAACTTCAACTCGCTGGTCATACCATTCACAAAGTAATACGTATGCGTAACAATAATGGTGCCACATATATGGTTCGTGTTCTTACTTCCTCACAAAACACCATCGATTCCTTGCTTACTACTGGCGCTTACATCTATCATCGTCGGCACAGAGTCGAGCCCTCACGCTCGCCCGCTCCTCTTCCTGTGCGGTGGGAAAATTGCCAGACTTACAATAATCATAGCACCAGTAGTTGCAAGAATCCGCCTGTTTGTGGGTACTGCGCAGGATCCCATCAAACACGCTCTTGTCAGAATCTCCAACGGCCACCTGAATGTCCAACTTGTCACGAACAGCATCCGGCATACAGCTATAAGTGGAAAAATAAACCACAACCTGACCAACAACACCCAGATTTAGTAGTTCCACTTCGTATCCCAGACCCTTCACCTCTTCCTGCCCAACAAACTACAGATCCAGTTACCATTCAACAACTACTTCAATTTCTTACACTTACTTTACAGAACATCCATCCCTTCCAGCGTACTCACTTTCTGCAACAACTCACCAAGGCCGCAAAGTCTGTTTTTAATGTCAACTTTTACGCCACATACACCAACACCTTTGTTCATTTTCATACATCACCACAAGAAACAGCCGTTTAAACATGCTTATCATGGATTTAGTCTTCCTGTTTCTTAATATTCGCTCTCTACCAACAAACAAAATTCTATTCGAAGCACTGCTACTTGAGGAACACATATCTGTTTTCTTACTAAATGAAACGTTCCTAACGAAAACCATTCCTTGCAGCATTCCTCGATATACGCTTCTACGGCAGGACTACACAGCACCAGCATTACGGGCAAATGGCGGCGTAGCGATCGGTTTTCGCAATCATATACCTTACCGCCAACAAATTTGTCCCATTCCTCACCTACCCGAACATCTCAATTCTACATTATACTTCAAGTCTATCATGATCACCTTTGCCACTATTTATGTTCGACCTGGTCACCCTATTCCTCATGCTTTTTCAGTCATATATCCCATAACTTTAAACATTATATCATCCTCGCCGATATCAACTATCATAGTCGCACTCTTGCAGAACGCACACAGTTCTCTGACCATATTACCACTCATACTACTGGCATTCTGCATATTCCTCCGACTCCTACTAGGCCTATTTCAAATACCACTCCTGATGTAGCTATCACGTCCAATACACTTGCTGCTCACATCACCCTTACAGTTCTCGACCTCCTCGGCAGTGATCATGCTCCACTCAAGCTTTCTTAACATATGGGCCCTAATCGGCCCCATGAAGTCCCTCCGCCGATTGAAACACTACGTTTTGACAAAGCCGACTGGGAACATTATCGCACCTATCTTACTACTGCCATAGCACATTTACATCCTCCCACTACATCTGAAGAGCTTTTCGCCCATGTTGACACTATAACTTCAGAAATTACCCATGCATCAGAGCTGTATATCCCTACTAATAGTTCAACACCATATAAGCCTAAATTGCCTCCGAATTATCTTGCTCAAGTCAAACGCTCCCGACAAGCTTATCGAGAGTACATCAGAACACAGAATCCCGAAGCTCTTCGTCTACACCACCAGCTGCAACGTTCAGTCAAAAATTACATCCAAGCGTACAAACGCCGTCACTGGATAAAACTTGCAATAACCTTGCTGAAAGTGCTCATCCTTCACGTTATTGGAAACGTCTTAACGCACTCTGTGGCAAATACAGCAAAACCTCATACCCTATCATCATCAACAATAGCCACGCACCTTCTGATCAAGATAAAGCCAATGCCTTTGCCGATTATCTGCAAGACATCTTTACACCATCCCCTCATACCCACATCTTTGGTCATCCAGTCGATCATGTAAACACCACAAATCCAATCCTCCAACCAAATCTTAATCATCCTTTGCCGCCACACGAACTCACATCTCCCATCACCATTACTGACATAACAACGGTTGTTCAACATAAACGCAACTCCGCTCCTGGCTTTGATTCCATCACATATCGCCATATTAAAGAAAGTCCTATTTCTCTACTTCTTCTCCTTGCCTCCATTTACACTTTTATTCTTAGAACCGGCTTTTTTCCTGCTGAATGGAAAATGTCTAAAACCCTCATGTTCCCGAAACCGAACAAACCTCCCAGCGACGTCTCCTCGTATCGACCAATACAACTAACATCCACTTTCAGCAAAATCCTTGAACGCATCCTTGTCAACAGACTTCATCCATACCTTCGTACACGTCATCTCTTACCATCTTTTCAAGCTGGATTTCGACCGTCATATTCCATTAACGATCAGCTTCAACGTCTAACCACCCTCATTACAAATCACTATAATTCAGTCCGTCCTTCCTGCCTTCTTCTATTTGACCTAGAAAAAGCATTCGATAAAGTCTGGCACTTTGCACTCATTTTCAAACTCATCAAATGTAAATTGCCCATGTCTTACATCCGCTTTATTTTTTGGCCTGCCGTATCACCTATGTTAATATCAACAATCATCTGTCACATCCTATATTCTTGAACTCTGGTGTTCCTCAAGGCTCAGCTCTATCTCCTTTGCTCTATTTACTGTTTGTTTCCGACTTCCCTTCTCTTCCAGACGCTGTGCATCCTTTTCAATATGCAGATGACACCGCCTTCCTTGCCCTCGGACGCACCATTAGTCATATCAACATCATCTTGCAGGAATCTATAAATCGTTTCTCTCATTGGTGTAGTAAATGGCACCTCACCATTAACGCTTCCAAGACACAGGCCATAGTATTTCTGCCCCCACGGAAACGTTCCAGGACCCACAGAGATCCTTCGCTTCTTTCTTTGTCAGTTCAAGGTACGCCGATCCGTCCATCTAAAACAGTCACGTATCTTGGTATTGTTTTTGACCACCATCTCACCTGGGTTCCTCATCTTAACTACACGAAAACCAAAGTCTATAATCGCCTCAATCTTCTTAAACGTCTCACTGGAACTACCTGGGGCCCCAGCTCCAAAATCATACTCAACACCTGCAAAGCCTTTCTCCGGCCCGTGCTCACATACGGTTTCACTGCCTGGATATCAGCTCCCGTGTCCTACTACTACAAACTTGCCACCTTTGAACGCCATGCCTTCCGTATTGCTCATCGCATATCTCTTCCCAGTCCAACTAGATACCTGTATTCACACATCACTTTTCCTACACTACTTTATCACCTCGAATCTCTTCGCCAAAAGTTCATTACTGTCCGCTATATGCAGCAACAACCACTCCTGTTAGCCACTATGCACTACCTTGCACTTTCATCGGCACCCCCTCGATATTACCACCTTCCACTAAATTTGCTGTTTACCTTGTATTGTTATACCTTACCACCAAATCATCCCGACTCAGAACTCTTGCAGGACCATCGATTGCATGTTCATCTTCCGCATATATATCCATCACATCAAGCACAGTGATCAACCTCTGTCTCTAAGAGGGCCTCCCCCGTCTTCATCGGCCTAGCGTCGCCCCTAGGCAGAAGATAATCTGCATTTGTCCTTACTAATATTTCCCATGTGTTGTGACGTCATCTGCACCTCATTCCACCCCTCATCTTCATCTTTGCAAAAAAAACTGCATTCCTAAATGTTATTGTAATTGTAGTTACTATTTATTATATGATATTTAAACTTACAATGTTTTATACATGTGTTATGTATTACCTTCCCCAATAATGATTATGGACGCAAAGCCCATAATGACCTACAAATTGAAGTATTTATTAATAAAGGAACATCCCATAGCCCAAGGCCAGTCATACCACATCCAAATAGCTTCCTTTGCAACCCTTCCCTCCAAGAGGGTGTAGCCCTCTACAGGGTAGCTAGCCTACTGGCTAGCATTAAAAAAATCACCAGCACCCGAACTGGCCACCTGGAATCTCTAACCAGGTAAAAAATAGGGTATCCGTAGCTGGCGGAGAAAAATAATCAAGTCACTTAGTATGTCCATCCCCAATTGTTATTTTTATTCGCGATCTTCTTACATACGGTTGGAATACTTGCCTCTTTGGGGTTTAGGAAACAACCGTCAAATTGTATTTTCATACCTCCACGGAGGTTGACACACTGATTTGATCTTAACTGTTGACAACCTTGCTATTCTCTAGGCTTACGATTTATTTTGATACACTCCTCTTCGGAGGTAGAGGTACCTGAAGAAAAAAAAATAGTTGACGACTTTGGCACTTATACCGGTGAACGATTACTTTCGTGCTCTCTCTCTGGAGGAAAGAGCACCTTAATAAACTCTAAACTTAGAGCTTTGCTCTAACACCAGAATATACCCAGGGGCCGTCACTACCCCTTTTGTGGTAAGCTGGCGCCATCTCCCACCTTAGTAATAAAGATGGCTTCTCAGAAGACATCAGCGAAATCAGACAAAAAAGTACAATCACCCCGGATTCCAGGTCTGCGGGGGAAAATAATAAAACCAACGTACAAACCAGAAGATTTTCTAGTGCCTTTAGGCAAAAAGAAGCAAGCAGCCGCCCCAGCGAAATTGAAATCCACTCCACTCAAGCAGTCAAGTGCTTCGCAGCCATCCACCTCGAATACTCCTGAAGATATGGATTTCACGGTTGTCGGAACGCTAAAACGACGTAGGTCTTCTTTAGCAAACCTCACCAAGGCAGAACACCTTTCTAATAGTCCCTCAGCATATCCACCTCTCCCACTCAGTAACAAGTTCGATGTTTTGTCCCCAACACAATCAGATAATGCTAGCACTAACACTGGTACGACAAAGCAGCCATCGAGTTTCAAGCCTCCTCCGATCTTCATTTACGGAATTAGTAACACCTATACCTTTATTAAGACCTTATCACGAGCATTGAAGGAGCCCCCTCTAGCTCAGCCCAATAAGGAGCGCATTCGTATTCAAGCAGCAAACAGAGATGATTATAATTCTATCAAAGCTTATTGCGAACAAACAAAAATTGAGTATGCTACAGGCGTGGCAAAAAATGAAAGGCCTATTAAGGTCGTTATCCGAAAACTGCCTATAGACACCGACTTAGACGATCTAAAGGAAGAACTATTGCGTCTCGGTTACAAACCAATAAACGTCCACCAAATGTCTCGCAAAAGCAAGATAGAAGACAAGAAAATTATGATGCCACTGTTTTTGGTTGCATCGGAACGAACTGCAGCTGTTAAGGAGATATATGCTATTACCAACCTTCTTCATTACAAGGTCCACATCGAACCATACAAGCCTCCCTCAGTGCTGCAATGTTACAGATGCCAACGCTTGGGGCATTCACAGGACACCTGCCAAGCCCACCCGCGCTGTCTCAAATGTGGGCAATTTCATTTCACCCAATCCTGTAGTAAAGCAGACTCCTCCACACCCGCCACTTGCGCCAACTGTCAGGGAGATCACCCCGCAAATTACCGTGGCTGTCCAGTCTTTAAATCCTATTCTGAGGCTCTTAAATTGCCGGCCCAGCAGCCGAGGAAACTTCCAGAAAAGACTAAGAAAACTTCCAACAAACCATCAGAAGAAACGACTTCCATGCCCACTGCTGTTAATATCCAACCTATAGCTACGGACAATGAAGACGCTGAAGCTTCCACTTCTCTCCACACCCAATCAGCTTCTGTCGAACAACAGGAGGGCCCGAAAGAAGACCTAGACTTAAAGTCCGTTCTTTCATTTCTCAAAGGTTTAGAATTACGCAAAATAATAACACATATTAAACGTGGTATTACCCGTTTCCGCCAAGCAGCAGACTCAGCTTCCAAGGCTGCAGCAGTAATAGAAAAAATAGCGGAAATGGTTGATGATGGCTGTTTCTAAATCCAGCGTATTGCATCACACACTTGTCCTTGCTACATGGAATGCAGATGGTCTCGAGGGGCAGAAACAAATGCTTATTAGATTTCTCAAACACCATAGAGTTGATGTCATGTTTATTCAAGAAACACACTTCACTGCTCGTATCACTACTTGGCGACTACCCAATTACATTGTGTATCGACAGGATAGAGTGGGCAGACAGAAGGGCGGATTATTACTCATAATCAAAAAGGCATTCCCCGTCAGATCAATTACAATACCACCCTTACTAACTTTGGAGGCACTTGGTGTTGAGCTAATAACTCCAGGCGTTCCATTAATATTGGTCACCGGGTACAGGTCCCCGGCTACACAGCTAGAGCCCACAGACTTCGATGTCATTGCTAACTTAGGGCCCAAAGTCATCTTAGCTGGAGATCTTAATGCTAAACATGGAGAATGGAACTCCATTACTCCAAACACTGCTGGAGATACTTTACATCACTATCTACTCACGTCCAACTTCATCATCAGTGCTCCACCAGACCCAACTCATTATCCAAAATTCGGCGGACAGCCCGATGTGCTTGATGTAGCCCTTTGCAAAGACGTCTCCTTTACCGTCCATCCTTATGTCATTGCAGACTTAGATTCTGATCACGATCCAGTCATTTTTCACGTCTCCCACCGCAGCATCGCCCATTCTGCCCCCATCTTCAAGCAAATAGAAACTGACTGGGACTTATTTAAACAAGAACTAAACAACATGATCGATCTACGAAATAGACCTGCCACTATTGCGGACATCGATCAAGCGGTCTCTCACATCACGCTAGCACTTCGTACAGCAGAGGCAGCGAGCTCCACTACCATAATCTCTCCAACGCAAACCAGTCAATGCGACAGTTTTCATTTACAACTTTATCTTCATCTGAAAAGTTGGGCTAGACGTCGATGGCAGCACACACTCCATCCCGAATACAAGACTTTGTGGAATAAACTTTGTATGAAGCATAAGGTGCTCACTATGCGACAGAATCAACAATACTGGGAAGACACTTTTCGAAATGTCACACTCAATGACCGTAAAATTTGGACGTACTCCAAATCATTCCAACGTGCCACAAATGCTTCTAAAGCTAGAGTCATACAAGGACCTCAAGGACTGACTCCAGATCCTCAGTCGCAAGCGGACATTTTCGCTGACTCTCTGGAAGCACAGTTCCAGCCCAATAGAGCACGTTTCGATCCCTATCTGAAACAGCACATCCGAACCACATTATATAGCATAATTAAACAAAACCCTACACATGGCATCAACCCAGTTACACCTCGGGAAATAGAAAAACACATCAAATGTCTACCGACAAAGACAGCATCTGGGCCTGATGGGATTCGATCTGAGATTCTCAAGCATCCAACTAGAAAACTACTGGTCTTTTTAACTTACTTATTTAATGCCATCTTTCAGTTATGCTACTTTCCCAAAACCTGAAAGGAAGCTCGTGTCATCACAATCCCCAAACCTGGCAAGAATCCAATGCTCCCGGAAAACTACAGGCCGATAAGTCTTCTATCGCACTTGAGCAAACTCTTCGAACGGGTATTTCTGTGGAGGCTGAAACATCACGTAGATAATAGAGACCTTCTACCTTCCCATCAGTTCGGGTTTCGTGCTCAACATAGCACTACAACGCAACTTGTTCGAGTAGTGGTTCAACAGAAAACAACACACTCTTGGAGTATACCTGGATGTGTCAAAAGCCTTTGATAAAGTATGGTTAGCAGGACTATTATATAAGCTATACACCCAAGGTTTTTCAGATCGTCTTATACATTTACTACGTTCATACCTTACTGAGAGAAAATTTCATGTGTCTGTTGACGGTGTCAAATCCACGTCTAGATATATCAAAGCAGGGGTTCCACAGGGCGCTGTACTTTCACCGCTTTTATATAATCTGTACACGGCGGATCTCCCGACTTTACCACATTTCTTTTCCGCAACGTATGCTGACGATACTGCCTTTTTTACGACCAGTAGCTCACTTGCACAGTGTTACATCTACATGCAACGCCAACTCAACGGCTTTCAGGAATGGGCAAGACGTTGGAGAATTAAAATCAATGCAGACAAAAGCTGTGCTGTCATCCACAGTCGACGACGCATCCGCGCCCCTCGAAATTTAACGTATGAGAACGTACACATTCCTCACGCCACATATGGTAAATATCTGGGTGTTACTTTAGATCGTGGGTTAACGTTCGCCTCACACATCAACGACATAAAGCAACGAGAATTACGGAAAATATCAGCATTGTATCACATATTTCGCTGCAGTTCAATTTCTCATGAGGTCCGCGTGCACATATTGAAGATGATAGTCCTATCAACTCTTTCTTATGCATGCCCTGCCTGGCAACATGCTTCTAACAGTCATCTTCAAACACTTGAAAGTGTGCAAACGAGAGCCGGTCGTATCGTCACTGGTCACGATAGATATACACGCAACAACCAAATTCTGGAAGATTTAGATCTGCCTCCTGTTAAGGAAGTTCTACGGCACCTCCACCATAAGTTCTGGCATACTTTACCAAGACACATAAATCCAGCTATAGCTACCATTGGAACCAAATGCGCTCTACGTAACGTTCATCGCACGCCACGCCTTTAATATCTTTCCTTAGATCGTAATGACTTCAACATCAGCTACTCTGCGACAGTTGCAGATGTAGTCTCACAGACATAACAAAACAATAGTAATACCCAACAAGCCACCTGCACATCTGTATATATTCTTTCTGCCATCTTACTCATGGAGTCAGGGGCTTCAGCCCGATACTCTTCACAAAAATTCAACATTACCGTGACCGTGACCGTGACCAGCACCCGAAGAAAGGGCACAACCCTTTAACCGGGATGACGGACAAAAACAAAACTCACCAGCTTGAAAGTTCCCTTTGCTACAGTATTTTGTGTCGTGGATTCATGTGATAGCTGGAGTGTCGAGACCGTTTGTAATTGTAGTACAGTGCGTGTTTGTAGATTGTGAACGATGTTGGTGTGGTGACTGTGAAGACGGTGTAGTACTAGAACGCCGTTCCAATACACACACGCGGAATATGCAGATATGATTTATGTCTACGGGTTTTGTGATGGTAATGGTTTTGTGATGGTAAAGGTGCTGTGGATGAATACCAGCGTAGATTCTCTGGCAGCAGAGTCCCTAATGCACGCGTCTTCACAAACGTGTATACAAAACTGCGTGAAACTGGTGAGCTTCCCAGCGTGAACTTGACGTCGGAACGACCTTCAACATACACCCCTGAGCAAGAAGACAACGTTATTGAGGCTGCAACGCAACTTCCAACAACCAGCGTTAGGAGACTTGCTACTCAACATCAACTTCCACGTACGTATGTACATGATGTGCTTCGAGGAAAGGGGCTCTATCCGTTCCACATTCAAAGAGTGCAACATTTCCATCCAGGAGACAGGGAACTACGTGTTGATTTTTCTGAATTGATAAAGGAGCAACCGAATGTTTTGCCATTTATTGTGTTCACTGATGAGGCCACTTTCACAAGGAACGGGATAAACAACACCCGCAACTGCCATCGTTGGAGTTACGAAAATCCGAGAGCAATCACTGTTAGACAATATCAGGATCGATTTTCTGTTAACGTTTGGGCGGGAATTATTTGTGATCAGATAATCGGTCCCTTTGTGTTGCCCCAGCGTTTGACTGGTGACTATTATTTGCATTTCCTGTGCCACGAATTGCCGGTACTGCTGGAAGATGTGAATTTCGAAACTCGGGTGTCTATGTACTTCCAGCACGACGAGGCTCCCTCCCATGCCACACGACGTGTATGTCACTATCTTGACTCCAAGTTTCCTAATCGTTGGATAGGTCGCGGAGGACGCAGGTCGCTGATTCACTGGCCACCCCGCTCCCCGGATCTTACACCTTTGGATTTTTGCTTGTGGGGGTGGTTGAAGGACATTGTGTATAGACGGAGGGGCAACTCACGAGAAGACTTATTCCAGAATATTCAACAGGCATTCAATACCGTCAAAGAGCGACGAGCAGACATCCATCGGGCAACAATGCATGTCCTGAGGCGCACTGCAAAGTGCATTCAGGAGGAAGGTGATATCTTTGAAAATGTGCTGCACGCTCCAAATAATAATGTTGAAGATGAACGCTAGTAGTGTTACGTCTGGGTCTGCCCTCGTGCCTGCCATTGTATTCAACTACATTCCTATTGTGCTCTAATTAATGTACTTTTCGACGATTATTAAGCTCATAAGTATTACAATGGTATTAATCCACGTGATTGTAGATTGACTCTTGTAAGGTCCCACAATTCTTCGAATAATACAGTAATACCAATAACATTCCAATAAGGGACATAATTACTGTATAAGTGTTCAATCAACACAAATGTTTGCTTCCAGTAGAAATCTTTCTTTTACGATTAAATTCTTTCGTAAGCATTTTTCTCTGCTTTCTAGTGAAGACACTAAATTGGCATTTCACCTGGGTTTGTGGTATACAGCATCGTTTTCCCCCAATTAGATCCTGCTACTCTATTGCCAGTGTTTCCACACAAGAATGGCGAAAAATTGTTTGAAAAAGTGATTTTTATAGCACAATTCGAAAATGTTCCTTCCATCATTCCCTCTTGTACGCAGTAAGTGGAGTCAAACTGTATACCGTCTGAAAGCCTGTTTCAGTAGCTTTAAAACGAGGTATAATACTTAACGTAAAACGAACCACAGGGTGTTCTATAAGCTTTCACACGGAACTTGAGAAGTGCAAGCGGCAAAAACTTGCTTTCATCCCTATGTCCGAAACGAAGGGGATTAGACCCTATGTTCATATAGGCATTTTGGCTTAGAATGACCTCCCCTATCAGCTCCCAAAATCTTTGCATTTCCTCACCGGACACCCTGATATATATTTCTGTAAAATATGAAGAAATAAAGAAGCTATAGTTAATAAAATAAATCTCCGAAACTCATAGCCAAATTCTAAGTTCCATTTTCGTAAGCGTGGCAAACGTGCGGCGAAATTTACAGAAAGAAAGACGGAGTTTTATGCTTTATTTGAAATACAACGTAAATCTTTCATAATGTTAGTTACTATACATATTGCACAGCTCTAATAATAATTGATATTAAACATTTTATACATAAACAAACAAATTAAAGGAAATAAGCCACAAAATATGCAAAGCGATCAGGCAGTTTGTGGCAATGATTTTCTAATATCCGTTTACTAACATGGAACATCCGTAAAGTGTTGCACGCCGATTTCAACGAAATTTTGCAGGTAGATACTAGACACAAAATAAAGTGACCCGTATTTTTTCGTTTCTGTGGAAAAACGGTTTGAAGGGGCCTGAGTCCCTCCCGAAGTATTATCAAAAAAGCTTGAAATCTCCAAAAGAACATGAGCACTTTGCAGAAAA
The DNA here is from genome assembly GCF_964235325.1 of Thermobia domestica. Taxonomy (NCBI): domain Eukaryota; kingdom Metazoa; phylum Arthropoda; class Insecta; order Zygentoma; family Lepismatidae; genus Thermobia; species Thermobia domestica. The sequence goes on along the minus strand of NC_137459.1, from coordinate 199,575,740 downwards.
AGGGGTATACACATACTAGATAGAAAATTAAGGAATACGGGTTTTTCCTTTTGTGTGAAAAAACGGTTGCAGGGGGAACAGCGGCCCCATTTAAATATCTCAAAAAATAATGACAAAGGCCAGATTCGACAAAAGGGTACAAGCGATTCCGAGGAAACAATGCATGCAGATAATAGACTTAAAAGTAAGAAATACGTATTTTTTCGTATCTGCGGAAAAAAAATGTTTGAATTGGCCTAAGCCCCTCTCAAAGTATTTTCAAAAACCTTGAAATCTCCAAAAGAGCATGAGCAATTTGCAGAAGAAGGCGTATACACATACTAGATAGAAAATTAAGGAATACGTTTTTTTCTTTTGTGTGAAGAAACGGTTGCATGGGGAACAGCGGCTCCCATTTAAATATCTCCAAAAGTAATGACAAAGGCCAAATTCGACAAAAGGCTACAAGCGATTCCGAGGAAACTATGCATGCAGACACTAGACGTAAAAGTAAGAAATACGTAGTGTTCCTCCACCAATGACTTGCTTTTCCCAGCGTTCTAGCTGCTACCTTGAGGTTACCTTTCTAAATTTTGCTTGTACGGATCGAAGGAATAGCGGTCTTTCAATACCACTTCTCCAGTAGTTGACTGTCTTTTGTTTGTATGCAAAGGTGATGTCTGCTTGACCATGTATGGTTGTGCCGCCATCGCACTCTTCTATGTCGTCATCCACAGGAGAATATTGGGCGGTATTCTTTTCCCTGTCATCCTTCTAAATTGCTAATGTTAATATTTCTTCTGTGTCCAACGTAACCATATCGTCCATCCAGTATTCCAGCAAGCATTGTAATATGCATGCTGTATCCCTTTCCTGTGCTGTTATTGGCGACTCTAGTCGATGTATCACTTCAAAAGCAACAAACAGTAAATGCAGAATGTTAGCGGGATTCATGCTGGATTTCTCTTCTTTTGACACGCTGATGGAACAACAAATTTATATCATACACATCTGACGCAATGTACTTAACTTTTTGATTACTTATTATGTACACAAGGTAGATATTGATATCTCATTTTGCACGTGTGGCTCATTATCTTGAAGTGTTCTTTTGTGGCATTCATGTATCATTAGCACAAGTAAACAAGTTATTGCACAAGCCAAGGGCCAGATAAGTATAATTGCACACCGCCTTGTTAATTATCGGTCATATGTTTTGCACACACAGATAAAATTACTATCGCTCGAACTTATCATATGCAGCGATGAGCATGACCACCTCGTAGGCTTGCTACTGCAAGATAACTGTTATATGTATTTCATATTACAGTTTGGTATCTTCTGCTGCCCAATTATATGCACTGAACCTTTGAAACAGTTCTTCAGAATACATATCTCTCGCATTGTTTGTTTAGTAAATGACACTTTAACAGCTTCCTGTCTGTGAGACTAACATGTAAGATATTCGTATGTCGTTTCAGAAGTTCTTTCTTTTATGTGTAGTTTCCCCATGAGTGGGGCATATACATTGGCTCGTAATAGAAAGATATACGGGCCCCAGAAATATATGTTGGAAATTTCTGCAAATTGTTTGTGAGGTTTTGGAGATTTAGAGCTTTTTGGAAAATATTTCGGAAGGGGCTTACTCCCCTTCAAAGAGTTTTTTCCCGCACAAAAGAAAAATACGTATTTCTTACTTTTAAGTCTACTATCTGCATGCATACTTTCCTCGAAATCGCTTGTACCCTTTTGTCGTATTTGGCCTTTGTCATTACTTTTGGAGATATTTAAATGGGGGCCATTGTTCCCCCTGCAACCGTTTTTTCACACAAAACAAAAAAGCCGTATTCCTTGATTTTCTATCTAGCATGTGTATACGCCTTCTTCTGCAAATTGCTTATGTTCTTTTGGAGATTTCAAGGTTTTTTGAAAATACTTCGGGAGGGGCTTAGGTCAATTCAAACATTTTTTCCGCAGAAACGAAAAACTACGTATTTTTTATTTTAAGTCTAGATCTGCATGCATAGTTTCCTCGGAATCGCTTGTACCCTTTTGTCGAATTTGGCCTTTGTCATTATTTTTTGAGATATTTAAATGGGGGCCGCTGTTCCACCTGCAACCGTTTTTTCACACAAAAGAAAAAACCCGTATTCCTTAATTTTCTATCTAGTATGTGTATACGCCTTTTTCTGCAAATTGCTCATGTTCTTTTGGAGATTTCAAGCTTTCTTGAAAATACTTCAGGAGGGGCTCAGGCCCCTTCAAACCGTTTTTCCGCAGAAACGAAAAAATACGGGTCACTTTATTTTGTGTCTAGTATCTACCTGCAAGATTTTGTTGAAATCGGCGTGCAGCACTTTACGGATGTTCCATGTAAGATAATAAACCATAACATACCTTCGTAGAGTAGACGGTTAGAGCACGCTCGCTGAGTATTTTGTTTTTATCCATGATCATCACTTCGAATCGCATAGCCAACGCTTCCTTTTTTTTTTTTTAAGAAAAGCTTGATTCTGTCAATTTCTTAAACAACAATGTTTTGTTGTAATCATGTTGCTTAGTATTATCGTCTTCATTTTAGTTTCTTTGAATATTTCCAAATAATACAAAACTACGTTCTTTAAATAAAGTATTACAATTATCAAGAATTTTATAAAAAGAGGAAACTTCATTTTTAATCATTATCCTAACGAGAAGGGGAAATTTATAAGTATTTGAAACAGTAATTAACATATGGCTAAACTTTAATGAAACATTACTAAAGTAAAACATTTACTCCGAATAGTCTCTGCAAGTAATTTGTAGAAAATAGACAGAAATAATGAACATAAAATATTAGTTGTCAATTAAAAGTGTAGTGGGTTTTCTCGGGGTTCTCCTGTTTTCTCCGGCTTCCATTTCATTGATTTCTCATAACCACCGCCTTCTTTACCCTAGTCGGCATAACTATGGGACGTAAAACTTAGATTGCTTATTCCTTTTGTTGTTGGAGGTAAATGACTATAAGTACAATACTGTAAATAATTGTGAATTGAATTTTTTATCCTCAGATGAAATATTAGCTTTCAATCCTTCTCGTTGGTCTAGCGAGTTGCACGTGCGCCTTTGGTGTATGCGGTTCCATTCCCGCCAGAACCCAAAACGTAATTACTTTTTATCTACTCTTATTAATTGTCTATCATTTTTTAATCTGAAGAGCATAAACGTGAAACATTAAACTAAATAATTCCGTTTGAATATTGTCCAGTGATTTCATTGTCTCAATCATCAGTTGTTGCGATCGTACTCTGTACTACCATTAGGGATGGTATCGAGACGAGACGAGACGAGACTTTGTACAGTCTCTGTCTCGTCTCGGTTGATAAATAACGGTCTCGGTCTCGGCCTCGTCTCGAGTAAAAAATCACCGTCTAGGTCTCAGTCTCGTCTCGGTCAACAGATGCTTGTCTCGATCTCGGTCTCGGTCTCGAGTAGCAAGTATCGGTCTCGTCTCGAAAGTCTCGAAATAAATAGTGTGAAATTCAAATAGTGAAAGTATTATTCTCGTACAGTCTGTCGTTTCCGCTTATTTTTTCCTTACATTTTGAATTAAAATTATGGTATGGTGTACCTCTTCATAGCTAATTTGCTTGTGCTAATGCTTTCCATGCGCGTATTCCAGGTCAATGATCAGTGGGTATACCACCCTAAAACCCTAATAGAACCCATATTTCACTTTCAGCAATAGACTTTGTCTCATATAGCCTCAGTACTGCATATAGAATTAAACTCTGTTAAATTAACTCCAGTACTATACAGTAGTTTATTTCCTTCCTTTGAATCAGAATTGTTCAATACCTCCTAACGGATAACGCAACACATAGCAGCACGAATGTATTTAATCGTACCGAGATTGAAACTTTACAATTTCTCATTTATTATTCAATACATTCTGCTTTGATTGTCATTTTAAAAACAGAATATAACTTTCATTATCTTAACAAATAGGGTAAATTATTACTACAATATACGTATTTTGTTTAAAATTGATGAAATGCTTTATTACCATTTCACATCTTCGTATTTAATTGACACTTTATAACACGAACGTCCTGAACCTTGTGGTTGGAGCTACTACACTCATCTTTGCTATGTGAGGTCTCGAGTTGGATCACAAAACAAGTTAGATTCAAAGTCCGATGTTTCGCATAATCGATGGTTCGCGTCTCATTTTAAGTGCATTCTGTTCCTTATACAAGTTCATAAGGTCGTAATGCATACGTAAGCACATATCCAGTGCCGTAACATAGATTAATCTTATTCCTGAGCTCTCAACGGTGCATGCAATCTTTATTCGAGAAAACTAATCTTGCGTTCATTACGTTGAAATTTTATATTGATTAAAAATTACTTGCGAAACATGGACATAGTATTATATAAGTATATAGGTAATTCGAGTTATCTGTATCTATTTTTTTCTCACTCGCCAAAAGAAGTCATTCATAACTTTCTAGTTTTATTTTATTTTAATTTTCGTAGTTTTGCTGCAACATGATGGATTGAATAGTCAAAAATACTTTTTTTGCTCTATGACTCTCATTAAATTTTGGATCCATTTTTACCCTACCTTACCTAGTAAAAGTTATATATATAGTCTTAGTTGAGGAACCAGTTTTTCGCTTATGTAAAATTACGAAATTATGACTTGGTTTAGTTTACCTCCGAGGTTGAGATATAATAAAATCATCACCATCATCATAATCAACAATTATCAGTCCATTGCTGGATGAAGGTCTTTCCAAGTCTTCACAACTATGTAACTTGGGCAATTTTTTTCCAGGTTATTCCTCAGTGGCTCTTGATTTCGTCACATCTTCTTGTATGCGGAGGTTTCCTAGGCTGTTTTTGTCTTGTGGTGTCCAGTCTGGAATTGTTTTCGTCCGTCGATCATAATTTCTTCTTGCAATACGTCCAGGACATTTTCCAGCTCATATTAAATTATTTCATTAGCACCATCAGTATTCATTTCTATATATTTGGGCTACAAATAGTTCGAATTCGCTACTTTTGGAGTACAGACACGCTACTTTTTAATCTTCGGATCTGACAACATTGACTGAATTATTTAAATCAACATAATGTGAGAACCCCCATTTGGTCTAGCGACTAGCACTCTTGATTTCGATTCGCGTGGTCTCGAGTTCGATTTCCGGTATGGGTAAAGTTGAACGACCGAAGTGCTTCGGATTCCACTATAATCATTAGCTCCACGTCTCCTTTAGCCGCTCTAGCATAATTGTGGGACGTTAAACTAAAACAAAACAAAAGAAAATTGAACACTGTGTATTACTAACTGTAAGTCCTTAAATAATTGCATATAGCTATTTGGTATGGATCGAATTTGAGGTGATCGGTAGTCAAACTAAAGCAAGTGAAATGTAATTAGTGTGTAGTTAAAACTTTTAATCAAGCACGGTCTTAATCTAAAGTGTACACCAGGCCTAAGGCTTAGGGGGAACAACTAGTGTTACTGAAAATGTATCAGTTACATTTAATTTCAGTTACAATTTCCATTTACATGTATTGCTGGAACGAACACTTAAACATTAACATTACAAGTAGCCCAAAGACTATGATAAACATCTTCTCTTGAAAGCATTCTTGCACCATAAAACAAACACTATATAACGTATGGGCTATTGTGGTTTTGTTAAATAACTAAATTAGAAATATATATGATAATACTTTACGTAGCGCACTTTGAGAAAATACAACTTTATTTTGCTTTTAGCAACATTGTTTATCTAGTGATATTGCAGAGTATCTAGAAGAATTTCCCAATTTGGTACAAAATTTCAGCATTTTTAATATATATATATATATATATATCGCAGATCATAGAGGAGGGCTATAGGGACTATAGCCCCCCTTAACGCTCAGGTATACACTGGATAAAATGGGTTTCAACCCTACTTTCTTTACACTGGATAAAGCAGCAAACCATGGCTTAGCCCCTCCCTTGATCATATACTGGGTCCGCGGCTATATATATATACAGGATGGCCCATTTTAATCTTTCCACGGAGATATCTCGAAAACAGTTGAACATAAATGAACCGAACGAAAACTCAAATAGGAAATGCCATGGGGCACACCGAATGGTGTTTTCGCGGCGCTTCCCGAGGCCGCCCTTCATGGGGTACCAGGCCCAAACTTTAAAATTTTAAATGGAAACATCGAGCGCGTAATACCTCGTTCCATAGATGTTTAAAAAGTAAAAAGTGTTGTGGCAAAAGATTTCTCATATTGATCACCGTATTCAAGATGGCCACCAAGACATGGTGCCTGTATCTGATAAAACATCCAGTACCACTAATATGAAAACAGTTGGAGATAAACGAACAGTCAGAAAGTGAAACAGGAAAGGCATGGGCGCGTCGAGTAATGTTCTCGCAGTACTCCCACGACTGCCTTTCAAGGGGGCCAAACTTAGAAATTTTGAACCGAAATATGGGTCAAGTGATACGTTGTTGGATAAATTTTGAAACACTAAACAGTATTGTATCAAAAGATTTTTCATATGGGTCACCGTTTTCAAAATGGCCGCCAAGACATGGTGCCTGTATCAGATAAAACGTCCAGTACCACTAGACCCCTTACATGAAAATAGTTGGAGATAAATGAACAGAATAAAACTCGTATAAGAAAGCACAGAGGAGGGTATTTATCATTCCACGGCTCGAGTATAATGCAACGGAGAAAAAAAGATTATTAAAGTATAATTAACATGATGCAAAAGGGGAAATGATAGAAAATTATCTTTCCGATCTCTGTCCGTAAGTGGGTGAAGCGGGAATGAATGGTAAAATCTCAAATGAGAACCTCACTTTTATTTGCAATAGATATGGTTTGTCTGAAGCACTTGTGTGTATAAATGACTGGTACTATAATGAATAAAAATAAAGTGAAATAAGGTGAAATTCAAGTTTAACAACATTTTGCCCGCCCCTTCGCCCCTGATAATTTAACGCAATGCGTGAAAGATTTTTGGGACATATCTGCATCAGTATGTACCGTTTCGTTACTAAGGATCACAACTGAAATTACTGTTGAAAGTTATTCGGAATGTAACTGTGGACATCTCAGTGAAACTCACATTCTATCACATGCAAGAAGACATAAAAGGAAAAGAAGAGAACCAATATCATGCAGACGACTGTTGAACAAAACCAACGTTTGTAAACATTGTTCTAAAATTGCATTGTTCGACAAATTGGTTTCGCATTTCAGTTGATTCATTTTTGCATCAAACCATTGCCCGCAATCAAAATGGAAGGTACCATTTAACAAGAAGTTTACGTACTTTATCCCATTACAGAGACATTTATCTCTTATTAAAACACATTTCAAATAACTTTGTTTCCTAGATACAATTTGCAAAAACTAAGGCTCTCGTTTGCAATTTCACCGATCCTTCCCCCTTCACTCACTTACGGAGTGAGGTTAGGGTAAATTTCTAGGAGTTAGATTTCTTCCTTTCCATTATGGCACTTTCACTCTAATCATCTTTTCGACTGTTGCAACATTCCCGAGCTACAGAATGATAAATACCCTCTGTGATTTCCTATTCGAATATTTGTTCGGTGTTTTCATATAAGTGATACTGGACGTTTTACCTGATACAGGTACCATGTCTTGGTGGTCATTTTGAAAACGGTGACCCATATGAACGATCTTTTGCAACAGGGCTATTTAGTTTTTAAAGATATGTTGAATGAGGTATCACTCACCCCATGTTTCCGTTTACAATTTTGAGTTTGCGCCCTGGGGCCCCATGAAGGGTGGCCCTGGGAGCCTCCGTGAAAATATCAAACGATGTGCCACATGACATTTTCTATTTGAGTTTTTGTTCGGCTCATTTATGTTCAACCATTTTCATATTAGTGGTACTGCACGTGTTACTGTATCTGATAGAGGCAACATGTCTTGTCGGCCATTTTGAATACAGTGCTCGATATGAAAGATCTTTTGCCACAACGCTTTTTAGTTTTTCAAGGTCTATCGAACGAGGTACCACTCACCCCTTGCTTCCATTTAAAATTAAAGTTGGGCCCCCGGGAACCTATCCAGGGCGGACCTGGGTGGCACCGCGACCATATATATATATATATATATATATATATATATATATATATAGAGAGAGAGAGAGAGAGAGAGAGAGAGAGAGAATTCTATTTGCATCAGCAGTGGATTTTGTTTCCGGAGAGGCTTGAGGAACGAGTAAGAAACATTTACGTTATACGTGCAATGCAAAAAATTATCACAAATTTATTTCGGTAGGGGTTTAAGCCCGATAACCACCCCCTAAATACGCCAATGTACATCAGTCAACCGTTATCATATTATCTAACACAGCAACGAAACAAATTTTGAGTGAAGGCAATTTTAGTATCTATCAATATCAATATTCGAGACGAGACCGAAACTTTCGAGACTGACTCGTCTCGGTCTCGTCTCGATTTATAGAGGTCTGTCTCGGTCTCGGTCTCGTCTCGGTATTTAAAAGTACGTCTCGGTCTCGTTCTTGTCTCGGTATATAAAAGTCCGTCTCGGTCTCGGTACCATCCCTAACTACCATATGTATACTATTGGTTTGTCGCAGCTGATCCGAATTTGAATGTGGTCTTTTTGTGGTTGTTCAAAGATTCAATGCTTGTTTGTGTTATTTCGTCGGCTATCACTACTGTTGTGCCAACTTGTCTTTCCTTTAGGCAGTTACCTGCGTGACACGATCTAACCACTAGCTTGTAACTCGTGCCTATGCGTTCTGTGCTGCGCTTAGCACAGTAGTCTTAATACGAATAAAGCAATCTTTTCCTTTCTACATGAAGTATATCACACAAATCAAATATAGGTAAATGTATTTAGAAACGAGAAAGTGTTCACACGTCATTCACTACAGACAAACTTCTATTATCCAGTTTTGATTGTTGGCAGAATCTAGTGTTTGTACTGAAAATTGGCATTCAATACACAAAGGAATAAGGCTCAGTTTAGGTATGAGACTTCTAAACTGTGCTATGCATAAGTGTGTATAGACTTATAGAACAGCTACAGTATGTCCGTTCGTCCGCCTGTCCGTCGACCGGTATCATGGGAAAAACGGTAAAAGATAAAAAGATTACGGATCTTGCAATCGATTCACCGTCCCAAGGATAGGTTTCATTTCCTCTGTTTACTCTCTGTTCAAATTGAAAGTTGTTCAAGTTAATCATTTTCGGTTTCAACGTTTATCTCCATAGAACAAAATGGTTATTAGATAACCGCAAGCGGTTATTAGAAAACTTTATCATCTTTTAACTTTACTTGAGTTGGGTTGATTTTGACTTTAACGTCCCTTTCAGCAGCAAGGCTATATGAGACGTGGACCTACAGATTAACGTGGGATCCGAATCGCATGAGGTCCCACTGGGAATCGAACTCAGCTCTCCCACTCCTTAGCTCTACTTGAACTTGGACCCAAACGCTCTCAAGCGGATTTAAGAGGGTGCACTTACTACCCCAGAGTTTTTCAATGAATGCATTTTTTGTAATTATACTAATTTTTCTTTTAAAAAAGGTGCAATCAATACGTTTGTTTATTTAATATGTAGTCATTGTTGAACAAAGTTTTCATTTTTATATCTGGCAATAAGATCCCATCTCTTCTGTCTCTAGACCCAGTCATATTACTTTTAATAAATGCCAAATTACGATTTTTATCAACAAAGAGAAGTTGTTCTACTAAGTCTGGTAAATAATAATAATAATAATAATAATAATAATAATAATAATAATAATAATAATAATAATAATAACAACAACAACAATAATAATAATAAAGCATCTGAATAATAAAGATATTTTTACCCCTCTTTAAAATTTCTGTGGGCTTCTATGTTGTTTTAGGGGGCGCGGTGGCTCAGTGGTTGAGCGTTCATCTCCGGTGCTTGGGGTCCCTGGTTCGATCCCAGCTTGTGCCGTGTGAACTTTGTGGTGGACAAACACCGTGTTCGTGGGTTTTCTCGGTGTTCTCCCGTTTCCTCCCACTTTCTTCATTCCACCATTTCATTCATTTCTCATCATCACCGTCTCCTTTAGCCTAACCGGCATAAGCGTGGGACGTAAAACTTAAAGTTTCATTTCATTTTTTCTATGTTGTTTTATAATGTATAATGTAAAAAGGCTTCAAACAGCAATTTGGCATAAATGCATTGTGTAAAAGACAAAAACGTCTTATCAGTTGTTATACAAAGAACTAAACAACTGACCTTGTTCCTGTTTGCCTTTAAACACAATGTTACGATTTACAAGGCACAGACAAAAGTAGAGAGCCATGTGATATTTCGCCTAAGGGCAGCTTCGTTGCTAAACTGAAGACAGGCATTCTGTCGATATATATTGCATAGCTATCAATAAGTCACACTCACAGGTTCTCTCCAAACGTTTTCCTATAACAAGTTAATCAAACTACGTTATTGTTGGTAAGGGACGAGACTCTGAAAGACTGAGAAGTGTTGAAGCTCAGAGCCGTAGCTAGAAATTTCGTTACTCGGGGAGAAGTAGAATTCGGCGTCCCCCAACACTCACCTTACCAATCTTTTCTTTTCTTTCTGTGTTTTTATTTTTAACATATAAGAGAGACATCTTTTTGTTGTTATGCTAGGCTGATTTTTTTTACCAAGCTGACAGACCATTGCAACAGCCAAAGGCGATCGTTATGTATTCTTTAACAAATAACGGATTCACTCGAGCAGATGGTTCTACCGAAAACAAAATTTTGCAGGTAAAATACGTCAAACAATTTTTGTGAAAGAAGTAGAGTGTGAATATAAGTAATTTCTGTCATTAGATATCATATTGAAATACATTTTTGAATGGGAGTAAACGTATTCTAAGTGTAACTATTTACTGAAGTGGGGGGCGGAAGAATACAAGAATGCGAAAAAGGTGGAAATAAACGGCGGGAATGTTCTGTTCGTGTTAGCAATGGACATTTGGGATGGATATAATGCAAACATATGATTTTATTAGAAAGAATTGTGTGATAATGAGCGTCATTATATAAAGTTTTTGCAGCGTCATGGCATGTTCAAAAACGTAAAATCATTTATGCGAAATGTAAAAAAGAAGTAAAAATTCAAAACAGACGAATTTCTCCTCGCAGAGGGCTATTTGTACCCGGGAAACCAGTGAAGCCATTTTGAAAGTAAGAATTATTTCGATTATTTAAGTATTTTTGAAGGTGAAAATTATTGCGGATATGTTATGTTTTTTCCACTATCCTTCTTTATGCCTATGCCCCCCGTCGCTGACGCGCCTGCTCCCTGCGGACTCACCCCCTAGCTCCGCTCGGGCCCTCCTGCTCCGCTTCTGCCCTGACTCGGTTAGATAGCATTCGTGCTTTTAGTGGCCACTTAGCACAAGTTGGTTCGTGGTTTATGCATTAGCTCCTCATTTAGTGCATGCTCTCCAAGAAGAAATCGGAAAATGCAATTATGTGTGAAAATTTGATAGAGCCGTCTGCTCGAGTAATGACCAAATAACAGCCGCTCTCAAGAAGCTTATTTTAGACCTGCTGTTAAACTTGACAAAAGTACCTTGTATACAAATCCATTTGGAGAATGATTACGAATAAAGCAAGGAGCCGATTCTCCTACGTCAGGGGGACCGTATTACACATGGAGTTGGTGTACGTGAGTGGTAGCGTTGGGTCCGGGTCCCCTGAGTGCAGTAGTAATGTCAGAAAACAGGCCCAGTCCACGAAACTCAAGGAATGGGATCCTGATGTTATGGGCTCAGGTTCCTTCTATTCACTTATTAAACATGAAGTTGTTGGACGAAGTTGGTGGCATTTGAAAGGTTTTGATCCGTTGAGCACAATTGTGATGACAGGAATCGATCCATAGCCTTGAAGCCCAAGAAACGGGGTCCCGCAGTTTTAGACGCGAGTCCTTTCTATTCCCCTTTTAAACATGGAGTTGTTGGACGCGCATTGTAACACTGGAAAAATCCTAGTAGTTTGAGCACAGGGTAATGTCCGAGATCGGTTCCTGGTCTCAAAAGCTCCAGAAATGAGGTCCCGAATTGGCTCAATCTCAATATCTGGTTGTGCAAAATATAACAATATTTATAGGTGTATTGATGATTTTATCTCGCGTAATCAAATACTGAGATTGAACCATAGCAAAGGTTTACATCACAGCCCAAATGTTTGGGACCTGGATTTGATTTCTGACATAACCGCAACATTTAAGGGACCAAGACCTCTCCAACGCCACCACCTGCTTCCAGAAACACCTTGCTTCATAGACCAATATAGGAGACCCGAACCCAAAATTTCGATATCCTATTTCCAGGGTTTCAGATCCAAGGCCTGATTTCTGACATTACTGGTGTCCTCAATCTAACCTGACATTTCAAACGCCACCACCGTAGTACAACAACTCCGTGTTTAATAGGCAAATAGAAGAGACCCGTGCCCATATTTTTGGACCTCATTTCTGGGCCTCAGGTCCCGGGTTCCATCTTTGACATCACCTATGTGCTAAGAGGGTCCAGAGCTATCCAACGCCACCATCTGTATCCAACAACTTCATGCTTAAAAGAGAAATAGAATGAACCTGACCCCAAAATTTCGGAGGCCCATTTCTGGAGTTTCGGGGTTGGCCCGATTTCTAACATTACCGCTGTGCTCAAACGATCCGAACCTTTGCAACGTCACCATCTTATGCAACAATTCCATGTTTAATAGGCGCATAGAAAAGATCATACTCAAAATTTTGGGACCCAGTGTCTGGGGCCTCATGGCCGGGAGCCGATTTCTTACATCACCACTGTGTTCAGGAGACCCGGAACTTTCCAACGCCACTATCAGCGTGCACTAATTCCATGTCTAACTACTGCAGGAGGATTTTAATGGAATTTTCTCCATGCTGTTTAAAGAGTTTACAACATTTCGTACTATCGATAAAAATGAAATTTCAATATATTAGAAACTATGGTCTTTTAAAATGTTCGAAATTGGTACACCATTAATTTTGAGAAATAATTGTAAACTTCTGTAATTTTATTCTGTATGTGAACACAGAAATATTTTCATTTCGATTGTTTTACGATAACAAATATTTTGTGAAAGGTAACGGAAATTCAGAAGCATTCTTCTTTGGGAATTTCTCAATATTGATCAGTGAAGATGAACAATATGTTTAATGTTTGTAATTAAAATCCAAAATATAGTTTGGCTACTACATATGTTTGAAATTATAGTAATTACTTCTTAATGAATGAAACTTTTTATGAAAGTTCTGAATTTAAGGTTACTTATTATTAATTAACATATTAAATATACACTAACACACATATACACACATATGTGTGTATGTAGATAGATAAAAATATCACACAACTAGATACGTATGCACAAAAAATATCCTGGTGATACAAGTAGTTGTTGCAGAAATGATCCCAATAAATTCATTCATGTTGGAAGCATTTCATATACCAACGGAATTTAAAAAATCACTGGTAGTTACCACTCTTTCGAAAAGACGAAATTCGTTAAGTTGTGACCAGTAGCGTAGGCAGAAATTTATTTCGGGGGGTCCAAACTCAATATGAGGGTATTTCATATTAAAATTCCTAAAATTACCCCCAAAATTAGGTTAAATGCACACAGAAGTCGAAATTTTGGGGGGTTTGAAACCCAAAACCCGCCCCTGGGTATATCCCTGATTGTGACCCATTAGGCCTTATTCTACAGCTGCTTCAAGTTCGAAAATGTTATCATTCCCCTTGTTTACATTCAATTCTAACATTCCCGCGCAAATAGAAGCGTACGTATATCTCTTCACTCCTCTCATTTTCATATTTTCATTCTCACCGTCGTGATTAATCCGATAGGGTAGAGAAGTGTGATTAACTAAGCGAAATCATCAGCATGAAGACGCCGAACATGTATTTCAGACATTGACTTTCTGATTTTGAGAATGCTCCTGCATACAATATAAAAATTACTCGGCATCTAGTAATCACATCGTCATTAACAAATCATATATAATTACATTGTTTAAATAAAAAGTAAAAAACTTATTGTGACTCTTAACGTTTGTGTTTCGAGCAAAACGAGCAGGAAAAAATTTAATAAATCTATTTCTTTGCAAATCGACGACAATATTGTTTTAATAGGGCGCCAATATCTTTTTGGAGCGACGCGTCGTTTACTCATTTCCAACACTTTTCTTTTCTTATTGCTCGTTCGGCACCCTCTTGGTATTAGCGCCCGGAGTAACCACCAAGCTCGAGTCCCCTAGCTACGGCTTTGCAAAGACTGCTCAACGATGAATACAGCGATATTGCGAAACTGGAGAATCGGCTAGACGTACAGATAACGAATGAGACCTACCATAAAAAAATGTAACACATTTGACCATGTGCGTTTCATATAAAGTCTAATTTTAAGTGAGTGAAGAATGAACTAACGATCTTTGGATTTAGAATCTCATACATTACCGATTGTACGGAGCAATGTCACACTGACACTCTTATAATTTGTTATATTGTATTACTTCCTTTAAAGTCCGGAATAGATCTAAAAGAAGAAACCAGACTTTGGTAAATGAACTTCCAGGAAAATACGAAACCCGTATAACCTGATTTTATGTCTACAATATTTGTGCACAATTTAAATCACTTCGGCTCACTTCTTCTTGCCTTTCGGGGGTCAACTTTCAAAATTTTGGGTGGGAGATTTTGCTGCCTAAAACCGTTTTTCCGCAGAAAATAAAAAAACGTATTCGTTTATTTTTTGCCTATTGCCCCACACAAAGTTTCGTTCCAATTCTTCATGTTTTTTACATACATCTGACATACTGTTACTAGCACTTTTCATATTTCGTGATCGAAGGTTTGGAGGGGACCGTGCCCCAACCAGTCCTTTTTCTCCACGAAAATACGAAACCCTTATTCCCTGACTCTATGTCTACATCTGTGCAAAATTTAATTGACTTTGGTTCACTTCTTGCCTTTCGGTCGTCAACTTTCAAAATTTTGGGTGGCGGCTTTTGGCCCCTAAAAGCGTTTCTCCACAGAAAATTAAAAGACCCGTATTCGTATATTTTTTCCGTATTGTCCATATACAAAGTTTCGTAGCAATTCTTGGTGTCCTTTACACACATCTGACATACTGTTACTATAATTTTGGTATTTCGTGATCGAAGATTTGGAGGGGGCCGTGCCACACCCAACCTTTTTTAAAGAAAAATACGAATCCCGTATTCCTTTATTTTACGTCTGCAATATCAGTGCAAAATTTCATTCACATCAGTTTACTTGTTTTTGCCTTTCGGGTGTCAACTTTGAAAATTTTGGGTGGGGGCTTTTGCCCCTAAAACCGTTTTTCCGCAGAAAATAAAAAAACGCTTTCTTTTTTTTAGGATATTGTCCATACACAATGTGTCGTACCAATTCTTCATGTCCTTTACATTCATCTGACATACTTTTACTAGTACTTTTCTAGTACAATATTTGTGCACAATTTAAATCACTTCGGCTCACTTCTTCTTGCCTTTCGGGGGTCAACTTTCAAAATTTTGGGTGGGAGATTTTGCTGCCTAAAACCGTTTTTCCGCAGAAAATAAAAAAACGTATTCGTTTATTTTTTGCCTATTGCCCCACACAAAGTTTCGTTCCAATTCTTCATGTTTTTTACATACATCTGACATACTGTTACTAGCACTTTTCATATTTCGTGATCGAACGTTTGGAGGGGACAGTGCCCACCTAGTCCTTTTTCCCACTAAAATACGAAACCCGTATTCCCTCACTGTGCACAATTTCATTAATTTCAGTTCACTTCTTTTTGCCTTTCGAGCGTCAACTTTCAAAATTTTGGTTGGCAGCTTATGCCCCAAAAAACCGGTTTTCCGCAGAAAATAAAAAACAGTATTCTTTTTTTTTTTTGCATACTTTCCATATACAAAGTTTGGTTGGAATTCTTCATATCCTTTACACACATCTGATATACTGTTACTATCACTTGATATTTCGTGATCAAATGCTTGGAGGGGTGCGTGCTCCACCCAACTGTTTTTTCCAGGAAAATACGAAACCTGTATTCTCTCATTTTACGTCTGCAATATCTGTGCACCATTTCATTCACTTCGGTTCACTTCTTCTTGCCTTTCGGGCGTCAAATTTCAAAATTTTGGATGAAGGGCTTTTGGCTTCTAAAAGCGTTTTTCCGCAGAAAATAAAAAAAAAAAATACCGTATTCGTTTATTTTTTGCGCATTGTCCATACAGAAACTTTCGTTGCAATTGTTCATGTCCTTTACAAACATCTGAGATACTGTTACTAGCACTTTCGATATTTCTTGATCAAAGCTTTGGAGGGGTCCGTGCTCCAACCAACCGTTTTTTCATGAAAATACGAAAACTGTATTTTCTCAATGTGCACAATTTCGTTCACTTCGGATCATTTCCTTTTGCCTTTCAGGCATCAAATTTCAAAATTTTGGGTGGGAGCTTTTGCCCCCCAAAAAAAGTTTTTCCGCAGAAAATAAACCCGTATTCGTTTACTTTTTGCGTATTGTCCATACACAAAGTTTGGTTGTAATTCTTTATGTCCTTTGCACACATCTGACATACTATTACAAGCACTTTTGATATTTCGTGATCAAAGGTTTGAAGGGGTTCGTGCCTCACCCGTTTTCTCCAAGTAAACACGAAACCCGTATGCCTTCTTTTTATGTCTGCAATATCAGTGCACAATTTCATTCACTTCGGTTCACTTCTTCTTGCCTTTGGAGCGTCAACTTTCAAAATTTTGGGTGGGGGCTTTTGCCCCTAAAACAGTTTTTCCGCAGAAAATAAAAAACGCTTTCGTTTATTTTTAGGATATTGTCCATACACAATGTGTCGTTCTAATTCTTCATGTCCTTTACACTCATCTGACATACTTTTACTAGCACTTTTCATATTTCGTGATGATAGGTTTGCAAGGGTCCGTGCCCAACCAAAAGTTTTTTCCACTAAAATACGAAACCAGTATTTCCTCACTCTGCACAATTTCATTCATTTCGGTTCACTTCTTTTCGCCTTTCGGGGTCAACTTTCAAAATTTTCTGTGGGAGCTTTTGCCTCAAAAAACCGTTTTTCCGCAGAAGATAAAAAAACCAGTACTCGTGTATATTTTGCATATTGTCCACACACAAAGTTTGGTTGCAATTCGTTATGTCCTTTACACATTTCTGACATACTGTTACTAGGACTTTTGATATTTCTTGATCAAACGCTTGGAGGGGGTAGGTGTTCCAATCAACCGTTTTTCCCAGGAAAATATGAAACCCGTATTCACTGATTTTACGTTTACAATATCTGTGCACAATTTCATTCACTTCGGTTCACTTCTTCTTGCCTTTCCGGCATCAAATTTCAAAATTTTGGTTGAAGGGCTTTTGTCTCCTAAAAGCGTTTTTTCCCGCAGAAAATTAAAAAATACCGTATTCGTTTATTTTTTGGGCATTGTCCATACAGAAAGTTTGGTTGCAATTCTTAATGTCCTTTACACACATGTGACATACTATTACTAGCACTTCTGATATTTCGTGATAAAAGGTTTGGAGGGGTCCGTGCTCCAACCAACCGTTTTTTTTTTCAGGAAAATAAGAAACCCGTGTTTTCTCCTTTTACGTCCGAAACATCTGTGCACAATTTCATTTACTTCGGTTCACTTGTTATTGCTATTCGGGTGTCAATTTTCAAAATTTTGGGTGGAGGCTTTTGCCCCTAAAACCGTTTTTCCGCAGAAAATAAAAACACCTATTTGATTGTTTTGTGTGTTGTATCTACCTGCCAAATTTCATCAAAATCGGAGTGTTACACTTCGGATGTATTACTTGTAAGTTCCTTCTCTCATGAACACACCAAAAAATACATAACAAAAACAAAGTCATTGCGGTAAAATGTAAGTTACAGTAAGTTACTGTACTTCAATTAGAGAATCTTTTTCGAGTCGAGTCAAGTTTAAAATAAAACTTGCTCCACTTTGCACCTGCCCATCCCTAAAAAGCAGGATCAGCAGCGTCTGGAGCAGACACGAACTAAAAGTCTTCAAAGTCTGCTACACAAGAGCAGGGGCGAACAGGGCGATTTCTCTAATTTCTAATTTCTAGTTCTGTTAGTCTTCTAGCTCTCACTCCGTAGCAAAGTACTGATAGAAATATGGCAAATGAATTATGACTATTTTGTCGAACATTCCACTTTAATATCACAGGAAATTCATCTTCCGGCTTGCTTGGTTGTGAAAAGTTATAGAGTGTATTGTTATACTATATAAAGTATGTGTACTGTCGCTGATTTGTGATGACAATCAGAAGCAGAAGTAAAAGGTAAATCACAGTAATAGTTTTCTGTTAATTGTTTTGCATTGAAGGAGAAACGGAAAACCTACTTTTATATTAACATTTTTTTCTTAAAATTTCTATTCGGGTTCACACCCTTCATCCTCAACATTGGATACGGAAATGGAGAACTTATTTAGAATTTGATTGTTGATTCCAGTATATTTCAAGCATCACTTCTCGGACCTGGGCTTGTGATATGTCGATATATCGCTATCGTCGATATCTATATTATCATATGTCAACATTCGATATCGCAAATATATGGACATGAATATATCATTCTAAATTTTCGATATCGATATTCGGGGGCTGGGGCGGAGAGGTATAAAGCGCCTCTAAGACTTGCGATGGATGAAGAAATTAAACTTACATTTTACAATGTTGTTTTCTAATCATAATATCTTTATTACCAAAAATTGCAATGTAAATACATCCACTTGCAAATTTGCAATATTATATGGTGTAATTTCTTAGGCGCCAGAACTTTTCTGTTCCCTGAAAAAATAAACAAAAAATCACGTGCAAAGCAAGAGCTTCGAACTTTAAACTAAAAAATGAAATGAAATCTGTGAGTTTTACGTCCCACGATTATGCCGGTTAGGCTAAAGGAGACGGTGATGATGAGTAATGAATCAAATGGTGGAATGAAGAAAGTGCGAGGAAACGGGAGAACACCGAGAAAACCCACGCACACGATGTTTGTCCACCAAAAAGTTCACTTGACGGGGTCCCCAAGCACCAGAGGTGAACATTTCTACCACTGAGCCACAGCGGGCCCGAACTTTGAACTAGAATTTACCATAAGAAGGCTTTTTGTTTCTCTCTCTTGAAGATATCCATCCCTTTTGGCCTTTGGGACTGCTCATTGACAAAAGGTGCACACATGATCGCTATATGCATTCATGCTCTTAGGCAGAGTCAGAGATTTTGTAAAGGAAACGACTTTTTAATAATAATAATAATAATAATAATAATAATAATAATAATAATAATTATTATTATTATTATTATTATAACAATGGAGTTTACAACTAGGGTCCCATCTCTTTATCTTGCATCGGAGGGCCGCAAGTCTGCTACGCCACTGGTGTCCCCTATTTTTGGTTTGTCTCTTTTTCGTTCCGTGTAGATATTTGTTTTTGTGCTGTTAGGGTTTTATATGAAACCTTTATATTATGTAACTTCTTTTTATGAGTATCTTTTTTGTGTGGGTGGGGGAAAAGGGAGAAATGCTTTATGAACTGCTTAAATAAGTCATTTTGTAACTTTTGATGACATCCAACTCCGTGACAATAATAAAATTGTCATTATTAACAATTTGTTTTATTCTCTTAATTGCAGTTTGCCACACTGATATATTTGTGACAAAATTGTTGTTTAGTCCAACGCCTTTCGAATTCGCAACCAACCCAACCGCCGAACTTTTTGGGTTGCCTGCCTTTGCAGGAAAAGGAGAATAGCAGGTGGTAATGTACTTTTGTCGTTGTGTATACATAACCTCACGCACGCACGGCACTTGCTACCAGACGCAACAGTCCTGGGCACTGTGCCAATAGGTGTTCAAATTGGTGTCCCTCCTGTTGGTGGCACAAACGGATACGGCGTCGGGTACGGATACGGGTGCTCCTTCTTTTGATAATAAGAATAAATATGTCGCCGTATAGCGTCTTTTTGGAAAGTATCCAAATTCGTCACACGTTTACTTACTTTTCTCTTCTTGCCTGGAGTTTCTAATTTTGAAGACCCGGATTGATTTTCTTCATTTTCGAACTTCTCCTTGCCAATTTTCACGATGGTACATTTATTTACTTTTACAGCAGCGGCAGTCCTGTCAAGCACCTTATTTACAGGGATAATCGGTCCTCCATTGTCCCTTTCCTGTTCGAAATAGTCCCGAACCGAGCAAATAATTTCCCGTGATTGTCCTTTAATAGGAATACCTTTCCCTAAAACGTCCTTTCTTTCAGAAGAATGTGTTCTCGGCCGTTTTGCAGGGAGAATGTCCTCCATTTCACTGGACATTATTTAAAATAGCCTATATATTCGTTATATACACAAATATAAATATATATATATACACAAGCACACAACACCACACGATATATACAACAAAATATCTCACATATACAAATATATTTACAGAATTGTACACAAAGATAAAACTCGAATGCACAAGAATAATCTAGAAATCACTCCCACACACAAGGAAACGAAACACTAAAAATATCTTCTTTCTTTCTGAAAACACGTGTTTACTAGCGGCAACATTGGAATGTTAAGGTCTGTTGCCAAGGAAACCCTCCACCCACTGTTGGTAAAAGGGCGTTTATGATTCGACCCTCGCTCTGAGTGATCGCAATAACTGTGTGACGTGGACTCCTTTCTTCAAAACAAACTTGCACGTGTTTTTGAGCTGTCAATTTGCTTCTTGTTTAGAATGGACTTTAAATAGTTTTTGATGATTTCGGATCATTTTCAGAAATTCCGTTTCTGAAAGAGGCAACTGGACACTTTCTAAAACGTTCGAACTTCCCTTATTATATATATAAAATGGAAAGGGTAAGGAAACGTTAGAATAGTTTAAAACGAAATTTTGCACCTAGTTATACATAGTAAGTAAGACGACCTATGATTTTATCAGTTTCCTTTCATTGAAATTCGCATGTTAAAGGAGGAAAAACGTTTACATTTTTTGCAAAGAATAATACTGCACAGTCTGAAATGCATTTTTCTACATACTCTCCACCTGAGCTACACTATTTATTTTCTATTATGGTTCAATGCGTAGCGTAAGTGAAATATGGAAATATGCCTTTTCCATAGAGCTACTCTTCTCGTCCGAAGAAAACGTATTGTGGTCAGTATGAATGTATAATGTAATTAAATTATACAATATAGTTTAATTGAATATATTTTAGCAGTATATCACAAGAGATTAATTGCTATTGCTCATAAGGGGTACGGTATTTTTCAAGTTCTCAATTGTTCCTAAATTATGTCTATGAGCACACACTTAAAAAGGAATTCTTTTATTACCACGAATGTCTTTGAGTAACTTAGTTCGGTCTTGTTACTCGCAACAACTTGAATCACAATAGACCAGTGATAGAGTGCTCCCTTCGCGTTCGTGGGGTCCTTGGTTCATAAAAAAATACTGTGTGGTGGATGTTCTGGGGGTTTCTTGTTTCCTCCTACCTTCTTGAGTGTAGAATTTTATTCATTCTCATCATCACTGTCTCCTGTAATCTCTAAGCATTATCATGGAACGTAAAACGATAAATTTTATTTCGCAACAAGTTGCTAGCATTTCTCGTGCTGACATTTTTGCCATGTAGTAGGGCAGACTTTGACCTTGATCTAGATATAAATTAGTTTCTGTTATTCTAAAATTTCTTGGCACTGATAAACATTTCTCTAAAGATTAGATCTATGTAATTGCCAACTTAGTCTAATCTCATTCAACCCCACGCTCACGACACATCAATCCGAGATCATGCTCAGAATATCGTTTAGATATCACGCTCACTCGACTTGACCCTGCATCACCAATCTGATGCTCTCTCCTTGTCACTCCACAAAAATCCGACTTCACGTCCATTTAACCTCATGGTCACATATTCACTGCAAATCGAGCGTCTCCTACTCAACATCATACCTTCAAGTTTCAGTGAGGATGGTAATTAGCTATATTGTTTTAAATCGATTCAGAATTCCAAGAATGGATTCCACCTCTATCTAGATTGATCTACTACAAATGGAAGTGGTAAAATTCACCACTACTTCCGTTTGCAAGTGTTGTTTTTCATGAAACACAAATGGTAATAGATAATTATTTGAGGTGCATTCAAAGTCCTAAGAGATGCCGTCTCGAATTTCTGGTTTCATCACTGATTGTCATAGTAAAAGATTAGTAATTGGTAATTAGGTAAATGGCGAGAAGCAATTTTGAAATATGGATTCAGATTGCAAGAAAATGTTCCATCCATGACTTATTGCAACTGGAAGTGATGGAAATTTCCTACTATTTTCAGTTTCAATATTAATCTTCATATAGCAATAATGGTAAGAGACAGCTAGTTGGCCTTTATTGCTGAGTCCACGCCGAAAATGGTGGAAATCCACTACCATTTGCACTTTAAATCTTGATCTCTATAGGCCAAAAACAGTAAGAAATAGCGAGAAATTGCCTTTCGATATGAATTCACCCTCCTAGGAATAAGTTTAACTTCGACCTTTATCCCTGTATTCAAACTGGAAGTGTTGGATATTACGGTTTCCGGTTTTAACACATGTCACCATAGTGGTTATTGTATTTTGCAATACTACTACATATTTAGAACAAACGAGATAGATGTGGAACCTTCGAAAGCACCAGTTTGCACTGACATACTATTCTATTGTTCTAGAGAGGTCAATGTCCCTGCAGATAAAAGGGGTAGAAGT
The DNA here is from genome assembly GCF_964235325.1 of Thermobia domestica. NCBI lineage: Eukaryota > Metazoa > Arthropoda > Insecta > Zygentoma > Lepismatidae > Thermobia > Thermobia domestica. Next base: position 199,552,897 of record NC_137459.1, on the reverse strand, counting down.
GGTGGAATGTGCAGGTGGTTTTCTATTTTCCTTGTGTTTTGGAGTGACAATGTATAAACATATGGGCGTGTTTCTTAAACAGACAGTTTCTGGAAAATTCCCATGGCAGTACCAACAAACCTTAGTAGTAACTAATAGTTCAAACGTCCAATTTAAGGCAAGACTAGGATTTAATTACTAAATTTGAAGGAGGTCAGATGATTCAAATATAACAAACATGCTTTTAAAATACATCTACACAAAAAGAACTAATAAATATGAAACTTGATTGACGTTACTAGGAAACTCTTTGCATGGTGTATTTATTGGGAAACCGAATTTTAAATCTCAGTAATATTTCTGACAGAAGAAGCGCTTTTATCTTAGTGTACACAGAAGGCAGCTTTGTTTTGTTTGCGTATATTACGTCTTTTTCGTAAAAAGCGTTTAAAGTACGGAAAGGAAACTTCATCTTCATAGTAGGAGTGAGTGAATGGTATGACCAGTAGTGTATTTAAGGGGGGCTTCTTGTCTTAAGCCTTCCCGAAGTTGTATTTACTATTTTAAAGTGAATGAAATGTCTTGCAGAATTTTAACATTTCCAGGAATAAAGTCAGCAAAGTCCTCCACCTCCCGAAACAAAATCGCAAATACGCCATTGAGTATGACATGTTGTTCTTAACCTAGTACCTACATAATTATTGGGTTGCGAATGAAATCGGTGAAGGATTAACCAGTAAAAACGCAGTTGATTTCTCCAACTTCGTTTTTCTTTTTTTTAAATAATATAAAAAGAAAAAATGAAATGAAAGCTTTCAGTTGAATGTCTCAATTATGCCCTTTAGGCAAAAGGAGACGGAAATAATGTAATAAAATATTTTTCTTCGCTAACGTTTTCCAAAATTGTTGCTTTTTTTGATTACTCACTACGCACCGGAGACCCAAGCTCTACCACTGAACGCCGCGGCCCAGAGAAGAGAATTAATTCATCCACTTTTATGAAATTGTTTTAACGATAACGTTCCTTTAAAAAATACCCGGTTTTGAGGAAATATTGCATGTTATTTCCTTCACGTTTTTCAATGAGATCTGCTGCTCGTGGTTGATATCACTCAAGAGAAAGGGTGCAAAGTCACTCATACATAGTAACTGACATTATATTATTATTATTATTTGGAAGGTAAAGAATTAGTGCTGTTGGTTGGGATTGCAACTGGTACATCTTGCATTCCCGTCTCATATAGAATCGGAGCAAACATAGGACGCTAACTTTAATAAAAAAAAATAAATATATAAAGAATCCTATAGGGTTAATCACTTTTCTTTAGTATACCTGATAAAGGTTAAATTTTCCATGAAAAGAAAATAATCAAAATAACAATGATTTTAGGAATGGTCCAAAAAATGAATCAAAAGATTGCGATCTTGTCCAATAATTAGTTTTTGGATCAGGGGTCACAAAAGTTTGAAACGGCTCCTAACGGGTTTTCGTGCTTTTTCCGGAATAAGCACACCATACTGAGTTAAGTAATACTTTGGGTTTGGCTACACTAGAGACTATGTAGTTCTCCAGATAAGACGTACAAGAAATTGTTTGACTGAAAGAAATATATTCATTTTTTTTTATAAGGAGCCACAAAATTTTTAAACGGCACGTAAATCCAATATTCATTTTTTTAACGGAATAAGCACACCATGCTGAGTAAATTGTTAGTTTCGGTTTGGCTACACTATATGTAGTTCTCAAAATATGGGGCGTACAAGAAAATGTTTGATTGCGTGAAATATATTGGATTTTGTGAATCAGGGGCCACAAAATTTTTGAACGGTCCGTAAATCGAGTTTTCCTATTTTTCACGGAATAAGCACATCATACTGAGTAAATTATTAGTTTTGGTTTGGCTACACTATATCCCCATCAGGAAGTCGCGGTCGGAAAGAGGGATTGCCGCCATCGACGGTGGCGGGCCGCCGAAGGCAGCCGGCACCCGTCCGCGGCGGCACGACGATCTACTTGTTGAAAGTTGCCGACCTTTTGCCGAGGCGGCAAGCGGTCGAAAATCATAAAATAAAATGCCCTTTGCCGACCCTTTGCCGTCTGTTACCGACCGTCAGAGTCGGCAAAAACAGTCCGAAACGCCTCGTTCCGACCCTGTGCCGACTCCTTATTGCAGCCTCTTTTCGTCGGTAAATATTCCGACTGTAGGCGCCAAGTTCTAAAATTATGGGCGTACAAGAACATTTTTCTTTGTATTAAATATAATGAATTTTTTTGATCAGGGGCCACAAAATTTTTGAACGGTCCTTAAATCGAGTTTTCGTTTTTTTTTTTTTATGGAATAGGCACATCATATTGAGTAAATTGGTGGTTTGGGTTTGGCTAGACTATATGTGGTTCTCGAGATATAAGACCTTCAAGAAAATTTTTGTCTGAAATATATTGGATCTTTTGATATATATATATATATATATATATATATATATATATATATATATATATATATATCAGGGGAGGTCAATGTGATGTCAATATCAATAATATAAAAATTCTATATATTGCAGGGATTACTTTTAATGTACTTTCCCGTGCACACACATTTCCGCGTGCTTTTATTGCGCGCCGTTTTAAATGTAACAAGGATTAGGGAAAAAAGGATCCTTATTTCTCCTAAAATGGCGGAGATAAATCTTATCATTTATTTGTCATGACTGGATGAAATATTGAATGGTGAGAAAAAAATAGGCTAAATAATGCGACACGCAATAGATGAAAGGTAATGTGATGGAAATATAAAAAAATCGCTCGCTTCTACAATGCACAGTATCAGTACTTTAAAATTCATTGAAGCTGTTTTCGAGCAAATTACGAAAAAGTATATAAAATAAAATAGAAATGGATGTACCGAATCGATAGGTAAAATTTATAAATGTTTTGCGATCTCTTCCCGACAATTACAGAGAAACAGTGCTTTACGCTTGACCTACGAACCACTGACCCGCCCACCACGGGACGCAGACAAGGTTGGACGACGACAAGCATGGACACTTAGTTTTGGTCGCTCCCGACAAGGTTGGACAAAGACAAGGTTGGACGACGACAAGCTTGGACAACGACAAGCTTGGACACTTGTCAATTTATCCTCTTCCGCCAGACTCGAACGAATTCCTGAGGTGTCCAAGCTTGTCGTGGTCGATCCCGACAAGCCTGGATACATCTCATTTTGGGTCGTTGACGACAAGGTTGGACGACGACAATCCTGGACACATTCCTGAAGGTGTCCAGGCTTGTCGGGATCGATTTTGGATCGCTGACGACAAGGTTGGCCAACGACAAGCCTGGACACATTCCAATGGGCCGATCTGGAGCATTCAAAGCACGTAGCAATAAGTTTGTTTAGCGCTGAAAGAGCAGCATTGCTTGAATTTCCACCAGAAAAGTTTCGTTCCGTTTCCAGGTTCGGGAGATGATAAACGCCCCGGAAAGTAGCACCGCAGGCTCCATAAAGTTGCTTTGTTCTTTTTTACCAAAAATATTTCAATCCAAATATAAATTTTGTGAAAATAACTATATTTGTTCGTGTGTATGAAAAGGTACAAGTTCGCGGGTATTGAGCTATTGGTGTTTTCTTAATGTTTGTTAAAAGTAATAACCATATAGAATGCGGTTTGAATAGAATTTCAGCATTAAAAATTACTTTCATAAAGTTAAAAAAAGCTATACACTTTTTATATACAGGGTATTTATGTACATTTAATTTGACAAATCAAAATATCTTTGGAACGAAGAACAATTTTCAGATTCGGTTTACGCAAAAAGGTAGATAGTGTAGGGGGCACCGTGAGACGCTATAGAGTAGAATCTATGGATCTAGTCTTCTTCTTCTTCCCGAGTATTATCGATATGCAAAATACTGATTCCCCATTTCATCCACGGTAGTTCGCAGTGGAACAACATAAACAATCTCTTTAATGTATCCTATCCCACACAAAGTGAGAACAGGTGATAATCAACTATTAGAGATCCTCATGCCAAAAATTCTAAAAAATTTCTATGCAGATTTTTCGAATATTACTTCTAATACGAACATCACCCTTATTGGAAATATTATACTGATATTTCCAATAAGTATATTATAATGTTTACACGGTGTCCGGTGAGGAAATTCAAAGATTTTGGGATGTGATGGGGAGGGGGGATCGGGAAGGTCATGCTAAGCACAAATGCTTGTGTAAACATAGGGTCTATTCCCCTTCGTTTCGGAGATAGGGGTGGGGGTAACGTTTTTCGTGGTGCACTTGCCGATTTTCCTTTGAAACATTATAGCCCACCCTGTAGTTGGTCTTACGTTACATGCAGTTTATCCCAGTATTTTCCTATTTTTTAAAGGTTACTAGCCTTAACGCCTGACTTCAGACGGGGAGATCTGGTTTCTTAAAAATATTTTGGAATACTATTACCTATTTCTACTACATTATACTACTACTACTACTACTTCTACCTACCACTACTACTACTACTACTACTTCTACCTACTAATACTACTACTACTACCTACTACTACTACTACTACTGCTACTACCTACTACTACTGCTGCTAATACCTACTACTACAATTACCTACTACTACTACTACAACAACAACTACAACTACCTACTCTTACCACCTCTACTACTACAACAACCTACTACTACTACTACTGCTACCACTACTACCTACTACTGCAACTACCTACTACTACTAATACTAATACTACCACTAATACTACTGAAACTATCTACTGCTACTAGCACTACAACTACCTACTACTACTAACACTACAACTACCTAGTACTACTACAACTACCTACTACTACTACTACTATTACTACACCTACTATTACTACTACTACACGTACCTGCAACTACTACTACTACTACTACTTTCTACTCCAACAACAACAACGACAGCAACTACTACTACTACGGCGTTTGGAGTGTTCCCAGACAGCACAATTCACATACAGTACCCGTATATTACATGTACAATTGCACAGATGCAACATGTGCATCATCTGTATAAATGCACGCCTGTACATGTGATGCACATATACGTCACAGGTCCTATTCAACATCTTCACGTGAACAGGACATGTGCATTGCACACGTACACGTCCTGCACAAGTGATTTAGACCTACCGCGCCGGTGATTTACAAGTAGCACGTATTCGATTTACATGTAGTGCACAGGTGATTCATATGTAGGGTAGCGGTGATTTACATGTAGCACACAGGTGATTTACGCGCAGTAACCAGGTGATTTACATATATGACAGAGATTATTTACACGTAACACACAGGTGATTTACACGCAGTGTCCAGATGATTTACATGTAGGACAAAGGTGATTTACACGTAGCACATATGTGATTTACTCGCAGTACCCAGATGATTTACATGCAGGACAAAGATGACTTACATGTAGGGCAAAGTTGAATTCCTCGTAGTGCAGAAGTGATTAGAGATGCAATGAAAAAAAAAAGAGTTTATATATTGGATGCCTTACGCAGTAAAATCATCTAGAACACCACGGTCACGATCACGGTAATGTTGAAGTTTTGTAAAGAGTATCGGGCCGAAGCCCCTGACTCCATGAGTAAAATAGCAAAAAGAATATATATAGATGTGCAGGTGGCTAGTTGGGTATTACTATTGTTTTATTATGTCTGGAAGTCTACATCTGCAACTGTCGAAGAGTAGCTGATAATGTTATTACGAGCTATGGAAAGATATTAAATGCGTGGCGTACGATGAACATTCCGTAGAGCGCATTCGGTGTCGATGGTTGCTATAGCTGGATTAACATGTCTTGGTAAAGTATGCCAGAACTTATGATGGAGATGCCGTAGAACTTCTCTAACTGGGGGCAGCTCTAAATCTTCCAGAATTTGGCTGTTGCGTGTATATCTGTCGTGACCAGTGATGATGCGACCGGCTCTCGTTTGCACACTTTCGAGTGCTTGAAGATGGCTATTAGAAGCATGTTGCCAGGCAGGACATGCATAAGAAAGTGTGGACAGGACTATCATCTTGAATATGTGCACGCGGACCTCATGAGAGATTGAACTGCAGCGAAAGATGGGGTACAATGCCGAGGTTTTCCGTAATGCTCGTTGCTTTATATCTTTGATGTGTGGGGCGAACGTGAGCCCATGATCTAATGTCACACCCAAATATTTCGCATGCGTGGCGTGAGGAATGTGTGCGTTCTCATATATTAGGTTTCGAGGGGCGCGGATGCGTCTTCTACTGTGGATGACAGCGCAACTTTTGTCGGCATTTACTTTAATTCTCCAGCGCCTGGCCCATTCCTGAAAAGAGTCTAGTTCACGTTTCATATAGATGTAGCACTGTGCAAGTGAACTACTTGTTGTGAAAAAGGCGGTATCATCGGCATACGTTGCGAAAAAGCAGTTTGGTAGAGTCGGAAGATCTGCTGTATAGAGATTATATAAAAGCGGTGAAAGTACAGCGCCTTCTGGGACACCTGCTTTAATTGGCCTAGACGAGGATTTGACACCATCAACCGACACATGAAAGGTCCTGCCAATGAGATAAGAACGAAGTAAATGCAGAAAACGATCCAGAAAACCTTGAGTGTATAGCTTATATAATAATCCAGCTAACCATACTTTATCAAATGCTTTTGACACATCCAGGTATACTTCAAGGGTGTGGTGTTTTCTATTGAAAGCCACTGTTAAGTGATCTACTACTCGTACGAGTTGGGTAGTAGTGCTATGTTGAGCACGAAACCCAAACTGATGGAAGGGTAGAAGATCACTATTGGCGACATGTTGTTTCAACCTCCAGAGGAACACACGTTCAAATAATTTACTTAAGTGTGACAGAAGACTTATCGGCCTATAGTTTTCCGGAAGCAGCGGATTCTTTCCGGGTTTAGGGATGGTGATGATACTAGCTTCCTTCCAGGTCTTAGGGAAGTAGCATATTTGAAAGATGGCATTAAATAAATATGCCAAAAAGACCAGTAATTTTCGAGTTGGATGTTTCAGTGTCTCAGGTCGAATCCCATCAGGCCCAGTTGCTGTCTTTGTCGGTAGACATTTGATATGTTTTTCTATTTCCCGAGGTGTAACTAGGTTGATGCCGTGTATAGGGTTTTGACTCCGTATACTATATAAGGTAGTTCTAATGTGCTGGTGGAAATAAGGATCGAGTTGGCCTCTATTGGGCTGGAACTGTGCTTGCAGAGAGTCAGCGAAAGTATCTGCTTGCGACTGAGGGTCTTGAGTCAGTCCTTGTGGTCCTTGGAGGACTCTAGCTCTGGAAGCATTAGTAGCCCGTTGGAAGGATTTAGAGTATGTCCAAATTTTACGATCATTTACGATACGAAAAGTATCTTCCCAGTACTGTTGGTTTTGTCGCTGAGTCAGCATCTTGATCTATGTACGCAGTTTATTCCACAGTGTCTTGTAGGCTGGATGAAGTGTGTGCTGCCAACGACGTCTAGCCCAACGTTTTAAATGAATATAGAGTTGCAGATGTAGACTGTCGCATTGACCTGTTTGCGTTGGAGAGATTGTAGTAGTGGAGCTTGCTGCCTCTGCTGTACGAAGTGCTACTGTGATATGAGAAACTGCCTGATCGATGTCTTGAATGGTGGCGGGCCGATCTCTTAGATCGATCAGTGTGTTTAATTCTTGTTTAAACAAATCCCAATCAGTTTCTATGTGTTTAATAATAGGAGCAGTATGGACGATGCTACGGTGAGAGACATGAAAAATGACTGGATCGTGATCTGAGTCTAGGTCGGAGAGGACATATGGATGAATACTAAAGGATACGTTTGTGCAAAGAGCAACGTCAAGCACGTCGGGTTGTCCGCCGAATTTTGGATGATGAATTGGGTCTGGTTGAGCACTGATGATAAAGTTGGACGTGAGGAGATATTGATGTAAAGCGTCTCCAGCAGTGTTTGGAGCAATGGAGTTCCATTGTCCATGCTTAGCGTTAAGGTCACCAGCGAAGATAACTTTGGTCCCTAAATTTGCGATGATGTCGAAGTCAGTCGGTTCAAGTGTGTGGCCGGAGACCTGTAACCAGTGACCAGTACTAATGGAACTCCTGGAGTTATTAGCTCAACAGCAAGTGCCTCTAAAGTAAGTAGTGGTGGTATTGTAAGCGACCTTACTGGTAATGACTTTCTGATAATGAGCAGCAATCCTCCTTTCTGTCTAACCACTCTGTCCTGTCTGTATACAATGTAATTAGATAGGCGCCAAGTAGGATGCGAGCAGTAAAATGTGTTTCTTGGATGAACATAACATCAACTCTATGCTTTATTAGAAAGCGGAGAAGCGTTTGTTTCTGCCCATCGAGACCATCTGCATTCCACGTAGCAAGTATAAGTGTGTGGTGTAGGACGCCGGATTTAGAAACTACCATCGTCAACCATTTCCGCTGTTGTTTCGATTACTGCTGCAGCCTTGGAAGCTGAGTCTGCAGCTTGTCGAAAACGTGTGATACCACGTTTAATGTGTGTAAGTATTTTACGGAAATTAAGCCTTTGAGAAATGAAAGAACTGATTTTAAGTCAACGTCTTCGTTAGAGTTCTCTTGTTGGACGGCAGTAGCTGGTTGGGTGTGAGAAGTGGGAGCTTCAACATCATTTTTATCCCTAGTCACGGGTTGTATATTACCAGCAGTGGGAATGAAAGTTTTCTCTGAGGATGGTGTGTGGAAATTTTTCTTATGTATACCTGGGTGTTTGTTCGGTTGTTGCACCGGCAATTTGAGAGCTTCTGAGTAGGATTTAAATACCGGACAGCCACGGTAATTTGCCGGGTGATCTCCCTGACAGTTTGCGCAAGTGGCGGGTGTGGAGTGTCTGGTTTGTTTTATGACTGGGTGAAATGTGATTGCCCACATTTTAGACACCTCGGGTGGGCTTGGCAGGTGTCTTGCGAATGTCCCAAGCGTTGACATCTGTAACATTGCAAGACTGAGGGAGGCTTGTAAGGTTCAATTTGAACCCGGTAATGAAGCAAGTTGTTTATAGCGTATATTTCTTTAACTGCTGCAGTTCGTTCTAAAGCAACCAAGAACATGGCATCATTATTTTCTTGTCATCCGTCTTGTTTTTACGAGACATTTGGTGGACGCTGGTTGGTTTGTAGCCCAGTCGGGAGAATTCTTCCATCAGGTCGCCTAAATCTGTGTCAATAGGTAGTTTAGGGACAACTACTTTAATAGGTCGTTCATTTTTTGCTACACCTGTGGCATACTCAGTCTTCGTTTGCTCGCAGTAGGTTTTGATGGTGTTATAATCATTTTCGTTGGACGCTTGAATTCGAATGCGCTCTTTATTCGGTGTGCTAAGGCAGGCTCCTTCAATGTCCGTGACAGGGTCTTTATAAAGGTATATGTGTTGGTAATTCCGTATATGAAAATTGGAGGCGGCTTGAAAATGGAGGGCTTGTTTGTCAGTGCATTGTTATTAATGGCTCTAGCATTATCTGTTGGTTCGAGTGACAAAGCATCGAACTTATTACTGGTGGGAAGTGGAGGATATTCTTGAGTGCTGTTAATTTGTTTTTCTGCTTTGTTGAGATTGTCCAGAGAAGACCTACGTCGCTTTAGTGTCCCCACTACCGTGAAATCCATATCTTCGGCGTTATTCGACGTTGATGGTTGCGAAGCGCTTGTCTGTTTATGTGTAGGAGTTTTCAATTTTGACTTCGGTGGAACGTTTGTTTGCTTAGGTTTACCTAATGGCAGAAGAAAGTCTTCAGGTTTATAAGTTGCTCGTATTATTTTGCCCCTAATACTAGGATTCTTGTTTGATTGTGCCTTTTTCTCAGATTTGACTGATGTCTTCTGAGAGGCCATCTTGATAGTTAAAGTAGGAGATGGCGCTAGCTTACCGCAAAGGAGGGTAGTGACGGTCCTTGTATATAGTGTGTTCTTAGAGCGGTGCTCTAAGTTCTGAGTTTATTAGCGTGCCTAGTCCTCCGAAGAGGAAACACTACTAATCGTTAGCCGGTAGAGGTGCCAAAGTCGTCAACTAGTTTTAGTTATCTCTGCCTCCGAAGAGGAGAGTATCAAAATAAATTGTTAAGCCAAGAGGAATAGCAAGGTCGTCAGCAGATAAGATCAAGTTGGTATGTTAACCTCCGTGGAGGTTTAAAAATAATTCGACGGTTGTTTCCTCAACCTCAAAGAGGAAAGTAATCCAACCGAATATACGAAGATCGCGAATCAATTCAACAAATGGGGATGGAATACCTAAATGACTCGCTTATTTTTCTCCGCCAGCTACGGATACCCTAATTTTTTACCTGGATAGAGCTCCAGGTGGCCAGTTCAGAACACCAAATTTTTTAAACCTGCAATTTCATTCCCAGTCGAAACTGGGCGGGCCACAGAAGGTAACGCCTTCTCTGGGAGTTGTTGGAATCTTTTGTTTATAGATGAGCTCAGGAAGCTATTAAATGTATAGTTATATATTCATTATTATATCTAGGGATGAGGTAGAAGAAGTGCATGAGCGTGGATGAAAACCTAAATGTGGAGGACAGAGGTTACGGATTATAGATATGCGAATGGCAATGATATATTCGACGACGTGGGTTATAGGTAGCAGTGGCCTCTTCTGGGTCATGTAAAGCGAGTAGATGGTCTACTGGAGGATAGGCATGCCGTGGTTGTGCAGGAGTCTGATCTACCAATTCACCAAGGATAGGATGTGCTTTCGCTATACGGCGCTGAATGTAACGAGTGCGCAGGCGATACAGATGCGGTAAGAGCGTGGGAATGGTAGTGCGGTGGTAGACCTCTTGAGTAGGAGTATGTGGCGGTAATGAGTATGCAAGCCGCACAGCATGACGTTCCAGGACTTGTAATTTGTCGTAGAAGTGCTGTGAAGCTGACAACCAGGCAATATGACCATGTGTAAGGGCAGGGCGGACAAAAACCTTGTATGTATGGAGAATAAGTCTGGTGTTGAGACCCCAGTTGGTGCCGCAAAGACTTCGCAACAAATTTATACGACGTCTAATCTTAGCTTGTAAAAGGGATAGATGGGCGGTCCAGGTTAGATGTTTGTCAAAAATTACACCTAGGTATTTGACACTGTTTGACAAGGTCAACGGTGAGTCGAGAAGCGTAAGATGTAGACGCTCGGGATTTCTTGTTAGAGAAAATTTGTTGCGGTTGCGGGCGAATAATGCCATTTGGGTCTTGGAGGGGTTTAATTTCAGCTTCCACTTCAGACACCAGCTGACGAGCTTATCGAGTGCTGGTTGGAGAGTGATGTTGATACGATCAACAGAAGAACACAAGGCGATATAGGCCGTGTCGTCAGCAAATTGGAGTGCGTGGATGGGCGGCCGAGGTTGGGGCATACCTGCTACATATAAGATGTATAGTAAGGGGAAGAGAACTGAGCCTTGTGGTACACCAGCGCGAAGAACAAAGTGGTGGGATTGAGCCTGGTTAATTTGGATATAAGCTGAACGTTGATGGAGAAAATTGGCTATGAGGCGAACGTACGGTAAAGGAAGAATACGTAGTACTTTGAAAATAAGGCCTTGGTGCCACACAGTATCGAATGCTCGTTCGACGTCAAATGAGATGAGGACAGAAGGCAGGCGTTTATTGAAGTGATTAACCAGGAGGCTGGAGAGTTTGAGCAGTTGATCCGTAGTGCTGAATGATGGTCTGAAGCCAGCTTGCGTTGGGGGTAGAAGATGATGAGTTTGGAGATAAGAATGAAGGCGTGTGACCACAATACGCTCCATAGTCTTGCTGAAGACGTTAGTTAGACTAATTGGGCGGTATGATCCCAGGTTGGTTGGATCTTTGTCCGGTTTCAGAAAAACTACAATTTTTGCGAGCTTCCAGAGAGCAGGAAAATGGCCAGTCGTGAGAATAGTAGTATACAACTGAGCGAGGACATTATGGAATTCTGGTGGGGCTTGCCGAACTTGGTTATATGTGATAGAACACCAATTTTTTTACCGGCTAGCCAAAGTGGCTAGCAACCTTTAAGAGGGTTACGCCCTCTGTGAGGTGAGTGAGAGAAAGGATTTTAGGTGCAGAGGACAATGGGTGGTCTATGTGCTTTATTGAATTTATTAATATCAAATGTTACCATAAATAACAAAACAACAAAATGAAAATAACTAAATGGGATGTAAGGAACTTTGATCCTTACCATTATGAAAGGAATGAAACATATATTCATATATAGTAAGTGTTAACTATAACAAATAATTAATGTAAAAGGTAAGATTCAATAACAATATACAAGAAAAGAAAATGAAAAGTAATGGAAATTTGATAAGCTTATGAGGATGAGGAATGAGGCGAGGTGCGAAGCACAGGACAACACATGGCTTTTGTTAATCAGACAAATGAAATTATCTTCTGCCTAGGGGCAGCTCTAGGCGATGATGAAGAACAGGGGAAGCCCAAGTGAGTAGACAAAGATAATTACTGTGCAGGATATGATGGATGAATGAGTGGAAATGGTCGTGAATAATGTAGTCAGAGATGATAAAAAACGAAGGGTCTCTCGGGGGTAAAATGCATTGATACAGCGTAAACACGAGAGATAAAGGTGGATGATAATAACGATGTGGTGTGGGTTGCAACTCCAGGTATCGCATAGTGTCATAAAGTAAAGGGTGTTGGTTTTGGAAACGTTTGTTGATATAGGTGAGACGTAGTTTTTCGATGTAATACTATAATGTAGGGAAAGTGATGCGTTGGTACAGTTCCTGGGTGGGGCTAGGTAACCGAACACGGAAGGCTATGCGGAAAGCATGTCGTTCTAGGATCAGAAGCTTTTGATAGAATTTAGGTGAAGCGGCTATCCACGCCGTGAATCCGTATGTTAAGATTGGCCGTAAGAAAACTTTGTATGTATTTAGAATTACTTGTGCCTTAAGTCCCCATGTCGTACCAGTTAAGCGTTTCAACAAATTGAGTCTATTGTAGGCTTTTGCAGTGATAGTTGCTAAGTGTTTGTTCCATGTTAGGTGACGGTCATAAGTAATCCCAAGATAGGTGACTGTGTTACTGAATCGTATAGGTTCGTCATCTACATGGAGTGCGATATTGCGAGGATTTCGACGGACTCTTGATCTTCGGCGGGGTGGTAGAAAGACAATAGCTTGAGTTTTAGCCGCATTTATGGTGAGTTTCCAACGAGTACACCATGAGGTGAAGCGATTGATTGCAATCTGTAGAACTGAGTTTATTTGTTGTATGGGGTTACACAAGGCAAGGAACGCTGTATCGTCGGCATATTGAAATAAATGGATTCCCTCTGGAAGCCGAGGCATGTCAGCAACATAGAGCAAATAAAGTAACGGAGACAAGGCCGAACCTTGGGGTACGCCTGATAGTAGAAAAATAGGATGTGACAGACTGGAGTTAACAGAGATGTATGCAAGGCGGTTGGAAATGAAGCTGTAAATGAAACGGATGTATACTATCGGAAGCTGTAGGGTAAGAAGTTTGTATATGAGACCATTATGCCATACTTTGTCGAAGGCTTTCTCCAGATCGAATAGTACCAGACAGGATGGTTGTGCGGAATTAAAGTGCTGAGTGATAAGAGAACACCAAAGACATCACCTTCAAAGTATATCACAAGTAACTCATAATTGTCAATGAGAATTTTAATTTTGGAGTTTATTATTTGCAACGAGCAAAGCTTTAGGTAGTATCTTTGACATATTTGCCAAGTAACAAATAACGCAACATATTCTTCTGTAATCGGTCACGAAAATAATTTTGTAAACCTATGAACTGTCTGACAGTAGTTACATCAGTACAGTGCTTCCACCTGTTGATTTTGTATCCTAGCTCAGCGGACGTTATGGAGTTTTTACAATTATTCAGCTGTCATTCGTCGAAATGTCTCTATAACACCGCCTGGAAGAAAAACGATACCTGCCAAAAATAAAGGTTATTTTATATTGTTGATGAGAATGAGAGTAAAAGAATGAAAGTAAAAGTATACACTTGCATGGTATTATGGACGTATCATATACACGTACAGTAGCCGTGCAAATAAAAATGTGCACACAACGAATTAGGCACCGGTAATTTAAATGCGCTTCATCCACGCAAATGCACATGTACACATGCTCGGCTCAAGCACGGGTTATATACGTGCGCTGCATCCACGAAAATGCACATGTGTACATAACAGCTACAGCACGGGTTATATAAATGTGTGCTTCATCCATACAAATGAACATGTGCACATAAGGGCTTAAGCACGGGTTACGTACGTGCGCTGCATCCATGCAAATGTACATGTGTACATAACGGCTTAAGTACTTGTTATGTACGTGCGCTGCATCCATGCAAATGCACATGTGCACATAACGGCTTAACCACGGGTTATATAAATGTGTGCTTCATCCATGCAAATGCACATGTGCACATAACGGCTTAAGCACAGGTTACGTACGTGCGCTGCATCCATGCAAATGTACATGTGTACATAACGGCTTAAGTACTTGTTATGTACGTGCGCTGCATCCATGCAAATGCACATGTGTATATAACGGCTTAACCACGGGTTATATAAATGTGTGTTTCATCCATGCAAATTCACATGTGCACATAACGGCTTAGGTACGGGTTATATAAATGTGTGCTTCATCCATGCAAATGCACATGTGCACATAACGGCTTAAGCACAGGTTACGTACGTGCGCTGCATCCATGCAAATGTACATGTGTACATAACGGCTTAAGTACTTGTTATGTACGTGCGCTGCATCCACGCAAATGCACATGTGTACATAACGGTTTAAGCACTTGTTATATACGTGCGCTGCATCCATGCAAATGCACATGTGTATATAACGGCTAAATCACGGGTTATATAAATGTGTGCTTCATCCATGCAAATGCACATGTGCACATAACGGCTTAAGCACGGGTTCTGTACGTGTACTTCATCCACGCAAATGCACATGTGCACGTAACGGCTTAGGCAAGGGTTATATAAATGTGTGTTTCATCCATGCGAATGCACATGTGCACATAACGGCTTAGGTACGGGTTATATAAATGTGTGCTTCATCCATGCAAATGCACATGTGCACATAACGTTTTAAGCACGGGTTACGTACGTGCGCTGCATCCATGCAAATGTACATGTGTACATAATGGCTTAATCACGGGTTATATAAATGTGTGCTTCATCCATGCAAATGCGCATGTGCACATAACGGCTTAAGCACGGGTTCTGTACGTGCCCTGCATCCACGCAAATGCACATGTGTACATAACGGCTTAAGCACTTGTTATATACGTGCGCTGCATCCATGCAAATGCACATGTGTATATAACGGCTAAATCACGGGTTATATAAATGTGTGCTTCATCCATGCAAATGCACATGTGCACATAACGGCTTAAGCACGGGTTCTGTACGTGTACTTCATCCACGCAAATGCACATGTGCACGTAACGGCTTAGGCAAGGGTTATATAAATGTGTGCTTTATCCATGCAAATTCTCATGTGCACATACATGGGTTATGTATGTGTGCTTGATCCACGCAAATTCACGTGTACGGCTTATACACGGGTTATGTATGTGTTCATCATCCACACAAATGCACATGTGCACATGTACGGCTTATGCATGGGTAGTGCACATGTGTCATACACGTACGTGTTTTCTGGGTAACATTGATCTAAGTGACCTCAAAACCTATATAAACGACACTAATATTTGTCATTTTCGACAAATTTTACACTTCAGCCCCTCCACCTCCGCCTCTGGACGCGCTAGGAGTGTTCCACTCCAACATTACTATCCGCCAGACTATAAGTTATATGTGTGCCAAGTTTTGTTCAAATCGGTTTAGTCGTTCTTAAGATATTTCATTAACAGCATTTGTGCCATTATTTATATTTCACTCCCTCCACCTCCGTCCCTGGACGCGCTAGGAGTGTTGTGCTAGAACATTACTATTTGCCAGACTATAAGCTATATGTGCGCCAAGTTTCGTTTAAATCGGTCGAACCGTTCTTAAGATAATTTATTAAAACCATTTATGCCATTATATCGCCATTTAAAAAGCATTGTGTAGTGTTCCACCACCTCCCCCTCTACAACGGGGTGAGTATGGGGTGGCTAACCCCGACAGTGTTGGTTGCCTAGTAGCAAGAAATATTTGTGCCAAGTTTGGACAAAATCGGTTCAACCGTCTCGGAAGAGATGTAGAAAGGTTGGTCAAGATGGAGTTCCACATCGCCATTTACAAAAATAATTTATACCAGAGTTTTGTACTAGTTTTGTACTGTGTATGTCCCAAATTTTAGATTTTATTGTGGAACTCCAACTTGACCTCTGAGTTCCACATACGCCGATTTGCATCAAAGTGGCCTCATTATATAAAGAAAGTTTTGTACTCTTTCGTAGCAACAATAAAAAGTTTTGTACCTGTCCCAAAATGTCCCAAATTTCATCTTTTAATGTAGAACGCCAACAGTCATCTCAGCTTTCCACGTAACAATTTGCAAAAATAATTTTACCAGAGTCTTGTACTAGTTCTGTGCTGTTTTGTACCAGCAATAGAAAGTTTTGTACATGTCCCAAAATGTCCCAAATTTTAGATTTTAGTGTGGAACACCAACTTCACCTCTGAGTTCCACATTCGCCGATTTGCATCAAAGTGGCTTTATTACATACAGAAAGTTTTGTACTGTTTTGTAGCAACAATAAATAGTTTTATACCTGTCCCAGAATGTCCCAAATATCATCTTTTAATGCAGAACGCCAACAGTCAGCTTTCCACGTAACAATTTACAAAAAATATACTATTGCTTTCTACTGGTTTTGTACTGTTTTGTACCAACAATAAAAAGTTTTGTACCTGTCCAAAAATGTCCCAAATTTCATCTTTGATTGTAGAAGGCCTACAGTCATCTCAGCTTTTAACTTAACAATCTGCAAAAATGATTTTACCAGAGTTTTGTACTAGTTTTGTTCTGTTTTGTACCAGCAATAAAAAAGTTTTGTACCTTTCCCAAAATGTCCCAAATTTTAGATTTTATTGTGGAACTCCAACTTGACCTTTGAGTTCCACATACGCTGATTTGCATCAAAGTGGCCTTATTATATACAGAAAGTTTTGTACTGTTTTGTACCAACAATAAATAATTTTGTACCTGTCCCAAAATGTCCCAAATATCATCTTTTAATGCAGAACGCCAACAGTCATCTCAGCTTTCCACGTAATAATTTACAAAAAATATACTATTGATTTCTACTGATTTTGTACTGTTTTGTACCAACAATAAAAGTTTTGTACCTGTCCCAAAATGTCCCAAATTCAAACTTCTAGTTTGAAACGGTAAAATAAATCTCAGTCCTACACATACCAATTCCACTTAAATTCGTCTCATTATATTAATATTTGGGAATTATTTTGTGCTCTTTTTCTAGCATCTAAAATGGTTTTCTACCTGTCCCAAAATGTACCAAATCGTTTTCTAATATGGAACGCTAAGATCTAGTTGGAGTTCCAATATCAGTATTTCTTTCAAAATAGTCTCATTAGTTGAAAATATGTTTTTACTGTTTTGCACTACCAATAAAAAATTTGTGCCAGCAGAAATACTTTCTATTTTTGTTAACTTCTACATTTTTCTCAGTATATACGAATGACATCGACTGTCACGTTACCATGGAGAATGAATGAATTCTTTTGATTTAAGTTTAGAACATAGACGGCTTTTAGCCAGGTTTTTACATGTCAATTTAAGGTATTTTAAGGGTGAGTAGGATTTAACATATACGTCGATCTTCCATCCAAGAACACGAAATTTGGTGCACAAACTTTCACTTAAAGACGTTGCTACGTGCCCCAGCGTTTTCTACGTTCAGCTTTTAATAGGTGTTGTGGGTTCATTTAGAACTCTTTCTAATTTTCTATTTTCTATTCATTAAGTGACTAAAATGAGGAATTGTTTGAATCGAATTTTTGAGCTTATTTTTCAGGAGTATATATTTTTTTTATCGACTCACTTTGATTCATTTTTATTTCATTTTTTAAAAATAAATATTGTAAAGAAGGGAAAAGTATTGAAAAATGCCTTTTAAATATTTCTTTTAACCCTTTTAAAATATGGCTTTTCTGAGGTATTTTGTAGACTGTCAATCATCTATTGCGTCAAGACTATTTACCGTAGGACCATGGTTCATACCTCGTTTTGTTTCTAGGAAAGCAGTGTTTCCAACTGCTTCCCTAACATTTCCCTAAAGTGTACCAAATGCGGAAGTTTCCGCTCAAAGTGGGAAAAGGGATTTTCTTTTTAAAAATCCCTTTTTATCGCGAATATCTCCCCTTTGGTATAGGATACGATCATGCAAATGATACTAAAAAACTTTTACTTTATGGTGAAGAGAATGAAATACAAAGAGTGACACTGGGATGAAAAGTTTTGATGCTACAGCCGATTTTCATATTTTCCCTTGATAATACCTTTTTAGTGAATTTCTATACTATCATCATTATCATCAACACTGTTCATTGTGGGAACATGAATTGTATCTCCTTTCCTTTGCCGTGAACCAGTCTTTCAAACGGTACCATTCGCATGTCTCTAGCATGTACCATAGTGGAGAAAATTCGCAAAAAAGGGAATTTTTGTCAAAAAATCCATTTTTTTCCGATTTTGGGCCCCTCTGGCCGGCCCCTGTGTCAACCCACAGAGCCCAAAAAATATCAAACATACTACATACTATGTGTAATAACTGTAGGAAGTTTCAATGTTATATCTTGAAAAATAAGAGAGGAGAAATATTGCCCCACGTGCAAACAGTACAAGCTTTCCCCTATGTGAGCAATGTATAGCCCATTTTTATATAAAAATTTCCTGACTCATCACTAATTATCATAGAGACATGATTGATACACCGTTTTGTTTGGCCGTTATATCTTGAAAAATGAGGGAGGGAAAAAATAGTAGTTTACCGTTTTGTTCTTATAGAAACCCCAATTATTAATAGTTATTTGTATTTGTACTACATTTAATTTAAAACGCCTTTGATATAATATTCCTAATATTTTAACTTCGAAGGTAGTTCAGTTCTGTTGGAAGTTCGCACCTCCATGAGATTTTCAGGCCCCCCTCATGGGACGCGGCCCCTGGATTGTAATTCTTTAAAATTTAAAATTTATTTTTATTGCATAATTTCTAATTAAACGTGTACAGTTGTTAACATCTTTCAATAATAAATTATTTTTTTATTACTAATGCTGTTTTTTTTTAAACAAAAAAAGTACACTGAATCATTGTTTTAAGAGTTTGTTTGTACGCTTTTAGACATTGTTGTCTTTATATTTCCAGTTTTATCACCGCTTTGGAGTTTTTCCCCTTTAGCTCTTGTTTTATTATTTTAAAATTTTAATGTGATTCGTAGCGGTTAGCAGTATTGTGAATTTCGAACTTGTAGTGGCAACAGCATTGTTATAAAACTTTCGTAGTTTTATAAACAGTTTGAAATGTAAATTACTTACAAAAATCAGTGTCTACTAAACTTCTAAGATTTTTGGACATTTGTAAACAAACTTGTAGATATTTTGAACATGTTCTTGTCATTTTTTATGGACATTGGTATTGAAACTGGCACATATTTGAAGATTGAGCTGTAACTTGGCAGTGACAGGTAATATGTACTTTAATTATTATTTTATACTTTAGTACTTCTCGTTATGCAGTTTATTGACGGTTTTAACCCTCTTGATTTTTTTAAGGAATTAAAAATTTAACTCAAATTGTAAAATATAACTCAATCAGATATTGTGTCAAGATTATTTACCGAAGGATAATGGTTCATACCTGGTTTTGTTTGAAATGAAACAATGTTTCCAACACCGGTGACCTGTTAGCCCTCCCCTATGTAAGCAAATTTATTCCGAATTGGGTCAGATCCTTTGATCGTCGTTTGATCGCCAACAATTATCGTTTGATCACCACGCGCATTGACGTAATACAAGTATTTATGTAGGGGGGCTATAAGGTTAACCTGTTAGCACCCCACGTAACAAAAATTTCATCCGAATTGGGCCAGATCGTTCCATCGTCGTTTGATCGCGTTTGGCTGCCAACAATTATCGTTTGATCGTCACGCGTATTATCGTAATAAAAGTAATTATGTAGGAGGCTACAAGGTTAACCTGTTAGCCCCCCCACCCATGGAACCAAATTTGATCGGAATTGGGTCAGATCGTTCCATCGCCGTTTGATCGCGATCGATTGCCAACAATTATCGTTTGATCGCCACGTGTATTTACATAATATAAGTAACTATGTAGGGGTGGCTAACAGGTTAAACTCAACCCCCATGGCACCAAATTTGATCGGAATTTGGTGAGATCTATTCATCGTCGTTTGATCGCGTTTGATCTTCAACAATTATCATTTGATCACCACACGTATTATCGTGATACAGGAAATTATGTAGGGGGGACACAAGGTTAACCTGTTAGCACCCCCACGGAACCAAATTTGATCGGAATTTTGTCAGGTCGATTTATCGTCGTTTGATCACCGAAAATTATCGTTTGATCGCCACTCGTATTGATGTAATACAAATAACTATGTAGGGTTAACCTGTTAACCCCCCTACATAGTTACGATAATTTTTGGCAATCGATCGCAATCAAACGACGATCAAACTATCTGACCCAATTCGGATTAAATTTGCTTACATGGGGGGGGGGGGGCTAACAGGTCACCGGTGTTTCCAACTGTATCAGTCAAATTTCCTTATTAAATACGTAAGCCACAAGGGTGAGAAATCGCGAATTGTCCCCTGATGTATACGACACGAACATTCGAATGAAAGAAAACACATTTCTTTATTGTGAAGAGAACGAGGTACGAAGAATGGTCTGACGAAAAGTGGAATTGATGCTTAGGTATTTAATCTTGATCTGACGAAAAATGGATAACACATTTTCAGTCAATTTTTATTCAAACATCTTCAGCATAAAGACTGTTCATTGTAGGAACCTTCATATGTAGGGACTAAGCCATTAAGTCTAAATTACTAACTTAAAATTTTGCAATTTAGATTCTGAACTTAAAATTTCCTATAATTTATTCTGAGCTCTTTTTAATGCTTGCGTATGAAAGACAGAAAGCAATGGATCTCGCGAAACCTTGAACATTATTCCTATAGAAGCGTAGGAGAAACAAACAACCACGTGCGAAGTCCGAAGACTCGTGCTATGTAGTACAGTGAAACCTCTCTAAAGCGGACAGCCATGGGGAATCAAAAATTATCCGCTATAGAGAGGTGTCCGCCTTAGAAAGGTTTCAATATTTTATGACGTAAATTAGTAAACAAGGTAATACACAATTAGAAAACAAATATTTTTGCATGAATCGTGTATTTACGAATGTTACACAAATGCCTGAATTATCCTCCGCAACCCAATACTTTATCTTCGAGGCACAACATGGAAATAAGATGATATAGTTCTCTGCTCTTTACACTTGCTACTACTTACTACATTTTCGGTATGTTGTTTTAATTTGTGAGTTAATTGCAGTCCAGTAGTGTCTTTTCTCAGACAATATGTGTACCCGCGGGCCAAAAATACCAAACTTCTCTTCTGCTTGCTTACAGATTCTAGCGGAACAGTACCATAACGTGTCATCCCAAATTGTGGGTAACTGCGAAACACTTTTCTGTCTAAAACAGTTTGGGTGGGAGTGGATGTAAGCAAAGGACATGAGAGTGTTGTTAAACAGAGACTTCGTCTGGGTTGCTGAGCAGCCAGTTGAGAGGCAAAATGTCACAATGCTTCCTTGATGACACATGTATGAATTACTAAAAATGTATTTTTACTGCACTTTCCAACTTGTTTCTAGAGAAAGTGTCCGTAATACAAAGGTAAATAATACCTATAAAAGACAGGAAAGACTGTCCGTGTCCGTACTAGAGAGCGTCCGCTTTAGAGAGGTTTATCAATATGTTTTTTCCTCTTACAGTGTTTGGGGATTACAAAATATATCCGTTACGGGAAATATCCGTTGATAGAGGTTTCACTGTAGTACTTGCGAAAAGACAGTTGCTATTCTGACTACGTTTACAGGGCTATCTATCTTCATTTTAAGCTGGATTTGTAAGTGAGAGAAACAGACCGCTATTTCTTCTTATTTGTTTTTATTTTAAACCATCTTTCGAGCTCCCTCTATAAAATGTTAAATTGTTGTATCCTTGAAGAACATTAGTATATATATATATATATATATATATATATATATATATATATATATATATATATATATATATATATATATATATATATATACAGGGTGGGCCATTTTAATTAATCCACGGAAATATCTGAAAAATGATAAAACATAGAAGAAATGTTTCAAGTACACGTTATATATTGCTAAGGGGGAAACCCAATTCCGCCAAAAGTACCCCTCCTCGCCCCCCCTAAATGGGGGTAACGGGGGGTAACTTTGAAATGTCAAATGGGAACATGGGTCGAGTAATACCTCGTTCGAAAGGTCTTGGAAAACTAAGTAACGCTGTACCAAAAGATGTTCCATATTGTGCACCGGTTTCAAAATGGCCGCCATAATATGGTTCGGAAACTCCAGTACCCGTAGTGTGAAAACCATGGAAGGTAAATGAATGGAACAAAATTGAAATACGTAAATATCATAGGGCATATCGAATGGTGTGGTCCCTGTGATCTCAGTGCCCCCCCCTAAAGGGGTCTTGGGGGCTAACTTCAAAATTTCAAATAGTAACATGAGTCGAGTGGTACCTCGTTCGATAAATCTTTCAAAATCTAACATATTGCAGGAGAAAACGATTGATGTGAAATGGCAGTGTTCTCAAAAGGCCGCCGAAACATAGTATCCATGTCAGAGAAAAGGTTTAGTACCCGTAGGATGAAAGCGATTGGAGATAAATCAACAAAAGAAAAACTGGAGTAGCTAACTGACGTAAGGCACATCGAGAGGTGTTGTCGGGGTGACTCCAAGGGCCAACTGAAAGGTACCCGGGGCCAACTTGAAAATTTCAAACAGCAGCTTGAAGCGAGTAACATCACGTTACATAGACAAATTAATATCAAACAGCTTCTGTAAGAAAATTTTCGACATGAGACACCGTTTTCAAAATGATCGCAAAGACATGGTGACTTTGTCTAAGAAAACGTCTAGTGCCCATAGTATGAATACGGTTAGACATAAATGAAAATAACGAAAATTAAATAGGAAAACCACGGAGGCGTTCCAAGGCTCGAGAATAATACAACAGAGATAAAAATATTAGAGTAAAATTGCCATAATGTATAGAGAGAAATCCAAGTCCTGCAAAATAATCTCTCCCTGCGCTCTGTATGTGAGTGGGGTGGAATGTAAAGTGAAAGTTCAAACGAGAACTCTACTTTAATTCGTAAATTAAGATTAACCTTACAAATAGGTATGGTGTGGTTGAAACATTTGTTTGTAAGGATGACGCTGTAGTGACTAAAAAAAGAGAAACTTTTATGCAATGCGTGCTGGTTATTCAGAAAGCATTTCGGGGATATACGTACACACCGTTTCGTCCCTCAAGCTCACAATATGACATGAATGCTAATAGTTAATCAAAATGTAACTGTGGCCATCCACGTTAACTTAGTGCACCAATTCTCTATGCATGAAGTCTGCCTTCCAAACAGCATTGGGTAGGTCAAGCGTACGCCCGAACCGTTGTCCGGTCGGACATTGAAATTTTGAAGTTAGCCCACAAGACCCCTTCAGGGAGGTTACTGAAATCACAGGGATTACATCATTCGATATGCCCTATGATATTTACGTATTTCAATTTTGTTCCATTCATTTACCTTCCATGGTTTTCATACTACGGGTACTGGAGTTTCCGAACCATATCATGGCGGCCATTTTGAAGCTGGTGCACAATATGAAACATCTTTTGGTACAGCGTTACTTAGTTTTCCAAGACCTTTCGAACAAGGTATTACTCGACCCATGTTCCCATTTGGCATTTCAAAGTTACCTCCCGTTACCCCCATTTACGGGGGGCGGGGAGGGGTACTTTTGGCGGAATTGGTTTTCCCCCTTAGCAATATATAACGTGTACTTCAAAAATTTCTTCTATGTTTTATCATTTTTCAGATATTTCCGTGGATTAATTAAAATGGCCCACCCTGTATATATATATATATATATATATATATATATATATATATATATATATATATATATATATATATATATATATATATATATATATTGTCCTTATATGTCTCCAACATCAGAATAAAAAAAAAGAAGACTCCCTAACGAATTAGATGTATTGGCAATTCTATCACTTTTATATTTTTCGCGAGAGTGACCAGTACTTTTACATGTCCCGGTAAATCTCCCCCCCCCCCGGTTCGAATTTTGATAAAGAGAAACCTTTTTGTCCTGGTCTGGGGCTTGGATCAAGGTACCCGTGACCAAATTTTGGTAACTCGGTCCACTCGTCTCCTCCGCTGGCGCACACAGACACAAAGATATTTAGATAGACACACAAAGAAACTCTACTTTATTTATATTAGATTCTTCGCTCAATAATTGTGCAGATGAAAGATTTGAAAAATACAAAAATCTGGTCATTAAAGAACTAATGAATTATAGAATATTTAGTATGCATCAAGAAATTATTCCATACGGCAAACTGAATGACTTGATATCCACCTTTCCTAATACTTTTTGCTCAGATCAGCTTAAGAATAAACTTATCAACATATGTTCCGATAGAACAAACACATTTCTCTTTCTGAATACTTGAAATATATTCTCAGTAATGAACCTCAAAGCATATATCAGGAAACAACGAAGCTGTTAAATATGGTATTGAGCATTCCATCAACTCCAGTTTTTTGTAAACATTCAATGAATGCCCTGGAAAGAGTTTAACTTACTTAACAAAGAGCATGACAAAATTTCTGAATTACGGACACTTACAATAAAGAACTTGGTATGGAAGCTTTGTAGGATATTTGAATTCAAAGAAAGAGCTATTAATATTTTCGCCGAAATGATGAATAAGGTATGGAGCTCATTTACAAGAGTGTAAGGTATTAATTAGGTAAGGTATTTGGTATTAGGTATTAAGTTAGGTGTTGTAAGGTGTTGGGTTTTTTACTTTTATCTTTTTTTTTTTTTTTTTTTACTTTACAGTTCATTTCGAAGGTATTTAGAAATGACTATCCCTAAGGAGGGTATGGGGAAGTAATGACCCCATTTCTTGCAAATGAGGTACCATTCAGAAATCTATGCTTCGAAAAAAAAAACTATTCACCAAATTTCACTAATTATAAAATTTTATACTTAAAGGAAGAGAGTAAACATATGCCTTACAAATACTATATATATATGTACAGCGAAATTTGTCTATGCTGGCCAACATTGGTTCCATTGAAAAGTGGCCAACTTACAGAAAATAAGTGTGATTCGTGTATTTTTAGAATAGGATTTCTAGTATTACTTGGTTGTTAATAAGCAATGGCACGACAGCCACTTTAAAATAATGTATATAGATTAATCATTTAACTACTTTTTGTTAATGAGCTACAAGTGTTTCCCTCGGAGCAAAAGATGTTAAGAGAAATGTTAAAGGAATTCATATTTCAAAACCTCCACTACCTTTTGACAAGAAGTCATGTGCCAATAGTTGAGAATTGAGATGGTTAGCTTTAGCCTTGAGAATTTTCCGAAATTACTAAAGCTTCGCACTGATGAACGGAGCTGATAGGCTATAGCTAATGATTTTACCAAAACGGATAGGGTAAACAAATACGTGCAATCATTTCCGGAATTCCTGTACGTGCTTTTTCTTATTCATGTCTTCCTTCTTCAACCCTTTATCAGGGTATTGTTCTAGCCTTTGACTTCCAAGAACAAATCGTGGGAATCTATGCTTCTTTGCCTCCACTTACAAATACAGAACATCTGCTTCGCGTATGGGAATACGAAAGAGTTAAGAAAAACAACAAAATGGTACTTTGCGTGGCCAAGATATGCAGGTAAATTTATCATTATCATCATAGGGTAAACATTGTTTCAATGTGGCCAACTTCCAAGATAGACAGGTGGCCAAGTTGACAGGTTTTACTATATATATATATATATATATATATATATATATATATATATATATATATATATATATTGTGGCCCATTTTAATCTTTCCACGGAAATATCTCAAGAATGGTTGAACATAAATAAACTGAACAAAAACTCAAATAAGAAATACCATGGGGCAAATCGAATGATGATATCAGGGTGTCCTCAGGGCCGCTCTTCAAGTGGGCCCGAGGCAAACTTAAAAATTTTAAATGGAAACATGGGGCGTGTGACACTTCATTCGATAGATCTTTAAAAACTAAAAAACGATGTGGCAAACGGTTTTTCATATAGGTCACCGTATTCAAAATGGCCGCCAAAATATGTTACCTATATCAGATAAACGTCCAGTATCACTAATATGAAAACGGTTGAAAATAATAGCGGATGAACAGAATATAACTCCTATAGGAAATCACAGATGGTATTATTCATTCCACGCCTCGAGAATGACCCTATGGGGAAAAAGATTATTAAAGTATAAGTGATAATGCTAAAGAGGAACTCTAATTCTTAGAAAATTATCTTTCCGATCTCCTTCAGTAAAGGGTAAAGCGGAAATGAATGGTAAAATTTCAAATGAGAACCCACACATTTAATTGCAATAGGTATGGTTTGTCTAAAACACTTGGTTGAGTTGATTTTGGGTTTAATGTCTCGTTCAGCAGCGAAGCTATATGAGACGTGGACCTACTGATTAATGTGCAATCCGAACTACACGTGCTCCCGCCGGGAATCGAACCCGGGTCTCCCACGCCAAAGGCGCGTACGCTAACCGCTTAGCCACGGAGGAGCTCCTGAAACACTTGGGGTTTACAAGTGACTGGTACAGTAATAAACCAATATTCTGCAGACGACTTTTGAGAAAAACAACGTTTCTACACATTGTTCTAAAATTACATTGTTCGACAAATTGGTTTCGCATTTCAGTTGATTCATTTTGCACAAATTATTTCCTGCAATCAAAATGGAAGGTACCGTTTAACAAGAATTTTACCTACTTTTTTCCATTACAGACATATATCTCATAAAAAACATGTAACAGATAATTTTGTTGTGTAGATACAATTTGCAAAAACTAAGGTGCTCGTTTGGAATTTTACCGTTCCTTCCCGTTACCTTCACCCACTTATCGTTGGACCGTTTTCTAGGAATTAGATTTCCTCCTTTGCATGATGGCACCTTTACTCTAATCATCTCCTCCGTTGCAACATTTTCGAGCCGTGGAATGATAAATACCCTTTGTGATTTCCTATAGGAGTTTTATTCTGTTCATCCGTCATTATCTTCAACCGTTTTCATATTAGTGGCACTGGCCGTTTTATCTGATACAGGCAAGATGTCTTGGCGGCCATTTTGAAAACGGTGGCCCATATGAACAATCTTTTGTCACAACGCTGTTTAGTGTATGAAGACCTATCGAACGAGGTATCACGTGACCCATATTTTCATATAAAATTTTTAAGTTGGGCCTGGGCTAAGGTGAAAGGCGGCCCTGCGGGCACCGCGAAAACATTATTCGATTTGCCCCACGACTTTCCTATTTGAGTTTTTGTTTGGTTGATTTATGTTCAACCGTTTCCATTATTAGTGCTTCTGGACGTTTATGTGATACAGGTAACATATTTTGGCGGCCATTTTGATCACGGTGACCGATATGAAAAATCTTTTGCCACATCGCTTCTTAGTTTTTAAAGATCTATAGAATGAAGTCTCACTAGCCCCATGTTTCCATTTAATATTGTTAATTTAGCCCCAGGACCGCTTGAAAAGCGGCTCTGGGGGCATCGCGACATCGCCGTTCGATTTGCCCCATGGTATTTCCTATTTGAGTTTTTGTTCAGTTTATTTATGCTCAAACGATTTCGAGATATTTCCGTGGAAAGATTAAAATGGGCCACCCTGTATATATAATGTGTGTGTCTACTCCGCCACTGATTTAACGTCCCGTTCAGCAGCGAGCCTATATGAAAAAAGGCATGTGTGTCACAAATTGATGCTAGAATCTTCCTACAAACTACGTTCATCGTCCGTTTCAAAAGCACCGTAGTCTACATTATTTATTATTTCCGTAATTTCTCGGGGCGAAAATACGCCACTATCATAAGAACCATGGCTTGTCGCGGTGGTATTCATAGCCAAAAGCTCAACTAAAAAGAAGAAGGAATAGTAAGCAAACTACAAGAGGGATCTGAAACAACCATACACACTTCCACTGGCTAATAGAAAAGGGGAAAACAAAAATAGCTACAGATGTTTTTTGCCTTTTGAGTACTCATATCTTTTTGAGAATATATACTTGACACATGTCATTTAATCTACGCAATACGTGACCTGTACGCATGAAGGTGAAAAATATTCTTGAAAAGTAAACAGAAGAAACTAGTTGTTGCTGCTGGAACTGACCTTGATAGGTACTGACTAAACGTCTTGTAACAAGAGGGCAACTAATTACCCATAGGTCTCTTGCAGCTATACAGCGAGCTGTGTGCGTTCTGTGTCATTGCGAAAATATTGTTTGCTTTTCTTGCCTTGGGGCAAGGATTGAAAAGGCACCCTTGCACACCTTGGGGAGTGGGACGGAGTAACATAAAATGATGGAAAGACGACCGATGTTAATATAGAGTTAATAGTTTCGAGCAGTGGCATATGCTTGTTTGAAAGCATGGGCTACCACTGATCTTGTATATTATTATTATTATTAATGATGATAATAGAAAAAGTAATAATAATAATAATAATAATAATAATAATAATAATAATAATAATAATAATAATAATAATAATAATAATAATAAAATTTGCATAACAATGAACAAAAAGTGGTTGTTTTTTTTTCTTTTTTTTTGAACGTTTGTTTTGAGACCATTAATGTTTTCCACCGTAAATGAAATTCCACCATACATTTGCGCAGTTCTCGTGGATTACATTCGTAAAACGTTAATTTTTAAAATAGTAACTTCCATCAAAAGTCGCCTCTGTTACTGACGTTGGTTGTCACTCCTTAAAAGTCTTCGCAAAAATTCTGAGTATAGTAACGTAATGCAAAAATGCAGACAGTCATTATAATTGTTATGTTTATTATCGCTAACTAAATCACAAATTTTAGCGTTAACAAACTATTCTCGGGCCCTTTTGCTGCGGAGATCTTTTGACTGGGGCCCTGTTAATGAGGGGCGTTTTAATTCGGGCCTTTTGACTCGGGCCCTTTTGTTGTGGAGACATTTTGACCCGGCCCTCTCGACGCGGGGCAGTTTGACTTAGGCCTTTTATAGCGGGCCAATTTTTGACAAAGGCCCGTTCGACGCAGCTCCTTTTGACTGGGGTCATTTTGTCGAGGGACCCGTTTGACCGGGCTCTATTTATGAGAGGCGTTTTGATTCGGCTCCTTTCGATTCGGGCCCTTTTAATCCGGAGCAGTTTGACTCGGGCCTTTTTGCAGCGGGCACCAAGTTCTCTTGGGCCCGTTTGACGCAGGGCCTTTTGACTTGGGTCATTTTATAAAGGGGTCCTTTATCCAGGGCTCTTTTTATGAGGGACATTTTGATTCGTGTCCTTTTGACGAGGGCCCGTTTGATGAGAAGCATTTAGATTCGGGACTTCACTCGCGCCCTTTTGTTGCGGAGATCATTTGACCCGGGCTCTTTTACGTGGTGCCGTTTAACTCAGGGGACGCGCTGGTTCAGTGCTAGAGCGTTCACCTCTGCTGCTTGGTATACCGGGTTCGGTCCCAGCCCACGCCAATTGAACTTTGTGGCGGACAAACAGCGTTGCGTGGGTTTTAACCCGGGCTCGTTTGACGCAGGGCCTTTTGACTTGGGTCATTTTGTCGTAGAACCCTTTTGACCCGGGCTCTTTTTATGAGGGGCCTTTTGACTCGGGCCCGTTTGACTTAGGAACTTTTGTAGCGGGACTCATTTTATCCTGGGCCCATTTGACTTGGGTCATTTTGTCGTGGGAACCGTTTGACCGGGCTCTATTTATGAGGGGCGTTTTGATTCGTTTCCTTTCGTTTCGGGCCCTTTTAATCCGGGGCCGTTTGACTCGGGCCCTTTTGCAGTGGGCACCAAGTTCTCCTGGGCCCGTTTGACGCATGGCCTTTTGACTTGGGTCATTTTATCGAGGGACCCTTTAACCCTGGCTTTTTTATGAGGGACATTTTGATTCGGCTCCTTTTGACCAGGGCGCGTTTGATGAGGGGCGTTTTGATTCGGGACTTCGCTCGCGCCCTTTTGTTGCGGAGACCATTTGAGCCGGGCTCTTTTACGTGGTGCCGTTTGACTCAGGGGCCGCGGTGGCTCAGTGGTAGAGCGTTTACCTCTGCTGCTTGGGATCCCGGGTTCGATTCCAGCCCACGCCAATTGAATTTTGTGGTGGACAAACACCGTTGCGTGGTTTTTCATCCGGGCTCGTTTGACGCAAGGCCTTTTAACTTGGGTAATTTTGTCGTGGAACCCATTTGACCCGGGCTCTTTTTATGAGGGGCCTTTTGAGTCGGGCACGTTTGACTCGGGGCCTTTTGTAGCGGGACCCTTTTTATCTTGGGTCCGTTTGAGTTGGGTCATTTTATCGAGGGACCCTTTAACCCGGGGTTTTTTTATGAGGGACATTTTGATTCGGCTCCTTTTGACCAGGGCGCGTTTGATGATGGGCGTTTTGATTCGGGACTTCGCTCGCGCCCTTTTGTTGCCGAGACCATTTGACCCGGGCTCTTTTATGTGGTGCCGTTTGACTCAGGGGCTGCGGTGGCTCATTGGTAGAGCGTTTACCTCTGCTGCTTGGGATCCCGGGTTCGATCCCAGCCCACGCCAATTGAACTTTGTGGTGGACAAACACCGTTGCGTGGTTTTTCACCTGGGCTCGTTTAACGCAAGGCCTTTTAACTTGTGTAATTTTGTCGTGGAACCCATTTGACCCTGGCTCTTTTTATGAGGGGCCTTTTGACTCGCGCCCGTTTGACTCGGGGCCTTTTGTAGCGGGAACCTTTTTATCTTGGGCCCGTTTGACTTGGGTCATTTTGTCGTGAGACCCGTTTGACCGGGCTCCATTTTTGAGGGGCGTTTTGACTCGATTCTATTCAATTCGGCCCTTTTAATCCGGAGCCGTTTGAATCGGTCCTTTTTGCTGCGGGCCCCTTTTTCCCCTGAGCCCGTTTGACGCACGGCCTTTTGACCTGGGTCATTTTATCGAGGGACCCTTTAACCAGGGCTTTTGTTAATGGGGGACATTTTGATTCGGCTCCTTTTGACCAGGGCCCGTTTGATGAGGGGCGTTTTGATTCGGGACTTCACTCGCGCCCTTTTGTTGCGGAGAACATTTGACCCGGGCTCTTTGACGCGGTGCCGTTTGACTCAGGGGCCGAGGTAGTTCAGTGGTAGAGCGTTCACCTCTGCTCCTTGGGATCCCGGGTTCGGTCCCAGCCCACGCCAATTGAACTTTGTGGTGGACAAACACCGTTGCGTGGGTTTCCACCCGGGCCCTTTTGACTCAGGACTTTTTGGAGCGCGACCTTTTTATCCTGGGCCCGTTTGATTTGGGTCATTTTTTCGTGGGACCCATTTGACCGGGCTCTATTTATGAGGGGCGTTTTGTTTCGGTTCCTTTCGATTCGGGCTCTTTTAATCCGGGTCCGTTTGACTCGGGCCCTTTTGCAGCGGGCACCATTTTCTCCTGGGCCAGTTTGACGCATGGCCTTTTGACTTGGGTCATTTTATCGAGGGACCCTTTAACTCGGGCTCTTTTTATGAGGGGCATTTAGATTCGGGACTTCACTCGCGCCCTTTTGTTCCCGAGACCATTTGACCCGGGCTCTTTGACGCGGTGCCGTTTGACTCAGGGGCCGCGGTGGTTCAGTGTTAGAGCGTTCACCTCTGCTGCTTGAGATCCCGGGTTTGACCCCAGCCCACGCCAATTGAACTTTGTGGTGGACAAACACCGTTGCGTGGGTTTTCACCCGGGCTCGTTTGACGCAGGGCCTTTTGCCTTGGGTCATTTTGTCGTGAAACACTTTTGACCCGGGCTCTCTTTATGAGGGGCCTTTTGACTCGGGTCCGTTTGACTCGAGCCCTTTTGTAGCGGGATCGTTTTTCTCCTGGGGTCCGTTTGACGCAGGGCCTTTTGACTTGGGTAATTTTGTTGTGGAACCCGTTTAACCCGGGCTCTTTTAATTAGGGTCGTTTTGATTCGTCACCTATCGATTCGGGCCCTTTTAACCGGGAAATTTTGACACAGGGCCGTTTGACTCGGTTTTTTTTGTAACGGACCCCTTTCCCCCGGCCCCGTTTGACGCATGGCCTTTTGACTTGGGTCATTTTGTCGTGGGACCCTTTTGACCCTGGCTCTATTTATGAGGGGCGTTTTGATTCGGCCCATTTTGACCCGGGCCCTTTTGATGAGTTGCGTTTCGATTCGGGACTTTTGACTCGCATCCTTTTGTTGCTTAGACCTTTTGACTTGGGCCCTTTTGACGCGTTTCCGTCTGAATCAGGGGAGACGGTGGCTCAGTGAT
Organism: Thermobia domestica; assembly: GCF_964235325.1. NCBI lineage: Eukaryota > Metazoa > Arthropoda > Insecta > Zygentoma > Lepismatidae > Thermobia > Thermobia domestica. The sequence continues at coordinate 199,520,215 of NC_137459.1, read as the reverse complement.
ACAGCGTTCACCTCTTCTGCTTGGGGTCCCGGGATTCGATCCCAGCCCACGCCAATTGAACTTTGTTTTAGACAAACACCGTGTGCGTGGGTTTTCTCGGGGTTCTCCCGTTTACTCCCACTTTCTTCATTCCACCATTTCATTCATTACTCATCGTCTCCCTTAGCCTAACCGGCAAAAACGTGGGACGTAAAACTCAAAGATTTTTCTATATGGGTCTTCCCCCCCGTTGGAAAAATTTCTGCGGGTGTTAGTGATTATGATGTTGCTTATTTACTGTATTATATTGTTTTATACACGGTATAAATACTTCTGTGTTTTATATAATAATGAGAACCTTATTTACATTTATTACTGTCCTTGCTTTACGACACCGAAACATATTCACGTTCAGCGTAATCAGTTTCCATTCCTAAATAATTACAGTGAGGCGAATAATATAGTTCATGCACAGATTTAGGACTTAGGAAACATATCGTAGTAAATTCCTGAAGAGTGAAAAGCGCTAGTAGCAGTAATTAGCTCAGTCAGTCCCTATAGTTCCTTAGTGAATTACATAAATCTTACAGATGTTGTATCTCTTTCTTTCTCTTCTCTCTACATCATGTCTGGAGATTAGTGTTTGGACAAATAAGCTAAAGTGGCAGTTTTAAAAAGTAAGATGATCTACGCTATAAGTGACAGATGTTGTGGTTTTTAACTTAACATACAGGGTGTCCGAGAAGTCCTTCCCTGATTACAGAAACTGATAACTCAGGCTAGAAATAAGATAGAAATATGAAACTGGTGTTGAATTGTTTACAAACTATAAAAGTTTTTGTCTGTGTACCAGATCTTGAAACCCTGCAGCAACGAATAACCACAGTCGTTGCATCGATCCCTCCAGTGATGTTGGCTAATGTGTGGATGGAAATTGAATATCGCCTAGATGTGCTACGTGCTACCAAGGGTGCTCATGTGGAAGTGTACTGATGTGACCAAAACTTTTATAGTTTGTAAACAATTCAACACCAGTTTCATATTTCTATCTTATTTCTAGCCTGAGTTATCAATTTCTGTAATCAGGGAAGGACTTCTCGGACACCCTGTATAAGGCAATTAATTGAAAAACAGAGATGACAGTGCACTGATGCTTGAAATCTGTGCCTTTACTCTCTATACCTACGTTATTTCCCTAGTCAAAATAAAAACTCTTCAAAATTAATCACAAATTCTTATGCAACCATCTCTTCCTTAGAGTACTGCGCAGTCACATACCCGTCACGGCGATGTAATGGCACTTTTGGCGACGAGGATACAAAAAAAAGACACACAAACATGGAGAAAACAAAATTCATAAAAGAGGAACACAGAAACAAACAGTATTATTACACCAAAGTAGTTGTTGCACTAACCCAATAACTCAATTACTAACTAGTATACTATATAATTTCTAAATGTTACGATATTCTTTTCAAATCTATACCGTATATATTTATGCAATGGCAATTTCTGATTCCCACCTTTTTTTTCTTTTTGTTCAGGAATGCTATAGAGGTTTACTAAAAAAAATATAGTACTCTCTATTCCTGGTATGATTATTGCTATTATTCCATTAGTGTTACCCAATAATAATGAAAAATATTGATTCTGATATGTTTACATACTACTCGCACATAATTAAATCATAAGATATAACAATTACTGTTTAAATACAGTCTTTTGCCCAAACGCTACAATAGACTGTTGCTACTTTCTTGAGGATTAATATAGGTCACTCATTTTTCTGAAAATAATTACATCCAGTTCTGTATTTTTATCTTAGTCTTTCTTTGTCCAAAAGTCATATATCATAGGCCTAAGTTTCACCTCATGCTTGCACTTTTTATATAAAAATGTTTAATAATTATTCATGAAAAATCATTACCAGTATTACGATGTTGATATAAATGTTGACAGTAAATGTTTTCAAAGAAGAACGGAACTTGGAACATGCGAAACCCCGCTCGCTCCCTTTCACGAAAACAAGCTTATTCTCTTCGAAAGTTAGGTACGTACGCAGGAATTTATTTCGGAAGGGGCCCAAATGTTTTCGAGGGTCAAAATCCAACACGAGGATAGATTATATTAATTAAATATTCAGAAAAGTCGGGATTTCGGGGAGGTCCGGACCCCAGGACCCACCCTGCGTACATCCCTGTTGGAAGTGTCCTTGCTGACGTTTGTGAACGTATTCCTGCCCTGTTCCCTCTTCAAGTAAGAACGTCATAAATACTGTCATTCGTTAGTGCTCATACGCTCACAGGGATATATTTTTCATCTCTGCACTCTGAGTGTTGTTTGTAAGAATAATTTAAATTTATAGAAAATATATATACGAGAAAGGGCCCTAAAAAAACCGGACTTTCGTTCTTAAAAAAAGTAATTTGTTACTTATTTTTTTACAAAGTACTCTCCTCCTTCAAAGCAGTCTCCTTCAAAGTACTCTCCATTAAATGCGATTCTTTGCTCCCATCTTATTTCCCACTGTTTGAAGCACCTCTGGAACGCTGCAACTTTTATATCGTCCAATGCGCTCTGCGAAGTTCTTTTTACAGCCTCTACACCATCAAAACATTTTCCTTTTAGATTTTGTTTAATTCTCGGAAAATGTCATGATGTTGGTAAAAAGTTTGGATCACTTTCAATCTGATTTTTCAAGTCCTGGCTCAAATTCAGACGAATGATTTTTATCATGTGTGAGCAGGCGAGAAACAAACTTAGCGGCAACATGTCTCATTTGCAAAACCTCACTCTGACACGAGCTCCAACTCACTCCTGCCTGTTTTGAAATATCATCGATCATGAAGCGACGATTCTTGCTGATTTTGTGGCAGATTTGTTCGATGTTTTCGTCGTTTTGAAATGATGAAGACCACCCAGAACAAGCATGATCTTCAACACTCATCCCACCTCACTTAAAGCGCCCAAACCACTCAAAAAAAAATGTGTGCGGTTCATAGTATCCTTTTTGCAAGCCTGTTGAAGCATTTGGTAAGTTTTCGTTTCCGATTTTCCAAGTAGGAAGCAAACACACTCCTTGTTCCTTGTCTGTCATAACGATTTCGCAGGCGGCAAACGAGAACAGTTGAGAAAAACAATAATACGATCAAACGTTAACCTCCTACTCACACGCCGCTTGGCCAACTGATATGTGAAGGTCTCTACTAGACCCACCTAGCAGGAGAACTCTCTACTACACCTAGGAACGGCAGTGCTCTTTGAATCCGGTTTCTGTTGTGTCCCCACTCGTATTTAAATGTCCTGTTACGCATTTAGACTATTATCTTTTTTAAACTTTAAAATCTTGCTCGACGACTCGTTTCATATTACAGACTTACGATTACTTAAACAACCATTCTTAAAAAAATTTGCAGTGTTTTGAGAACATACACCAATGGATATAGACTTTCCAATTCATTTTCCTAAATCTTTCTGTCTAACATGGGGTCAAAAAACTGCCTGGTCTCTCGTTTCAAAGAGGAAGATGAATCTGGAATAGAGAATTTTCTTCATATTATCATTAAAAAAAAAAAAAAAAATAGTTCATTTAATCACTCTTGTGTGATGTTTTTAGTGTAAGTGGAGGGGCAAAACGAGTAACTTGCCCTTAAAGAAAATTTAGGGGGGGGGCAGCTGCCCCCTTACCCCCTCGGTTCCGACGCCCTTGGTAAATAGTTTTTTTTTTTAAGGCAGAAGGAGACCTGTACAAACTGTGAAGGAATCAATTGGCAGTGATTGCACATTTTATGTCGAGAAGCGAATCCGAATGAATCCGTTCCTTACTACTATCCTACTCCTACTACTACTACTACTGCTACTACCACTTATACTATGGATCCTAATTTAACGCATGAAATCATGAAACGATCGAATCGGAATAGAATATCGCAAAAAGTAGGCTACTTGAAAAGGCTGGTCCCCCAAAGCTAAACAATAGCCAAATAAACAAGACCATAGTTCGAAGGTTCGAAATTCTTGGAATCGACTTAGCGTTCTAAGAACAGTCCGCATCTTCTCTTTTAACATTTTATTAGAATCGGTAGCGGCTAAAATCAACTATTTCCGGTTCCAGTGTTGATCGCCATTAGGGATGGTATCGAGACGAGACGAGACGAGACTTTGTACAGTCTCGGTCTCGTCTCGGTTGATAAGTAGCGGTCTCGGTCTCGATCTCGTCTCGAGACAAAAATCGCTGTCTCGGTCTCGGTCTCGTCTCGGTCAACAGATGCTTGTCTCGATCTCGGTCTCGGTCTCGAAGGCCAAGTCTTGGTCTCGTCTCGGGTCTCGTCTCGAAAGTCTCGAAATAAATAGTATGAAATTAAATTTGTGAAAGTATTATTATCGTACAAGCCTGTCGTTTCCGGTTCTTACTTTTTGCCTTCTTTCTTGACAGAATTATGGTATGATGTACTTCTTCGTAGCTAATTTGCTAGCGCTAATGCTTTCCATGCGTGTGTTCCGGGTTCAATCATCAGTGGGTATAACATACTTGGGATAACACCCTAATAGTAACCCATATTTCACTTTCAGCAATAGACTTTGTCTCAAATAGCCGTAGTACTGCCTATACAATTAAACTCTATTAAATTAACTCCAGTACTATACAGTAGCTTATTTACTTCCTTTGAATAAGAATTGTTCAATACCTCCTAACGGATAACGCAGCTCATAGCACTACGAATGTATTTAATCGCACCGAAATTGAAATTTTACAATTTCTCAGTTATTATCCAAAACACTCTGCTTTGATTGTCATTTTAAAAACAGAATATAACGTTCATTATCTTAACAAATACAGTAAATTATTACTACCATATATTTTGTTTCACATTGATCAATTGTTTTATTACCGTTTCACATCTCAGTGTTTAATTGACACTTTACAAAACAGGCACTTCCTTAACCTTATGATGGGAGCTATTGCACTCATCTTTGCTATGTGTGGTCTCGGGTTGGATCACCAAACAAGTTAGATTCAAAGTCTTATGTTTCGTATAGTTCGCGTCTCACTTTAAGTATATTCTGTTTCTTATACAAGTTTATAAGGTCGTAATGTATTATATAAGAATATATCCAGTGCCGTAACATGGATTAAGCTTATTCCTGAGTTCTCAGCGGTGCATGGGGCCGTGGTGACTCAGTGGTAGAGCGTTCACCTCTGGTGCTTGGGATCCCTGCTTCGATTCTAATCCCCACCAAGTGAACTTTGTGGTGGACAAACACCGTGTGCGTGGGTTTCCTCGGGGTTCTCAAGTTTCCTCCCACTTCCTTCATTCAACCATTTCATTCATTACTCATCATCACCGTCTCCTTTAGCCTAACCAGCATAAACGTGGGACGTAAAACTCAAAGATTTCATTTTATTTTTCTCAGCGGTGCATGTGATCTTTATTCGAGAAAACTAATCATGCGTTCATTATGCTCAAATTTTATATTGCTTGAAAATTACTTGCGAAACATGAACATACATATTATGTAAGTATATAGATAATTCGAGCTATATGTATCTATTTTCTCTGTCCCGGCAAAACAAGTGATTCTTAACTTTCTAGTTTTCTTTTGTATTAATTTTCGTAGTTTTGCTTCAATATGAAGGATCAAATTTGTTTTTCGCTGTATGAATTTCGTTAAATTTTGAATCTGTTTTTACCCTACCTTACCTAGTAAAAGTTATATATATATACATGAACCTTAGAGGTAGACTATGCTAAGTCATTTTTTGGTCGAAATTGAGTTAAGAATACCCTTTTAATAGACTATGTTCTTTCTAGTGGTGTAACAATGTAAGTCTAAAAGCATCCTATTACTTTGAAACTACTTAATATAGTTTGAAAAACAGTACTATAGGTCTTACTTAAGGAACTGGTTTTCCGCTTCTCTTGTAAAATGACGAAATTATGACTTGGCTTAGTTTACCTTTGAGGTCCAGATATAATAAAATCATAGCCATAATGATAATCAACCATTGTCAATGCACTGCTGGATGAAGGTATTTCCAAGTCTTCTCCACAACTATCTATCTTGAGCAATTCGTTTTCAGGTTACTCCCAAGTTGTTCTTGATTTCGTCAAACCTTCTTGTATAAGGACGTTTCCTATGCTGTTTTTATCTCGTGGTATCCCGTCTAGAATTGTTTTTGTTCATCGATCATAATTTCTTGCAATATGTCCAGCACATTTTCCAGCCCATGTTAAAAATTAGTCAATTAGTACCAGTCATTAGTTGTCAAATAATTCATTTCTACTACAAATAGTTCAAATCCGCTACTTTTGGAGCACAGACACGCTACTTTTTGATCTTCGAATCTGCCAACACTGACTCAATGATTTAAGTCAACACAATGTGAGGACCTCCATTTGGTCTAGCGGCTAGCACGCTTGACTTCGGTTCGCGTGGTCCCGAATTCGATTTCCGGTGGGGGTACAGTTGAACGACCGAAGTGGTTCGGATTCCATTATAATCATTAGCTCCACGTCTCCTTTAGACGCCCTAGCATAATCATGGGACGTTAAACTAAAACAAACCAAACCAAAAATCAACACAATGTGTATTACTAACTGTAAGTCCTTGAATAATTGCATATAGCTATATGGTATGGATCGAGTTTGAGGTGGTCGGTGGTCAAACTAAAACAAGTGAAATGTAACTAAGGTGTATTTAGAACTTTTAATTAAGCATGTACATCAGGCCTAAGGCTTAGGGGAACAACTAGTGTTACTGAAAAGTTATAAGTTACATTTAATTTCAGTTACAATTTGCATTTACACGTATTGCTGGAACGAAAACTTTGACATTAACATTATAAATAGCCCAAAGACTATGAAAAACGTCGTCTTTTGAAACTATTCTTGCACCATAAAGCAAATTACGAGTTATTAAAATATTTTGCAGCTTAGTTACGTTGTTTGCACTATATTTAGAATAATATTTAGCAATTTATTTAAGTTGGCAACACTGCTTAAAATAATGGAACTGCAACTTGTTGTAATTAAAACAACCAAAAACTATTGTTGTAATGCTTTAGAAGCAAACTAAAACAACAATCATTATAAAAACTTAACACAAATGCGTTATTTTAAGCAATAAAACAATCACTATCCATGTGTTTGGTATCTCTGAAACGGTTTGAAATAACAGTTCTTGTAAATGACATTATGATCACTTAAGTCTTTTGAAAGCATATACATGATGAGACGTGATATATCAGTGCGTTTTCGAAGTAAAGTCTTTAGAAAAAGTTAATTTTTTTATTTCTTGTAACTTTGTTCCTTCCTTCATTCGAAATACATTATACCATGATCATAAGTATTTGATGTTAAGATACAAATGATGTGCATTGCACCGTCAATGCTATTTGAGTTATTAGAGATCTCCAAAATGTTGATGTTAGTGATACTGTATTGTCCTTTATTACACTGAATAATGTATGTGGTATTATGGTTTTATTTAATATCTAAATTAGAAATAGGTAATACCTAACATAGTGCAATTTGAGAAAATACAATTTCATTTTCCCTTGGGAACACTGCTTGTTTATATATAGGCGCGGATCGAAGGGAAGGGCTATATCCCCCCTTAACGCTCAGATATACACTGAATAAAATGAGCTTCAATCCTGCTTTACACTGGATAAAGAGGCAAAGTATGGTTTAGCCCCTCCCTTGATCATATCCTGGATCCGCGCCTGTATATATAATATAGGCCTGATATATATATATAGGGTGGCCCATTTTAATCTTTCCACGGAAATATCTCGAAAACGGTTGAACAAAATTGAACTGAACACAAACTCAAATAGGAAATACTATGGGGCAAATCGAATGGTGTTGTCGCAGTGTCCTCAAGGGTCGCCCTTCATGGGGAAACAGGGCCCAACTTTAAAATTTTAAATGGAAACATGGGGCAAGTGATATCTCGTTCGATAGACCTTCAAACACTAAACAGAGTTGTGACAATGAACAGAACAAAAAGTGAAACAGAAAAATGACATAAAGCACGTCGGATGATGTCGCGGTGACCCCCAAGGCCGCCTTTCATGGGGGCCCAAGCCTCAACTTTAAAATTGTCAATGAAAAAAAAAACATAGGTCAAGTGATATCTCGTTCGATAGATCTTTAAAAACTAAAAAGTGTTGTGGTAGAAGATTTTTCATGTCGGTTACCGTATTCAAAAGGGGCGCCAAGACATTGTGCCCGTATTAGATAAAACGTCCCGTACCATTAATGTGAAAACGGTTGGAGATAAATGAACAGCATAAAACTCGTATAGGAAATCGCAGAAGGTATTTATTATTCCACGCCTCGGGAATAATCCAACGGAGGGAAAGATTATTAAAGTATAAGTGTGATAACGCTAAAGAGGAAATCTAATTCTTAAAAAAATATCTTTACGATCTCCCTTCGTAAGTGGATGAAGCGGAAATGAATGGTAAAATCTCAAATGAGAACCCCACTTTTACTTGCAATAGGTATAGTTTGTCTGAAACACTTGGGTGTACAAGTGACAGGTACTGTAATGAACCACTATTGCGCAGATTACTTTTGAGCAAAACCAACATTTGTACACGTTGTTCTAAAATTGCATTGTTCGACAAATTGGTTTAGCATTTCAGTTGATTTATTTTTGCACAAATCATTGCCTGCAATCAAAATGTAAAGTAATATTTAACAAGAATTTTACCTACTATTTTCTATTACAGACACCTATCTGTTATAAAATCACATTTCAGATAATTTTGTTGTGTAGATACCAGTTTGGAAAAACTAAGGTTCTCATTTGCAATTTCACCGTTTCTTCCCGTCCCGCTTCACCCACTTACGGAGGACGTTGGAACGATGATTTTCTAGGAAATAGATTTCCTCCTTTGCATTATGGCACTTTTACTCTAAGCATCTTCTCCTCTGTTGCAACATATTCGAGTCCTGGAATGATAAATACCGTCTGTGATTTCCTATACAAGTTTTGTTCTGTTCATCCGTTATCATCTTCAACCGTTTTCGTATTAGTGGTACTGGACGTTTTATCTGATAGAGGCGGTCATTTTGAAAACGGTGACCCATATGAACAGTCTTTTGCCACAACGCTGTTTGGTGTATGAAGATCTATCGAACGAGGTATCACTTGACCCATATTTTTGTTTAAAATTTCTAAGTGGGGCCTGGGCCTCCATGAAAGCCGGCCCTAGGGGGCACCGCGACAACATCATTAGATTTGCCCCGTGGATTTAATATTTGAATTTTTGTTTGGTTCATTTATGTTCAACCGTTTTCATGCTGGCTGTTTTGAATACGGTGACCGATATGAAAAATCTTTTGCCACATCGCCTTTTAATTTTAAAAGACCTATCGAACGAAGGTGTCACTCGTCCCATGTTTCCATGTAAGATTTTAAAGTTGGGACCCGGCCCCCCTTGAAGAGCGGCCCTGGGGGACACCATGACATCGCCATTCGATCTGCCCCATGGTGTTTCTTATTTTAGTTTTTGTTCAGTTCATTTATGTTCAACCGTTTTCGAGGTATTTCCGTGGAAAGATTAAAATGGGCCACCCTATATATATATATATATATATATATATATATATATATATATATAGAGAGAGAGAGAGAGAGAGAGAGAGAGAAGATTATATACAACAGCAGTGGATTTTGTTTCGGGAGAGGCTTGAGGAACGGGTAACAAAGATTTGTGTTGTACGTGGAATGCGAAAAAATGATTGCAAATTTATTTCGGGACGGGCTTGAGCCCGATACCTACCCCCTAAATACGACACTGTACATCAGTCAACCGTTCCCATATTATCTCATACAGCAACGCAAAAAAAAATGAGGAAAGGCAAAATAACTATCAATATTCGAGACGAAGAGCGAGACTTTCGAGACTGACCATGGTCTCGTCTCGGTCTCGTCTCGATTTATAGAGGTCCGTCTCGGTCTCGGTCTCGTCTCGGTATCTAAAAGTCCGTCTCGGTCTCGGTCTCGTCTCGATATATAAAAGTCCGTCTCGGTCTCGGTACCATCCCTAATCACCATAGAATAAAAACGGTAATAGATAGCGAAAAGTGGTTTTGTAATCAATTTAGCATTCCAAAAATATGTACTATCTCCTCTCTTAACCCTCTATTCAAACCAGAAATGGCATAAATCAACTACTTCCGGTTTAAACGTTGATTACTATAAGGTAAAAACGGTAATAGGTAGGGAGAAGCAGTTTTCTGTAATCAATTGCGTCCCAAGAATAATATTCCATCTGGACTCTAATCTCTGTACTAAAACCAAACGTGGTATATATCTACCATTCTTGGTTTTCATACTAATTTGAAAAAAAAATATTGGCGGGATTCTCTTTATTGTCTTTACCAGAATTATGTATTATTATTATTATTATTATTATTATTATTATTATTATTATTATTATTATTATTATTATTATTATTATTATTAAATCATTAAGGAAAGAAGTAAAGGACAGAAATATGTAGTTGACAAAGCCAAACATATATTGTAGGATTCTTTGTGGCTAAGTGCTTAGAACTTTGCTGACATTGCAGGAGTCGGGTTCGATTTCCGGTGGCAGGTACTGTGGTTTGTAGATCTACGTCCCATGTAGCCTAGTAGCGTAGGTGTTGAAATGAAGTTGAACTCTAAGTAATAAAAATATATAAACAAAAATATTGGTAAATGGAAGAGTATTACCTGCGTCTAGCAAAAGAATATAAATTGAGGAATTAATTATAAATTTTATGTTGAGTTTGGAGCTGCAATACCTAAAAAAAATGTATGGAAATAATATGCATATGTATATATTGTCCTAATGACAGGATTGCTCTCATACAAATCCTCCTCTAAGGCAAATCTCTTGGCAGAAAGAGAGCCGTCCTGTGAATCCTCAGGAATCTCATTCAAACTGGTTCAGGCCAACTGTCATCCGGGGAACCTAAAATATTCCCCTTCATGTCAGCGTCTTCGGAACCCATGGAACTCACTCAATTAATGATTTAGTTCTAAATATCTAAAAATTGTTCCAGAAGTCGGAACAACCTGGCTTAATTTCCTTTAAAAACGATAATAAATAAATTGTATCTAGTTAAGATTTAAAAAAAAAAAAAAAACGAGCAGCCTCCATAATTGAAGATTGCGACATTCTCTATCAGGAGCAGCCAACCTTTAAGGATCCGTCCAAAAACTAACTCAACTTTATTTAGATTCCGAATAGTCATCAGCCATTGGTCGATCTACTATCAGTAGAAACCGTAAGTTTGTCTCCCAGATACAGACAGATGACAAAGGAGATATTAGAAATAATTGATACTCTATACAAGTAATATATATTTTAAGTTATGTTTTATTTTGTCGTTGAGTTTTGTTTTGATTTAGGTATATTATGTTGGTTCTTTCTGTCTGTTTGCTGGGACTAGAGATGGTCGTGTGAATTGGTGTCATGGTTGAGAGTTGTATGCAAATGCCAGAAAGAGAGCGAGATACGATGCTCTCAAGAGGGGGTGGGTGTCCTTATAAAGGCACCGAACAGAAGCCAAACAACACGGCTATAATGGAAAGAAAGAACGGCTCTGTTCATGTCCCTCTCTTGTCAAAACAAGGTGATAAAAGTAGCTCTGAAGCCCCGTAGATGGAAATCAGGGGCACTCAAAAATTTTCGTAAAATCTGCACAGTCCAATTGTCAAACAGTGCAAACGTCAGTATTGTTCTTTGTGGTGTGCACGCGTTTTTAGTTGTCTTGGACGAGATGGAAAACATTCATATTAATAGATTAATAGAATCAAGAGTAAATACAGAAGATCTAATTTAGGATGCACAGACATTCTTTATTTCCCTCTACGTTTCTTCTTTTTCAGCAGCAAAATAAGAAGTGCTTGCTTACTATTAACAGCCATTTTTCAAAGTGGAATAACTTGAGATGGTGGAAATGCTTCTACGAACCATATGAACCTGATAGTCACCGAGTGGACACTGAAATCTCAAACCATGAATGGCTATATGTGTGTTTCTGCGTGTTCTATGTATTTATATGTGTACTGGCAACACCATTCACAACTTGGTCAATAAAAGGGGAAGAAATCAGAAAAGAACAAGAAGCCTCGGTATCTGCTAGAGACCTGCACGGGCCGAATTTTTCGGCCCGAGCCCAATCCAGCCCGAACGTACCTAGGCCCGGCCCAGCCCGGGCCCGAGAAGTTTTGGAGATTTTCGGCCCGAGCCCGGCCCGGCCCGATAAGTTTTTTAAAATTCTTGGCCCAAGCCCGGCCCGGGCCCGATAAATTTTTAAAGTTTTTGGCCCGATCCCGGCCCGATAGTTTTTTTAAAAAATTATCTCGAGCCCCAATCTTTCTCAAAATTTAGTACTAAATTTGATCTAACCTCAGAAACATTTACTAAACTCTGGTTTACAACCTGACGCTTCCCTCCCGAATGGTACCATTGCCTCCTAGAACTTTGCCTGTCATCGAGAGAACAAAAACTCCATTCCCTGTAACAAAAATCTAATTTAATTGATTTTTAGCATAACCCACCCAACACAAGTACATACTGATCATGTGTAAAGAATGTTCCTCGAGGTACATTGGAATGTACATGATAGGTACGTGAATAGAGCAATCATGTGAAATACACATGTAAGGAATAAGGTTACTTCCGCCCAAAAGTACGTGCATGACACATACCGAGGAATGTATCTATTATGTGTATATCACGTACCGTGTATGTACTTGACACATTTACTTGGCATTGGCATGTGCCAGGAATGTACTAGGCATGTCAGTAATGTTCCTTAGGGCAGTGCTATGCAACTGGGGGTGCGAGTACTTAAATACTAAAACCTTAACGCTTCATTTTTACGTTCGAATTTAGAAGCTTGCACTTTAAAAAAAAAAAAAGCCAAGCAACTAACTCTGAAAATATATGCCCTCCTCCGGCATCTGTGTAGCAATTTAACTATCTATTAAAATACTACAATAACATTTACGAGCGACCGAGCTCTAACCTATAATCTTAGCATTCAAACCTTTGATTTACGGTTATTTGTGATTTCACGTTTATAACAAAGACAAATATTTTTAAAAGAGTGTAGTTTAAATAAATTACTGAAATAAATATTTTTCACAAAGTTTACCCTTTTAAATTATTGTTCAAAGGCCTTTGCCTTTAGTAAGCCTTCTCCGAAATACATGCAAATGAATTGTGCTGCCATCTTTGGAGCTCTTTTAAAATACACATATATGTTTCTCGACAATGAGATCTCAGAAGTTACAGGCTCTAGAAAGATGACGTTTTCACTGATCGATTGCAAATTTCATGTAGATTGTCCAGTTCTAATTGAATATTTAAAAAACATGGGCACTATTTCTTTAGTACATTTTTACGGGTACATTGGAAGTGTTGAACTTTCAAAAAAATAAAATAAAACATCACATCCTAATCATTACACATTCCAACACCACACTGTTGTATATAGCGGTTGTATATGTCTCCGGCATTTGTTTCATAGCCAAATAATAATGGAAAAGGAAGGATAACCATTTCCTGAAGGATTTCTATATTATCAGGCTGAATTTCTTTAAGGAGTTAGTTTATACTTAAACTTACGTCTTCCCGAAAATTTTATTTAACGTCTAGTTTTAACGTACAGGTTTTGAACTAATTCTCTGCTGTGTAACGTCACAATATAACCATCAATGCTAATTTTATGAGGACAATTCTGCCAGTGGGGTTTAGAATGTTACAACCTCGAGAACGCATCAAACGTCAGAAAATTGCAAAATGACACACACAATATATTACAATGTGGCTAAACTCAGAAAGTGGCTATAGAAGTGAAAAGCATATGGCTAAAAAGCCACTATTGGCTCTTTGGAAATTATGTGACTAACGACGTTCTCAAAATGGCCAGATCTCGTCACAAAGTGGCTAAATTGGCAACCCTAGTCGCAATACGAAGCAACTTACGCACAACCATGCCATGGTACATGGGGTATGTGCCATTCACATTCCTCACATTCCAGTGAAGCATGTAAAAGTACCTTTCAAGTGTCAGAAATTCCTCGAAAGGCACGTACCTAGCGACACGTGCTATGCATATGAAATGTACATTTTTCAAGTACCAGGTACGTAAACGGTACATATGGAACTTAAATGGCACGTTCCTAGAATGTACCTGGTTGGGTGGGAAAGTGAAGATGGCAATATTGTTTAGCGACAGGCAAAACATTCCCACCCTTTCTTGTTATAATTTGAGTTCAGTGAACGTCAAGGTCAGAGCTCAATTTACCGCATAATGCCTGCAATCCTCTATAGTGAAAGTGGAGCCGCTAAGCAACACAAACTGTAAATAGCTATTGCATTCTTTGTAACATTTTTCACGGACACACTTCTTTAACGTTTGGCTGTATTCTAATTATCGTTTAACGAAAGTCAATAATTATTAAAGAATTGCAATTGATCAGCCCCAGCCCAGCCCGACCTGAAGAGAAATCAGTGTCGGCCAGCCCAAGCCCGGCCCGGCCCAAAGAAATAACAGTGTCGGCCCGCCCAAGCCCGGCCCGGCCCAAAGAAATAACAGAGTCGGCCCGCCCAAGCCCGGCCCGCGGGCCGGGCCGGGCTTAGGGCCTCGGGCCAGGCCCGGCCCGTGCAGGTCTCTAGTATCTGCTGCCGGTTGCCTGTCTTTTCACAAGCAGTGACGCAACTAAGTCACGTCACTCAGTGACTGCAAACGAAGCGAGCCTTAATTACAGGCTGTGTAAAAACTCTTTCAAAATGCATTAAGATTATAAATGACAAGTAAAAGCTGCCTTGCTGAGCGTACATTGTAGGGCCCCCCTCAAGTCTGATCCCCCGCACCGCGGAGTGTGCGAGCCCTTTATCGCTCCAACTGGCTAATATGAATATGAAACAGATGTCAGGCAAGGACAACTAGCGGTGTTTCCCATATGATGATGACTTATTTATGGCACGATCCATAGTAGAAGGCGGCATAGTTGAATAAACTATACTTTCTCAGTAACCTAAATTGCACGAAAATTTCCAAAGCAGGTTCATTGACCTGAGTACCGTATCTTGCACACTTTGTCCAAGAGTGGGATGGTTTGTTTATAACTTTTCTACCGAAAAACATTTGTCTGGAATGGTGTTTCAGAGACAATAACACATAAAGAAAACATACTTGGCAGAGAGAGAGCAGGGAGGAGAAAGTGTACCAATTATTCCTTCCTCTAAACTTTCTTTCACCTTCTACAAGAGAATGACCGTGAATTTTTTTAATTTCCATTTTCTGCCTAGTCCTTCTAGAAATCGAGGAAGGGCTGGAGGATGTGAGAAAAAACTGTAGGATTTCAGAACAAGTTTATCTCTCGTTCGTCTTGGTTGCTAACAATATTGTTTCTCCATAAACTATACATTCCTCATGCTCCCATGCAAAAAGCTATTCTGTTACATAGACATTTTTGCATGCTATAAGCATATATCTTAAATAAAAACGTTTTATAACTACATTGTACTATACTGTTTGGCAGCAGAAATCTACACCGTGTATAACGAGAGAGAAAAATATAGTATTCAAAAACACATCAACAATGGGGCTTTGCTCTTTGAGACCTTATACCGCCTTGAAAAAAATTACCAATTAAAAAAATTGAAAACAACACGGTCATTCGCTGAATTAAATTCTACTTCTTAGTGTAATAATCAGTTTTCCCTTTGCTGTGAGTCTTTGCGGGTGATGACAATGTGTGCTCTAATGCTTTGGTAAAATGTCTAAATCACAAAGTACAATAATTAAATATTTTGCGAAAAAGCGTGCAGTTACGGAAAATTTAGTTTCATCTCCTTTTTCGAATTGTGAGTCTCCTGACTAAACGATCCAAACTTGCTTCAGAGACTGTGAGTGATGGTCCTAATTCAAATATTTCAAGTTCAGAGAAGTATGTATCAGTTTCAAGTGATGCAAATGGAGTGGTGTTGGATGGGAATGAACAACATGAACTATTACCAGAATCACCTTTTAAAGACATTCTATTGTTAATCAATTCGCACTAAAAAGTTAAAAATAATTTTGTTTATGCAAAACTAAATAAAAAGAATGGTGCGTGTCATTTTAAGAATTTATAAAGTAACATTAAGCCTATGTTAGAGTGCATCTCATAGTGATGCAAGAGACATTGTTTTTAATGTTTACAACTTTTTTGCATCAAACAATAATAAATCTGATAGTGTGCGTGAAACCTCCCGAGCAACATGTGTCAGTGAGAGATCCGTGTGGCGAATTGTGAAAGAGGAGAAAAGTCTAAATACAGGACAACCCGTCGTGACACCCGGTAAAGCAAGACCAAATACCCAGTAAAGGCAAACATATTTAGATTCTTTCGACGAAGCAGTAGTTCGTAGAACAATTCACAATATGTATGCTGAAGGCATTGCCGTGACCGTAAATAAATTATTGTATGAACTTAAGAAAAGCATTAACTTCAAGGGTTCTGAGTGGGCATTACGACAAATACTGCGCAAGTTGGGTTTTAGGTTTAAAAAACATTCTATTGGGAATAGAAATCTGCTTTTTGAAAGAAGCGATATTGTCGTTTGGCGACATAAATATATACGCGAAGTGAGGAGATTGTGCGTAAACGAACCTCAAAGACAATTTGTGTACTTGGATGAAAGTTTCGTTCATACGCATCATACTGTACCGAAAGTCTGGTTAGACTCGGAGGGCTGTGGAGGGTTACTAGTTCCGACTGGAAAAGGTCCTCGGTTCATTCTCGTCCATGCCGGTAGTGAAAACGGGTTTGTAGAAGGTGCAAAGCTGGTCTTTTTCTCTAAATCAAGTGCTGGAGATTATCATGGTGACATGAATGGCGATAAATTTTTTTTCGTGGTTTCAAGAGCAACTCATTCCAAATTTACCAGAAAACTCAGTGATCATTCTTGACAATGCTCCATTTCACAGCAAACAAATTGAAAAAGTTCCAACTTCCAATAGTAGAAAATCAGAAATGTTGTCCTGGTTATAGGCTCATAATGTACCCCATAGTCCGGATTTCTTGAAAGCTGAACTTTATGAATTGATAAAGAAAAACAAACCTCAACATGTAAAATATGTTATTGATGAAATTGCAACAAGCAAAGGACATAAAGTAATAAGACTACCGCCATACCATGCTGACCTTAACCCTATTGAATTAATATGGGCAAACGTGAAGAAATACATCGCTGTCAATAACAAAACTTTTACCAAACATAGTGTAGAGAAGCTTATTGAAGAAGCTTTCAAACAAGTAACGAAAGAAGACTGGAGGAAGGCTGTTGAAAACTCGCGAAAATGGGAACAGTTTTACTGGGAAAAGGACTGTCTTATGGATGAACGGATTGACAATTTAATTGTGAGTGTTGGAAGCCATTCAGAATCCGATAGTTCTGTAACAGACAGTGATCGGGAAGACGGGCCTGTAATTTATAGCGACGATTCAGACGACCTCGGTTGCTCACCAATGATAGACTAAAGGTAAGAGTAAACTATTTCTACTTGTATTGTTGTGATTTATTGTGTACATTTTAAAATATTCTGATAATTGTTAGTGTAATATTATTTTTTTCATTCTTTGTCATAACAATGCACATATATACTAGAATTATACAAATCAATTGTTATCTAAATTCTCCCATAGTTTGCTAACAGCATATTATTACACTGCAGTTTCGACGTGAAGTACGAAGCGTTCAGTGAGCTTTCTAAGTACTATTTGTGAGTAGCGTAAGTTGATAGCCTTGCAACTAAGAGCGCTGACGTCACTGCCAAGATAATTCTCGGGCACTGTAAATTTTAATATACCCTAGTAGTATAGAAACGCATCATACGGTACGTTACCAAAATGAACACCCTATGCCAAGGATGGAAACATTAACAATAATAAAGAAAGATAATAATAAACATTTTAAAGAAATTCTTTCATTAATCAAGCCGCACTTAAAAGTAAAAAACAATTTTGTTTATGCATGACTTAAAAAAAATGAGATGCACTCTAACATAGGCTTAATGTTACTTTATAAATTCTTAAAATGACACGCCCCATTCTTTTTATTTAGTTTTGCATAAACAAAATTATTTTTAACTTTTTATTGCGAATTGATTAACAATAGAATGTCTTTATAAGGTGTTTTATCAATTTTTATTCGTTGGACACATTTTCCAAATCCTAAAGTGATATGCAATCAGGGAAACCAGGGCTGGTTAAAGACTATTATTTATTTTAGGATAAAGAAGTTAAAAATAAAAACATATTAAAATTTACTTTTAAAATAAATAGATATATTGCAAAGTATGAAAGTAACAATGGAATGTTGTATTGTCACCGGACTTACGTCGCTCTGCAACAGTTCTTAGTTCTATGACGTTAGGAAATAAGTTCATTTTATATGAACACTTATTCAATGTTTGAAATAACACCTGTTACGTCATTGTACACTCATGTCCAAAATGATTGTCGCATATCTATAACTGTCTTCTTGTAAGAGTATAATGTAATAATGATTTTGCTGGGTACTTTTAATACTGATACCATGTGTACAATTGGGAAATGTATATGTGGTAAATTTCATAGGAAAATATTTATAAATACGAAAATTAGAATGAGTAAAACAAAATGTTGCTAAATGGACACGGAAGTTTTATTTTCGTTTTATTGTTCTTATTTACTGCTCGTTTGACATGAAATTTGCCACATACATGCCTTTGCCGATTGTACACATACTAACATTATAAGAAATACCGGATGAATTCGTTATCAAATTATATTCCTACAACAATATATTTATAGATATGCGACAATAATTTTGGACATGAGTGTACCTTCCTGAAGAAGGTGACATCTTTTAATTATATTGTTAATGAGGTGGTCTATTTCCCCAAATAAAAACCAACATCAAGCGGGACATATGCTCCCTCCTGTCCTTCTAAGCCGGTCCCCAAGGCTGAATGTAACATTGCGGCCCTTTCCTGTTGTGATAGGAAAAACTCAGGATTGTCGGCCACTGGTATCGAATGTGAAGGTGAGAGGGTAAATCCGGTGGTCATATTTTAAAAAAAAATAAGGAAATGGATTCCGCTAAAAAAGAGTCACATTGTCAATACATTTCAGATCTTTGCCTGGGTTTTCTGCCTTTCAATTCCAAGTTTTTTTTTAAACCACGAAGGCTCTAAATAAATTAGAATATCGACTCTCCCGTGTTTTTTTTTAATATTGGCATGGTTTTTCATTTTATATCAGCCTCTTCCCGCACTATTCTGTTATTTACCATAGGTAGAATCATTTGAGGAAGAGACAAGCGACAAGTGCTTTAGTTCTCTATGGTATGTTTGTGATCGTTGTAGATATGAGTGGCTCTCTAGACACGGGGCTGAGGGCTGATATCATGTTGGTCCCTTTTTATTTTTCTTCAGTTCTGTTTCTCTTTTAGCCAAAACAAGGAATTTCACTCTTCTGTCTCATTTGCAGCCGTAACCACCCCCCCTCCTGCGCTGTCCAACTTTGACCACATGCAGGGGAAAACAAGGAAAAGGAGGGGTGCCATTTGCTTTGACGGCATTTCAGCAACAACCCCATCTGTTGCCAAAATAAGGAAACACTTTGTACTGCGAAGAGAAACTGAGAAAAGCTGATATCTTCGATTTGTCAAGGTCACTTGAGTCCTGCCGACTCTTAAGAGAGCCTGAAGGACAGTGACCATCGAAAGCGAGGGTGGAATCTGGCTGTGGAGCGGCTCTGGACAAATTTTTTGGAAGAAGGGGAGAAAAAAAACGGTTGGAGTGGACATGAGAGGCGGAGCACTTCTCCTGTTTTGAACTTTTAAAAAAATAGGGTGGATTCTGGAGAAAGAGAGTCTTCGAAGGGGATAAGTGCTTGAGCCAGAGAATGGTGAACACAGTAAGATAATTCGTGTGAAAAAATATAAAACAGTATGTGTTCTGAAATATTAAATTGCCGCTTCTGCAAGTTAAAAACGATAAACAGAAACGAAATACGGCGAACCAGTGCTATTTTTTCACAAGTTCAGTGTGTATTATCGGAGTTAATTGAAGAATTTTTCTTTCTTTTTTTTTTTAAAAAAAAAAAGGTGCTCAACCTTGCTTGCAGTTGGAAGACGAACGCCTACCAGACATTTTCAGGGCAATGCAGCTCCCTTGGTTTTGGGGAGAATAATGTGTTGCTTCACATAATGGGGCGTTTACACTTAGTCGATTTAGTCGCACGACTAAATCGACTCGCTGCATTTGCCACTAAATCGAAGCAACTAAGCCGAATCAGATTGATGGATGTGTTCAATTATTTCAACCACAGAAAATAGAACGTCTTTTAATTCAGTTGCCAGTCGATTAGTCGCCTTCGATCAACAAGCGATTAAGTTGAAGTCCCGTTTACACGGTCGATTAAGTTGAAAGTGACGTCAATTCAACTGAATCGAACGCAAATCGACTAAGTGTAAACGCACCATAACACATCTTCGGCGGATCACACATAGTAAAAAAAATAGTTAACGTAAAAGAGAACGAAGCTGTTAGTTCATCATAGACAATTAAAAGTTCTAAGAAACATCTTGTATCAAATAGACGGTGTTTGCAGAGGACTAAGAAGGGACTATAATCCTGACTTTAAAATATATGTGGTTTTTAGTGAACTTTGACTTTTCCTTTTGCGGAACAGTGACATAAAAATATTAAGACTGTGTGGAAATCCTAGTTAATCGAACTCCGTACTAAAATCGCTTAACAAACTAATATCAACATCAATTAGATAAACAGTTTATTAAGTAAAACTTCTATATATATATATATATATATATATATATATATATATATATATATATATATATATATATATATATATATATATATATATATATGTGTGTGTGTGTGTGTGTGTGTGTGTGTGTGTATAGACATATACAAGGTTGGTAACTATCCCTGTGCACAGTGGAAAAGTGTAAAATGAAATATGTTCAAGTGATCCAGAAAGAATTATACCATTTTTTTATCTTCAAATATTGCTATTAAATAATATCAAAATACAAATGACTGGTTCATACCTGAATTGTCCCATGGTTCTGGAACTTGTGAGTACACTGATTTTTAGATGTACCATATTCTGTTTTCTTTTTTTTTTTAGCTAAATCGTATGAAGGACTTCTCAGTGTTTCCCGTATGTATTGTCACTTCCTAGCGGGGCACAGGAAGTAAAATTAGAACCCAAGTATTGACACAGGAGCAATATAGTAACGGAGATATTTAAAAAGTAATAGAGAGTGTGTACCATTTCGGTATTATTGGCAGTACAATATATTCTTTTTATTTTCATTTTTTTTAAAAAAATTTATGTGACCATTAACGCTGCTCTCTTGCTTCTGATGATCTAATATTGACTTCATAGCTCCTGCACTCTGTCTTTTATCTGATTCTCAAAGGTCAGTACTCAGCACTGTACTCAATGAGGAAATTATAAACAGTGTATAGATTAATTGAGCATTGTGTAGTGGCGGCTCTGAGGTGCATCCCACTAACACAATAGAGTAGTGAGCTAGGTGCAATGCTCTACTCAAGTGAATCCTCTTTAGGGGCTCTTCACGTGCAGTTTCGCCCTTTACTGCCATAGGTTCATTCCGGAAAAGTTTGGCGCCCAGTGTAAAAGGCAATTCAATAGTCACAAGATTTTACTTGTTTGACTAGTTGAAAATAGGACAACATACGGAAACACTTTTCGATCAATAGTTTACGGATTTTGTCTGGTTAAGTCCCTTTTAAGAAATATAATTCCCAGAATAATATTAGTTTCAGTGTGTTTGAAATTTGTATTGTATTTATGTGTGTTAGAATTTTAGGAAAATTAGTATATGAGACATCATAGTGTTTGGGGGGGAGAATACTTTTATTTTCAAGTAGCACTAAAGTAAATGGTCAGAACGCGACTGCAGATAAAGAAAATGGAACAAGAGTTAAGTAATTTAGAACGAGGTTTAGCCCAGGTAAAGGAACAACTAGGTCAGAGCGAACGACAGCTAGTGGAAAAAAATAGAGCAAAATACCAACGAGTTACGAAACAAACTAGAAAGTACCAGGGAGGATGTGAGTTCTCAGATCAGTGACATTAATAATAAAATAGGACAGTTAGAAGACAATGCCGAAAAGGTTGCAAATAAGGTAGATGAAAATTATGTAGAGTTATCAGAAGGTTTGGAGCAGGTCTCAAACCGGGTTGAACAGACTCTTGGTTGCGTCACTGAAAGAGTTATGAACGTTGAAAGTTCGGTGATAAGAGTTCATGAAAAAATGAAGCGCATCGAATTAAACTTTAATTCGGAGATAGCGCGGATCAGGGGAGAAATCCTCCAAGACATGCCTCTAGATGAGATTCGCTCTGAGTGCAACAGCAACATTCAGAGAATGCAAGAGATGGTAAATGGTGTGTGCAAGAAACTGGAGGGAAAACTAACCCAGTGGAAAGAGACAATGCAGCGTGAGACAGCTGAGATAATGGACGGGAGAATTGCCTCTATGTCACCTGGCTCACATAGAGCTGACTCGCCGTCCTCTGCACATCATCTCTCTTCTGGACGCGAATTGGAGGGTTCTCAACCTGCAAAAACCTCGGAAACACCCAGGAAGCACTGGAACGCGAGCAACCGTCAACGTCACAGAATTGTCCTAATGATCACTCAAACCGGATGCAGTTGGCAACTGCACTAGGCTTTTTGCATCGGGGTCTTACCCTACCCACGTACCACGGAAACGAGAGTGAAATGGTGACTCATAATTTCCTGATTGACTTGGAGAGGTACTTTGAATTAACTGGGGTGCCGAATGAGTTACGGCTTAATCTTGTATCTAAGTGTCTGAGGAATACTGCAGCACAATGGTTTTTAGTGACAGCTGGGAAGATTCAAACATATGAAGAGTTCGTGAAACACTTCCGTGACGCGTACTTGAGTGAGGAGAGGTTAGCTAACCTCCGTGCCACCATATTAACTTCCCACTACGACCAGCGGATTCACAAACTTCCTTCTGATTATTTGCTGGAACTGCTGCATAAAAATAGCATCCTTTCCCCTCCTATGTTACCTGAGACATTGTTGAAGGTACTTCCTCGCCAGCTTCCAAACTGGCTTTTCAGATCAATTGTCTCCTCAAGGCCAAAAAGTATAACAGAGCTTTTGAATCTGGTTCAAGAACTTCAAACCTCCATAAGAGATAAAGACTATTATGAAACAATAGGAAAGGTGTACACATGCTAGAAGTCGAAGTAGATAACAGACCGGAAGTCCCCACTGGCAAGAGGGATAGGAATTCTCCTCGACGGAATAACAGGAGATTCCGAAAGAGAGTTCCGTACTAGAGACAAGACGATCATGAGAACGGAAGAAATAGCCCTCCTTGCCGTGACAACGCAAACGTGAGTGTACCTCCATCACGTGGTCGAGGAAATAGTTCCCGTAACGATACACCACGAAATAATAGAGGACGGAGAGGTGGTACAAGGTCATCCCCCAATCCTGCGAGAACAACATATAGGGGGGAAGAGCAAGTACAGGTACTTGAGGCCTATGACGAGCGTAGTGCAACAGAAAGCAACAATGGAAATAATTTTTATGACACCACAAGCCATGGGAACCCTGCCTCAAGGCAATGACATGTTCCTGCATACGTTTGGGAAGACGGTAGGTATATGGAACTAATGAATACTCTGGCTGAAGCTGCGGATGCAAAACCCGAGTGTGTGCGTACTGAAGAAGAACTAAACACTGATGATCGAGAAACCGTACTTAAAGAAATTGAAATAACTTCAGAACAGGAATCTGAAAATTGTAGCACTTGTGAGAATATTGTTAAGCGGAAATATTTTGATGAAGAAAAGATGTAGAAATATCGTTTAGAGATATTAGTATGGAGACAGATGATTTAGTGTTGCGTACTTTCGAATGGGATTTGGACTTTGAGAATCTCTGGGTTCCTATAGGGGAGTATGAAAATGTATCAACGTCGGATAAAAGACGTAATCCCATGTCACTTTTAGTAGCCTACATGGATGAAAGTAAGACCGTGAGAAATACGGCATCTCCAAGGCTGAGGTTGGATGATGAAATATACCCAACCACATTTGAGCTGGCAAATCGAATGTATCCCTTTCGGAAAGAGGTGAGAACCCAAGCAACAATCCCACAAATAGAAGAGAATGCAGATAGCAACACTGATCTCTCTTCCACCAAGATATTGAAATTTAAAAAAAATCTTTAATAAAGCACCAGGCACTGTTCGATTTCAAGTCTGCTTGTAAAACATAATGTGCACTGAATAGTGATAACGGATGTTCATCCTACAAAAGCAAAAAGACTTCTATTCATTTATATAAATTACAAGAACAAAGTTGCTAAAAAAACTGTTCTTAGCATGACAAATTCTAACGAAATAACTCATGTTTATTCAAAATTTCTGTGTTACCTCAAAGGCTAAAGAAGTGTTATTTTGCAAAAAGAAAAATACACATACTCGGGATCTACTTCAAAAATTAAACTGGAAAAGATACTGGGAAAGTGATACATGTAATGGACTATACAACACCGGGAAAGGTCCTAGAACTGAGTTCATCTGTTGGCTATTGCCACTAATATTAACGCACCAGTCAGAAATATTCAGAAGTTGCGTTCCATCTGCTGACCTACATAAATAGCAGAAGAATGTATTGCTAAAGAATAGATTTATACGAAGAGAAAAATTAGTGGAGTACTTTCCAATATATTGTTCGCTATATATATATATATATATATATATATATATATATATATATAATTAGGAAATATTTATGTAATGTATTTCATATCTAATGTCAGCACTTCTTACGTACTCTGGAAATATGAAATGTTGTAGTTACCACCTTTCACATTTCCAAGGGGGGGGGAATTGTGAAGTGCAGTCTGCACTCAGTAGTTTTTTTTTATATTTTAATACAAAAATTATTCTATTTGCATACCTGTATTTAAATTTGTATTTTCTTTTACTATGTAATCATAGAACAAGTTTAAGGTAATTGGTTAATTTTGTATGAATTAAATATAAAATATTATTCTTGGGAATTATTCCGAATGAAATTAAAGTTGGAACTTGTACGCGACTCCCTACGACAAGAGTGGTTAATCTCGCTATTTCTTCAAAATCTCTTCGTGAGAACTTCATGCGAATTCGGCGGAAGGGGGAGCAGGGTTCGGTGCAGAAGAAAATCATGTGCTTACCGCACGTTGGAAAATTTTCACATTTTTGAACAATAAATATTGATGTCAGGTATATTACCGTATAGGGACTCCATACCTTATAGCTAGTATATTATTCTATTTTTCACTTTTTATGCTACTTGTATGTGTCCAGAAAATATTTGAAAACTTTCTTGGTTCTGTTTTAACAGACTGCTAACAGAGCAGACACACACACACATATACGCTGAGAGAGCGGAGTTTTTTTTGTTGTTGTTGTTGATCTAGGTAACAGGATAGGCAGAAGGGATTTGTACGAACCAGCCTTTTTCTTCTTTTATGTAATTATTATTTTTAATATTATTTTAATTTATATAGTAAAACTTAACAGTGTTTGATATTATTATGGTCAAGGAAAAGAAAGAGAATAGGAACATAAATTGAAGTATGTTACATATCCATACGAACTTGAAAGTGTTTGCTTTATTTAAAAAAAAATATACCACATCAGAAACCAAATTAGTTAACAGAGCCTGAAGGACAGTGACCATCGAAAGCGAGGGTGGAATCTGGCTGTGGAGCGGCTCTGGACAAATTCTTTGGAATAGGGGAAAAAAATGGTTGGAGTGGACATGAGAGGCGGAGCACTTCTCCTGTTTTGAACTTTTAAAAAAATAGGGTGGATTCTGGAGAAAGAGAGTCTTCGAAGGGGATAAGTGCTTGAGCCAGAGAATGGTGAACACAGTAAGATAATTCGTGTGAAAAAATATAAAACAGTATGTGTTCTGAAATATTAAATTGCCGCTTCTGCAAGTTAAAAACGATAAACAGAAACGAAATACGGCGAACCAGTGCTATTTTTTCACAAGTTCAGTATGTATTATCGGAGTTAATTGAAGAATTTTTCTTTCTTTTTTTTTTAAAAAAAATAAGGTGCTCAACCTTGCTTGCAGTTGGAAGACGAACGCCTACCAGACATTTTCAGGGCAATGCAGCTCCCTTGGTTTTGGGGAGAATAATGTGTTGCTTCACATAATGGGGCGTTTACACTTAGTCGATTTAGTCGCACGACTAAATCGACTCGCTGCATTTGCCACTAAATCGAAGCAACTAAGCCGAATCAGATTGATGGATGTGTTCAATTATTTCAACCACAGAAAATAGAACGTCTTTTAATTGAGTTGCCAGTCGATTAGTCGCCTTCGATCAACAAGCGATTAAGTTGAAGTCCCGTTTACACGGTCGATTAAGTTGAAAGTGACGTCAATTCAACTGAATCGAACGCAAATCGACTAAGTGTAAACGCACCATAACACATCTTCGGCGGATCACACATAGTAAAAAAAATAGTTAACGTAAAAGAGAACGAAGCTGTTAGTTCATCATAGACAATTAAAAGTTCTAAGAAACATCTTGTATCAAATAGACGGTGTTTGCAGAGGACTAAGAAGGGACTATAATCCTGACTTTAAAATATATGTGGTTTTTAGTGAACTTTGACTTTTCCTTTTGCGGAACAGTGACATAAAAATATCAAGACTGTGTGGAAATCCTAGTTAATCGAACTCCGTACTAAAATCGCTTAAAAAACTAATATCAACATCAATTAGATAAACAGTTTATTAAGTAAAACTTCTATATATATATATATATATATATATATATATATATATATATATATATATATATATATATATATATATATATATGTGTGTGTGTGTGTGTGTATAGACATATACAAGGTTGGTAATTATCCCTGTGCACAGTGGAAAAGTGTAAAATGAAATATGTTCAAGTGATCCAGAAAGAATTATACCATTTTTTTATCTTCAAATATTGCTATTAAATAATATCAAAATACAAATGACTGGTTCATACCTGAATTGTCCCATGGTTCTGGAACTTGTGAGTACACTGATTTTTAGATGTATCATATTCTGTTTTTTTTTTTTTTTTAGCTAAATCGTATGAAGGACTTCTCAGTGTTTCCCGTATGTATTGTCACTTCCTAGCGGGGCACAGGAAGTAAAATTAGAACCCAAGTATTGACACAGGAGCAATATAGTAACGGAGATATTTAAAAAGTAATAGAGAGTGTATACCATTTCGGTATTATTGGCAGTACAATATATTCTTTTTATTTTCATTTTTTTTAAAAAAATTTATGTGACCATTAACGCTGCTCTCTTGCTTCTGATGATCTAATATTGACTTCATAGCTCCTGCACTCTGTCTTTTATCTGATTCTCAAAGGTCAGTACTCAGCCCTGTACTCAATGAGGAAATTATAAACAGTGTATAGATTAATTGAGCATTGTGTAGTGGTAGCTCTGAGGTGCATCCCACTAACACAATAGAGTAGTGAGCTAGGTGCAATGCTCTACTCAAGTGAATCCTCTTTAGGGGCTCTTCACGTGCAGTTTCGCCCTTTACTGCCATAGGTTCATTCCGGAAAAGTTTGGCGCCCAGTGTAAAAGGCAATTCAATAGTCACAAGATTTTACTTGTTTGACTAGTTGAAAATAGGACAACATACGGAAACACTTTTCGATCAATAGTTTACGGATTTTGTCTGGTTAAGTCCCTTTTAAGAAATATAATTCCCAGAATAATATTAGTTTCAGTGTGTTTGAAATTTGTATTGTATTTATGTGTGTTAGAATTTTAGGAAAATTAGTATATGAGACCTCATAGTGTTTGGGGGGGAGAATACTTTTATTTTCAAGTAGCACTAAAGTAAATGGTCAGAACGCGACTGCAGATAAAGAAAATGGAACAAGAGTTAAGTAATTTAGAACGAGGTTTAGCCCAGGTAAAGGAACAACTAGGTCAGAGCGAACGACAGCTAGTGGAAAAAAATAGAGCAAAATACCAACGAGTTACGAAACAAACTAGAAAGTACCAGGGAGGAGGTGAGTTCTCAGATCAGTGACATTAATAATAAAATAGGACAGTTAGAAGACAATGCCGAAAAGGTTGCAAATAAGGTAGATGAAAATTATGTAGAGTTATCAGAAGGTTTGGAGCAGGTCTCAAACCGGGTTGAACAGACTCTTGGTTGCGTCACTGAAAGAGTTATGAACGTTGAAAGTTCGGTGATAAGAGTTCATGAAAAAATGAAGCGCATCGAATTAAACTTTAATTCGGAGATAGCGCGGATCAGGGGAGAAATCCTCCAAGACATGCCTCTAGATGAGATTCGCTCTGAGTGCAACAGCAACATTCAGAGAATGCAAGAGATGGTAAATGGTGTGAGCAAGAAACTGGAGGGAAAACTAACCCAGTGGAAAGAGACAATGCAGCGTGAGACAGCTGAGATAATGGACGGGAGAATTGCCTCTATGTCACCTGGCTCACATAGAGCTGACTCGCCGTCCTCTGCACATCATCTCTCTTCTGGACGCGAATTGGAGGGTTCTCAACCTGCAAAAACCTCGGAAACACCCAGGAAGCACTGGAACGCGAGCAACCGTCAACGTCACAGAATTGTCCTAATGATCACTCAAACCGGATGCAGTTGGCAACTGCACTAGGCTTTTTGCATCGGGGTCTTACCCTACCCACGTACCACGGAAACGAGAGTGAAATGGTGACTCATAATTTCCTGATTGACTTGGAGAGGTACTTTGAATTAACTGGGGTGCCGAATGAGTTACGGCTTAATCTTGTATCTAAGTGTCTGAGGAATACTGCAGCACAATGGTTTTTAGTGACAGCTGGGAAGATTCAAACATATGAAGAGTTCGTGAAACACTTCCGTGACGCGTACTTGAGTGAGGAGAGGTTAGCTAACCTCCGTGCCACCATATTAACTTCCCACTACGACCAGCGGATTCACAAACTTCCTTCTGATTATTTGCTGGAACTGCTGCATAAAAATAGCATCCTTTCCCCTCCTATGTTACCTGAGACATTGTTGAAGGTACTTCCTCGCCAGCTTCCAAACTGGCTTTTCAGATCAATTGTCTCCTCAAGGCCAAAAAGTATAACAGAGCTTTTGAATCTGGTTCAAGAACTTCAAACCTCCATAAGAGATAAAGACTATTATGAAACAATAGGAAAGGTGTACACATGCTAGAAGTCGAAGTAGATAACAGACCGGAAGTCCCCACTGGCAAGAGGGATAGGAATTCTCCTCGACGGAATAACAGGAGATTCCGAAAGAGAGTTCCGTACTAGAGACAAGACGATCATGAGAACGGAAGAAATAGCCCTCCTTGCCGTGACAACGCAAACGTGAGTGTACCTCCATCACGTGGTCGAGGAAATAGTTCCCGTAACGATACACCACGAAATAATAGAGGACGGAGAGGTGGTACAAGGTCATCCCCCAATCCTGCGAGAACAACATATAGGGGGGAAGAGCAAGTACAGGTACTTGAGGCCTATGACGAGCGTAGTGCAACAGAAAGCAACAATGGAAATAATTTTTATGACACCACAAGCCATGGGAACCCTGCCTCAAGGCAATGACATGTTCCTGCATACGTTTGGGAAGACGGTAGGTATATGGAACTAATGAATACTCTGGCTGAAGCTGCGGATGCAAAACCCGAGTGTGTGCGTACTGAAGAAGGAGAACTAAACACTGATGATCGAGAAACCGTACTTAAAGAAATTGAAATAACTTCAGAACAGGAATCTGAAAATTGTAGCACTTGTGAGAATATTGTTAAGCGGAAATATTTTGATGAAGAAAAGATGTAGAAATATCGTTTAGAGATATTAGTATGGAGACAGATGATTTAGTGTTGCGTACTTTCGAATGGGATTTGGACTTTGAGAATCTCTGGGTTCCTATAGGGGAGTATGAAAATGTATCAACGTCGGATAAAAGACGTAATCCCATGTCACTTTTAGTAGCCTACATGGATGAAAGTAAGACCGTGAGAAATACGGCATCTCCAAGGCTGAGGTTGGATGATGAAATATACCCAACCACATTTGAGCTGGCAAATCGAATGTATCCCTTTCGGAAAGAGGTGAGAACCCAAGCAACAATCCCACAAATAGAAGAGAATGCAGATAGCAACACTGATCTCTCTCCCACCAAGATATTGAAATTTAAAAAAAATCTTTAATAAAGCACCAGGCACTGTTCGATTTCAAGTCTGCTTATAAAACATAATGTGCACTGAATAGTGATAACGGATGTTCATCCTACAAAAGCAAAAAGACTTCTATTCATTTTATATAAATTACAAGAACAAAGTTGCTAAAAAAAACTGTTCTTAGCATGACAAATTCTAACGAAATAACTCATGTTTATTCAAAATTTCTGTGTTACCTCAAAGGCTAAAGAAGTGTTATTTTGCAAAAAGAAAAATACACATACTCGGGATCTACTTCAAAAATTAAACTGGAAAAGATACTGGGAAAGTGATACATGTAATGGACTATACAACACCGGGAAAGGTCCTAGAACTGAGTTCATCTGTTGGCTATTGCCACTAATATTAACGCACCAGTCAGAAATATTCAGAAGTTGCGTTCCATCTGCTGACCTACATAAATAGCAGAAGAATGTATTGCAAAAGAATAGATTTATACGAAGAGAAAAATTAGTGGAGTACTTTCCAATATATTGTTCGCTATATATATATACATATATACATATATATATATATATATATATATATATATATATATATATATATATATATATATATATAATTAGGAAATATTTATGTAATGTATTTCATATCTAATGTCAGCACTTCTTACGTACTCTGGAAATATGAAATGTTGTAGTTACCACCTTTCACATTTCCAAGGGGGGGGGGGAATTGTGAAGTGCAGTCTGCACTCAGTAGTTTTTTTTTATATTTTAATACAAAAATTATTCTATTTGCATACCTGTATTTAAATTTGTATTTTCTTTTACTATGTAATCATAGAACAAGTTTAAGGTAATTGGTTAATTTTGTATGAATTAAATATAAAATATTATTCTTGGGAATTATTCCGAATGAAATTAAAGTTGGAACTTGTACGCGACTCCCTACGACAAGAGTGGTTAATCTCGCTATTTCTACAAAATCTCTTCGTGAGAACTTCATGCGAATTCGGCGGAAGGGGGAGCAGGGTTCGGTGCAGAAGAAAATCATGTGCTTACCGCACGTTGGAAAATTTTCACATTTTTGAACAATAAATATTGATGTCAGGTATATTACCGTATAGGGACTCCATACCTTATAGCTAGTATATTATTCTATTTTTCACTTTTTATGCTACTTGTATGTGTCCAGAAAATATTTGAAAACTTTCTTGGTTCTGTTTTAACAGACTGCTAACAGAGCAGACACACACACACATATACGCTGAGAGAGCGGAGTTTTTTTTGTTGTTGTTGTTGATCTAGGTAACAGGATAGGCAGAAGGGATTTGTACGAACCAGCCTTTTTCTTCTTTTATGTAGTTATTATTTTTAATATTGTTTTAATTTATATAGTAAAACTTAACAGTGTTTGATATTATTATGGTCAAGGAAAAGAAAGAGAATAGGAACATAAATTGAAGTATGTTACATATCCATACGAACTTGAAAGTGTTTGCTTTATTTAAAAAAAAATATACCACATCAGAAACCAAATTAGTTAACAGAGCCTGAAGGACAGTGACCATCGAAAGCGAGGGTGGAATCTGGCTGTGGAGCGGCTCTGGACAAATTCTTTGGAAGAAGGAAAAAAAATGGTTGGAGTGGACATGAGAGGCGAAGCACTTCTCCTGTTTTGAACTTTTAAAAAAATAGGGTGGATTCTGGAGAAAGAGAGTCTTCGAAGGGGATAAGTGCTTGAGCCAGAGAATGGTGAACACAGTAAGATAATTCGTGTGAAAAAATATAAAACAGTATGTGTTCTGAAATATTAAATTGCCGCTTCTGCAAGTTAAAAACGATAAACAGAAACGAAATACGGCGAACCAGTGCTATTTTTTCACAAGTTCAGTATGTATTATCGGAGTTAATTGAAGAATTTTTCTTTCTTTTTTTTTTTAAAAAAAAAGGTGCTCAACCTTGCTTGCAGTTGGAAGACGAACGCCTACCAGACATTTTCAGGGCAATGCAGCTCCCTTGGTTTTGGGGAGAATAATGTGTTGCTTCACATAATGGGGCGTTTACACTTAGTCGATTTAGTCGCACGACTAAATCGACTCGCTGCATTTGCCACTAAATCGAAGCAACTAAGCCGAATCAGATTGATGGATGTGTTCAATTATTTCAACCACAGAAAATAGAACGTCTTTTAATTGAGTTGCCAGTCGATTAGTCGCCTTCGATCAACAAGCGATTAAGTTGAAGTTCCGTTTACACGGTCGATTAAGTTGAAAGTGACGTCAATTCAACTGAATCGAACGCAAATCGACTAAGTGTAAACGCACCATAACACATCTTCGGCGGATCACACATAGTAAAAAAAATAGTTAACGTAAAAGAGAACGAAGCTGTTAGTTCATCATAGACAATTAAAAGTTCTAAGAAACATCTTGTATCAAATAGACGGTGTTTGCAGAGGACTAAGAAGGGACTATAATCCTGACTTTAAAATATATGTGGTTTTTAGTGAACTTTGACTTTTCCTTTTGCGGAACAGTGACATAAAAATATTAAGACTGTGTGGAAATCCTAGTTAATCGAACTCCGTACTAAAATCGCTTAACAAACTAATATCAACATCAATTAGATAAACAGTTTATTAAGTAAAACTTCTATATATACATATATATATATATATATATATATATATATATATATATATATATATATATATATATATATATATATATATGTGTGTGTGTGTGTGTGTGTGTGTGTGTGTGTGTATAGACATATACAAGGTTGGTAATTATCCCTGTGCACAGTGGAAAAGTGTAAAATGAAATATGTTCAAGTGATCCAGAAAGAATTATACCATTTTTTTATCTTCAAATATTGCTATTAAATAATATCAAAATACAAATGACTGGTTCATACCTGAATTGTCCCATGGTTCTGGAACTTGTGAGTACACTGATTTTTAGATGTACCATATTCTGTTTTCTTTTTTTTTTTTTTTTAGCTAAATCGTATGAAGGACTTCTCAGTGTTTCCCGTATGTATTGTCACTTCCTAGCGGGGCACAGGAAGTAAAATTAGAACCCAAGTATTGACACAGGAGCAATATAGTAACGGAGATATTTAAAAAGTAATAGAGAGTGTGTACCATTTCGGTATTATTGGCAGTACAATATATTCTTTTTATTTTCATTTTTTTTAAAAAATTTTATGTGACCATTAACGCTGCTCTCTTGCTTCTGATGATCTAATATTGACTTCATAGCTCCTGCACTCTGTCTTTTATCTGATTCTCAAAGGTCAGTACTCAGCCCTGTACTCAATGAGGAAATTATAAACAGTGTATAGATTAATTGAGCATTGTGTAGTGGCGGCTCTGAGGTGCATCCCACTAACACAATAGAGTAGTGAGCT
The DNA here is from genome assembly GCF_964235325.1 of Thermobia domestica. NCBI lineage: Eukaryota > Metazoa > Arthropoda > Insecta > Zygentoma > Lepismatidae > Thermobia > Thermobia domestica. Next base: position 199,486,494 of record NC_137459.1, on the reverse strand, counting down.
AGGTGCAATGCTCTACTCAAGTGAATCCTCTTTAGGGGCTCTTCACGTGCAGTTTCGCCCTTTACTGCCATAGGGTCATTCACACTCTCTGACATTGAAATAAAAGAATTAACTTTGCGTTACTAAATCGTTTGCTGCTTATTTAGGAATGCAAGGAAATGCATATGTTACAAATATGTTCCTCACTTTATATCTGACCGAAAAAGAACTTTTGACACATCATCAACAAAGAAAGTTTCGAAAAATACAAGTTTTCCTGGGTTTATGAAAAAAACTTCACCAACAACCAGTGCCAGCATTGGTATAGAAAGTTCACAACAAAATGTATCTAAGAATTCTCTGCAATGTGCCTTACTTGAAGTACAAGATTCCACGAGCATCTGCAAGCAGCAAATTTAGCAAAGCGTCAGGAAAATTGCGACAAATTCCTCCAACACTAACGGATCACGGGGTAAAGTTTGAAATTCCTGTTTTAGAAAATAAAACTCAGCCGCATAAAGGTTTCAATTTTTCAGAAACTGCTCGCCGATCTTGTCGCGCGGAATGGTTTCATACTTTCCCTAGTTACATTATGACACAGTCAGAGATTACGTTTTGTGTTTTGATTCTATAAAGCATATCATTTGACTGGTAAGATGCTGATGCAAGGACCTGATTTTACTTTTCTCGTCATAGAGCTCAAGAACTGGAAAAAGGCCACAGAAAAATTCAGAGCACATTAGAAAAGCGAACACAATTGTCCGAATAATGTCCGTGTGGGCATTTCCAACACAGTTAAAAATATGTCCTATATAAAAACGTAAAATTTGTAGTTACAAACAACCATTTTTATGCAAGTAGTGCAATTTTTACTATTTTATTTGTTTTTATCTGTGATTTAAGAAGTGGAAAATTTCTGCGCCATACCAAAATCCAGCACAAAACTGGCACTGGATTAACTAATCTGAAAGATGTAAACCAATATGCTTCTCGAAGATGGAAATTTTACCCTCACAAAACTGTTTACAGTTGTTTTATTATTATTATTATTATTATTATTATTATTATTATTATTATTATTGTACATCCAAATCCAATTATACTTACATTAGGAACATATATCCGTATTATCTTACATATGTTACATTCCCGCGTCTATTTTTAAGACAGTAGTTCAAAATCAGTTTTCCCCCTCCCCCAGCTGAAAAAATACTTCCGGCGCCACTGCTATTCACGATACTTTCTTGACTAAAGAACACCACTATCAACTCATTTCCCCTGCAAATCATCCTGAGCTCCTTCGTGGCTAAGCGGTTAGCCTAGGCCTACGCGCCTTTGGCGTGGGAGACCCGGGTTCGATTCCCGGCGGGAGCTCATGTGGTTCAGATTCCACGGTAATCAGTAGATCAACGTCTCATATAGCCTTGCTGCTGAAAGGGACGCTAAACTAAAAGAAAATCAAATCAAATCAATGTAAATCATCCATTTTTTGCCACTCTTGGCCCCCCAATACTAAACAATTGCCGATTATCTAAGAAGCTTCAAGTTCTTATTTTACGCACAAGATGGAACTCTTTTCAACAAGGTTCCCGGCGGGAGCTCATGTGGTTCGGATTCCACGTTAATCAGTAGGTCCACGTCTCATATAGCCTCGCTGCTGAACGGGACGTTAAACTCAAAATCAACTCAACTCTTTTCAACAAGGACTTATATGCTTCTGCCATCTATGGAATAGTCATACAACAAACTGATGCAAAGCATCTGGTAGTGAGTAGAGAATATTGTTACTCTTGAGGACTAGCTCGGGAGAGTAATGCTCCCGGAAGTAGAAACGAGAAACACATTTCTGATTGGTTGGCGTTATCCACTTCTTGCCACGTTGCATTCAAATAGCATACAACAAAGGTTTGCTGTTGTCGGCCTCAGTGGCCGAGTGGGCTAGCGCTATATGCTAGTAATAAAATCCTCTTTTGGCGCGAGTTCAAACCCCGCCCGAGGAAAGTTTTTTTTTTACATTTTTATAACACTTATTAAATTAAAATAATACTTAAAAAAGTGATTTATTTATTTTTATGCAGATAAGTAGTAGCAGTACTAATGCCCTTGTACTTCATTATATAGGGTCGTTTTGTTCCCCTTGTACTTCATGATATAAATTTTGTGACCAACTTAAAACAACTGGCTAGGATAGCGCGTAAAACAGCTGTCTAGAGTAGCGCGCGGAAAAACGTACTTCTGGGAGTATTACTCTCCCGAGTGGGTCGTTACTCTTGTGGTAAGGATTGTAAACGACCGCAAATCTGCTTGTAGACGATCCAAGAAAGCTTGAACAAGACTCTTGTTCAAGACCATTCAAGACTATTTGATGAAAAAGACGTCAGCACTAACGTCATTTTTGTCTTGAATTCAATAGTTTCGTTCAAGAAATTTCGTTTCGGTCCTGTTCTAAACAATCCAATTCAAGAGCATTCAATAGCCAATCAGCGTTCGAGTTTGAGTGCAGGAAAATACAAAACAAGTATGATGGCGTCGTGAGACAGAGCTCTAGTTGAATAAATATCTTTTCGTTACTCTTTTCCATAATTATCTGATATTCCAAGTATACATTATAATAAACAAAGCTAATACTTGCGCCGGAAGATATTGTTAGTATTTTTGTTTATAATATTCACGATTTATAAAGTTATAATGCTTGCATGCCCGTAACTTTTGTTAAATTTTGAGGCAATGAGAAGTATAAGTATTAATTTGAGAATTTAATATACAAAAATACCGGGCGTAGATTAAGAAAGAAGAGTCAATTAAATAAAAAATATATAACTGACTTTTCTTGATTTAATAAGACGTTTTGTACTTTTATTAACCTTTTATAATATCAAATAATTGCGTAGAGATTGATAGTATGCTCGCAAAATTGAAGTATCCTGGAAATGATTACATGTTAACCTACTGTAATCTAGTTATTTTAACACGAAATCCACACGTAGTATTTGAGAAGTTATTTCTTAAGGTAGAGGTTGCTTTCACGTGTGCAGATTAATTTTACTAGTACTTTCCCGTAAGGTACAAATGTACATCCTAACATATGCTACACACAAGGCTGTGCAATAATAATAATAAATAAATAAAATCGAGATGCTATTTAACAGAATCGGGGCAGGAGCATTGAAGGGGGTCTACGGGAGAGTAGTCCGTACGGAGCAGGCGCATCATCGACGGAGATTATAGTACAAGAATAAGAATCATGTATAAATTAGAATAGCGCAACAAACCCTTCACATCGTATTCACTCATTTGAACTGAACTATAGATCTTGTAATGATTTGATACTGGTAACATTAAACTTCTAAACATAAAATACTGGTTTCCTACAATATGCAGGCATGTTTCCACAGTCGGTATCTCAGATAATTCTCCTTCATACACACTCACATTTTAACAGTAAAATTACTATTCGTTTGAAGGGTTATTCTTAACCAGTACCAAAACAGGGATATATTTGTGAAGAAAGTGTGATGCAGATATGGGCGGTAAGCCCTTTAGCTGAAAAATATTATCATTGTTTCATTTCGTTTTCTGTGATTTCAGCCTTTTCCTTAAACAGTCTTCGATGCCAAAGCATAAATAACATCAAAAGGCAGTCATTGCCTCGTGATACACACAATTTTAGGAAACAGTTCGTTTTTTTTCTTTCTGAGTGTGGTTCTGTCATCAGCACGACATTTGAAGAAACAGTTTTTTTTTTAAAAAAAAAAAGCTTAGTATAGGGAACGATTTTATACCTAAGCAGCACTTTACTTTTTAACGTCACCTAACCTAACTCGCATTTAATGTAAAAGGGAGAAACTACTTAGTGAAAATTCGATGGGATTGCTGCAAAATCAATTGACCTGCAAATAGCTAGCGTGTTTTCTAAATTATTTAATAAATAAGTAATCTATTAAATTACAAATGCCTGCAGGAAGTTACGAAAAATATGCTAGTATTATAGCTATTCATGCACAGGTCTGAACTAAATCAATACGCAGTTTGGATTTAATTTGTTTTCATAGTTACAGTATCTTGTTTTGGACTGCCATCTATTAGCAAGAATATAAAACACATTCAATACTTCTAAGATCGTGTAAAAGTTGTTTCGAGTCCGTTCGAGACTCTTGTTCAAGTGTCTTGAACAATACTCCTTTGAACGTGTATATTTGAGGTATTGAATGGTCTTGTTCAAGTTTTCTTGGATCGTCTATAAATAGCATAAGGAGTTCGACAGTAGCTGTAACGGCGAGTGACTCGTGTGTGGTAGTTCTCTGTGAGGAAGAGAGTTGAGTGGGATCTCCTATACACCTACGCTACATTTACACTTTCTTTTACATTTACACGTACATACATCCCCTTCTTTTTTCTACTCTTTGTTCTTTTTTCATTTTACGCTTTCCTCTAACTTTTTGGCCTGTTCAACTTGGCTTTCAGCCCTCTTTCACTGTCTGAACTTCTTTCCCGATTTTGACCTTTTCCTGACTTTGACCTTTTTCCCGATTGTGTCCTTCCTTCCGAATTGTGTCCTGTATTTTATTCAATCATGTTCCTGAATCATATATCCTCCGTGTGAGGTACACTTTTAACAATTTTCATATTCGTAGCACACAAGCCTAGTGAGCTGGTGCACCTACCTATTTCACCGGTAATGGTCTCCGACAAAACAAGACGACAAATCTGTAAACGTAAATGTCACGAAGATTTCGTGGCATACTTGGCATGCTTGTAAATGAGAAATATGTCCCTTGGAAGTGAAAGTTTACTGTCAAAGTATATTCACATCACAGCAGTTATTACATTCTATTGGTAGGTGGTGAACGTAAATATCATGGACCTTCTTTTTGCTATTTCATGAATACAAGTGCACTGCTTCAAGTGCAAAGCTGAATTAGTTTAGATTACGGTAGTGATAAAAGTTCTCGTGCAGGTGAACAATCTGGAGTCACTGCATTTGAAAGCCTTATTTTATTAACATCTCATTTTACTCATCATTCTGACAGAGATTAACAAATGAAAGTCCGGTCAGATGATTACAATTATTCTAATACCTTAAAAGCTCTCGTTCCTTTAGCGACTATTGCTAATTATACAAAAATTAGTTTGTTAATACTGGGATGGGCGATAACAAATTATACAGTGTGTTACAGTACACGAGCGGGCGCTTCTCGCTCTTGGGGAAATTCATTTTTAAGGTGCCGGTGTGTGGAGTGGTGCAGATTAACTATGACAATTCCACTGAAAATTGGTTACATGTCTCCCTTTACAAAATGAAGTCTAGGACCCTCAAGAGTCGTATTTTATAGACGGCGTTTCATTACCCGGTGCATCTTAATTTTAGGAGGGCACTGAGTGTACATAATGTGTTCGGAAAATTCGATATAAACTACCTAAAACACGGTTGTCCAACTTTAAAAGGATGATACACAGAAATTGCAAACGGACGTATAATATTCATGCAAACACTTGGCATAAAATTGCAAGAAAGAAAGGGAAAAAAACCGGCAAACTTGAAAAGCATGCACCAGCATGTATTAAGTAGTGACTACAAGCTAGATTTGTAACTATTTCGGTTCAGGGTAGGGCGAAGCTTAGTGGCCGCGCAGGAATCGTGCATAGGGAGCAGTTGCGTTAGCAACGTTTCAAATGTGCTATAAATGAAGGCAAATACAAAAAAGACACCAGTCTGTGCTAAGTGGTCACAACAATAAGCTTTGTAATATTTTGTTGAAAACATTTCAGTGCTCACAGATGACTTTCATGTTTAGCGCCTATGTAAAATAACTTCCTTCAACATTGCTCTTCCTTCATGAGTTACCGCATTTTACCTTTGCAGGTAAGTGACGTCTCCTAAGAGAAAGTAAAGTACCTTCATGTTACTCCGCAGTTCTTTTCTTTTGAAGGACTACACCTTGTACGTTCATTTTTGTTGTCTAGTTTCTTCACTACTACCTTCCAGGCATGTCTGGAAAAGTTAACTACTTATCCAATAGTCTTTCATTGTGCTGTAATACATTCCACCCACGGGCGTCTCTGGCGGGGGGACGAGGGGGACGCGCCCCCCAATATTTTGAAGTACGAAATGTTCAATATTTTATTCTAATTTAATTTATTTACTAATGACAGAATAACATATAAATAATAATATTTATTTGGAATATATTATTCAGACTGTGAAACGATTATAACGGACTTCTTGATATGTCTCAGGGAGGCCGTGAAGATAAGATGAAAGGTAACAAACTGAATCGAAGATAATACATAAGTTGCTCTAGGCTACAGTGTTGGTTGAATATTATTAGTATTAGATGTCAAAGTAGTAATTTATTATGTATGACACGATCATGTTTCTGTAAAATAGTATACGAAAACTTATATAGTATTTAAGTCAATATTGGCAAATTTTTACTTTGAGCCAAACAGTGACTTCAACCGATTCATGTGATCCGATTCCGGGAGCGGTTTAGGAATCATTCCTAAACTGCTCCCGGAACCGGATCACATGAATCGATTACGATTACTAACACAGTGAAAGTAATGTACGATGTTAAGAATTATACTATAAGTACAAGGGCCACAATGTTACTATACGATGTTAAGAATTATACTATAAGTACAAGGGCCACAATGTTACTAAACATCAATTCAGGTGAAGCGGTGGCTATGAATTTTCAGATCTAAATGGGGGAGCCACCGGCCCCCAAACCCCCCGCTCAAGTACCATAAAAACATCCAAAATAATAATAAATAATCACACCACTTCTATAAAGCTAAGATAAGAAGGGAAAAATTAAAAAAAAAAAAAAAAAAAACTCGTCTCTAATCATAAATCAGTGCATGACAAAGAAAAAAAAATTACATCTCAACAAGACAATAGGACAAGCAGCAGCAAACCAAATACTTTGCCTAATACTCAAATGCAAAACAAATCAAGAATAAAAATACTATGAATTAAAAAAAGAAAACACTCACCATTTCGCCATAGGAGAACACTAATGAATAATGAACTCATAACTGCTGATTCCACACACGAAAAAATAAGATACCAAGAACACATGCGCAATACTCAACATTACTCAAAAATGTTCCTTTCCGCACACACGTCGTTTTATTAAACCGAGCACACTTGCTATTATTACAAACAAGAAACCAATAAACGTCCACTTTTACAATAGGTCGAAAATATCTTCAGCTTTAGACCACAACTATGATAGGTTTTCTCTAACTCAATTCAACCAATTCAATTACGCGCTTCCCGCATGCAGCACACACATACATGCACACAGAACATGTGACCACAGATCACATAGCATGTGACATCACACTAACAAACTACCATATGACTACACAGACACCTAGTGGGAAAAATATGAACTAAGACGTCACACCAAAGGCACGAACAGTTCCAACAAGTGACTCACGCACATACAGTTCCAGGAAGTAACTGAACCTATAAGAACCGATTAAAGTCACAGTTGGAGTCAAAGTAAAGACTTACCTCAATATTTCTTGGAAAGAGGTTCAAACCTCCAATCATAGTCTCAAAGGGGACCGTGAATAAAAGAAGGTTAAGAATCACTGGGTTATAACATAATGCCAATGCAGGCCTAATATTTTTATCCTCCTTCATTAGTTGAGTAATAGTCCTTGAGGGTAATATTTGGAAGTTCATGAATGCAATGCAATGAGCTCATGAGTTACGTGTCTTGTTTTCTCAATCAGTTATAGCATAAGGAAATTTTTTTGCTGTACTTAAATTTAATCTGAAGGTTCAATATGTAGTGTCACTAGAATAAAGCCACTTTGTCCTACAAGATTTATACAGGGGTGACCAGATACGAGAATTTCTAGATAAGTATCATGCTCTAAATAAGTAAGATACTAGAAACTCTGCATGATATTTCTAAAACCAACAAACAGCTTATAAGAGCTTCAGGTCTTCTAGCAGATTTCGAAACTGGCATAACGCTTTTGAGTCTATTACTTGGACAGAAAATAATTGGCATGCTGGAAGTTCTGAAGAAGTCATTCAAAGTCGGAAACAAACTGTAACAGACTTGATTAAAGGTGTTGAAATTGTTTCACAAGATATTCAGAACCTACACAACGAAGAATGTTTTGACAAAATAATGCAAGAAGCTGAGAAAGTAGAAAAATATAATTTGAACCCCTTTTCATTGTCAAGAAGGAAGAGAGGACTAAGGAAGTACACAGGGCCAATAGATGGATATGCCGGTCAATGCGTATTATAGGAAAAAATATTATGCCATCATTAATCAGCTGTGAAAGGCCTAGAACCAAGATTTACTCAGTCGGATTTCATGCGTCTTCAACAACTAGAAGGTATGGTGTTATCAGGTGTGGCTGACATACTGGAAAATTAGCCGGAAATAGGTGTAGCGTCATTTTATCTTGAGATGAACATGTTTCTGCAGAAGACTGGTGTCTTGTGTCAGTCATGCTTGCAAAGTACTACGAAAAATGGAATCAGAAGTTCGAGCTATGTTTAAAAACTCTGAAAACTTATTGTATATTTTGATTGTGCTTCCAGTTTCTTCATGTGAAGCTGAATGGAGCTTGATCTGCATTCAAAGACTAGAAGCACAATGCCACAGGAGAGGTTCAATCATGTTATCATCTGTCCTCATTGTATGTGTGAATTTGGTTTTTCGTGTTGAATATATATATATATATATATATATATTAGGGATGGCCAATTCCGGAATTCAGAAAAAATCCGGAATTCGGAAAAATCCGGAATTCGGGAAAATTCTGGATTTCGGAAAAATTCCGGATTTCGGAAAAAATTCCGGAATTCGGAAAAATTCCGGATTTCGGAAAAAATCCGGAATTCAGAAAAATTCCGGAATTCGGAAAAATTCCGGAATTCGGAAAAATTATTTTTTCTTTTTGTAATCCTAAGAATTTTGTTCAAATGCAAACGAACAAATTTCCTTTTTGTAATCCTAAGAATGTATGATGCAAGTTAAGCTGAAACTTACATCTTAAAGTATACACTACTCAATCTTCCCATGGTTAATGAGATGTAGTCCAAAAGTACGATGTACACCTAATATTTAATTTTTGTTTTACTGTGATATTGTCCAGAGATAATACATATATCACACTGAGATAAACAACTTGACATAATGAAGATGTTATCATACCGGTACGTAGTTTTCCAGAAAATCGTGAGAAACGATTTTTTATGAAGTTAAAATATGCGTCGCTTGTTGCCAGTGTGATGCAATTGATAACTTTTATGCTGGATTATTATTATTATTATTATTATTATTATTATTATTATTATTATTATTATTAATCGTTTATGTACTGTAAAAGAAAAATATGAACCGTTAAGTAGTAGATTTTATCTGTTGTTTTTTGATAGCAGTAATAGCTTCTAACAGTAATAACAAATTGCTTGTAAATGCGCAATGATTATCAAGGACAATGGCATATTAATGTAAGGACTACTCTGCAGACTAGCAATAAACAATAACAGATAAACAATAGCCCCCCCCCCAAAAAAAAAAAGTAACTAACTTGGGCACGTCAGAATGTTCGCGAGAATATAGGGACGCATTGAGACTAGCAAAAAACGTGGTGTTATTATTACTCAAAGGGCCGTACGATGGAGGCTTTAACGTTAATGGCACCAATGAGCACTTACTTGCTCTAACGGTTAACCTAATTTTTGAGATGATTCTTAGAAGTGGGCGTGTTGGCATGCAGTTGGAGTACTAACGATTTGCGTCACTATCGAACACTAACGTAGCACTAGCGACGTTTAAAGTCAAAATTGGAGTCTGACATAAGTGGCTTGTCAACTTCACGGACATTATATTTTCCTTGAATGCGAGAATTTTGCGCCCGGGAAATTTGCGCCCTACCACAAAAATAGGAAAAAATGCGCTCGCAATATATTTGCACTGGGATGTTTCCGCCCTACCCCAAAAAGAGGGGAAAATGCGCCGGCTATATATTTGCACTGGAATGTTAGCGCCCTACAATTCAACTTATTATTGTATTGTGTAAAGTAACTTCCACTCGCACTTGAACTAGGCTTGCCTCTCATCGTCTCAGTGAGTTACTCCATCCGTTATAATATTCCGAACAAATGAAAAAAAAATACAATTTTAGTTCACTAAAGGGCAATCCATACAAATACAGTTTTTCATTATACTACAAAATTTACAATAAACGTATAAATGACTGATATATAATTATTTATTAATATAATCAAAGAGTATAATTTAATCTACAAAAGGCTGTTTGGCTCTACCCAGATATCTCTGTTCACAATCCTTGCGAGTTGTTTGGCTTTTCAGGACACAAAATATAGAAAAGAAAATGTAAAGTGAATGTAAAATCAGTTCAGTAATATTATCAAGAAAACTATGTACAGTGTGTTTAATTGCTGGAATTACACTTCAAACACACAATTGCGTTCAGTCGTTCTTTCAGGAAAAATGTTCCGGGGGGCCGGGCATTTAGTATTCCGGAGGGGGGTCACTGCTGGTGCTATTCTATTTATTATTATATTATAGACGTATTATTTTGGTTTCCTCCGAGGGGGCACTCTGAGAGCTCTGGGGAGGCCAGTGTTCCCCCAAAATCATCTCTGGAAGAAGCAGTGATTGCGTTGATCCGTTGTGTTCTTTTGGCTTATATTGAAGTTTATTCTCCCCTTATATAGCCACAATGAAAATAAATCACAAATGGCATGGTTGTGGGGGGAGGATTGTTTATGCTGTAATGTCAGCCCCTCCGAGGAAATGCGTAAGCTCCAATAGGTTCTTTTATTTCGCAGGGCTCAAACTTCCCGGTGGAGGTACATCGCAGGCGCAATTTTCCCTGTTCTTGAGGTAGGGCGCAAATTTCCCAGACGCAAAATTCTCGACACCGTTCGAATGACCTCGGAAGACGATATCTTTTTCAATACTTTTTTTATATTCTTTTACTCGAGATTTCTTCATAGCTTCTTATTAAAATACTTACTAATATATCCTCATTTTATTGTCCTAACCAATCAATATGGGTATGTTGTCAGTAAAATATTTAGATTGATCGAGCCTCTGGTGTGTAACCACAGTATTTCATATCATGCCCCCATTAGAAATCTTGGCTAAACGAACCAATATATGTTGCCAATAAAATAGTTTAGAATGATTGAGCCCCTGGTAAATAACCACAGTATTTCGTGACATACCCCTCCCCCCCTTCCTATTACCATATTCTAGCTACGTGCCTGACTCAGCTAATTCTCTACATTCTTTACCAAGCACACATTTTCTAAAGCGGAAAATGCTCTCTAAATACCTAAGCTCATTATTTTCAGCAGATGCACAAACTGGGTAACATTCTATCTACATGAATGTTATATATGTCGATTACTGGAAACCGCTTCTCGCTATCTATTACCATATTTACTATATAATGATTAACGTTAAAACCGGAAATGGTTGATTTGTACCGCTTCCGGTTTGAATATTACATTCATCAGGGAACTCGATTCTTAACTATTGACTCTGTACATCATGGCCAAAATTGATTGGTAATCCATCAGATAGTTCTTGAGACTGTTTGTTTCACTGACGGACAGAATGAATATATGGCTATAGAGTTTTGATAAACTAAATTCGTTAATGAGTGATGATGGAACAAATATAAGAAAGGGAACCAAGAGTACCACCGGGAAAATTTTCGAACACAAAATTAGCCATCGAAAACCCACATGTCCTGGGTTAGAATACCATAGATGAAAACTCTACCACTGAGTCATCAATCACCCGCTTATTAGTTTTGTTAACTATTATATTAATATAAATTAATGAATGCCTGCTTATGTTAATTATTGAACAATTACATTGTATACTTCGTAAAGTCAAAAATTATAAATTTGTATTTACTGTACATACAATGAGCGCAGAAAGTGTTCGTACACCTATGCTATTGAAACGAGAATGCCTGCGAAAAAGAAACAGAAAATTTAAGAAGTGTAATAACACACACAATATGAATAATGAAAACTAAGCTTTATGAATATATCAATAAAGAACCACAAAGACAAGTTTAATGGTCAGAAAGTAAATAAATTCCGTAGAAAATGTATAGAGTAGACGCAAAAAGTGATCGTACACCTGACGTACGAATACGAAACAAAGATACCACAACTGGGGTTCACTAGTATTCACCTGAGTATACACCTCTGTATAGCATGACGAGTAACAGAATGAGTTTAGTTGTGAATAGGAGTGAAAAAACTGCACGGTGGGCTGTCGAAATGGGAAGCAACCGAACAGAAACAAATGAGGAGACAAGAAAAGTAATTATTAAAGTGCATAAGAAGGGTAAGTCTTTGAGAAAGCAAACCTCAGGGGCAGATCCAGAGGGGGGCGATCGGGGCCATCGCCCCCCCCCCACAAGAGGAAACTTTCTTATTTTATATATAAATAAACCTATCCATAACAAGTTTGGAGCTCTTAAAAGTAGCAGTATTACTGCCGACCGCCCCTTCCCCAGAAGTCCGTCCTGGATCCGCCCCTGTATAGAGTAGCCACAATCGAGTATTTTCCGCTGTATGTTTGGAGTCGTTGTCTTGCTGAACAATAAATTGTTTTCAAGAACCATCTTCTGCGCACTAGTATGGAGATATTCCTTTAATATGTTAATATACACTTTGTGGATCATCACTCCATCGATAAGGTGGAGACGACCCACTCCTGAGGCACTCATACAACCCCAGACGAGCACGGACCCTCCTCCGTGTCTTACTTTAGGGATGAGATTTTGAGGATTCATCTCTGTATTCACCTTGCGCCATACCATACGCCTCCCATTGGACTCGATAAAATTAAATTTACTTTCGTCCGAAAATATGACCCTATTCCAGAAAGAAGCCTGATCCCTTATCTTTATACTCTTTTTCAAACTTTAGTCTCTTTATACGATTTGTCTTGTTCACCCAAAACATTTTCCTGGCTATCCGACCATGATACCCTGCAAATATTCCGCACTGTACTGGCTGATACTTTAACACCGCGTGTTTCCAGATCCGTTGCCAATTGCACAGCACTACTTTTTGGAACCTTTTTTCTTTCCCTAATAATGTAACCTTTAACTTGTTCACTCAACACTCTTGGTCTTCCAGTTCTTTTTATTATTATTATTATTATTTTATTATTTTTTTTTTATGGTTTCGCACAGTGATAGAAACATTATACATCGCAATTATTGTTTGTACTGTCGAACGAGGCCTGTCTGCAAGGTTTGCCAGGGGCGGATCCAGGACGGACTTCTGGGGGGGGGGGGCGGTCGGCGGTAATACTGCTACTTTTAAGAGCTCCAAACTTGTTATGGATGGGTTTATTTATATATAAAATAAGAGTTTCCTCTTGTGATGGGGGGCGATTGCCCCGATCGCCCCCTCTGGATCCGCCCCTGACTCTATAATACCTTGAAACAGCTTCGCACACCTCCCCAATCCCCAGACATGAACCCCATAGAACATCTATGATCTGTTCTGGAGACAAGAATCAGAAGGCACAGCTTGTCTCCTAAAGAAGGCCTAAGAAAAGCTATTCAAGAAGAATGGGACATAATCAGTCTCGAAGCTACAGAACTACGAACTACTACAGGTGAAATCAATGCCACGAAGACTACAGACAATCATTAACGCACAGGGTAATCCCACAAAATATTAAATAACGTAATATACTTTATAAGCATTAATTCAAGCATAAGTGTACGGTGACTTTTTGCGTTTACAAAAAAGGAATTCTCTCTTTTCTTCTGAACAAAACAGTGATTGTGTTTGTTTGGCCTTTCTCTTGTATATAGGAATAAAATGTATGAATGTGTAGTCTTAATTCTGGTTATATATATATTTTCCACCTCCCGTTCTCATGCTAGCTGTTTTCAATATAAAGTATGCACGGTGTACGAACACTTTCTGCGCTCACTGTAGGTATGTTGACAATAAGCGAATGTTATTAGAATATTTGTTGAGATTTATTTTCCTTCACTGCCTTTCGCCTGGTTAAAAAGTAGTTTGCAGTGCTTTGGAGCAGCTGCAGGTGGGAACGCGATAATGTTTGAGACATACCGGCGACTTTTTTGTGTGTGAAAATAAGACCTTTCTCATAAAGTAGTAAATAACTGCAGTAGCAATTGTCTACGTAAATGATAAAGACATATCCAACTACAAGAAATTAATACAGTATATATAGCCTATTCATTATTGTGTTTCTCTTTTAACAGCTACTAGCTAAGGATGGCCAATCCCAGAATTTTTACTTTCCGGAATCCGGAAAGTAAAATCGGAAAAATTCATGATCTCGGAAAAATTCCGATTTTTTCTAAATTCGGATTTTTTCCGAATGTCGGATTTTTTCCGAAATCCGGAATTTTTCCGAATTCCGGATTTTTTTCTGAATTCCGGAATTTTTCTGAATTCCGGAATTTTTCCGAAATCCGGAATTTTTCCGAATTCCGGAATTTTTCTGAATTCCGGAATTTTTCCGAAATCCGGAATTTTTCCGAATTCCGGAAAGTAAATTTTCCGATTCCGGAAAACAAAATTTCCGGAATCCGGATTCCGGAAAATTTTGGCCATCCCTAATATATATATATATATATATATATATATATATATATATATATATATATATTAAATTTTATTGTTCAATATATTATGAATAGCTGCGAGATTATTTGATTTTGTTCAGTCTATCACGGACATCTGTTTAATAAATAAATAAATAAATAAATAAAAATTGACGTGACATAATCTAAAATTCCGCTGAGGTACTAGCATTTAAATCACTTTCTTTGATGACCCCCCCCCCCCACCAAAAAAGAAAAAAAAATACGTGCCAGAGATGCCATTGATTCCCGTATTGTAAATCGTTAATCAGTACTTTCGTGATTGGAAATTGGGGATTAGCGAGATTTGCGTCATTTCTGCCTTATTTCTAGATCTAAAAATTCTAGGTGCTATACTTTATTATTATTATTATTATTTTTTTTCCTGTTAAAAAGCCCAAATTGTTTGTATTGCAAAGAAAACTACGTAAGCCCTCCTAAGTGTGTTTTGATTGCTTCTCTTTTGCGTGCAACGACCTTTGTGCACCTTTTGTCAATGTACCGTACCGGTATTTATTCGTGTATGCCGCGCACCTTTTCTGTGCAAAACGGTGCGCGGCATACACGAGAAAATGTAGAATTGACTGAGCCACCAAGCATTTAAAAGCACGGCGAGTTTTTATTAACCTAATACTGGAATAGTGTGAGTAATTTTACAAGAGTAGAAAAGTTTTAATATAAAATGAAAAGTTACAGCTCATCTTTCCTCTTACATCTACATGATCGGCCGATCACAAAAATACCGTACATGTACTACCATGTATTGCCCAAGTCTTCCACCATGCACTAATTTCCAATAAGGATCAATGGATGGCTATTGCAACTGATGACAATTGACTAGCTTGCAGCGTACTTGGAAATTCTTACTATGGCCACTTTTGGCGCTCGGGCATCCTTTTGTAAATTCATGGCACTAGTGGTATTTGAAGCCCAGTCGTATTTGTTATTCTATGAAGCAGGTACTATTAATTCAAGTACCCCGTGTTACGTTTGTGAGTACTGATATATCATACATGGAAGTCTGTGATTTGTGTGGTTTTACGTGCTGTTGTTAAGAACATAAACATGTGTGCCGCGAGGAAGATAAGATCATTTACAGCGGGAGAAAAACAGAAGCTGAAGCTGATGGGAGTCGTGTCGTTGGTAGAAAATATGGTGTATCTGAATCGAGCATTCGGGATTGGAGAAAAAATAAAAACAAGCTTGAAAACTGTACGCGTGATCGTATGGCTTTTCGAGGTAAAAAGGCAAAATACCCTGCCCTAGAAGAGCAGTTGAGTAACTTTATAATGAGCAAAAGACAATTTGGGTACGCAGTGTCAACAGAAATGTGCCAATTGAAAGTCATTAAAATTTCCAGGGAAATGGGCATAAATCCAGAAGACTTCAAAGCCAGCAGAGGATGGATACAACGTTTTTTCAAAAGACATGGTCTCTCACTCAAACGGAAAACAACAATCGCTCAGCGTTTGCGAGAGACATACGAGGAAAAAGTGATCCAGTTCCAGCGCCACGTTATCAGACTTCGGAATGAAAATTCCTATTCATTAGAACAAATCGGCAATGCGGAACAAACACCTGTGTTTTTTGATATGCCACTTGATGTTACTGTGCCGATTAAGGGACAAAGAACAGCCTCCATTGTAACAAGCGGTAACGAGAAGCAGTATTGTACTGTTATGCTTTGTATATTGGCTGATGGCAAGAAACTCCCGCCCTTTGTTGTGTTGCAAAAGAAAAAGCACTGCCAAAAGGAATGAATTTTCCCAGCGGAATTATTGTAAGAGCACAGGAAAAAGGATGGATGGATAAGGAGTTGGTAGTAGACTGGCTGCAGTGTGTTTGGGAGAGACGTCGTAGTGCTCTCCATCGTTTGCCTTCTATGTTGGTTCTTGATGGTTTTCGTGGACACTTAACTGATGTGATTAAGAAACGTCTTCAGAAAGAGAACACAGATTTGGTTGTTGTTCCCGGTGGATGTACATCTCTACTGCAACCTTTGGATGTATGCTTCAACCGGCCTTTCAAGAACCACTTGCGGCGACTGTACACTTAATGGATGGCGACTGCAGTACACGAAACTACGCCAACTGGCCGAATTAAGAAACCTGCACTTCGCCTTTTGTGCGAATGGATTATTGAAGCATGGAATTCAATTCCAGAGAATCTTGTCGTCCGCAGCTTTAAAAAGTGCTGCATTTCCAATGCCAGCGATGGGAGCGAAGACTTTATTCAGTCCGATGGTGATATGTGCTCCAGCTCCGCGGGAGACGACGGCGACGAAGAAAGCTAGGCACGGGAGTGATTTCTGTTAATAATCACAGTATTGTTGGATTCTCTCTGTGTATAACGATTTTAATGATTAAAAGTAGGATGAAAAATACACTGTACCGTTTTTTGAGAAAATTCATGTGCGCTGCTTACACGAGTTTTTTAATTTTAACGTTCCAGAAATGGGGGGGGGGACATACCACGCGTAAATACGATATTTAAGTTTTTGCACTTTCTTTTATTTAAATGTTCGTATTCCACATTTTATACTTGAACATTTTCACGATTAGGGTCGAAATTTAAGGTTGCAAAATCTAATATATATATATGTATATATATATATATTGAATGATTTTCGTTTCTGTTTTTTTTTTTTTTTTCGTAAATATGTCTCATACAATGTAACAAATGTACTCCCATGCGCAAAAAATATTGCGCGTATACTGTAACTCACAATTTTTCGCAATTATTTCATTTTCCATATGTTTATTGGTAAAATTCAGTTATTAGTACGTGGAGATAGTAGAAAGCAATCCATCTAAGGAGATATTTCCAAAAAATATAATAAAATAATAAAAATATAAGCAAAAAACAAAATTATGTTCGGTTTTGTAAATACTGGCAATAATGTTTTCGAGGGAATTTTTGGAGTAGCACAGCACGATTGCAGAGGGAATAACAAGATTAGTAGGAGAAGACCTGAACCAAGGAATGGAAATTGGAGTAAAATATTGCATTTATTGGCTTAAATCTAGGGTGTAAATTGTCTGCCAAATATAAATTAGCTTCTGTAAGCAAGATGTTATGCGAAAATATATAAACAAAGAGAAAAACTGTTGTCTTAAGTTTGGAAGTGACATGCTCTATACCCATGAGCATTTATTTCTTAAGAAAAAGATAGGCAACAAAAGAAAATCTGTGTGGTCAAGTGGGTAGAGTGACGGACTAGTAATTCTTATATTGTTTTGACACCAGATCGAATCCCATCCGGTCCTGTTCAATTTTTTTTCTTTACAAAACATTGTAGAAAGTGTATAATTTTTATGTTAATAAGAAACGAAATAATATAATAATGAAATAACTTTTTGTTTTTCTGATGACGTATTTTTTCAGAATTAGCTTACTATTTATTACTAATAGCGATTGTTTTTAGTTTATGGTATGGTATGCTTAACCGTTCCCTCTCCGCTTTTACACAGCTTCAACTCACTGCGAGTGTCTGTGAGTCAGGAACAGGAAAAAACAAAACAAGAGCAACCTGCAGCTTTACACACAGCGTGAGGAACACAGTCACAGCGATAGCTCGTTGTCATGAACAAAAAAACTGTTCTAGTGTTTCTGTGTGTGTGTTTCTTTTTAAAGTATTGACTCTCTCTCTCTCTCCTTTTGTTTCATATCCACAAGTGCAACGAATGCAAGTCTGTGTGAAAAATAAAATCAAGAGTGCTTTCTTTAAACAAAACTAAATTTTACAGCTCTCTTTGTGAGGAACGCGAATGCTTCCAAAAGATGCCATGAATCTATATATATAAAAGAGAACGCACAAAATCCTTTGTCCGCTCATCACGCTAATACGGCTGAACCGATTTCTTTCATTTTTGGGGGGTTGTTAGGATTTGGACCCTAGATGGTTTTTATCATATCACTTTAATTTTCAATTAACAGTGTCTTGAGATAATTGACCAATCAGGTGTCAATACGTACAAAAAATCCTTTGTCCGCTCATCACGCTAATACGGCTGAACCGATTTCTTTCATTTTTGGGGGGTTGTTAGGATGTGGACCCTAGATGGTTTTTATCATATCACTTTAATTTTCAATTACCAGTGTCTTGAGATAATTGACCATTCAGGTGTCCATACGTACAAATCCTTTGTTATTAGTTCATCATAGGTATAAAAATAAACGTATTTATATGCAACCCGCATGACCCTGTGACTCGGCGGGTTAACATAACTGACAGGCGCTATAAATCACTTGAAAGCGAAAAAGTAAAAATTATCTAAGTAACAAAGTTTATTGCGTTCCGGGATGACCGCAGCGAAGCGGGGCGGGTTGGGGTGACCGCAGCGAAGCGGGGCGGGTTAACATAAATGACAGGCGCTATAATGTTAACATTTACTGCAATTGAATTACTATGGGACCGAAATACCATTGTTGCACCAAAGCGCGAGCGCGTGCAAGTATATCTAATTGTTGCATTGTTGATCATTACGATTCACACATTTCATAATTCTCTCTCTGTTTCAACTTAATTTTTACGTTTTTAGTCACCTAAATGCATGCTTTTCAACCATCTATATATATAAAAGAGAACGCACAAAATCCTTTGTCCGCTCATCACGCTAATACGGCTGAACCGATTTCTTTCATTTTTGGGGGGTTGTTAGGATTTGGACCCTAGATGGTTTTTATCATATCACTTTAATTTTCAATTACCAGTGTCTTGAGATAATTGACCAATCAGGTGTGAATACGTACAAAAAATCCTTTGTCCGCTCATCACGCTAATACGGCTGAACCGATTTCTTTCATTTTTGGGGGGTTGTTAGGATGTGGACCCTAGATGGTTTTTATCATATCACTTTAATTTTCAATTACCAGTGTCTTGAGATAATTGACCATTCAGGTGTCCATACGTACAAATCCTTTGTTATTAGTTCATCATAGGTATAAAAATAAACGTATTTATATGCAACCCGCATGACCCTGTGACTCGGCGGGTTAACATAACTGACAGGCGCTATAAATCACTTGAAAGCGAAAAAGTAAAAATTATCTAAGTAACAAAGTTTATTGCGTTCCGGGATGACCGCAGCGAAGCGGGGCGGGTTGGGGTGACCGCAGCGAAGCGGGGCGGGTTAACATAAATGACAGGCGATATAATGTTAACATTAGTGCAATCTTCTATGGTTTTTATCATATCACTTGAAAGCGAAAAAGTAAAAATTATCTAAGTAACAAAGTTTATTGCGTTCCGGGGTGACCGCAGCGAAGCGGGGTGAACGCTGCTAGTATTAACTATAATCGTACCGAATTATACAGTAGCATGAAAAACTGATAATAAAATGATGTAACATGCATAAGCTTTTTTTTTTCTAGAGTAACCACACATTAAACATAACAAATTAAATTTTTGGGATTACAAATTATCACAGTACGTGTCGGTGTAGGCCTATTCGTTTTCACATTCGAGCGACGAAGGAAGAAAGTGTGGTGATAGTTATAAAAACCGAATACTAGATTTCAATAAATTCAAGTTACATGGCTCCTACATATCGAAAAAAATGATTTTTCGATGTCTGTCCATCTATTTGTCTCTCGGTTCATCACGCTTTTACACGCACTCAAATAGAGGCCATACTGTTCAATGTATCTGCACCGAATTCTAGACATAACGTTTTAATAACATAATATCTTTCGAATTTTATGTCCTTCGACACCTAAAAGCAAGGGTAATTTACTGAAGGATTTAAATTTAAAATAATTCAATTTTCTCAAATAAAAAAAAGCTGTGACGATTATATTTACTTTTGATAAATATATATTTTATTAACAAATCTCCACCACATATGAATAATTTTTCTGAAAAAATATATATGGTGTAATTTACTGTATGGTATGCGTTCTTTGTGCACAATTTTCTCAACCACATTTCATAAATAAACGTATCATTAATTACCTAACAATATGACAACTCGTTCGAAGGAGTAGCTTAATCTTAGGGTGAGCTTTCCCCCGATGGTTTTCCCATTAACGCCTCAGGCAATTTTGTTCATATTTCGTAAAGAAATATTTCATTAATAAACTAACATAGAGCATAAATAGTTTATTCCGATAACATACAGAAGAAGTGGTTTTCTCAAGGGTTGATTTTTTTTGGACAATTGTCTCAGTAATAACTGAGACAAATTTGTTCTAATTTCAGTAAAAATATTTTCTGTAATAATCTTACAATATGGTATAACTCGCTTGTTCCGAAAAGAAAAATCCAAAAGAGATAGTTTACTTTGACAGTGAAATTTTTCTCGATGATTTGCTTAAAAATTACTCGATATACTGTCAAAAGTACAGATAGAAGAGTTTACCTTTGGGGGTAAGCTTTTCCCGATGACCTACCTAAAAACAACTCAGGAGATGTTTGTTGTTCATATTTTATAAATACGTGTTACATAAATAACCTAGCTATATGGTATAATTCCCTCATCCGGAAAATCTAGAAATGGTATATTACTTTTGACAGTAAGTTTTACCCTGCGATTTTCTCAAGAACGACTCAGGCGATTGTGTTCGTATTTCATAAATAAATGTTTTATGAAAACACTAACAATATAGCATAGCTCGTTTGTACTGAAAAGATCCACAAGGGATAATTTATTCTTGGGGATGACTTTTTGCATAATTTCCTCAGAAATTACTCAGACGCTTTTGCTTATAGTTCACATACAATTATATCCTTTATAATTCTAATATATGGATCAAGTTATTTCTAACGGAAATATGACCAATGGGTACTTTACTTTTGGGCCTGAAGTTTCTTCTAGCAAAGTTTTCCAAAACATTATTTTATTCGCAATTTCCCAAATAAATGTTTCAATAACAGTTGCAGCCTAACGTAAGTCAGTGTAAAAAATTCGAGCGAGAAAGTACAGTGCGTTTACTCCGTACCCTTTCTTAAATATATTTTTAAATGTTACACCTAATCACAATTTTCCGAACAAAATCGAAACTTCTTTTTAAATGTGCCTTGTTGTGGTCAAATGGTTCAAGTGCATTGGTTCTGGATTAGATTTCCAGTGAGAGCTAGTGTATCTTCATCCAAGAGATGTGACACGTTGGTGCAAAGAAGAAAGTGTTTAAATAAGCCTAACCAAGCTAATCAACAAAAGAAATAATACAAGTTACGAAATTATCGTAGAAACGTTGTTAATATTGGGTAGGTTCGACTGGAATGTCCAAACAATTGTCAATTCCAAAGGTCTTTGTTTTCGTCCGGCGGGAGCTCATGTGGTTCGGATTTCACGTTAATCAGTAGGTCCACGTCTCATATAGCCTCGCTGCTGAAAGGGACGATAAACTCAAAATCACATCACACATCTTTGTTTTCGCCTTTGTTTTAGCTCATAAATGTCTCAGTCATAAGCTCTTTAGTGGTTAGCGTACGCGCCTTTGGCGTGGAAGACCCGGCTTCGATTCCTGGCGAGAGCTCACGTGGTTCGGAGTCCACGTTAATCAGTAGGCCGACGTCTCATATAGCTTCGTTGCTGAACGAGACGTTAAACTCAAACTCAATGTCTTTGTTCATAAATGTCTTTATGTATGGTTTTGCATATACGTGGCATGGACATTAAATTTTGATTTCTACGCCATATGTATCTAATTACATACACACCTATAGAACGAACACAACAAACTTGGAATATCTACATTGTTTGCGTATGGAAAATAATCACGCTCTACTGTACAGGACAGCCGTGTGTATGGAATTCCATACACATGGCAATCAACGTATTAAGAAATGTATAATAATAAGAATTATTAATAATAATAATAATAATAATAATAATAATAATAATAAACAGAAAACGATACGATCACTTACACAATTTATAAATATAAGTTAACATTTAATAAGCATATAACTGCAATGGAATTAAGTTGTTTCTCTCTCTCCCTGAACGCTACAGCCCTTATTGTTCTAAGGCGTAGAAGAGAACTTGTGGCACCCACGATTTGGGGCGGTGTGTGGTCACAACTTGGTATCCCTTTGTTGTTAGTCCTAGCTTTCTAGACGGATGCAGTTATTACCGGTAGAATATACAAGCAAATAGACTTTTGTATTACTATTAAAGTAAATAATTACACTCATTCCTTCAATGTGATACTTGTGGTTGCTTAACCGTATACAGACAGCTGATCCATGAAAAAATTGTTAATAATAATAATAATAATAATAAATAACAGGAAGTCGACAAATATTCTTGCAAATAATAGGAAAAAGTTTGCGTCACACTGTTCACTTTGCTGGACACACCAGTGTGGCGCGTTATACCGATTGTGGCACACTGGAATATAGGGTATGTTTTTTTTTTTTTTTTTTTCAACTATTCCAACTGCTTCAATTGAAATGGATCTATAATAATAAGAGAATGAATTTAGTCTTCTTACCCTTCAATTTAGAAATAAGGTTCGCGAGAATTTCATAAAAGAATAATATACTCAGAATTGTATATAGTAGTTTGTTTTATTCGAAGTTACATACCGGTACTTCCTGCAACTGTTTTTTGATTGAAATGATTTGAAATGAAATTTTTAAGTTTTACGTCCCACGATTATGCCGGATAGGCTAAAAGAGACAGTGATGATAAGAAATGAATGAAATGGTGGAATGAAAAAAGTGGGATAAAACGGGAGAACCTCGAGAAAACCCACGCACACAGTGTTTGTCCAGCACAAGGTACACTTGGCGCGAGCATAGATCGAACCAAGGACTCCATGCACCAAAGGTGAACGCTCTACCACTGAAATACCGTGGTCTCTGAAATTACTTATGGAACTACCGAGAACTATGCTGTAATATTTGAATGTGCTCCAAGTTTACAATAATTAGTTTAGTTAAATTCATTATTAACAATTAAATAATTGCATTCATTATTAACAGGTAAATGCTGCTGATGCAAAGACTTAAATCTAGCGATACCGCGAGCGTAAGTATTAAACAGAGGGATTTTAAAGAGCCCCCTGAGCTGGGGGCCCTGGGCTCCATTGGCTCTGCCCTTAATCCGCTAATGCCTATAGATTATAAATTAAAGGGGACGGGCCGGGTCCGTTCTAAAAATTCCGGCCCGTGCAGACCTCTAGCTCCTGTGCTATCTGAAAATACTTATATGCTATATGCTTATATGCTATCTGAAAATACAGTAGAGTTTCGCTTATCCGACATAAAACAGGCAGGCAGAACGCCGGATAATATGGATGTGTTAAGGAAAGACCTATAAAAAGTCAAACTATGATATAATTTTACACATTACGCATCTAATTATCATCTTTGCAAGAAACAAATATAATGCATTGACTCAGTGATATCCAGCGTGAGGTCCTGGAAGCTGTCCCTTACCAAACCTCAAGCACTTTTTAATAAACCTACTTTTTCCCTTTTGAGGTTTTTTTTTTTTAATGTCAGATTACTTTGAGTCAGTGTCCAAACTGTGGACAATGCGTTGTTGTTATAATTCTAACAAGTAACACTTCCCAAGTGTAACACTCCGATTTTGATAAAATTTGGCAGGTAGATACTATACATAAAATAAACAAATAAGTGCTTTTTTATTTTTTTATTTTATTTTATTTATTTATTATTATTATTATTATTATTTTTTTTTTTTTTTTTTTTTTTGCTGAAAAACGGTTTTAGGAGGCAAAAGCCCTCACCCAAAATTTGAAAGTTGACGCTCGAAAGGCAAAAACAAGTGGACCAAATTGAACGAAATTGTGAACAGATATTGCGGACATAAAATTAGGGAATACGTGTTTTGTATTTTCCTGGAAAAAACGGTTAGGTGGGGCACAGATCCCTCCAAACCTTTGATCATGAAATATCAAAAGTGCTAATAACAGTATGTCAGAAGTGCCTAAATTTACATGAAGAATTGGAACAAAACTTTGTGTTAGGACAATAAGCAAAAAATAAACAAATTCGGCTTTTTTATTTCCTGCGAAAAGACGGTTTTAGAGGACAAAAGGTCCCCCCCCCCCCATGAATTTTGAAATTTGACGCAAGAAAGGCAAGAAAAAATGTACCGAACTGAATGAAATTGTTCACAAATGTTGTAGAGGTAAGATGAGGAAACACGTGCTTCGTATTTTCCTGAAAAGAGAAAAAAAACTTTTGAGTGGACCGAGGCGTTGAGTGTCGGAAGGATTAGACCGAAGCGAATGAAATTGTCTGTAGATATTGGATATGAAAAATAAAGCCTCTCGTGTTTCACAAGTGTCTCCATCAGATTTCTTCAAATTTGGCAGATCAACAACAAGCACAAACAGTATAGCGTATTTTGTAGTATTTCACGAGGCAACTTTAACCCTTACAATGTTTTTCCGCATAAACAAAAACACGTGTCGATTAATTTCCTGTTTGCTGTTGATGTGCCAAAATTGATAGGGACATCTTTAAAACACGAAAGTCCTTATTTTACATACAGTCTATACAATATCTACACACAATTTCATTTGCTTCGGTCCACTCCTTCCTGCACTTTTACGGTAATATTAACTTTTTTTTGGAGGGGCTCTAGGCCCCAACACTGTTTTTTCATACAAATTAAAATGCATTTCATTTATTGTTTTGCAAATTGTCCCTATACAAAGTTTCGTTGCAATTCTCCATACTCTTTAGGAACTTCTGACGTATACATACTTATTTGCACTTTTGATATTTCCTAATCAACAGCTTAGAAGGTCCGAGCCCCACTCAATCGCTTTTTTCCAGGAAAATACGAAACACAATTACCTCAATTTACGTCTAGAATATCTGTGCACGATTTCAAAATTTGGGGGGGGGGGGAATTCTGCCCCCTAAAACCAATTTTTCGCAGAAAATAAACCTTTTTTTTGCGTATTGTCCCTACACAATGTGTCGTTCCAATTCTTCATGTCCTTTAAGCACTTCTGACATTGTTTTGGAGGGGTCTGTGTCCCACCGAAACGTGTTTTTTTTTTTTTTTTTTTTTTTTTTTTTTTTTTTTTTTTTTTTTTTTCAGGAAAATACGGAACCCATACTCCCTCATTTTTCGTCTACAATATCTGTGCACAATTTCATTCATTTCGGTTCACTTCTTCTTGCCTTTCGGGCGTCAACTTTCATCATTTTGGATAGGGGATTTTGTCCCCTGAAACAGGCATTCGTTTAGTTTTTGCGTATTGTCCATACACAAAGTGTCATCGGAATTCTTCGTCCTTTACACACATCAGACATATTGTTACTAGCACTTTTGATATTTCATGATCAAAGGTTTGGAGGGGTCTGCGTCCCACCTAACCGTTTTTTCCAGGAAAATACAAAACACGTATTCCTTCATTTTACGTCTGCCATATCTGTGCACAATTTCGTACACTTTGGTCCACTTGTTTTTGTCTTTCGGGCGTCAACTTTCAAAAATCGGAGTGTTACACTTGGGAAGTGTTACTTGTAAGAATATACCGTAATGCCATTGATACCAGGTGGAATTAAAGAACACTTTTAAATGGGATTACAATTTCGTTTCCGGTCTGTTTATAACATTACTGTATTAGAACGATACACTCATTGCCATTTGCTATTTTTGTTATGTGATATACGTAGCAGACAGTTTTCCTTACATGTCTCTAGAAAATATTTTTTGATTTCGTGTGAGTTAGAATTAAGTTTGACCGGTTCATAAATGACAAGTAAGAAACGTTTAAGAGAAATACAGAACTGTTGCATTATTATTATTATTATTATTATTATTATTATTATTATTATTATTATTATTATTATTGATATTTTTGAAACATTAGAATTACGTGCTTACGAGGATTCGTGTCGGGTCCCCTCCGAAAAGAAAAGCTGGATATGTGCCTGCACTGAATGATAGACGTATGAGTCAAGGTATAGACGAGCGTGCTAGGCGATCGAGTCCGGAGCATCAAAAACAGACTAAGACCACAACTTGCAGTTCTTCTTGCCGATTGATGCTGCTTTTTACGTGCTATGATATGTCGGATAATAATGTGAAATAAAGAAGGTCAAGACCATGGCGTATTGGTGTTTCATGCACCTAAACCTGTAAAATATTTGTGCCGAAAACATCTTTCACTCACTAGCTAAATTTGAGGGTATGATCGCTCATCTTGCCTTATAAAGTATAGTCTTATAAAGAATACATATAGCACAATAAAAACCTTAAGACCAAATTCAATGATTTTCTATAGTTTTCTTTTTTAATAACGGGAAACATTCATTTCATCACGATAAATCACGTTTGATACTAAGATATCTGTTTCTGACTATATATATTTTTCATACTTTATTGGAGATATTTTTTTTTCAAGAAAAGAGGATGATAAAGGAAGCTATACAACACCATAAACTGAAAGCAATCGGTATTACTAATAGTACACTAATTCTAAATAAATACGTCATCAGAGGAAACAAAAAGTTATTTCCTAATTGTATTGTTTCAGTTTTATCAACATAAAAATTATACACTTTCTACAATGTTTTGTAAAGAAAAAAATTGAACAGGACCGGATGGGATTCGATCTGGTGTCAAAACAGTATAAGAATTACTAGTCCGTCACACTACCCACTTGACCACACAGATTTTCTCTTGTTGCCTATCTTTTTCTTAAGAAATAATGCTCATGGGTATAGAGCATGTCACTTCCAAACTTAAGACAACAGTTTTTCTCTTTGTTTATATATTTTCGCATAACATCTTGCTTACAGAAGCTAATTTATATTTGGCAGACAATTTACACCCTAGATTTAAGCCAATAAATGCAATATTTTACTCCAATTTCCATTCCTTGGTTCAGGTCTTCTCCTACTAATCTTGTTATTCCCTCTGCAATCGTGCTGTGCTACTCCAAAAATTCCCTCGAAAACATTATTGCCAGTATACACAAAACCGAACATAATTTTGTTTTTTGCTTATATTTTTATTATTTTATTATATTTTTTGGAAATATCTCCTTAGATGGATTGCTTTCTATTATCTCCACTTACTAATAACAAAATTTTACCCATAAACATATGGAAAATGAAATAATTGCGAAAAATCGTGAGTTACAGTATACGCGCAATTTTTTTTGCGCATGGGAGTACCTTGTGCAGGGCAGCAGAAGAACGTTTATATTTTCTAAAATACATGACAAAGTTTCCAAACCCTTTAGATTTACTGTGCCATTACCGTAACGCTTTTCCAAATTTTGTTTTATTCTATATTTTTCCCTATTTAAAAGGCAGTATTATGTTACAAATGGACAAACCAACTTGTAAAAATATTTTGCAATAACAACTTAAAAGTATTAGTAATTGTTAGTAGTTTATTCAAGCAAAAAATACATTATTGTGACGGTAATGATGTAAATTTGGCGGTAATGGCTAATGGCAATTACAGGAATAAATTTAAAAGAATACAGTGATATAAGAGGTTGGTGCAGTAATGGTGTAACCCACGGATAAAATTAGTTGCTATTTTTGTATTAACTTCATTATAGCATTTATAAAAGCAAACATTTTTCTACTTTTCTCAGGTACCAGAATGTTTAGGCATAAAAATGCTATAATGAAGTGACAAAAAATACAAAAACAGTAGGAAATTTTATTTGTGTTACACCCTTTCTGTACCAAGGCCCTACTAATACAGTTAGTGAATAATAATACAAAATATGAGCGAAGATACATAGGTAACACATGTACGCAATGATACCTGCTTGCGAGAAGCACCAAAATGCATCTGCTGTGTATCTTCAGAACATTTACACTAATAATTCTCGGAGAAATTAACGTGGAGTACACATTCTGTCTGTGTAAGTCTAACGTTAAGGAACGTAACAAAATTTCGCGCAACGATAATAATCACTATGGTAGTGAACGTATTCTAGAAAATTTTGGATAGGTGGCAGGTCGAAACGAGTGAAGGAAGAAACTGGTTTAAAAGATTTACAAAACAGACGCTAAATGTCTCAGTTGTACATTTTCTTCAGCATAATTCTGTGTCACGGTCGTGACTATGAGAAAACATAACTCGTCTGTAGACAAAGGCGGTAACTCATCTGTAACGGTAAAATACTTCAGACCGCCATGCGTCTGATGCCATGCAAAGAATACAAGACACGCTGTTTCGGATGCAATGTTACGAAACCAAAGACATTTAAGAACGAATGGGTAACTAGTAACGGTAGTGACAGTAAAAGCTAAAGCACCACTTTTGTCTCAAAAATGTCATCTTAACTGAAGAGAAAAGAAAAGTGCAATTATGCATTTGTATAAATGGGTTCATGTTCTCTAAAGACGTAAAGGAACAAATAAACTTCCCCATATGTAAATACTATAGAATATAATGAAGTTCACGTACATGTTGCGGGGTAGTGACATTTACGAATAAAAGAATTAATTTTGAAAAAAAGTAAAAATCAATAACTCAAACTTAAGCATGGACAGTAAAAATGAAATGAAATCTTTAAGTTTTACGTCCCACGCTTATGCCGGTTAGGCTAAAGGAGACGGTGATGATGAGAGATGAGTGAAATGGTGGAATTAAGAAAGTGGGAGGAAACGGGAGAACCCCGAGAAAACCCACGAGCACGGTGTTTGTCCACCACAAAGTTCACTTGGCGGGGGCTGGGATCGAACCCGGGACCCCAAGCGCCAGAGGTGAACGCTCTACCACTGAGCCACCGCGCCCCTCTAGCATGGACAGTAAATTGGTGTGACATTAGCTACTTATGTACTCGAAAAGCAAATTATATTTCTATTTAGAAAAGGAGATTTTTGTAAGGGGCAGGGTTGGCTGGTTTAAATCAGTTGTTCTTTTTAAAAAAAAAAACTGGTTTAAACCAAAAAACGAAAAGTGTTCGTAAAATCTTGAACACACATTTGTGGGTTATCACGTTTCACTCCCGTATATTATTCGTATTATATTTAGACATTATTCCCCATTCATTACTCAAAGAGATTATACTACGAAAGCAACTAATATATATAATGTGTGTGGGTGTGTAAGTTTATGAATGTTTCTTTTGTGTTTTTTATTGTTTGTTTTTATTGTTATGCAATTGCAATGAAAGAAAAATACTAATAATTGTTTCGTTTTAATAATGTTTACTATTGATAAAATACATTGAAATGCTGTACTTTTTTAAAGGGGTGGGGTCATACAAACCCCATGAGAGGCATTTATTGAAATCAGAAGTGTCTTTCGTATCTATTTATGTATAAATGGGTCAGAACCAAAGTGGACTCAATTAGTCCGTATTTTTATTCACTTTTCTTACTGATATGCAAATTTTTTTTTTTTTTTTTTTTTTAATTATTATTTGGACTAATAAAAGTCGTAGTAAACTAACTTGGACTAAATTAGTTCTAGTTCTTCTGTACTCTGCACTATGTTGAAATTGTCCATATGAAATTCTGTATAATGGTTTCCCATATGCAACTGTTTATCTTTTTGTCCTTCTGAAATGACTCTTGACAATTATATTAACAAGTATGTAAAGATCAGTACAACGTAATTTTATCAGGAGTACTTCGTGAGTGAGTCGGCATACATAACGCACTTGTGGCCAATTAGTCCCGGTTTCCAGTTCAAATGGAAGACAATTTCTCTCAGATGTAAGCGAGAAGCGGTTTGGATTCCGCTTTAAGTGTATGTAACCCCGTCCAGCATAACCCGATTGTTGCATAATAACACCAAGGCGAAACAAACTTATTTCTGCCCATAACTAACTAACTAACTCTATGGCCTATGGAACCCGCCGTATTTCTGCCCATATGTGATACAAATACAAATACAAACCAAAACACTGTTTTTTTTTCAATAAAAAACATGGTTTTTGCCAACCCTGGTAAGGGACATCAATTTTGACCCTAATCGTAATTTTGGCCCACTTATCGTAATTAAACAAGGAAAATCGAACGCGTGCAGCTTCACAGTACTTCAGTGCATTCCAACTGGCTAAGCTATTGAGTAGGAAGTAAACATAGATGGCAACATCGAATTGACCAGTGAGTATTGTTGAGTGCTTTTGTACATACAGCTGTTTACTTAGTGACCAGATGAGTTGAATTTAGCGTACCTTTCAGCAGGAAGACTACCGGTATATGGGACGTAGACCTGCAGTTTAACATGGGATGTAGAGCACTTGAACTCCCACCGGCAACAGAACCCGGGTCTCTCGCGCCGAAAGGATGTATGCTAACCATATAATCACAAACGTTAGTGAGCGAAGATGCAGCCTCACTGAAAAAAAAAGTTAAATGGTATATGTTTTACCAGTTTTATGGACTTGTGGTGTAATAACATGTTCTGGGACTTATTTTAGGTAAACTTCCTTACACAGTGAATTTTGAGTCTTTATATGATGTAATTTCTTTTAGTACTGTTTGTATCAACATTTAAATTATTATTTTTTTTTTAATTTTGATTTTTTTTTTTTTTTTTGTACTTTTTAACCAAGAGTTTGCACCTTTTAAGCCAAAATGCTATACCTAAAATTCCTAGTTCTGTTTATTACTTTGGTTAGAGGTGGGGTCTACTTTTGTAATTGGCACGGTTTTAACGGAATATTACGAAACTAGTTACGTAAGTTTTGTGTTGAGTTCTCAATTTTACGTATTAAATAATGTTAAATAACTTGTAGACATAATATTGTTGTTGCCATATAGTAGTGTACATTTTTGAGATGTTCGGGGTGCTTTGCCCTCTCAGTTGTTATTTATAAGTTATATGTAGCTTTCCTTACCTTGTGTTTTAATAATCTGTCTTTCGAGCACAGCTACACTTGTTCGTCTTGAAAGAAATTGAGCGGCTTGTTTTCGAGTGTATAACCCTGATCGTTCAATCAATCAGAAATTACAGTGGATTCTACTGTTATTCTTACGGTCATTATTTTGAATAGTATTTCTTTATTGCAGTATTTCACTGATTGACAATATGCTAAGTGTCAAGAAATGTGCTTTTCATTGTTTTAAAGACAACTTCCTTCCCAAATAGTTTCTTACTTGGGCTAATCCATATGAAGTAGTCCAGAGCAGGTTGCTCGACCATCTCCAAAAATTATAAAAAGTGGAGTGTGATGAACCTTGTGTATGAGAAGGTCAATAACACGAGGCACGTTTTCGAAGGTACAATTGTTCCTGAATGGCGGCCATCTTTGTTGTCGGCGGAGTGCCATTTTCTGCAGTTGCAAGCGTTTGCGAAAACCACATTTGCTCAGACTTACTAATCAGAGGAACATGAAACAAAAACGAGTTCAGAATTTATGGTGTGAATACTAGGGCATGTACACATTCTTCAGAACCATTCACAGCTATGATACGACTGTTGCCACAGAGTTAGGATGTTCGAAAGTTGGAGTTTCATTTTTATGGCACTTTTGGGGCTTAATATCTCAGAGATGGCAAACTGCTAAAAATTGCTGGTGCAGCCACAAATCAGTTCTGTATGTTAATAACCTATTACAAAAAAATCATGACTGATATTACATGGAGAACAAAGTTCGGACAATGTTAAGAAAGCACGTGCGTGACGATGGTATTCAGTTTATTAGTACTGACCGAGCAACAAAGCAGTACGAAAAACAGAATTAGTTCTCAGTGTGTTACGGACACACATTTGGCAACAGGAAACTCCTGAAATTCGTCACTTGTTGTAACATAACATCGTAAGGTATGTTCAGAAATGGGGGTAAAACGATGGAAGCTTCTTGTGTCTGGAATGGACTGACAGCTCGCAAATCGTTCTTTCAGTCCATCTTCATGTTGAAACACGACTTCAGTGGAAACAAAGACATACGTGATCCCCTTGATGTGTTATAAACAAAACTGAAACATATCGTAAGGTATAAGGATCTGATCAGTAACTGGGCTCTGCAAACTAGCCCTTGCAACTTCTTTCTTCGCCACACCAACACCATCATGCAGTTTTACCGTGTGACGTAGCAAAGAAATGCCATTCGGCTTCGAGCCCAAAGTCTGCTTGATGGTGACACAGATTGACAAAGTTGTTCTTGTTCTTGTACAGTCCGCGGCTTAGAAATTGTTACAAAAATTCTAAGTCCAAATTAATAATAAACTCTTGCCCCGTTTTCTTATGCAATCCAGAAATACATGTCTCGATCGATTAATTATTTCTTGTCTTCAATCCAACTCCCTCCGTCCTCCACCTCTCCTTGTCTAAAGCAGTGCGTGTGACGTAGTACACTCTTTCCATTCAGACGGAAAAAAAAAAACAGGAATCAAAGTTTACAATGTTATAGCTCTAAAATAGCCTTTTTCATTCGTTTGTTCTGAAATATCTTTAAAGAGCCTATTTTTAAAAAAAGTCATACAATCTTCCCATAGCTTCATTAATACCTTTAGTTTCATTCTTTCCCTTCTTTAAAGACTGCAAGCTAGTAAGATGCTCCCTAAGAAATCTATGGAAATTGCCAATAACGGCAGCAAGTTTTGTGCTTCTTAAAGTCTGTAATGCACGCACAGAGCTCGAGAATATCTACAGACAGAAATGAGTGTTATTCAATGATTCATTTAATTTCTTTCCAGTAATTGCAAGCAAATGTTCCAAGAGCGTCATTTGGGCAGTACAGGAGGGTATAATTTCCCCTCCCTTGAGCTTCATAAATACATATTGTTTGAGCAAATATATAGTAATACACTAATAAAAAAGAAATGAGTTAAATGAAGGATGGAAGAGTTGATATCAAAGTTGAGTACTGTAAGCTAATGAAAAGCATGTAATAACGTCTCGTATTTGAAAATAATGCCAGCTACTTTTAATTCACTAACTGGTATTAAATTTGGTTCAAGCTTGAAGATCTGGAATGCACAAACTCAGTGTAGTTAAAAGAAAAACGCAACAAGAATGGACGAGATTCGAAGGTAGGACAACCAGCAGAAAACCCGTTCACTAGCGCCTCATCTATCAAGCCAACACGTTTTATAAGTTATAAATTTGCATGCAAATGATACCATTATACGTTTGTGCAATCAATGTTTTGCTCTTTTCTCCTCAAAAACGTAACATGCATACGACGATTCGTTTCGTTTTCCATTAGAGCTTTGAAAGACATGATTTGTGTTTGAGTATAGGATCTTACTTAAAAAAAGGCAATACATTGATATCGAAAAAGTAGTGAACGAATTCCTCTCCGATAAAGATCACTTGTATGTACACTTATTTTTCAAATGGTAATTTATAATTATACTTACGTTGGTTGAAATTTCTCCATAGTTATGGGGGCGAGACACTGAAACCATCCCTACCAAAAGGTGAAGATGACATGTAAAAGACGTCAAATACGAACGGTATTAGTGTCGAATTAATGTGCAAAGATGAATAGTGACACTGTGGATGCTGCGTAAGTCCAAATTAAACCTTGGTTGGTATGGAGTTGACAATGGGAGAGTGACAGGCAAAAAGAATCGAAAATATCCTATATTTGTGTCGAATGGATAGTTTTCGTGATCTCTGACATAAAAGGTGATATTTCAGATGTGGTTATGTCCAAGGTTGACCCTATTGGAATGAGGTCATAGGGGGAACCAGTGAAGAATTCAGAACAGTTTCTTTTTAGTACGTTTCAATACACTGCGGGTGAAAAGTGATAATGCACAGATACTGATATCACACTCGGAAAAATCGAAGATATAGCTTCTGGGGAAACATTACTAACTGCTCACTTTCTAAAATTTTCACTGCTTTGCAGGGGCGTAGCAAGGCTTCTTGAGGGCATGTTTTACTAAAATGTCTATCATCATCTCTAAAATTAAATATAATTTACAGAAAAGTAGTGATTTCGTGGGGCAGGAGCTCTGGATTGCCAAGGCCTGCATTCTGTGTATGTCCCTGCTGCTCTGACTTGGCATAAGTTCCTCTTCAAATGTAAGACGTAAAATGTAATTAAGAAACGTATAACATAGAATACAACATATATAGAAAATATGTTATTATAAATAAGAAATACAGTAGAAAATAATTATAAAACATTATGTTGAAGGACAAGCTTTTTTCTTTTTTGTTTTAACAATCATACTTGAATGTAAAATATACTTTTAAAACGATTTTCCATTTATGCAAGGCTACAAACAAGTGAAGAGTGCCATCTGGTAGCCACTATTCATCTCTTCGAACCAGAAAACTATGAATTTGACACCAATATTTTTTTGTATTCTATTACTTTTTTTTTTAACTTCACTTATAACCCTTTTCCCACCCTGGAATGGTTTCAGTGTCTTATCCCCCACAGTAGATTGTTGTGATGGTAATTTATACGTATAGCAAATTCATTTGAAATTCCTCCAAGAGTCAATGTTGCACTGTACGTTTTTTTTCTGAGTCAAACTTTCTAAATATATATGCATACATTACAGTAAGAACTGAATTTTGTATTAACGCCTGCCTGTCGTCGTTGTGCAAACATTCATGATATGCCGTAAGGAAATGAGTTACATTAAGGTTGTAAGATTTAATATCAAGTTTGAAACATCGCAAGTTAAAGAAACGCATGTAATAACAAATATCATATTTGAAAATAATTTCGAATTAAACTAGCTGTGACTACATTACTTCAAAATTGAATTTGTGGAGTGCACAGTGTGAGCGTAGCTCAAAGAAAATAATCAATAAGAATGGTCTTGATTCGAAGCTCGGACCATACACGTAGGAGTAACTTACATTAACCATTCACCTAATAGACGATGACGCACAGGATTTGACACTACTTTATCAGATGTTTCTATCAAATGTAACCTAATTAACACAATAGTAACAAATTTTACTGCCCTAAAAACTGTTCTGAACAAGGAGAATTTCATTATGCACATTGTAACTAAGTTACAAGAGGTTTATATCCTATCAGAACGGCGCATCCACCAAGTCAACTTTTGGAATATTCCATTAAGTTAGCTTTCAACGTAGCTAAAGGAAACGCATGTGCATGAGTACAGAGTTCTCCGTAGCAGAGTGGATAAAGTCATGGTTCGATAACTACAAGGTTCGCGGTTCGAAACCCATCTCGGAAGCTTCAGATTTTTTAAATTCTTAATTCCTCAGTTCTCTAGATCTTTCTCTCCATTCGTAATCATCTGATGCTCTCAAAAGTGTTCTCCACCTTATTTCGACAACTGCCTATGTGATCCTCGCAGTTCGAAGCCTTCCCTTCTTCTGTATCACAAAATCACAATTTTCGTCATAATACGAATGCTGTCCGATCATTCTTCTCCAGTTCTAAATCTGTGTATATAAATCATTCCTCTCTGTTTCCATATTTCAATCTCTTTCTCTGTCTGTCTCTCTCAATGTCGTCCAGGAACTCATACGGCTTGAGATCAAACCTTCGACTCTTGAAACCAAATGTAAGCTCTCTAGCAATGTGCTATCGTAACTCTATAGGTTTGTTGCTAAAAGCAGCGTCATTTTAGATTTTATTCGTGGGGGGTCTGCGCCGACAAAAATTTTTCACTTTTTTATTAGTGTATTACTATATATTTGCTCAAACAATATGTATTTATGAAGCTCAGGGGAGGGGAAATTACACCCTCCTGTCCTGCCCAAATGATGCTCTTGGAACATTTGCTTGCAATTACTGAAAAGAAATTAAATGAATCATTGAATAACATTCATTTCTGTCAGTAGATATCCTCGAGCTCTGTGAGTGTATTACAGACTTTAGGAAGCACAAAACTTACTGCCGTTATTGGCAGTTTCCATAGATTTCTTAGGGAGCATCTTACTAGCTTGCAGTCTTTAAAGAAGGGAAAGAATGAAACTGAAGGTATTAATGAAGCTATGGGAAGATTGTGTGACTTTTTTTAAAAATAGGCTCTTTAAAGATATTTCAGAACAAACGAATGAAAAAGACTGTTTTAGAGATATAACATTGTAAACTTGATTCCTGTTTTTTTCGTCTGAATGGAAAGAGTGTATTACGTCGCACACGCTGCTTTAGACAAGGAGAGGTGGAGGATGGAGGGAGTTGGATTGAAGACAAGAAATAACTAATCGATCGAGACATGTATTTCTGGATTGCATAAGAAAACGGAGCAAGAGTTTATTATTAATTTGGACTTAGAATTTTTGTAACAATTTCTAAGCCGCGGACTGTACTGGCTGGACGCACCATCAGAAAAATATGTAATTTTTGCTACGTGTGGTAAATGTTTTCGAATGTGACTGATAAGATGTTGCTGAAACACGTGAACTGCCACAGTATTATGCGCTAAATGATCACTTATTACGCAGAGACAAGAGTGCTTCCGTTCTCCACCTTGTTGGTAGTAATAGACAAAAGGATGCAGAGTGGCTTGCTGATTTACCCAATGATAGGACTGTATGGCATCTTGGAAGATGAATGTATAGTTTTCAGCAAAATCAGCCAAAACTATACACTCAGAATCACTGTTTTTCTTGTATTTTAGGTATTGTGCTTGAACCTTGAAAATATAGTGGTGCTTTTTGAGATCCTCGAGTTTCTCACATAATGTTTCAAAAAGTTCGTCCACATGTTTGACTACCGTAATCAGTTCAGTCCTATCAACTGTAACACATTGCTTGTAGTGAGTAATGTCAGGGAAAACTTCACTTTCCATGGCTTCATCAAACATCGACAGAAGGGCAACTTTTCCTGGACAGTGTTCGCATGTTTGCATCATGCAGGCATTGCTGTTAATATCACATACGAGTAACTCAAGGAGATCTTTGTATTCAACGTTTAGTTTTGCCCCATCAATCATTAACTTTATATTTTGGTGGTACATACATACACAGACACTATGAGTACCCGCAGCACCGGCAAGAATGCACCATTTGGGTCTCATGGCACAAAACTTAGTCCTGTGAATATCTGTGCATTCTGGATGATTCTGTTTAAATGCCAGGTAAAGCTCGTTCAGGTTACATAACAGTCGTTTCTGTTTCTGAACCCTCAATTCCTGCACGTACTGGTCTACAATCTTTCTTGTGCCCCAGATCTGGTACAATTCCCTGCTCACTCACCAGTTTCCTAGTAATCTTGACAAGACGTTTTGACACATTAAATTCAGTTGCAATCTTCTTAGCTGGCCATGTTGTTGGGAGCAAACTTAATATTTTTTACTTTTTCTTCCTTGGTAGCAATGGTATATTTCTCTTTTAATTGACGTATCAGGATTTCATAATCCGAGGACACTTGTACGCTATCGTCTTCATCTTCAATAGTTTCCTCGAAGGCAAGTTCTAATTGTCTTCTTAGCGCTTGTGACACTTGGTCCATTTTGCGGTGAAGCTTACGTTTCCTGTTCTCGCCACAGACTTTTCTTACGGTGGCAATAATAATAACGTACAGCATGCTGAATCTAAAGTTTCTAAGACTGATGTTAAAGGAACAAATTCAATATCGCTGTTTCTGTTTTGATCTTCCAGGTTACTTGTACTGGATGCAAACACTGCGGGGAGCTCATCCGTGGCTAAGCGGTTAGCGTACGCGCCTTTGGCGTGGGAGGCCCGGGTTCGATTCCCGGCGGGAGCTCATGTGGTTCGGATTCCACGTTAATCAGTAGGTCCACGTCTCATATAGCCTCGCTGCTGAACGGGACGTTAAACTCAAAATCAACTCAACGCAAACACTGCGGAGCAACAATTGGGACAAAGTGCTTTTCTTGGTATTAACTGAACACCAGTCTTCTTTCCTTGTAGCATGTGTTCAACGAGAATCTTTCGAAGTGCCTTTTAATTAGATTTCTTATAAATAATGTTCATTGGGTCATAACACACACGACCGAACAGAAGGTTATATTGCTCTAAATATCTTATTTCATGGTACTTGCACACTCTCACAGGTTCACAGCCAATTCGCAAACGAAGCAGCTCCTGACTTTGTTTGCAAGTCCGAAATATACTTTAGTTCCTTTGCACAAACACCATGTGTAGATTTATGGTATTCCTCATTAGTTGCATTTCCCACAGAACACTGAGAGGTCATTTTCAGCGCACAACACAACAATCTTCCACTGTGACTGTAGCAAAACGACTGACGGATACTCCAAGCGACTGACTGACATTTGGGGGGTAAATGAATAGATAACAAAAACAATACAGATGGGTAACTCCAACGTGAACGATTTAGGCCGCGATTTCACTGCCACCTGTTGCCTGTTTCGTCAAACTGATAAAGTAGAATGAATATCCATCCGATCATAACGTAAAAGGTGATTCATGCACCGACTTGGCATTGCCACGCACGTGCTTTCTTAACATTCTTGTGTTATATCAGTCATGGTGTTTTTGCAATAGGTTATTAAGATACAGAACTGCTTTGTGGCTGCACCAGCAATTTTTACCATCCTGAGATATTAAGCCCCAAAAATGCCATAAAAATGACAAACTCCAACTTTCGAACCCCCATAACTCTGTGGCAACAGTCGTGTCATAGCTGTGAATGGTTCTGAAGAATGTGTACATGCCCTAGTATTCACACCATAAATTCTGAACCAGTATGTTTATGCCATTCCAAAATACAGCCCCTTGAAACGTGCACTTTTCTGTACTTTTTCTGGTGATTTCATGTATTAGTTTGCAGCCTTGAATCTCCATTTGGGCGCACGATTATATATTCTGCGTGCACCTTGGTCTCTCCTGTACACATTCGTTTTTGTTTCATATTCCTCTGATTAGTAAGTCCTGAGTAAATGTGGTTTTTGTAAACGCTTGCAACTGCAGAAAATGGCACTCCGCCGACAACAAAGATGGCCACCATTCAGGAACAATTGTACCTCCGGAAAAGTGCCTCGTGTTATTGACCTTCTCATACACAAGGTTCATCACACTCCACTTTTTATAATTTTTGGAGATGGTCCAGCAACCACTTTCACCATTTTTGGACCACTACATATGGATTAGGCCATTTTGGCTTAAACTCTTCGTTGCTTTGAAATACTTAATTATTTTAGTGTGATCTTGTGTTGGTATTTGTAAGTGTAAAATTTAATCTAATTTAATTGTGTCCTGTTCGTGAGAGCATGCACCAGAACAACTTCAGAAACGTTGGTAGATATATTTTGTGCTAGATAAAGTGTCTGTTCTTTACCTACAGTAAGAGATTAGGTTAATAAAATTTGGAACCATTTAGCATCTGGTGTGTATATTCTTATTTGCATCAGTTCCGGGATACCCACTCCAAAGTTGTACCCTAAATTCAGAGATTCAAAAGAAAATTCTCTCTATCATCTATTCTGTCGCATTGAATACTTACAAGTTAATGAGATATCCTTGTTTAGTGTATCGAAAAGCCCTCATGCGAAATTATTACTTACTGTAACAATAGCATGCATATCATATAATAATAATAATAGTAAAAATTCAACTATCACCTAAAGCATCCGAGTGAAAAACAGTTGCAAACAGTTTCAGAAATAAATTCTGGCCATCGTTAGTACTTTCTTAAAACATGCATTGTTCGACGAACTACGATTTGGTAAATTTTCTACCCTGTTGAAATAATGATTGTAAGCTCATAAATAATGTTTCTTAGGTTTGCTTACTTATAACTTGCTTTCCCATTACCAATATCTAGACTGGAAGTAAATAAACGTCGGCAGACTATTTATGTGAGCACGAAAAACAATAATTCGTTCCACACCACTTAGTCCTGAGTGGTGCAGGAGTAATTGTTACCAACGTTTTGAAATAGTAATTGAAACTTTTTGGTGGTTGGTTTCATTCGGACGATTTAGGTGACTTTTTTTTTTTCTTCTTGACTTTATATCTAATAACTCAGAAGAAACATATAATTCATGTATTTAAATTCCTGTTGCCCTCGCGCATTCGGGGTGAAATTTCTTCCTGCAATATTCGAATTGTGAATTTCTAAAAGCTTTTATATACGAAGTTTCGTTCGTTTATATCAAAATGTTTGAAAAGAAAAAAATGCCCTTCTTCTCGTTCATGCGCCATATTGAATTCATGTCCCGTCATTTTTGAGATAGAATTTTCGAAATTTGTGCAATCAGTGTATTCTATTCT
Organism: Thermobia domestica; assembly: GCF_964235325.1. Taxonomy (NCBI): domain Eukaryota; kingdom Metazoa; phylum Arthropoda; class Insecta; order Zygentoma; family Lepismatidae; genus Thermobia; species Thermobia domestica. The sequence goes on along the minus strand of NC_137459.1, from coordinate 199,445,830 downwards.
GTGTGTCAAAATGACTTGCACTTGATGTTTTTCTGTCTTTTATGTGCAGCGGTTCGGAGAAAACTTCTCTTCCTCCTCTGTGTCCGTCCTATAGATTTCGTCATCCGTCCTAAAGGGATGGAATATCGTAATCTGTGTCATCTGTGCGTCAATTCTATAAAATATTGAGTTGATTTTAACGTCCCTTTCAGCAGCGAGGCTATATGAGACGGGGCCTACTGATTAACATGGAATCCGAGCCACATGAGCTCCCGCCGGGTTTCGAACCCGGGTCTCCCACGCCAAAGGCGCGTACGCTAACCGCTTAGCCACCAAGGAACTCTATAAAATATGTGAAGCCTATGCAGCCAGGGTTCCTCAGGGGGTAGTATAGATAATGCCTGTAGTAATATAGATTTAATTACTAAAGAAATGTGTTACGTGTAGAAGCACGGATAAATACTAAAATTACTCCAAAATGAAGTATACATTTTAGACTGTCTACGAGGGTGATTCAGAAAGTAATACCTCCAAGCTGATACCTTTATTTGTGTTTGATATATAGCATTGACACAGGTATCAGTGTAAAGCTTGTAATGTCAGCTATATGTGGTGGCATCGTTTTTCAACATAGTCTCCATTACGGAAACTCCGCATAGTCTCCACTTGCGCCAACGCGAAACAATGTTTTTCATGCAGTCGGCGAAGAATTGTGGTGGCTGCTGGCGACACCATTGTCGAACTACTGCTTCCACCTCCGCATCAAAATTTTGGCGTTGGCCTTTAAGGTGATCCTTAAGTTTGGGTAAGAGCCAAAAGTCGCAGGGCACAAAATGCGGACTAGAGGCAGGATGAAGCAGAATGTCAACAACTTTGAATCTTTTTTAGCGGAGGAGAGGGCGTGTGGCGGTACTCCATCGACTGACACTTCGTTTCCGGGTCGTAATGGTGTATCCACGACCCGTCACCGGCGACGAATGTTCTTGGGCGCACTAATCCGCAGTCAGAAATTCAATGTCAGCCCGCTGTTTCAACCGGACGTCATCACTGGATGCTATGGATTGCTCCATTACTCTAGAACGAGAAGAGATAGGAAGGTGAAACAAGTGACATTCTATAGCTTAAATATCAGTGCATTAATGATAAACAGTTCAGAATGTTTGCGGCACTATTGGCCAAGTAGTGGGCTTGGAGGCATTACTTTCTGAATCACCCACGTAATATACCTAGGTACTCTTTCGTCGTGAATTTGTACTTTTTGAATATTCTGAAATGTGCTTGAATTTTTGAGTTTTGATTTTCAAATATATTTTATGTAAAATTGAAAATCATTTTTGTTGTGTCTAGCACTTTACATTATGTTTTGTTTCTGTTGCAGGGTGGTTTCGATTTCCACTGTGTTTATTAACAAGACTTTACTTGGAAGTCAGACAGTTAATTTAAATGCTCCTCTATTTGTGACATGGTTTCAGTGCATAGTATCATCTGTGATTTGTTTCTCCCTGAGCACTCTGTCAAAATGGTTTCCCTTTATCAAGTTTCCTGTTGGAAATCCTATGGATCTCAACAAGATGAAAAAGGTATGACATTCGATTTATATTACTTTTTTTTTTAAATACTGTATGGATATAAGTGATCCTGAGCATTCCTTGCGTTTAAATTCGGATTGTATTAATGAGGTAATTGAATAATCTAGGAAGCAAGCACTGTTAGTTTTTAACGTTAAATTTTAACTCAGTCAATAGAAATAATAGTGCTCATTTTCATTTGATCTTTTTCACGATGTGTTCTAGCCCTTATTCTCAACAACTTTTCTCACCTCATCCTCAGATTGTCCTTACTGTCATGTATTGAGAGTAATTTGTCCGCAGTTTTCTACGGAAGTTAAATACGAACTTGCTCGTAACCTTATAACTATCTTGCTCCCTTTTGGCGCTCGTGGCTGGAGATTGGAATCCCGCTGAAATATAATGCCTGGTTTAAAAACCCGATTTGGTGCTTTGGAATCCAAAATAAAAGTATGACTAGTCCTCTATTAAGGGCATTTCCACTTATTATTATTATTATTATTATTATTATTATTATTATTATTATTATTAATTGTGCTATAAAATACTTTGGAGCTAGCTTATTACGGAAGACATTTCCTTTCGCTCATGCGTTGATTTTAAGTAGTCGAAATTTACGATATTGAATTTTGGTCTGTTACTCGTGCGCTTAAAACAATGACCGTCATGTTTGTACATCATCTGCTGGTTCAGGGGAAACTGTCTTGGCCGTTTAATAGGAAACGGCTCAGAAACATACGATTTTTTTTCAACTGTCTATGATGTTGCTTAAAAAAAAAAAATAACAGAACATAAGTTTTCTTTGTAAAGTAAACTCTTTGTCAATTTGTTTATAATCAATTATTTGAATATACTCCAATATCTGAGGCCAAGTCTATATTGTACTAATTTGCAAGATTATACAACAAAATATCTAACGTATATTACTAAAGTATTACTGAGTAATAGTCAATGCTTTGAATTGACTAAATCACTTAAATTTGTAACTAATATTCTTTCCGCAGTAGTACGTCACAATCAGTGCCTATGAACATACCTACTCGTCCAAGTTTTGCAGTTCTTTCCAAAAGCTGTAAAGTATGCTATACGCAAGAACACATGCAGGAGGTGAGTTCTAGGGGTCTGGACCTCCCGAAATCCCGACTTTTCTGCGAATTTAGTTTAACTTAAGGGGTAATCTTACAAAAATTTTAATATAATTTATCCTTCTCGATCCATCACGACTCTGGAACTCACTAAAGAAATAATAAACACTTCTGACCAGAGTATATACACTTGTTTATTAAAAACTAAATTACAGTGTAACGGTTTCGACAACATAACGTTGTCTTCATCAGACACTAACTCAGCTAAATACCTACTACACTGCTATAGCAGTACAGATCTGACATTTTTGCTGCATTATTAAAATACTTGATTTGTATATTTCTGCGGTCAATGATGTTTCGTGCTTATAAATTAATGTAAAAATATTATATGCAGATATACTGGTATGTTAAAGATAAGTATTATGCTTATTCAGTAATAGTTTAATACTGTATTTTTATACCAAGATCCATAATTTCTTTGTATGTGCTCCTACTCCTTTAAACCTCGAAACATAATGCTGCACATTTTCGTTTGTACTTGTGCTTCTATTACTAATGTTCTTTTTTTTTCAAGAAATTCTTTCGCATTGCATTTTCAACACAAAAATTTTATAGAAATCTTACTTTCTCCCATTAAGACTGGTTTGTTGCACTTATTAACACTAGATGGAAGAACATATTTATTAATTTTAAGAGTAGAATGTTAACATAATTCTTAAACGTTGCACTCCAGTTTTGCATTAGTTAATTAGAAATATTAAACTTAGTTTTCTAGTTTAGACTGAAGTAAATTATTTGCGCGTTAACTTTAAGCAAAGTTTAAAATTTAAGCAGTCGACAATAGCTGTGTTTGAATTGTATTGAAAACGTAAAGTTGTCTCACGTTCTTATGTTGGAGTGTGCTTCCACTTTAGTCAGTTAAAGTCGACGTGTTTATTGACATTCTATGCCTGAGCCTGCGTTTCTAGTTTCTTCAAGAAATAAGAAGCTGTTGAGTCATAATGGTTACATATATACCATTTTCACTCGTGTAACAAAGACAAGACCAAGCGCTATTGGCGTTGTGAGAAAAGATCAATTTGTTTTGCTCGGTGCATTACTACTTGTGACGATGACAGGCTGGAACTTCTTAAAGATGATACAAATGATCACTTTCGTGGAACGACATTTACAGAATCGAAAATCCGTCAAGTGAGATCAACTTTGAAACTGAATGCTGAAGCTCATCCTAACGTTCCCCCACGAGGAATTGTGAGGCATGCGTTGGTCGGGGTTCAAGATTAAGAAGTGCTTGTACAAATGTCCGATAGAAACACTGACGAATTTTGTATGGCGTCATAAGCGACATAACCATCATTGTTTTCCCCAAAACCTTCAGCTATGTGAGATTGTTTTATCATATACAGTTAGTGAGGTCGGTAATATCTTCTTCCAGTTTGATTCTGGACTGGATGATCCAAACCGAATCTTTATGTGGTTTACCCATGATGACTTTGTGCTCCTCTCTCAAAGTGATAGAATACTTTGCGACAGTACGTTTAAAACTGTTCCTAGACTGTTTTTGCAGCTTTTTACAATACATGGTATATTTATGGACCATTGTTTTCCATTCGTATATTGTCTCACTGTCAGAAAGACTGAAGATACATATTCACGCATTTACGAAGTACTCAAGAACTATGGCATTGCACATGGAATACCCCTTCATGCAACAAAAATCTTAATGGATTTCGAAACCGCTGATATAAACGCAGCATGAGAGACGTTTCCAGATACAATGGTCAAGGGATGTTTATTCCATTTCATACAAGCCATTTGGCGACAATGTTGTAATCATGGACTCGTACCGGAATACAATGACTCTCAAAACCCAAGAGTGAGAAGCGAAGTGCGAATGCTACTTGCTTTGCCCTTCATTCCATTGGATGACTTGTTAGACGTTTTTGATAGTATCACTGAAGATATGAGCGATTCAGTTTATGATGTCGTTTCTTACATGGGATCGAATTACGTTAGAGGAAGGCTTGCCAGAGGAAGAAGAGGACTTGTTCCTCTACGTTTCCCCCTGAATTGTGGAATGTTTGTGACAGCACACTTCAAGGCGAAGAAAGAACCACAAATGCCGTTGAAGCCTTTCATTCAAAGTTTCAGAAGATGGTGAGCGTTCATCATGCAACAATATGTAAATTCCTTGAAAATATCAAGAAGGAACAAAGAGACGTACAAATCATGATTATTCAGTTGCGTGGTGGTCACCAACATATTCGCAATTCTATCTACAAGAATTATATGACGAATCACACAAGAATACAAACAATCGTTCGAAATTACAGATGATGATGTGCGCAGGTATCTTTGTGCCATCAGCTACCACTTAAAATTACCTAGATTTCAGAACGAACAACAGAAATGAGGGAAAGGTTGGGATGTGAAGTATGTTGCTGCAATAACTGTTAACATGACATCTAAAATTTTAATGTTGTGAATGAAATAGTTTTAAAATAAGTACCGGTAACTAAAATTAATGAAGTTTAAATTTGAGTAAGTGAAATATTAGGTATTCAAACCCTTGTGTTAGAAAAGTTAAAAATAATGTGTGTCAAGTTTCTTGGAACAAATACTGAGAATAGAAAAATAAACATATGTGAAATATATTCTTTTTACCATTAATAATACACTTAAACAGTCACATTCTTGGCTGCAACATTGTGATAAGTGATTGACAAATATAAGATGAAAGTTGCAATATTTTGTGTAGAATATAGGTATGTTTTCAGGTTAACCACAAGTTTGGTTTCTATTCGTAGACTATTGATAGTGTGTAACTTCGGCAGACGTTTCTACATAACTAGTAAGTTGTATGACAAAACAGAATTGTTCATTTTTCTTGTATTTTTATTTTAGTGTTATTTTTTATGCAAATACAGTATATACTTTGGCTTTCATATTAATTTTCTTGGTACAATACAGTACATTTAAGATATCCATTGCAAAGTCTCAAACCAAATAGAAGGTTCACATGACCATGCTGAGGTAAAGTTGTCCTCAAATGAAGAGGGAGTTTGCTCTTCAAAGGGTTGTTTATCATTATTTCGGGAGGAGGTGAATTCCTTAACGAACAAAGCTACAACTGTATTTCTGGGAAGCTAAAACTGTATTTTTGTAAGATTATTAATGAAAGCATAGAACGGTGCCCTATTTTGTACTTAGTCAATCCATTCGAAGTGATGCAGCATGTGCACTGTACAATCTCAAAAAAATCTAATTTTTTACAACACCCCATTTTGACGCAGCGGATGCGGCCATTTTGTTTTCAGGCATTTATGTTTTTTCAGAATATCTCAGCTTATATTTGTTCTATCGAAATGAAAATTGTTGAATAAATCTTTATTTCAAATTTCCTTTAGAAATAAGAAGCTACTTGGACGAAAAGGGTGGTCACCGAGTACTACATATCCTGAAAGGAAGAACAAGCCTTTTAGCCTCTGAATTGTGTAACAAAGTTTTAAAAATAATCATTTTCGGACCAATGCGTTCAATGCTATGGAAAGAAAATTATGAAAACCAAATTGGAATTATTAAAATGTTTTATTATTGTACCTAGTCTGGCTATCATACTGTTACAGAGTTTCAGAGGCCACAAAATACTGTTCGTTATGAGGAGAATGAACGAACTTGGCGCTGGAATGTGCGATGACTCATTGTGAGTTTTGCTCTAGGAGGGGATATATTTCTACACGTAATCCTATAGGCAGAATGGAATGGGTGATTACGAATACCGGATAGCAGTGATCGTGCTACAGCTAGTTGGTGAACCAGCGAGCGAAATTGTCAACTCGCTTTAAAAAGACTGAAAATCTGCTTCTTTTGTGCATAAAAATATACATCTAATTGTAGTAGTGTATTGTGTACTTGTTCGGACAGAGTCGGTAGCACTGTGAATGCCATGTATTACAGGCTTCAGTAGGTTGTTTAGTGTCAAGACCCCCAATCCAATTCCATTGTCATTTTTCATGTCCACTTGTACTAAAGATGTATTCAGAGTGAGCTGCTAAATTTGAAAGTTCATAGAGTTGAAAGTGGTTTTTAAAATGACTAGCAGCCTTATCTGAGATTATGTTAATTCTGGTTGGTTTATCACCAAGGTTTTATTGATCTTCAAAAGTACTAGCAAACACTGAGAAGAATCCTATCATGTGTGATTACTTACAATTGCGAACTTTTCTCTCACTGTTGCAATAGGTCATTGCTGTAAAAGTTTATATTTCGTCATTGTGCCAATGGTAACCCTATACTTCTTCTGGTAGAATAATAGGCCAATCCTCTGCAAAATCACAATGATTGACTGAATGTTGGGCAGATCTTTCTGCTTCATCTTTAGTACGGGAAATGTATTTGCACATTGGTTGCACATTCTTTTCACATTTTCAAAACTTGATTACAAAATCCAGAGGCAAAGTAGCGTGTTTTTGTTTTCAGGAAGTGTGATACTCTTCGATCTACAACTTTTGTAATACTTTCAGAGATAGGTACTTTCGAGGGAAAAATAATAATAATAATAATAATAATAATAATAATAATAATAATAATATAAATATATGTTTTCTAATTTTTGTATAAAGGTTGGTCGAGAATGGCTTGAAACAAGGAGATGCGTTATCGCCATTATTATTCAAGTTTGTTCTGGAATACGCTTTAAGGAAAATCAAAGATAGCAACCAGGGGGTAGAATTGAATGGGGGTTCACCAGGTTATGGTATATGCTGATGATGTAAATTTAATACGGGATGATAGGAGAACAATAGAAAGAAATGCAGAGGTCTTATTAACTTCTACGATCCCCCAGTGCTCATTTGAGTACATTCATTTTAATACTACGTAAATATATGTAGTTTCACTTCAATTGCTCTCTTACACGTTTTGCTACTCAAGTACTCATTCGAGAACACATTTGGTGCACTCTGGATCCATCAGACGGCAGCATTGAGCATACAGCGTGAGATTCAGAAATGTGGCTGCAGCAGGAGAGGAAAGGATTGAAGGTCCTGTCAAAAAACGTGAGTATATTCGTTTATTTACCTTCGGCATGATATAAAAAATTATGTTCTTGTAGTTTAATGGCAGCTCCTTGATATGAAAATATTATTTGAGGTTAGAACGTTCTGTACATTTCAGAATTTAGTAAAAATTACCATGTACTCAGATGAGTACTTCGGGACTTACGTATACATATTATTTTCCTGTACTCATTTGAGTACTTTTCACATTGCTAGATATCTTTTATCTTTCAAAAGCTATTTTAAGTTTTCTTTTGTTTTAGTTGCATTTAGAAACAAATATGCACTAGAAGCTGGATCAAGAATGTATGTAAAAAGCAGTTGAGATATAAATAAAGTAATAAAATAGGCTTGTAGTGTAATAGTCTCTTCATAATAGTATTATATCTATTTATGCTACGGGCGTAGGCCGTAGTTGTCGTTACCAACCATAACATCGATTTTATCATTTTTCTATTTATGCTTTTAACTTGTTTTTCGATTAAGTAGTGTTAAAAGTTTTAACTGCTGGAGAGGTGATCGCTACTATAATTTGTAAATATTTCTATATTAAATTGCACTCTTTCTTTGCTTAAATTTTACAAACTTTTCATGTCCTTATGAGTAAATTCAAGTAACGTCCTTTATGAATTCATGTTCAGCAGTAAGTACTTAAATTCTAAGGAATTATTTTTAATTTATTTCAGGACCTTATAAAAGAAAAGTACTGCATGATCCTCTACAAATTTTGGAAATGGCCTAGTGACATTTCAATATCACACGACAATGTGGCCAGCAATAGTGACTTCACATTGAATGAAACCAGCGCCAGTATTGTATCAGAATATGATGCTCAGCCGAGTAACGTGGAATTAGATCCCATTTTTTGTGGTTCAAATGAAGCACCAACAAGAGACATGATATGGAAACATAGCATGTATGAATTATATCAATGTGATAGTTAAATGGAAAGACAATAAGAGTTCTCTTGTTGTTGTCTACTACTTTTGGTAAATTACCACAAGATCAAGTCCAAAGGTAGCAAAGAACTTCATATTTATGTACCTAGGCCTTCTGTAGTAAAACATTATAATTAGAAAATTGGGGGGGGGGGGGTGTAGATTTGCAAGATTGATTTCGTACTACAGAATCTTCACTGAGACTAAGAAATGAACTGTAAAAGTATACACTCATATCTTGGATTTTGCTGTTGTAAATAGTTGGATTTTGTACAAAAGAGATTGTAACCTTGCAGGTACTCCAAAAAATGTTTTTATTCTGTTAGAGTTTAGGTCAGACATTGTTAATTCTCTATTAGCGTCTGACCCAGAAAGCGTGACACTTAGTCCCAAAGTTGGGAGGCCAAGTAACAGTAACAGTAATGTAGTTCCTGTGAAAAAAGAGAAAACAAAATGTTATGCCTATGCCTCAATACCATGTAAGGTATGATTCAGTATATCACTGGCGAGAGCATGTTACTGGTAAATCACAATATCGATGTAGGCGTGAAGAATGCAGAGAAAGAACAAAAATTAGATGCATAAAGTGCAAAGTTACCGAGCGAAGTAGCTCAAGTGGTAGAGCGTTGGCTTCGCATTCGGGAGGTCGTGGGTTCGAATCCCGCTACCGACCATCCTGACTGAGGTTTTCCAGGGTTTCCCTCAGTCCTACCAAGCAAATACCGGGATGGTATTTACTAAACAGGCCCTGGCCGATACCTTCCCAAATCCTTTCCATTGTTATTATTGTTGTTAGATATCCAGTGTAAAATGGCCTCGGAGCTGTATCTGGTGATTGTTAAATAAATAAATAAATAAATAAATAAAGTTTCCTTTGCTTGCAAAATAGAAATGGTTTTCTTGCATTTCACAGCAAGTAAATCCATTCACTGGGTTTGCAAGGTTATATGTTATGGAAACATATCCGTGCGAGTTAGATAATAATTACAGACATGATTTTCTGGTGACACGCGAAAACGCGAAATGTATCAGTTTTGTATGAAAATGCTGTGTTCCTAAAATATATATTTTTTCACCAGTGGTTAGCCCATATAACGCTCGCGATTAGACGTGAAATTCTGTCGAATTAACGAAATTTGCAACTAGACTCGATATTCCACTAAATTTACGCAAAAGTGACAATTTTTGACGCTTTTACGGTTTATTCATTACCATTTTTCTCCCTTCTGTATACTTGAACGTCAGTAAACGCTATTAGGTCGTCATTTGTCTACCACAATGAAATATGGAACTGCCAAATGTCTGATGGCAACCCTCCCTCAGTTTATTTCTTGGCTGCAACGATTGTGGTTCCACATTTGCCTCGTGTGCTTCTGAACGGCAAAGCAACCGGTACAATGCCCAAAATCACATGTTTCAATAGAGCACAATAATTTAAAGATCATGATTACTACGTTTTTGAAGTACGTCAAAAATAGTTATGTGTAAATTTTGTAATATTAGAGTAGAATCTTCGTAATGAAGAACAAATATAACACCAGAAAACATTGAAGAAATTCTTACCTGTTATTTGCATAAGTAAACTGTAAATACTAAAGTTATTTTTTTTTTTATTAATGTTCTCTGTATTCGTTTTTAAATGATACGTCCGTTCAATAAGTATGCTTAGTGCTATTTTTTTTTTTTTTAAAGAAAAACAAATATTGTTTAATATACTCATGCATGAGTTCATGTCATGATGATTGATGAGTGGAAATTAAGGTGAAATAAAAGGTAACTAACTGTAATTGCCAAGGAAAATAGTGTTCTTACATTCAATTTTTATTCACCGATTTTATCCCGCTTTACGCATATTTTAATAACGAAATTACGAATTCTTATTTACCACAAAATCGTGTCTCTAATAATAATACGGATGACAAAGGTATATAAAATGCATGACTGTTCTAATGACATACTGAAGATTCATAATTACAGTAGCAGCTTATCTTATAATGTACTGAAGGTAAATACACAACGAAAACATTTTTCTTTGTTTCTTATTTTGTTAAGATTCATCACAACAATATAGCCTACTTTGTTCTAACTTTGTTCAAAACACTACAACAATATTTTTGATATTAACATTTGATATTTCATTTAACAATTGCAAAAAGTTGTTTATGGTATGCAGTGAATTCAACTAAATTCTCGTAAGTGATTATACTTACACTGAATAAATCGTGAATGATGTTATTTATTTTTATATTTAGAATAAATATATATAGTACGCCCCAAAACTACTCAAATGAGCACCTGTCCTCCCTGTGCTCCTATGGCGCTTTTTCATAAGAAATTGCTTTTAATACACCGAAATTCATATAATTAACTAGAAAATATTCAGAAATAATTTTTTGGTGCAGTAAAAAAATGGTCTGTAGAGGTTAAACGCTTGCAGGGACATGGGTTTAGAAGTAAATGCAGAGAAAACTAAATACATGGAAGTCCGTCGGGATCATAATACGGCAAATGGATGCGTTAAAATATCGAATAATACTTTTGATAAAGTGGATACTTTCAAATATCTAGGATCAGTATTAACAGACGAAAACCATATTCACGAAGAAATTAAATGTCGACTAAAAACAGGGAATTCTTATTATTGTTCGTTTCAAAATCTCTTGTCGCGAATTCTGTCGAGGAATTTGAAGCTTAAAATATATAAAACGATAATCATGCCTGTCGTTCTGTATGGTTGCGAAACATGGTCGCTTACTCGGAAGGAAGAACATAGATTGAAAGTATTTGAGAACAAGATCCTGAGACGAATATTCGGACCCAAGAGAAACGGGAATGGGGAATGGCGGAAACTTCATAACGAGGAACTACATAATTTATACGATTTACCCAACATTGTTACGGTCATCAAATCTAGGAGGCTCAAGTGGGAAGGTCATGTAGCCAGGATGGAAGAAAGTAGGAACGCTCTCAAAATGTTAATTGGAAGACCAACCGGAAAACTCCCATTAGGAAGACCTAGGCGCAAATGGGAGGAGACAATATTAAGATGGATCTCGCAGAAATAGGAATACAAAGTTGAAACGATCCAATTGGCTAAGGATAGAAGTCAGTGGAGAGCTTTTGTGAACGCGGCATTGAACCTCCGGGTTCCATAGGTCAGAGTTAGTTAGTTTAGTGTAGGTTGGTTTTGAACATAGGACTATATTTACTTGTTTATACTGTGTAATTATAACTATACTTTTAAACAAACAAACAAAATAAATCATCTATTTGTTTAAAGGTTTTGTGATTTATTTATTTATTGTTTAATATGACGTTCGTCAGTGGCTTCCGCATGGTCAACTTTGACGTGCTATATCTCCGGTACACACTTTTTATAATCTAAAGCATATATGTATATGTTTAAGATTCTCTTGTAGTTTCTATTTAGTATGTAGTTACTATTAGCGATATCATTGGCGTATCATGTTCCTAAGCACATCGAGAAATAGAAAAGAATATAGATCATCTTTGGCTTTTTTCTTTTCAATCTAGCTGCCTTATACAAGTGGTATAGTCATCACAAACTGTGTATTCAAAGTATCCCATTAGGGAGTAATCATGTTTATCTGAGACTTTTTTTCTAATGTATTATCTTTGGCATATCTCTTATATCCTCTCGTATTTTCATCGCTAGACAATATCGTGAACTTTTGAAATAGTTCCACTATTTTGTTCCTCGTGTTTAGTTTTCTGAGATCATTACGTGATCCTTTCATTTTCTTATTTATTTGTTATTTGTAGTTAAGTGTTCCTCAAAGCTCGATAGTAAATTATTGTGACTTATAGCCAGAACTTAAATTTATGTATTCTTTCTTTCTTTTCAGGTCATTCCACTGTGCATACTTTTTATTGGGATGATAACATTTAATAATTTATGTTTGAAATATGTTGGAGTTGCATTTTATACTGTAGGACGTTCATTAACTACTGTGTTCAATGTTATTTTTACCTACTTATTATTAGGTAAGTTGATATCAACTAAAAGCTAAAGTTTTGAATAAATAGATTTCTAAGTATAAATACAGCACGCAATTTCAGGAAGGGAGGCATAAGTTTAGGAGGTGTATGCCGTATGTTTATGGCCATTATTTAGCAAAATTTGTAGCAGCATGGGAACTTATTGATTATAATCCAGGCCAGCCGTAGCTGAGCAGATGCATATTAGTATTTGTATCTTCATAACGTTTTCTTCTAGTATGAAAGTGTTATAGAAAGTTTTATGAATCTCTGTCGACTTCATGAAATCACATTTTAACTCGTATAAAACAATATATGACAGTATTTCTCTCTGTTATATTACAGTAGAGCCAAGAATATCCGAGCCAATGTAGACCTGACTAAACTCGGTAATCGAATTCAGATAATACTAACTTCCTTAATTGAAGGGCAGTACTGTACGTACAGTAGTAAAGGTATAAGGTACAGTATAACTAAATAGACCTATATTAATAGCTATACAGCACATTCAGTCATTGTAATGTAAGTTGAAAAGCAAACAATAAATAAACTTATTAACCACAGAAAATTAAAAAATAAAGAAAAAAACAGTACAGTATTTTTCCAGATTACATCATAAAGTAATCCTGAAGTTTCGAAGATGTTTGTTGACAGCAGTACACATGGTTGCGATGCTGTTCCATTACTACGCGCGGGGACGTGAAAATTTGTAAAGGACAAAAACTAGAGAAGGAATGAGTAACTTATCCAAATACGACAGTGACATGATAGCCGAGCGTGATAAAGCTTTATGGTAGTGAGGTCGGAGTCGGGCGTTCGAGCCTTCTCTATTTATTTTGAACTTTTTTTCTTATTTTTTTAAATTTATACCCATTTCCGCGTCACTTCGCCTTCTGCTTATACGCTAAAACGTGAGCTGTTTGCTCCAATATATATATAGCACCTCGGTTAACCCGGAACTCTGTTAGTCGGGACTTAGGGTCGGATAATCATGGCTCTGCTGTATGTTATATGGATTTTTTGTAGTTTCTGGTGATCTTCAGAAAGTGTATAATACAGACTATGTATACTTTGCTAACAAAGAAATTGGTCGATATGTTATATTCAAAAAAGAAACTGCTCTCTCTTTCTCTAAATTGTAATTTTATTACAGGATTCAGTAAGTTTTTGAAGCAGCTAATGCTTGAAATAAAAACAAATATAAGATTATTTTACACTGAAATTTATAATTTGGGAACGAGATGATCTCAACTCACTTTCGTTTAAATTTCACTAACGTGAAATGAAAGTTATTTTCCGGAAAACTTTTCCCTACTAGCCCTAAAATTCTTTACCGAATACCCTCAACCCCCACACATTAATTACGAAAATTGATTCATTGAAAGATCCTCATGTTACCACTGAAGAAATTCCAGAATGTACATGTAAAACCTGTTCGATATTCGATACCAGTTTGATCTTCCAACACTCCACTATAAGGCTAACACGTTTTCTATCATTCCGGTAGTTGCCATTCTTCCAATCTAATTTACGCTTTTAATGCACTATTGTCATCTTCTATATCGACGAAACTCATTACTTCCTTTACGATTTTCAGCAACAATCATCGATACTCCTAGAGCGTTGAAATTCCCTATCTACCTGCCCCAAAACACATAACCCATTCGCAACAGACATTTGACTACACCTTCTACGTAAGTAAACTCAAATTCTTCTCTCGGACTCTCATGCAGGGTGTCTACCAGTTAGGGAATTTGCAGGGTCAGGGAAAGTCAGGGAATTTCATTGTCAGGGAAAAATCTTTCCCAGGCTGTGAGGGGTGAAGGAATGCCACTAAAATAGTCATAAATTACAGGTAAATGAACGATATTGTATGAGGATATAAACAATGATGAAAACTTACAGTTCGCTTTAATATAAGTTATTTTTCATGATTTATACTAAGATAAAAAGAATGACAGAGTCAGAGAAAATTATAATTTTGTTAGAGAAAATGTCAGGGAATTTGATTATGCTTGCTTGGTAGACACCCTGTCATGGCGGCCACTCTAGTCTTAACGGTCTGTAGTACCCTACCTCACCACAGTCACTCCTAGGCCAGTCTGGCTACCTGGCAATTGTCGTCAAGGAGCCCTCAAGACTGGAAATTGAAATGATTAAAATAAAGAATATTGGAAACGGTAATAAACTGGTATTAAGAATGTGTATTGAAGAATAATAGTTGTGAAGAATAATATATAATTACTCTTGCCAGTACACTAATAACTTGCAAGAGGGATTTTTCCAAGTTAAAATCGTGAAAAATCGTTTACGATCGTATTTAAGCAAGGAGGTACTCTCCGCTCTAATGCTAATTGCACTTGAAAGAAATGTGCTTTGTGGTCTCGCGTAGTGTAGTCACTAACCCTCTCGCGTTTGGAGCGAGCAAGTCCAGTTTCGATTCGCGGTGTGGATACACAGTCTGAAAGGTGTATCAGCTTTTTGAGGTCAGCCATCCTGATTGAAGTTTTCTTCTTGGGTTTTTCTCATTCACACCAGACAAATGCCGGGATGATATGTAATATAATGGTCCCAGGCCGCTTTCTTCCTTTCCCATTCCTTTCTTCCTCCCCAATTCCCCGGACAATGTAATCGCCAAGGGACGTCATCCCTCATATGTGTGACGGAATAACATGATAATAGACGCTGAAAACCTAGACAAAGATCTGGCGATAATTGAAATATCCAGATCAAATGAGGACTTCAATAAATTAGCGATTTAATTCAAAAGACTATTAATGCTTGAATATTGTATCAAAACATTTTTGATACACAATTTTATACTATTTTGCGTGTATTTCCTTACTTCTCTTATTTAAAATGTGTATCCTATCCTTATACATTTTAACAATGTAAAATGTAAAACTTGCGGTTAACAAAATATAGCTTATACTTTGTAACTTTAATTCATAAATAGGGTGACTAGAATAATATCACTTTTATAGGTAAGTTACTATGACTCATGCAATAAAACTATAATATTTTAAACTTTCATTGTGAGTTTATTGGTAGTGGTAATACGAACCATTAAGAAAAGCCAACATCTGTACTGTTCAGTACTTTTCATTAGTTTTTTTTTTTTCTAACAATGATTTAATATTTAAATTTAACATAATGTTATAAACAAATGGGAGGGTGGTCAAGCGGCATAGGCAGTCAGAGCCTGCTAACTCAGTTTCCTTTTATTTTTTTTTTTTTTAGTTTTGCCAATTTCTTTTACTACTATTGCTATTTTATATATTATTATTATTTACATTAGCTTTCATTCTACCTTATCAACCATTATTTATTTATTACTATATTTTCATATTTTGACATATTTTCATATTTTTGTTTTAGTTATTAATGTTGTTAATTTCATTATTTTTCATTCCTTTTTTCCTATATCATGATTTTTTTCTCATTTATTATTCCTTCGCTCTCCTCAGTGTGTCTATTTACAGCCTGATAAGACTTACCACATGACTCTGCACTCTGCTCTAACATGGCGCATATCATATCTTCTTTAGCTCTTTTTCTCTTCTTTATTTCTTTCCCTTTGCATGTTCCCCCTCCCCTATCTGATGATTTTTTTAAAATTCACTGTGTTTCTCATACATTTTATTTGTTTCAGTATTTTTTTTTTTTCTTTTTACATTTTTTTCCCTTCATTTGCATTATCTCACACTTGTTATTTTTAATGTATTTATTATTTTTGGATCAAAAGATCCAATATATTTCAGGCTTTTTTTTTTTTTTTTTTTTTTGTAGGCCTTATATCTGGGGGCCTTGTTTGTTAATTTGTACATTAGTTTATATTTTCTTATCTTTCAATCCTTTCTCCATGTATTTTTTCTCTACATTTATTGTTCCATCGCATTTCTGCGCTGTCTGTCCAATTAATTTTATCTTCCTGCACTAAACTCTTGTCTGGTTTAGTGGCTAGCGGACGTACCTATGGAAGCGTTTAGTTTCCGGCAGGAGAGAGCTGAATGCACCACAGTTCTTCAAATCTCACTTTATCAAATCTACTTCTCTATTCTTCCAGTTCTTTCTTTTCACTTTACTTTGTTCCTACCCAGCTGATAAAGCATTTAGCGAAAGAGCTTATAGTGTAATGTCCCCTTCAGAGAAGAATACAAGTGCGGGGTGAGGAAGCGGGAAGCAGAGGGTGTAGTTGTTGCCCTCTGAAAACTTCTACGATAGTTTATTATTCTGCAAAGGCAAACTTTTTTTCAGAGTTGCCAGGTATATGGTGAATGCCATGTTTGTGTAGAAATCAAAAGAAATGTTCCCTTCTGATCATTTGGAGGGACGAGATGCTGTAAATCAAGCTTCAGTGATACCTGACACATGGCTAGCCAGCAGTTAAATAGCAGAGAAATTCCGTCTTACTGTTAGTCTTTGAAATAAAGGACCAAAAGAAAAAGCGTTTGAAAACTTATCAATGAATATATTGTATTTGAGAGTAAATATGCTATTCATTTCGCTATAGTTTAATTTATTAGAGTACAGAGAGAATCTGGAGAGATTGTTTGAAAAAATAAATACAAATCATTTGACATTTTTTTCAGTCTCGATACTTCCATAGCTAGAAAATAAAATTATAAATCAATTTACTTCGCATCATCATTGAATTAATACTTCTTGCAGCTAGCATTCATTATCGACTCGAACAACTTAATTATTATTATTATATTATTATTATTATTATTATTATTATTATACAAAGTAGAAACTGGATGCAGTTAGCTAAGGATAGAAGTCAGTGGAGTGCTTTTGTGAACGCGGCATTGAACCTCCGGGTTCCATAGGAGTAGTAGTAGTAGTAGTAGTAGTAGTAGTAGTAGTAGTTGTAGTTGTAGTAGTAGTAGTTGTTGTTGTTATTATTATTATTATTATTATTATTATTATTATTATTATTATTATTATTATTATTATTATTATTATTATTATTATTATTATTATATATTTCTCATATTTTAGTTTTAAATAGTTTTAAACTTAAAAATTTGACATTATCTGTGATTACCTGTTTGTTAATTTCGTAGCTTTCTTCCTGAAGAAGAGTATCATCATGGCTTATTATCTAAAGGAATTAGCTGTTATTCTTACAGTTCCCAAAACTTTCTTACAGCACTTACGAACATTAGTGATGCAAATCCAAATATCGGGATAATTTATACAAAACTGAAGGGTAGTTACTGGGAATATTGTATGTAGTTGAAACATGAATGCAAATGTTTGCTTTTGATCGGTCAAAACAGAAAATTGTCAACAAATGTTTATCTTGTTGATCTAACAGCTGCCTACAGTTTTTAAAGGAAGTTTTTCCAAACATTTTTTAAAAATAGTTTTAGTTTTGTTAACAAAATTTCAATAACTAATTGTCAATGGTTATTCAAAATAAAACCACCTTTCTTTTTTAGTATCGTATCGAGATACTTGTAATTACCGTTATGAAAGAACTATCCAACAACTTACCAACGTGAGCGATTTGACCCAAAATTATCCCTTTCAGTTGCAGTTATGCTTGGCTAATAAAGGCAAATTTAGGGGCACTTGATCAGATTTGACTCGGAATCTGAACAAATTTCACACATTAAAATTATATACATGTTAATAAAAGTACTTATCACGCATACAAATAAGCAGTAGAATTTAGTAACAAACTGGAATGATTCATTCTGAAAGATTAGTGAAAAGCGAAATTAAAAAACTCGAGCAGAAACAGAAAGGTAACAATCCAGGGGCGGATCCAGGACGAACTTCTGGGGGGGGGGGGGGGGGTGTAATACTTGGAGCTACTTTTAAGAGCTCCAAACTCTGGGATGGGTTTTATTTATATATAAAATTTTAAAATGTTTCCTCTTCTGGGGGGGGGGGAGCAATCGCCCCGATCGCCACTGTAACAATCAAATGATAATTCTCTTCATACTCTAAATATATTCCCCTTAACTTACAAACTATATGTTTATTAACATTCAGATATAGGAAATAAATTACAAATTAAGAGTACTTTTTAAAAATGCTCACCTTTTAAAGGATGAACAAAGAAGGATTAAGAATGGAATACAATACAATCAATTACAGGAGTAGTTGGGGTAAGTGGGGATAGGCGCGTTTTCTAAAAATCTGGTAAAAAGTATGAAAACAGTTTCTCCAAATTTGAAGACTGTGGACATAGTGCCATTCGTCTGGTAGAGTGGTTTTAACTAATATGAAGAGTATAAAAGAATAACCCTAAGCTGAAAATGGGTCCATGTTTTAGCATGCAATCAACTTTCGTAGAGCTTTCAGCCCTTGGCTGTCCCGAGATAATTGTCATAGAAACAATTGGGGAGAACATTGTACGGTTAAGAAGATATGCTTATGTACTTATAAAAATTGAATGTACTGTGCTATACTTGTCAGTATATGCACAATTGAAGTGTCCCCACTTACCCTACATTTTTGTACAGTGAGGTAAGTGGGACACAAATTTTATACCTGTGGGGTAAGTGGGGACACAAATTTTATACCTGTGGGGTAGTTGAGGACACGGACACAGATGCAGGTATTTCCGATAATACATCGAAGATGAAGACAGTGCAATGGCAATGCTTCACTTTGATTAAGTGAAAAATTGGTATATTGGCAGTCATAAAGTCAGTTAGCAAAAATGTGTATGAAATGAAGTTCCTTGAACAAATTGGCATGCAATTTCGTTTTCCATTTTTAAGGCAACGCCCTATGAATCTACATATGCTTCAGGGTGTAGCCTATATTTATTCTTATTTGTCCATTTTTAGAACTGTTATTCAGCAGTACATTTGTTAGTATTCAGTATTTGGTTGTTATAATCCAGAGACGTGCCTCATCGGGAGCTCTTTTTTACGTACAATACTAAACTTTAAAGCTTATCATGTTTGTCTCCACTTTCCCAGTACCGAATATCAAGCCTCAGGGCAAACTGTAATACTATATTTTTAATTATTTCAATGTTTCTGGGATAAGTAAATGATGTCAAGCAAATATTGCTAATATCAGAGTTTTCTGAACAAAATAAAACATACTTTTGAAATATTGACATTATTTTTTTTTCTACATTTGCCACAGCACTATTTTCAAAATGTTGTATCTCTGGCTAGAACTACAGCAGAAATATGAAACTTGGACCTATTAGCAGTAGACAACAGGTACTCTGTCCCCACTTATCCCAAAAAGCGGAGTAAGTGGGGATAGTAACTGATTTTTAATAAACATTTTATTGCGGAACAAGTATTTACATTGCTTCAAAATGGACCCTATGCTTATCAAGTGTACAAACCAAAGTTAATATGACCATACTTTCAGTTTCATTATCCGAAAACTATTACTGGTACAGTAGTTGAAAGTTGAACGTTGCAAAAACTGTCCCCACTTGCCCCAACTACCCCTACATTATAACCACCCGCAGCAATAAAAATATTCTTTCTTTAATTTCAGTCACCACATCTTAAATATATGCCTCTTTATCTTAAATATAATATACATTATTCTTTTCGATTATGAAGTTGTGCTTTGTTTATGATTAACGAAAAGTAATTAGGAAAATTTTTCGAGTTCATCTTTTTTAGGTTGTGTTGTTTCAATTTGCGGCTTGCACAAAACGAAAGAGTTCTTCAACTCTAGACTAAATCAGAACTAAAGGGAAAGGCCAGGCCGGTACCCAGCCCAAAAATGTAGGGGGAGGGCGGTAGAAGTTAGGGGGCCCCGATCCAACCATATTATAGTTAATTCGCAAGCCTACCGTGAAAATTTTAGGGGGGTCAGTAAAATTTTAGGGGGCCGGTTCCCCTAGACCCCCCTTGGATACGAGCCTGGGAAATGCCATGAGTATAAAATAACAGAGGAACTTGCGGTAGAGCGAAATCCGTGCAACGATCTGACGGACAGCTATGTCTAATAAGTGCAATGGGAGAGTTCTCTAAAGAACTTTCTTACCACACGACCGGGATAAAGAAATACTTATTTTTTGTAGGTTTCTTAGAAAATATTTTGCATTCATCTATTTCAAATTGCGTCATAATGCTTTTATGGATAGTAGATTTAGCTGTGGGCATTATTATTAATTAACATTCTTAGGTATAAGTTCATATGTAGAAAGGTGAGAAAACTTGCGATTGTTGGACATGTCATAACATCAAAATGCCACTAGACTAGACTTCATATTGTTTCCTTTGTTGACGTCTTGCACGTATACTTTTATCTCAAGTCCAAATACCTGCTTACATTTTATGACATAAAATGAGGAGGAAAGTGGCTCGAGCTTTTCTAAGTGCCGATCCCAGCATTTGTCTGATACGAAAAAATAAAACAGGAAGAGTTAGGGTATTTGGCATCCAATATAAAAGCGAGATCTCGGTCAAATGAAACGATCAAGCTGCAGTTAGTACTCTTAGTTTTCCTCTATCGTAGGATACCTTTTATGGGTGATTTGTCAATAAGTGACTAAAGATAATCCTTTATCTTGAAGCACGAATGGATACACACCTTAAAAAAAAGTTCACTGGAAGGACTTAAAACAAGTTCTAAATTATCGTGAAATGAGAGTAATCTTCACAAATGTGAACCAGTAGCCATGTGATAAATGTGAAACAGATTGTGTCAAGTGCCATGCTGAGAATGGACAATGCACACAACTAACACCACATCCGTTGCTTTGTTTAAGAAACATTACGTCAACAAACTTTGCTTAAGAAAGTAAATTCAGCTAACGACAAAGATAACTTCGAAAAGAGTTACCTCCAGCTTTAGACAAAAAGGACTTTACATATGGCTTTCCTCTTTTTTAACGAAATTAGCTTAGCGAGGTTAAACATGTAAATAGAAAGTGAAAACCACAGGCTATTAAGGATTAGCTAGTTCATATAATGGATTCAGTTTATTGTGTTAATTGAAAGTAGGCCTACTTTTTACCTTTATGAAATTATGTAATTACGTCATTATATTCTAACCATTTAATATTTATTCTATCACTTCCATCTTTTTGTTTCCTTGAATTGTGAATTCTAGAAGGAAATTTAGATATTAAGACTGGCCACCCTGTAAAAGTTCTTCACTGCCGGGAATGGATGAAAAACTCAGCTGGAAGGGTCGCTAAGACCGAATTCCGTAGCCTTGCAACCTCCTGAGATGCGGATTATACTTCACTGGTGTGTGTGTGATTATCTTTCCACCATTTTCTGATAACTGATTAAGTTTTCATTTACGCTTGTGGATATTCCTTTGTCAAACACATACACACATTGTTTAACATACTCTGGAATACAGCTAGATTAACATCGTTGCCTTTCCAACATAAGGATATATATATATATATATTTCATTTGCATTACGTCAGATTATTATATATTTCAAATCTACATGTTAAACAAAAACATACGATATTAAGTGTTACAAACTAAGGACACTATAGTATCACAAACATTTGATGGCCTCTATAGCACTAATAATGCAAGTGACGGACGGGCCATGCAAATTCAAAGCACTTTAGCGTTTAATATTATGATCATGGTAGGGCGGATTTCGAATGAATAGGAACAGATACAAGGGATTAAAAATTTGACTTTTTTCAAAAGTCTTTATTTCGAAAGAATGAAATATCTTGAGATTTACGTCCCATTGTTATGCCGTGTCAGCTAAAGGAGACGGTGATGATGAGAAATTTATGAAATGGTGGAATGAAGAGAGAGAACCCACGCACACGGTGCTCGCCCATCACAAAGCCCACTTGGCGCAAGTGGGATTGAACCAGGAATCCCACGCACTAGAGGTGAACGCTCTATGACTGAGCCACCGCGGGCTCCGTCTTTATTTTGAAAAACTGCGTAGATAAGTGCCTCATACAATCACTTAGATGGCTTTAAATAGATGCAGAGAACATTTGCAGCAATTTGATATCTCAAACCATTCTGAAGATATAATGAATACGGGTAAATTTTGCAACATTGCTATATATATATATATTGTAGATCTTATTGTAATTACACCTACCAAAAAGTATTGTTATAGAAGCAAAGTAACTCAAAACTTATTTTTAAAAGTTCATACAAACACTCCATTTTAAGCAATCTGACTAATTTAATCAATTTTTTCATATCTCCAGAACGGTTTAAGGTATCAAATTGCTGTAAACGGCTTTATGATCTTTATGTCTATTCAGAACCACATATGTAATTGGATGTGATTTTATCTAAATACTTTCAAAAAGAGTCGCATTTCCAATTCTTCGTAACTTTGTTTCTACTTATTCGAAATACGTCCTATGATGACCACAGTATTCAACACTAAAGTACTTTGGATGTGCATTACCCTATCCATATCACTTGCTCCATTAGTGTTGTAGTACTCCCTAAAATTTGGTTGCTCCTTGATGTTTGTGATACTGTAGCATCCTTAGTTTGCAACGCTACAAACAAGTGCGGTATTATAAGTTTTCGTGTAACAAGTAGATATGAAATACTTAAAAAAGTAACTTAGTACCATTTGAAAAGAAAAATTACTTTATGTTGAGTTGGCAACACTGTTAATATGGTTGTATTACAGAGTATATCAAACGAGTTCCCTCTAGATACTTGCATGGTACGAAATTGTAGCGTTTTGTATATATTGGTTTAAAAGCAACAAGGGCATATGAAGATACGGGCAGTGCCGTAACAAAACTCTTCGGGGCCCCGGTACAAGAGGATATTTGGGGGCCCCACAAGTGAACGTATTTTTCAATATAATAGTAAAAGCAGCAAACACGATATTACACACACATACACAGAAATACTTTCCTCCAAAGTAAGCTTAAATAATGGAATAACGTAAGATAGAAAGAGTATATTTACATATTACAGCATTTTACAATTTACGATAAGTTTATAGAGCTTTTAAAAAGCACAGTATCGTATCGTCTTTTCAATATTAGTCAAAATGAGAAAGGTATTAATCACATTTTCTTAAGAGAAAAAAAATGTTATAGTATACCATAGTTATACACATGTTATTTACAGAAAAGAATCTCATGGTTAAGAAATAAAACGGGGATATCAGTGATGTTGCACAACTGCTCAAACAATTTCAAAATAAACTTATTGTAATGGATTCAATACCATAAAATAGAACAAAAATTTAATGTCGTTTCAAAGAGCTTTTTCTCCTAGCTTTAGCATCAGCAAAATCTGAAACAATCTTGTCTATGTTCAGCCATAAATTCGTTTTCTTTCTATATTTAATATAGCAACATATGTTAACCTTTGTTGTGAGGTACTACTTCTCAAGTAGTTTTTATAAGATTTTAATTTCGCGAACGAGCGTTCAACAGAAGCCACACTTACTGATATTGTTAGAAAAATTACACATGCGGTAAGCACATCAGGAAAAGACACAAAATACCCATTTTCCACTAAGAATAAAGCTATTTCCCGAATTGTTCGAGGGTTACCTATTTCAGCCCTATTATAATCTCTGAATACCTGTATTTACTGTGGAAAATCTGAGCTTACATCACTACTGTACTTTGTAGCAAAGTTATATCCAGATTTCTGAACGTCTTCCACAGATGCAGACAACAATGTTACTGGAGTAAGAAAAGAAAAGCTATTGAGCACTTCAGTCATTCCGTGGAAACGGGTATTAAGTTGTGACACAATACAATCCAGAATAGTATAAA
The DNA here is from genome assembly GCF_964235325.1 of Thermobia domestica. NCBI lineage: Eukaryota > Metazoa > Arthropoda > Insecta > Zygentoma > Lepismatidae > Thermobia > Thermobia domestica. Next base: position 199,421,503 of record NC_137459.1, on the reverse strand, counting down.
ATACAGTGACACGAAATGTATCTTCCGATACATCTAGTCTACTATCCGTAGTCAGTTCATCAAAATATTTCTTGACAAACCTTTTGCGTTTCTCTTGAAACGTTTCTGAAATACTCAATTTCGAGCACAGATCTTTTGTGGATTTTACAAGTTCGTCATAGTCTCCTCGAAGATCTTTCATTTGCTGAAGTGAATTCTTCAGATTTTTCTCTGCTATTTGCAGATCAATATCAGAAGACTGCAAACTTTTGGAAGTCACATACATGGACATTAAGATCCTTTTCTCAAATGACTAGCATCAACATAAATTCAAATGTCTCTGTCTTCTTTCATGACTGAGATACTCTCAACTCATTAGGTTTCTTACTTGTCAGACAAATCACAGTAAGGAGCTTTTGAACATCAGCAATTCTCCCTTTCATGCTGCTAACAGCAGTGTGTTCTGTTTCCCACCTAGTTATACATTTTTTTTTTTTTTTTTTTTTTTTTTTTTTTAGTTTCCTTCTTTAATTTTGAAACCATTTCATCACCAAGAGCTAAAAGTGACCATCTAGAAGCACTATAACTAAAAAGAAAGAAAAAAGGGAAAACACCGTGAAAAACGTCCAAAAAATGTAAACGTATGTGGAGACTTTTGCAGCATCGACAATAACAAGATTCAGACTATGCGCACAGCAATGAACGTCCGGAGCGTTTGGAGTAGTATTACTAATTCTTGGTTGTAAACCACTATAAACCTCTCTCATCACTGATGCTCCATCATATCCCTACCCTCTCCACTGTTTTATGTGGATTTGGTGGCTGATTAAGATGTTTATAGTTCTCGGTACCATGCTTATCTAATGCATAAAATCCTACGAAACTTTCTTTAATTTCTAATGTCGCTCCTTCATAATTCACAAGAACGTAGCGAAGAATGACACTAGCCCGATCAGTTTTTATGTCCAATGTTATATCCACGATTATTGAAAAAAAAAAAAAAAAATGAAATTTTCGAACATCTTCAAAAATAAATTCATGATTAGTTCAATATAAGAAATAAATAACAGAATATAAGTTATCAGTACGGAGTAATAAATGGGTTTAGCGGGACCCCCTGGGTTTGGAAACTGCAAGAACGAAAAAAATATTTACAAAAATTACTAGTAATCTAGAATTTCACCACAATGATTATTTCTCATACATAAGAAATGGCCCTATAGGCTTGGGGGCTCCCCCAAAAAATGGTACTAAAATTCATGGCAATTTTAACATTGACAATGATTTTTTTCTCATACATAAAAAGTGAACAACAATGTAAGTATTCAGTACTGAGTAATAAACGTGTTCAGCGAGGCCTGTAGGCTTGGGGCCCCCAAAACAGAAAACAATATTATTAAAATTGACAATGATTTTCTCTTGCACATAAGATTAATAATAATAAAGTAAAATAATAATAAAATAAAATAATAATAATAATAATAATAAAATTAATAATAAATTCAGTAGCCTACTGAGTGCTTACTTCTCGGCTTTAGAAGATACGGAGTGGTCTAATGTTGAGAATACTTGGATTGAAGTTAGAAATAACATTAAAATTTCAGCAAAAGAAAAATTGGGACACGCGGATATACGTAGGAACAAACCATGGTTCAACCAGGAATGCAGTAAACTAGCAGAGAAGAGAAAACAGGCAAAATTATGTTGGCTACAAAATCCGAATGAAATAACTACACAATATTTCGTAGACATCAGGCGGGAAACTTCCAAAACTTTTAGAACAAATAAACGCGATTTTTTGAAAGCTAAAATTAAGGAAATTGTAGATAATAGTAAAAATAAAAACATTCGGGACATGTATAAGAGAATCAACGAATTTAAGAAAGGCTATCAACCTCGTGGTTATATATTAAAGAAAGCTGATGGAACAGTTCTCACTCATACGGATAGCATCTTAAATAGATGGAAAGATTTCTTTGACGATTTGCTGAACACGCAGCTAAAAACTAATGTGCGTGGAGAAAAGGAGATACACACCGCAGAACCGTATATTCCAGAACCCAACCGAATAGAAGTAGAAACCGCTATAAAGAAATTAAAGAAACACAAATCTCCGGGTATAGACGAAATTCCGGCTGAATTAATTTTAGCTGGAGGCGAAAAGTGGAACAAGATACACAAACTCATTCTCCTTATCTGGAACAAGAAAGAATTGCCAGAAGAGGGAAATAATCTATCATTGTTCCAATTTACAAGAAAGGTGATAAAACTGACTGTAATAATTATCGAGGCATTTCTCTTCTGTCAACATCCTATAAAATCCTTTCAAATATTCTTCTCCCCATACGCAGATGAAATTATTGGAGATTATCAGTGCGGGTTTAGACGAAATCGATCAACTATCGACCAAAATATTTACCATTCGCTAAATACTCGAAAAGAAGTGGAAATACAATATCCCGGTACCCCATCAACTATTTATTGATTTTAGAAAGGTTTACGACTTGGTTAGGAGAGAAACATTATACAACGTTCGTACAGAACTTGGAATACCGAGAAAACTAATTAGATTAATTAAGATATGTTTAAATGAATCCCAAAGTAAAGTCCGGGTAGGAAAATTTTTGTCCACGAGCTTTCACTTCGAAAATGGCTTGAAACAAGGAGATGCGTTATCGCCATTATTATTCAAGTTTGTTCTGGAATACGCTTTAAGGAAAATCAAAGATAGCAACCAGGGGGTAGAATTGAATGGGGGTTCACCAGGTTATGGCATATGCTGATGATGTAAATTTAATACGGGATGATAGGAGAACAATAGAAAGAAATGCAGAGATCTTATTAAACACTTACAGGGACATGGGCTTAGAAGTAGATGTAGAGAAAACTAAATACACGGAAGTGCGTCGGGACCGTAATACGGTAAATTATGGATGCGTTAAAATATTAAAAAATATTTTTGATAAAGTGGATACTTTCAAATATCTAGGATACATATTAACAGACGAAAATCATATTAACGAAGAAATTAAATGTCGACTAAAAACGGAATTCGTGTTATTATTCAGTTCAACATCTCTTGTCGCGAATTCTGTCGAGCAATTTGAAACTTAAAGTATATAAAACGATAATCATGCCTGTTGTTCTGTATGGTTGCAAAACATGGTCGCTTACTCTGAGGGAAGAACATAGACTGAAAGTATTTGAGAACAAGATCCTGAGACGAATATTCGGACCCAAGAGGAACGGGAATGGGAAATGGTGGAAACTTCATAACGAGGAACTACATAATTTATACGGTTTACCAAATACTGTTGGGATCATCAAGTCTAGGAGGCTTAGGTGGACAGGTCATGTAGGTAGGATGGAAGAAAGTAGAAACGCTTTCAAAGTCTTGACTGGAAGACCAACCGGAAAACGACCATTAGGAATACCTAGGCGCAGATGGGAGGAGACAATATTAAGATGGATCTCGCAGACATAGGAATCCAAAGTAGAAACTTGATTCAGTTGGCTAAGGATAGAAGTCAATGGAGAGCTTTTGTGAACGCGGCATTGAACCTCCGGGTTCCATAGGCCATAGAGTTAGTTAGTAGCCTACTGAGTAATTAATAGGTTCGACGGGGCTACCTAGGCTTGGGGGCCCCGGTGCGTTGCACCGCTTGCACCGCCCATTGTTACGGCACTGAATAAAGGGTCCACCCTATATAATCAACCATTGTCAAACCACTGCTGGATGAAGGTCTCTCCAACTATTGTCCACAGCCATCTATCTTTTCCAGGTTACTCCACAGTGCTTCGTAATTTCGTCACGCTGGCTTGCATAATGAAGTTTCCTAGGTTGTTTCTTGTCTCTTGGTATCCAATCAATGAAATTTTGTGTTTTTAATTATCAATCATCATTTCTTGCAATATGTCCATCCCACTGTTCAATGCATTTGCTTTCATGACAATATCCATCACTCCGGTCATCTTTCTGATTCATGTGATTATTTTCCTATCGTTATAGGTGCTTCTTAACATGCATCTCTAAGTGTTTCATTGGGTAGTCTGTAGTTAGTAAATGTCTGATTTTGTTATGCTTTGATCAAAATTAGAAACGAATTAACAGTTCAAAACCACGCGGAAATTTGTGTTAAGAAGGGTCTACGTTACGAGGTTATTTAGATCACCGTGAGAGGGGCCAATCATAAACATTGTGGTGGTAGATACAAGTGGAGGGTTCCTGTAGAAAGGGACAACAACATTACAATATTGTAGTCTTGTTACACAAGGTCAGAAATGTTCATCCAGTGAAGTGGAGAGAGTACAGCGAACACCTCAGCGGAATACAGCGCGCTCCTTCAAATGTCAATTCGTTTCTGATTTTGATCCGAGTGCAGTGTCCACGTCTCCGATACATATGTCAAAATATGCAGAATACATTCATTGGAAATTTTACGCCTTAGACATATTGACATATGACCTTTCAATATAAAACTGTTCCTTTCGAAATTCTTTCCTGGCTAACTTAATACGTGTGTTAATTTTTTTCATTAATGTTACCACCCATGCATATCGTCTGTCCCAAATAGACGAAGGTATTCGCTTCTTCTACTTCCGTGTTTTCTACTTCAATCTTTGACTTCCCTTCAAAGTTGTTAAGATTATCTTAGTCTTTTCCATATTCATTTTCAACTGTACTCCCCTGCGCTTCAAATTAAGCTTTTATATCATATCTTGCAGTTTTGAGTTGTTTGCGAAGAGAACGATGTAACCAGCAAAACGATGGTGGGTCAGGTGTTCTATATTTACAATTATCCCTTTATTCTTCCAGTTGAGAAATCGAAACACCTCAAGAGGTTTGTAAAAAGATTGGGAGAAATATTATCATCTTGTTATAGCCCCTTTTGTATTCTTACAGTCTTTGTACAGCCAAAACAGTTGTACTTTTGCAATTTGGCTGTTTATAGATTTTATGTTTAACTTTTATGTAAGCGTCTTTGACACCACATGATTTAAAAGCATTAATAACTACCAATGTCTTCACCGAATCTGAAGCTTCTTGATAGCCAATGAACGTCGGAAAAAAAAGAAATTCATGCTTGTTTGATCTTCCTCATCATTTCACTCACCACCTGAATATGATCTACTGTCCCGTAGCCACTTCTTGATTGATTGATTGAGAGTAAGGAGGACGTCAGCAGCGTGGCTATTTGTCCCCGTCACAGTCACCACTTCTAAATTCAGCGTGTACTCTTGGTTGGCCGAGGTCCAGCTGTTTTTCTAATCTGAGTGTCAAACTTCCGTAAGCAATTTGTGAGCAAGGAGTAGATTCGTAGGTCTATACTTGCGAAGATCTTTATGTTCTTTCTTATACAGCAGTGTGATCATGGCTTGTTTCCACTTTTCAGGAATTCTATTGCTTCTGGGACATTTAGTGTTTTTGTGCTTTTTCAGCAGCTTGCTTTAGTATCTCTAATGCAACTCCCTTTCTCCTGGTGTCTTTCCTCCTTCCATGTTCCTTATAGCGTACAAAACTTGTTGCAGTCCTGGCAGTATGTCTTATTTCCTCTTCATCTTTGCTTGCTGTAGAGTAGTTGAATCCGGTCGCTGGTTTAAGTGACTGTGCCGTCCTCTTTCTTGAATGCCACGTTTCACTTGCTAAGATTCTGCTTTGCCTTCTTAAGAACCATGTTGTCTTCAATTGTTTTCCTTACTAGATTACTGTTGACCTTTCTTATATCTTCTGTAATATACGAGTATTTCCGTACTGTCTTGCAAAGTTCCATTATATTCTGTTTTGGATGTCATATTGTTACAATTAACCTTCATTTCTATTGTTTTCTTCGTCTGACTGTGTGCTTCTTCTGATATTCTCTTCTCATTCTTCTTCATCGCAACACTTCCTACTTCCGTAGCTGTATCCATCAGAATTCTGGTGAACTTCATGTTAGCTTCTGAAATGTCCATATTTCTTCGTGTACAGCAAAATAGTTTTTCAGTTCCAGCAGAAATATTTTACATTTGTCTTGACGAATCTCTCTCTGTAGTGGAGACCAAGATAAATAACTTTTTTACTTTCGGGCATTTGACCCCTGCGGTGAGTTTTCTTAGTGGGGACGGGTTCTCAAAAATGACTTACGTAATTTTGTTCATATTTCATAAATAAACCTTCCATTAAGAAATCTACGCGTACAATATGGTAGAAATCGTTTTATTTGAAAATTCACAAATTATAGTTTCTCCTGAGGTTGAGTTTTTCTTGGACGATTTTCTCGAAAATGACTCGACTTTTTTTTGAAAAATAAATAAATGTTCCATTAATATACCGACATTTTGGCATAAATCATTTCTCATTAGGAAATATCACAAGGGGCAGTTTACTCTTGTGGGTGAATTATTCTTCGGATAATTTGTTCAAAACTGTTTTGTGGTCGTTTCATTAATTAATTAATTGCTTGATTAACAATTCTGTATGACATGAATCAGTTTGCATTACAAAAAAGTCCGCAAGATCTTTACAGTTTTCCAAAACCTGTTTAGTTGATTTTCTTCCTATCTCATAAATAAGCAAGCCATTAGAATCGTACAATACGGCATAAATCATTTTGCATGAAAAGGTTCTGAAGTGATACTTTATTCTTGGAGGTGTTCTTTACGAACAATTCTCTTAAGAACTATTTAAATAATGTTCATATTTTGTAAATAAACAGTTCGGTAACAAGTCTACAATAAGGGATGAATAATTTCTCATGAAAATGTTCACAGTTGAGTAGTTTGTTTTTCGAAGTGTTTTCCGAAAAAGCCTGTTATAATTTTATTGATATTTCGTAAATTAACGTTTTCGTAATAACTACATGATATGATTCAATTCGAAAAGCAAGAGCGAGAAAGTTCAGTTCGAGGGCCCGTACTTTTCTTTGTATTGGAAAGTGTAGCTGTATCTACTTTTCGAACGTAGAGTATATTGCTTACAGTGACATATGAACAGATTTTCGACTCCAGTATTAGTTTTTTTCTCTCTACACTTTGTTGGCGAGCCCTTACTATATTTACTATAATAAAAGAAACATGTTAGTGCATGACAGTAATTCCTAATAGTTAAGTCACACTAATAGTTAACAGTTGTCGCTGGAAGCCTGCCCGCGTGACACCAATAAATGTCGCTAGCATACAAGTAATTCTCAGATTTAAAACTATTCTGACGATTTAATTGTAACTTAAAAACTGCATTGTTTTAATTTAGTTGTTGCAAAATAGGACAAGGGCCTTAAGCATATATAGATTTAAACATTAATATTTGTGTACTTCTACAATAATATATTGTGATGATTTAATTGCAACTTAAACTGTGTTGTTTCGGTCTAATTATTTCAAAATAGATACTAGTGATGCTGAACATGAATATATTTTGCTGTTTAGTATTAAGACAAGGGCTGTAACTATATGTAGATTTGAGCATTAATATTTGTGCAACCGCGAGTTTGTTGGTGGACAAACTAAAGAAAATATATGTTAAATGTAAACAATTAGAGCTCTTAATTACGAGCCAACCTGAGTGAGGTTTTCCTCATTCCCACCAGGCAAATGTCGGGATAGTACCTAACATGCAGGTCCCAGGCCGATTCATTTCTTCCCCAATCCTTTCTTCCTTCCCTTTCCTCGGATAGTGTAACCACTGAGGGATGTCATCCCTCATACATGATGGTCTAACTGCCATAGTTGCCGAAAGCCCAGAAATGTAATTCCTAATCCTGATCCTTTTAATTACGTACGATTTTAATCTATAGTGTACAAGGGCCATTTCACGATTAGAGGTAAGTTTGAAGGTGCAAAATCTGAAAAAAATCTTTTTGGGGTTCAATGCTTTTTTCCCTAAATATGCCCTATATATAAAGTGGCAATGTCACCTTGTGCATGGCAGCGCAGGAACGTTTATATTTTCTGAGGTACGTGACAAAGTTTCCAAACGCGTTAGATTAATTTGTCATTACCGTAACACGTTTCCAAATTTTCGTTTTTTTATTTATTTTCTCTGTTGAAAAAGCAGTATTATGTTACAAATTGACAAACGGAGGTGTAAAAATATTTTACAATAAAAATACAGAAGTATTAGTAATTTTTGGTACTTTATTGAAACAAAAATACATTATCGTGACGGTAACGACAAAAATGTAATGGAAATGACTTATAACACACAGGATGCAATTATTGCAATATATTTGACAGAATACACTAACACATTAATATAATTCTTCTATATCAGTGGTCTGGTTCAAAAATGGTGAATCCCACTAATACAATTTGGAGCTCATATTGTATATTTGTTCACTAGCCAAACATTGTTTACTCTTCTAACAAAATATAAAGATATTGTAGTAAATTTTATTTGTGTTTTATATCATTGCATAAAACCCGTATGAATACTAATGCTCTACACAGTAAGTTCTTATTGCTAGTGCAATGACACAATATAATACAATAATAATACACACAATAATACAGTGTGTGAATATTGCCATCAGTTTGAGAATAATACAGTTCGCATAAAATACTTAAAAAAAAAAACATAGTTTGCTGCTGATAAAGCAGATGAACACTATGCAATTGTTTCAGATCAACAGAAAAAATAATTATGTACTTATGTTATTTTTTGTACTGCTGATCTGTTTTTAAAAAACGAAAGTATTCCCGTATTCAAATAACCTTCATTTCTAACAATATTCATAAACTATTCATGTCGTTTTTTCTGACAATACAACTTTTACAGATTTGTCATGTCCACTTTTTTGGGCCTGAAACAATTGCACACTGTTGATCAGTTACAGAAACAGGAAATAATTCTTACATTCAAAGAACCCTTCCTCTTTGAGACTGCTTGGTGCACTTTCATCAAATCTGGTATTTTTGGCAAGTTGTTAGGTACTAAGGAATCAACAGCCGAAATTGCAGAAGTATCAATGTAAAAGAACTTAATGTTTGAAGTTTCAGACCTATTTAACACATTGAACGTTGCTTTTGCATCAGTTAAGTCGTGTCCATGCGAAACTAATATGTCAGCTTGTCGTGAGAGAAGCACCGAAATGTATCTGCTGTATTTCTTGAGAACACTCACACTGATAGTTCTCAGAAAAATCAACGTAGAGTACGCATTCTTTCTGTGTAAGTGTCTAAGTGTCTTTACTAAGTAATACTGATACGCACGTGCTGTCTATCACCGAATCTCTTACCTTTTTTTTCTGTAACTCGTACTATAATTATTTCGGATGTGCCGTTCGTATTGTACTTCGTTCTTTTTTCTTTTTTATTGTTCCAACAATACCAAAAAGTCTGCTTCTGTGGATTTGGAATTGTCATATTCAGCGACTTGCTTTTGCACTTCAAACATTCTCGGTATGAACAGGATTGTTTTTGGGATTACAACATAAAGTTTAAGCAAATTCATGTAGATTATTTGTATGAACCACCCTACAAAGTTTCAATTTATCTGCTTTGAACTGTAAATTGGAATGCATTTGGCAAGCGCATTTTGCTGTGAGATAAATAAACATACAAATGGAATGATACAAATAAAAAAAATCTTTAAGATAAATACATACGAAAAATCTTTAACACTTTTAACTGAAAATTAAAAAGAAAGTTCTACAGCACATACCGTAACAGTTTACGTGTTTTCGCAATTTATTTTGAAAAAAATATGCGTATTCATTGATGTTGAATTTTGATTTTCAAAATATTGCATGCATGACATATCATTTTCTTGGTTCAAAATTGAATACAAAATCAAGATTGTAAAAAGTTTTTTGTCATCATCATCAAAATCGAATATGAATACTGATGATTCAAGCTGATAACTGAATTATTTCTATTTGTTAAATCTACGTGCAAAATAACAGTACAGCACGTTTTGTATTGTTTTTCATATTTTAAATATAGCATAGCCTTCTGATTGTCACTACCAAAACAACAAGTCATTTCCGTAACAACGTTTGACGTAACGGTAAGGACCGTTATGGGAATGACGTTTCTTCGCATTACAGAAATGTCTAGAAAACCTTGCATAGGTGGGAAGTCGAAACGAATTCACCAAGAACCTGATCCATAAGGATTACAAAACACACGTTACATCATTCAATTATATATTATATTTATAACATAAAACTGTGTTATGGTTATGACAATGAGAAAACATAACTCACTTGTAGACAAAAGCAACGATAAAAATCTTCAGACCGCTGTGCGTTGGATCCCATGTGCCTCCCGCACATGCAAGGGATACGAATTACGCTGTGCATTTGTTTCGGATGCAATATTGCCAAAGCATTTAAGAACAAAAACGTAAGTAGTGACGGTACTGACACTAAAAGCTAGGGACACAGCTTTCATCACCAAAATGTAACCTCAAAACAAAAGGAAAGGAAAATACTGTTATTTATTTATATAAATGGGCTCAAGTTCTCTAGGCGGCGAAATAAACAAATACATTTTCGCACGTGTATATACCAGAAAATACCATGAATTGTTCACGTACCTGTTGCTAGGGACACGTTATGGTAGTGACATTTACGAATAAAATAATCAATTTTTAAAAAAAAAAAATAAAAATAAATAATTCAAAGTTACGTATTGACAGTACATTAGTGTGACACTAGCTACTTATGACCACAAACACAAAATCGTATTTCTATTTAGAAAAGGACATTTTAACACGGGACATGAAACTTGTCCCTAGTCGTGGAACGACCCACAACGTGGCGAAATCTCGTATAATAAATTGCTCGTCAGATTTTAGCTGGAAACAGTGACACATATACATTTAAAAATTAAGTTAGTGTATACTCATTTACAGGCTGTTCGTCAGACAGAAAGGAGGAAATAGGAAAAAAAAAAAAGAAAAAGAAAATTTGAAAGTATTGTAAGTGTAGAGCATCGGATCCACGCAATGTTGGCTTCGAGAGTCACGTGATAATATTCCTGTGTTGAAATAGAAACACTTTAGTGGATGGAAGTAAAAACTTACGAGACGGATTGGTCGTCAATAATACAGATATTCAGTACTTAACTGGGAACAATCATGGCGAGGCTTTTCTGATTCTGCTCTTTTGTCTCTCTCCCTCTCGCCTTTTTTTCTTTCTTTCCTCCAATTTCTTGCACTTCCTACCTGATAAAGTGTGACGCAAAAGTTTCTAGTACGGTATATTACATTTTCTGGTTAGATGTTTTGAGTTATAATGTTCTTATTATTATTTTAGGACAAAAAACATCATTTCGGAGTATAGTGTGCTGTGCAATTATTGTCGGAGGTTTCTGGTTGGGTGTTAATCAGGAGAATGTTACAGGTAATTTTAGTTTGCTTACCTTAGTGTTGGGTAGTATTATATAACTTAGTCTTTAGAAGAAAAAAATTTACACTGCTGCCGATTATTAGACTATTAGCTGCTGATCCTCCCCTCCCTTTAAAAAAAAAAATATCTGCTTGTTAAAGAAGTGGGTGAAATTTTCGTTCTTCTACGGGTATAAGGTAAAATTAATCTTTACTGTATCTAATATACAGTGCTATTGTAAATAAACCTAATGATTTCAAAGGTTAATAATTCATGTTTATTTATTCACAGTGACATGCAACTTACGTTAAATGAAAGAAAAACTCAAAAAGTCTTAGTGGCAGTCAAAGTTGATTTTTAGTTACTCATTCCGCCGCTAGGGCGACAATAAATTATGGTGGCAAGAAACAAAGATAAAGTGCATTTTGTGTTCTCGAATTTCATGTAAAATAGTCTATGGTTAATGTTTAACGCAGTTTTAGGGCGAAATTCGGGTTAGATCAACCAAACTGGCATCCAATTCGGAAGTGGCACAATTTAAATAAAGTGCGTGCATCTTTAAGAGGAAATAAACGAGCCGCCAGGAGTTGATAAGCAAACAGTTGATCGTGTGCATTCGATTTTCGCCAGAAGTCCACAGAAATAATCGATTTGTGCAAGGAAAGAATTGAACTTCAAGCAGACAACACTGGAAGATTCTGCGAAAACATTTGAAATGTCACCCATACTGATTGAAATTGTTGTAGGCGATTAAATCTACTAATAAGGAGAAGAGACTTGAGCTCTGCGCTGCGGTGAAGAACGTTGCGGAAAGAGAAGTTTTATTGAGTCAGTTGTGCTTAGTAATGATGTTGCCTTCCATCTTTCGGGGAAAGTAAGCAAACAGAATGTAAGAATCTGGGCTTTGTAAAATCCCCATGGTTACGAAGAACATATCCATAATTCCCCCTAGGTGAACGTGTTTTATGCAGTCACTCGTAAGAAAGTGTGTAGCTCTATGCTTTTGGAGAACTCTGTAAACGAACTTTCCTATCTTCATATGCTGCAAATGTGCCTTTTCCCACAGTTGAAAGAGGTTTTTTTTTTTTTTTTTTTTTTTTTTTTTTTTTTTTTTTTAGGAGTATGGGACACTCCCAAATTGACACCGGGGTGTCAGAAGGAAACTCAACAGATTACCAAATCAATGGATAGGGCAAACTACTCGTAAGGATCAGGATCTGCTTTCTTGCCGGCCGGTCCCTCCTCCCCTCACCATAAGAATACTTTTTTTTTTTTTTTTTTCGTGTTAAAACCAAGTGTATCAGGCACCCCTACCGAACAATTTACGTGAACTTCAAGTACGCATTCAAATAGCAATTGCCTCTGTTGACTCTGGGGTGTTAGAAAGAGTGTGGCAAGAATTAGGCTATCTAATTGATGTGTGCCGAATTACAAAAGGCACTCATATTGTGCATCTTTGACGTGGAACAAATGTCGAGTTTTTCTTATATTTAACACAAGTTGCATGCCATTGTGAACAAATAAACTTGAATTATTATACCAGCTGAAATGCTCGTTCTTCTCACGGGGAGAATAGGTTTATGGAAAATACTTGAATCTCTCCTGTAATATTTATTTAAATGAAAGTGTAATGATAAAAATACACAAGATACTCTACTATTGGCAATAATATTGAAATATTCTATCCCGCCAGATTACGTCGATATGATTAAAAAACTCAGCTTGGAGTGGGTATGCACCATCTTCCAACAGTCATTTCAAACGGGTCAGAAGCTTTCCTGATCTCGAAAACTATGAATTCTACAGAAATCTCAAGTCATTTTTGATATCTTATTGTTCACCTCCCTCCCACCCTCTGCTACACTGGAACTTGGCGCGAGGTGTCTAACATGCTCGAATACATTAAGATGTCTGTTCCTAGTTTCACGGCCGGGATATTAACATAATTTTCCTTGATACCACGCGCCAAATTCTAATGTTCGTTTCAGATGCAGTGGCCAAGAAACTTGGCTCATCCATCCTCATCTCAACACTTTTTGAGACTGACGAACTAGGCTGCACTTTTTACACCTCTGGTGTTTTTGTTCATATTTCACTTCTTTTTGTAGTTCACCATGTCAATATCGTATATTGGGATTCTCAATTGTGGCATATTGTTGGACTTAAATTTAGAATTGTACATTTTTAAAGGAGTCACATGCAACATTAGTTCCCAAGGACTCTCCCACCGGGAATCGAACCCAGGACCCTGTACAAGAAAGGCACATATGCTAGCCACTAGACCAGCGGGGAGGATTTCTCCTATTAAATATTTGTCAGAGAGTTATGTCCAAACGAGATTCTAATTCATTTACCCGAACTACAAAATCACGATCGCTAACATCTCATTTTTTATTACCTAAATACGAAGAGTATCAACAGGGCTCCAAAACCCTTGTTGCTGAATACTCGATGCTACATCACTAGACATGGATGGTGTTCCAACATACCTAGTCGTTCTCTACCCTTAATTATTGCGAAATTACGAAGTTCATTATATGACGCACATGTTGCGCAGTTTCATACTGCCTCGGGTTTTCCTTTCAACGATACAACTTTCAAATACCTTGTAATCTTAATTATATTTGCACCAACATATCCTAACTGTATATAAAAGTACTTGAACTGACATAAATTAAAGGGGTGCTTCCGGTTGACGTGATGAAGGGGGATGAAGAATTTCCACGTGTTATTTGAATGGGTCTTTTTTTGGACCTATAATCTCATGTTTTAGGAACTTGGAATTAGATTAAAAAATTGAAATTTGGTATGCTTGTACGTTTTAGTTGGTATTACCTAAGTAAATCAATAAAAACAAACAATTCCAGCTTTAGAGTGGTTTTATGAGGAAATGAAAAATCTTTCCCATATTATTTATATGGGACACATTTTACACCCCAAAATTACAGGGCACTTCCTGTAGGGCTACAATCATTAAATTGGACGTGATTGTAGCTTTTCGGAACTAACCCACAGAAAAATTGCCAAAAGTGAATATTTTTAACTTTTAGGGAGTCTAAAGGGGAGATGAAGAAATTCCTCATGCTATTTAAATGGGCCTTTTATGAACTTATAATCTCATATTTTAGGTACTTGAAAGTGGAATACAAACTTGAAATTCTGTATGCTAGAACGTTTTCGTCAGTATTACCTAAGTAAGTCAGTAAAAATAAAAAAAAAAAATTCCAACTTTAGAGTGGTTTTATGGGGAACAGAAAAACCTTTTCCTTGTTATTTATATTGGACGTCTTCTACACCCCAAAATGTTTAGCCAGTTCCGGCAGAATTAGAATGATGAAATTTGGCACGATTGTAGCCTCCCGGAACTAACCTACAGGAAAATTGCTAAAAGTGAATATTTTTAATTTTTAAGGAGTCTAAATGGAGATGAAGAAATCCCCATGCTATTTAAATAGGCATTTTCCTGGCATACAAAATCTTATCTTTTAGATAGTTGAAATAGGAAACGAAACTTGAAATTCGGGAATTGTGAGCTTAAGAGGTGTGAGGAAATAGACCGAACAAAGGCGAGGTTGTGGGGGCCAACCCACAGGAGGACAAATTCAGGAAATATGAAGAGCAAAGGCACGAAATTCACTGTTTATGAAAAGGCTGATACGTAAGAGATTCGCGTACTGTTCACAGATAGACACGAAGCATCAAAAACATTTTTACATAACGAATGTGGTAAGTATAATATAACTCGTGGTACCAATATATTTACGAAATCGGTTACTTTTTGTTGCTAGTCTCACATAAATTCGACAATTGGATTTCTCATTTCTTCAAAAACTTCATTAATTTTAAATATTCTTACCTCTACATTATCTTATCAAATTAATTTCAATATCTATTTAATACCAATGACTGCAATAAAGGAAAAATCTTCACCGAAAAAAGAAAAAAAAAACTATTGGCTTTCCTTGTCTGGGTTTCCAACCACGAAAATTACGGCATTATGTGTGTGTCTTAGCCCACGTTTTTAAAAGTTAACTGATTCACAGAACGTGCCTCATTAACTTGCTAAACTACTTATTACTAGCTTTCACTTATTTTACTCGCACACTGAGAAAAAATGTATGTGGCGTACGTAAAAACGTAGGTTACATATGTAAATCCTGTAGTTTTTGGACTTAATGTACCTAAACGTATAACTGAAAAAGTATATTTTAAACATACTTTCCGTATAAGTGTTCCGAATAAACGTAGTTTCCGCACGATCGAAATAACTGTATGTAGGCGGTCAGGATCTCACATACAGATGGCCGTATGTAACTTATAGCTGACGTACGTAATGTACCGAAGACTGTTAGATGTCAGACATCCTGCAACGACATTGTGTAACATTTAAGCGGGAAAGAGGGCAGTACGTATGTAGCTTATGGATAACGTATGTTAAGTATTGATTTCTGTGGTAAACATAAAGATCCCATATATTTGTACAATATACCGCTGTTCGGATAACGGATTTTTCTCAGTGACCTTAGCTCGTTTTTATAACCTAGAACGACAGGGACACGAACACAGAAACATCGAGGAGAGTTAAGATTCCAAAGGCTCTTCCACCGGGAATCGAACCCAGGACCCCATACACCAAAGGCGCACATGGTAGGTAGTCAATAGACCAGCGAAGATGGCACCAATTCGATCACTCGGACGATTGACATTATCACTATGCACATGATGTGTTCAATAACAAAATAGAGTTTCGCATCTTTATCTCATTAAGAAGTAGCTAATGGCTATTGACAGTTTTTTGCTCATAAAAATTCCCATAGTACATTCCTTAAATGTGGAACCTTTTACTTACACAAGTCATTACGTAAGGTAGATACCATTATGCAGAGTTTCAATTCTCTATCTCATTTGGAAGCACCTAATCAATGATGAGGGAGTAAATGAACCGATCTCTGAGTAAGAATAGTTTTTCGCCCATAGAAAATTCCATAGCGCATACCTTCAATTTCGGATATTTTTCATATTCAAGCCATTATAAGCTACCTTCGTGTAGACATTTACATCTTCATCTCATTGGGAAGTACCTAATGGCTACGGACAACTTTTCGCCTATAAAACATTTTGCATAGCACATTCGTCACATTTCGGACTTTTTCCATACTCATGTCATTATAAGGTACCAATATACAGACTTTTACGTCAATATTTCATAAACAAGTACTTAATCAATGTGACGAGTGAAAGAATGAACCGATTTCTGCTTGGCAAAAAACAGTTTTTCACCCATAAAAAAAATCCCATAGCACATTCCTCACATTACGGTCTTCTTTCACACTCAAGTCATTATAAGGTACCTTTATGCACAGCTTCACGTCATTATCTCATTGGGAACTAGCCAATCAATGTGATGAGTGAATGAGTGAACCGATTTCTGCTTTGCTAAGGACGGTTTTTCGCCCAAGAAAAATTTCCCATAGCACATTCCTCACATTTCGGAATTTGTTCACACTTAAGCCATTATAAAGTACCTTTATGAAAAGTTTCACGTTTCTATCTCATTGGAAAGCACATAATCAATTTGATGAGTGAGAGGACGAACCTATTTACGTTTGGCTAAAGACAGTTTCTCGCCCATAAAAAGTTCCCATAGTGCTTTAATCACATTTCGGACTTTTTCTGTACACGAGTCATTATAGGATGTTCTACTCGAAGTTTCACGTCTATATCTCATTGGGAAGTACCTAATCAATTTGATGAGTGAGAGAATGAACCGATTTGTGTTTGACTAAGGGCAGTTTTTCGCCCATAAAAACTCCCATAGCACATTCCTCAAATGTTGGACCTTTTCCATACCCAAGTCATTATAAAGTACCTTTGTGCAAAGTTTCGCGTTTCTATCTCATTGGGAAGTACCTAATCAATTTGATGAGTGAATGAGTAAAACGATTTTTTTCCTGACTAAGGACACTTTTTTGCCCATAAAAAAATTATCATAGCACATTCCTTAGATTTCGGACTTTTTCCATAATCAAGTCGTGATAGGGTACCTTTATGCAAAGTTTCATGTCTCTATCTCATTGGGAAGTACCTAATCAATTTGGTGAGTGAGTCATTGAGCCTAAAAACTGCATATTTTAGGGGTCCAGTACTCGAATATGCTTGAAGGTAGGAATGTGAGATTTGGCATATTAGTACATCTCTCGGATATCTCCTTAAATTCTAAATTTCATGTTTCTACCTTAATAGAATCGTTTTTACAAAGCCTCGAAATCGGCGATTTTACTCAAAACTCTTGTTCGTGTATAATATGCTTACGGCAGTGCAGGCCGGTTTTCATTTTCTTCGCGGAACTTGGCTGCCATGTACTGTCGTGCATGTTGATCTCAGCGACAACTATAAATATGAACTCGACATAAATATCGGTCGTTTTCTGTCATTTTATATTTTAACCCCTTCCACTCTTCCTAGGTGTGCTGGGGGATTTTATCCCTACTCGAGACTGAATTTCAACGTAAAAGACATCGGAACTGTCACCAATCAACTTAGGAACCACGAAAACTGCGGATTCGGCACTGACATCGATCATTCTTTTTACCGATTTTATGTATGCCAATCCTACTGTCCAGTAGAAATACTAAGGCGGTCTTGGACCTACTGGGGACTAAGCTTGGACTTAAACGGCATCAAGAGTGCCACCGATTAACTTATCGACGCTGAAAATTAATGATTCGACACGAATGTCGGTCGTTTTCGATACTCTTATATGTCATTTCACCACCCTTCCATGTGGTAATGGTGACTGAGCTTGAACTTAAATGGTATCAGGAGTGTCACTATTTATCTAAACAGCTCCGCTAACTATGAATTTGACACTAATATCGATCATTTTCAGTTATTTTAAATGTCAGTATTTCTCCCCCCTCAGAAGTACTATTGGACGCTGAATTTGAATTTAAACGGCATCAGAAGTGTCACTGTTCATCTCAGTGGAAAAATAAACTGAAAGATTTCATTTATATTTCAACAAAAATAATGGAAACACCTGCAGTTGGCAACCTGTAAGATGTGTGATGTGGTAACACTGAAGATGTTTAACAACCTCTGGCCTGGTGTGTGAGCTGGTTATCTGTACTAGACAGGGTAGAACGAAGGCGTGTGTTGAAGCGTGCAGACGGTGGTGATGCAAAACGAACCATTTCTCTCGAGATTCAGAGAGTCCAAAATTGTGGACGCGCTGTTAGTTGACGAAAATATATCTAAGATGATCTGTGTATTAGATATGTCGCGAGAATGTGCCCAAGGTTGTGACGGTCTACATTGCTTATGGCGAAACAATAGTGGACAGAAAAGTCTGTCACACGGCTTGCTGAGTATTGAAGATTGTTACTAAGAACTGTAAAGCAAATGTTGGAAATGCGACTGCGGAACACCTGGAGTAGCCTATTGCAACAATCACGATCCGATGCGAGTTCTATAACTTGAACATCTGGATTCGAGTTGCAATTTCCAAAGAGCTGGTCATCACCAGCAACGCTGTAGCTCAAAGAAAATTGTGTTAAGATTTGCAAGACCGCCAATGATTAGAAACTCGTAATATCCTCCAATGAGCCATATTTCACCTTATTTCCAACAAAATATTTAGGTATGGCAGAAGCCTAGAGAAGTTCAAACATCGAACTGTCTCCTCTCTATCGTGGAACGTGACTGTGGCTCCGTGATGCTGTGGGTCTCAATTTCCTGGTATAGCGTAAATGCGGTGATTATGCTCATAGGACACATTACTGTTAGTGGTTGGGTAGAATTTTAAATGGCGATGTGCATTCTTTGGTCCAGATATTGATTCTGCCCAATTTCTCAATTTTCCAAAATGGCAATGCGCCAAATCATACTGCTGGAGCTCTTTAGATATGGTTTCGTGAACATTTGAATGAACTATAACACTTCTCCTGACCCTTCCTGTCCATAGACATCATCATTCTTGAATACTTTTGGTTAGTTTCGGAGCTTAGGCTCTGGAATAGATATCCTCCTCCATCCTAGTTGATGAGACTGTGTTTACTATATGATGTTTTTTATTCGTACCAAAGCGTATTTTGTGGAGGTAGAGTATTTCAATATTTATGCCAAAATTATAGTATCTTCTGTATTTTTATCATTACACTGTTGTTGAAATAATTATTTTAAAGGGAAGGAGATTCAAATATTTCCCATAAACGTATTCTCCCCGTGCGAAGAATGGGTATTTCAACTAGTAAATTAATAAAATAATGGAATTAAAAAAAAAAAAAAAACAGAAAAGAAAGTACCAGGGAAGCAAGAAAGTTCGTGCGCTTTTGAACCACTTCTGCTTCCATTTGGCTGCTGCGGCGACATCTGTCCCGTAGCATGAAAGTTTTGACTGTTTGGGAAAGCTTATTCATTGACGCAGCAGCCACGGTGAATATAACAACGCATTTGTCAGTGTAGTGTGTAAAAATCGCTCGTGATCATGTCAGTGTCAAATGGAGTTTTTAGAGCTTGTTTGCTTTACGAGTTTAAATTGGGGACAAATGGTGCAGAAGCAGCTAGAAAAATATGTGTTGCGCTCGGAGAGGGTGTAATAAGTAAATGTACAGCACAAAAATGGTTCCAGACCTTTTCAACTGGTGACGAGACCTTTCAAGATAAGCCTCGCTCTGGGAGGCCTAAATCAGTGGATATGGACCACCTGAAGGCCTCTATTGAAGATGATTCCAGTCAAACATGCGAGGAACTTGCTCACCGATTCGAGGTAAGCAGGAAAATTATTCGGATAAGTCTGCATCAGTTGGGGAAGACCTGAAAACTGGGTCAGTGGATCTCTCACGAGCTGACCGCTATGAGCCAAGTTCTAAGACTGAATATCTGTTCATTTTTGTTGACGAGACACAAAATCTGTCCAATTTTGGACCGTATAATAACTTGTGACGAGAAGTGGGTCATGTATGACAATAAAAAACGGTCATACCATTGGCTATCACCGAATGATCCGAAGCCTTTGACTGCAAAACCGAACATCCATCAACACAAGGTTTTGCTCTGTGTTTGGTGGACTACAAACGGTATCGTGCACTACTAATTCTTGGAACGTGGTAAGACAATTACCAAAGATGTGTACTCATCACAACTGAGAACGGTAGCCACTAAACTGACCCAGAAACAGCCAGCACTAGTAAACAAAAGAGGTGTGCTCTATAACCAGGACAACGCGCGCCCTCACACCGCAAAACAGGCGCTGGAAGTAATCTCAGAACTTGGTTGGGAGCTTGTATCTCATCCTCCCGACTCCCCAGATGTCGCCCCTTCGGATTGCCATTTATTCTTGGCCATAGACAACTTTATGCGTGGCAGGCAGTTCAAGACTGAAGAAGACGTCAAAAATGCAGTTGCTGAGTTTTCCGAGTCTCGGGAACAAATATTCTACAAAACTGGCATTTACAAGCTTGTTGAGCGCTGGGAGAAGGTTGTAGAAGCAAATGGAGGCTATTTTGCCGAATAAACAAACCGTTAAAACCCTGTAATTGACAGTTTTCTTCCATAGTATAAAAGCGCACGAACTTTCTTGCTTCCCTGGTAATTATGTATCAACATTTTTACCTCCTCGAAATTTTCAATATAGTGTGATATAAAATTTAAAAATTGTTACATTGCATTGAAGTAGTATGGAGGCCATTCCGTTTTTAGTTTCGTTTGTGGCGTCTTGTCTGCAGTGAGAAACCACTATTCGTATATTTATCTTTTGACTCATCCATTCCCTCCCATTTTATTATCTTTTCCCTCATTACTTCATTATCAGGCAGTTCTAGTCAGTTTTTGTCATGCATAACCTTTAGTTGTTAAAACTACGTACTTCATTTCATTTCACTGAAAGTAAATACTACGTATAAAGGAATGCTATTTTAATGTTTTGAAGACCTGGGTTAAAGAAGTAGAAGAGATCCATTTCTCATAGTTCATGTCAGCGGCGGATTGAGGCACCTCAGCCACTACACCCATCTCATGATAAGCTGTTCACTAACCAAATCGCATGCTAGCATGTCTTTAGCAGTTCTGCTTTAGCCACAGACTGTTTTACAGTGTATGCACATTTCAGTATATAAAAGTATCTTTATGGGTTTAGATAATTTATTTATTTTAGTTTTTTATTATTTTTTTTAAGCCCAAGTCAGCTTGCCTTGTTTTCCTAGGCAGAAATCCGGCGCTGCTTCACGTATAAATTAGTCTGACTGTCTTCAAATAGAGCAGTGACATGGCTCACGAATTTTAGTATTTGTATCGTGTCGTTCTGGTTTTAATGTTTGAAGATTCCTTTTATTATCTACTTTTCGACTCTTTCCTAACTTTGGTCTGGCACTTAAAAATAGGATAAAAAATTATCAAGAAATAATAATAATAATAATAATAATAATAATAATAATAATAATAATAATAATAATAATAATAATAATAATAATAATAATAAATAAATAAACTTAACGAAGTGTTAAAATACCTTGTCAAATGAAGCTATTTTGTATTTATTGTAACCAAAGCTGTAGTTGCGAACCAAAATCTTGATAGTCCATGAAATCAGTATTAATTAAAACAAGGAATAAGTGACATAAAATGTGAAGGTAGTTTATCAGTTCCCAAATTCTTTTCTTAATAATAAAATGTATTTATGGTAAACGCTGAAAATTTCGAGAAACCATTCTACGGGTTGCTTGCTCTCTTACATCAGAACCGTACGTTTTATTCTTGATTTACACTCACTGTTTATAATACTTCATATTTGTGTTATTTTATACCAAGGAGCAAGTAAAGACGAATCCTACCTTGTTTCTTCGTCTTTGTGTTGTCCATGTGATTTGCCTTATCGGATGAACACTTGCCTCAGATTTAATTTAGATGCTATGGACTTCATTTTATTTGTTTAGTTTTAGATATCCATGCACTTACTCGATTGCAGTAAATTTTGATTTGGTTGATATATTAATTTCACCAGCATATCCGAATACGCAGGGGACATTTTATAGGGTTAGCGATCTCTCTAAACAGTGATTAACAGCTTAAATATATTCATTTCTGCGCTTATAATAAGTATGACTGAACTCGTCACTACTAAACATGGATTCTACATACGTTAACAAAGGTGATTATCCTATGTAATATATACAGATGGTGATCAGAAAAATGGAGACACCTGAACGAAATTGCAACTTACCAGATTAATATGGTGTCGGGCCACCTTTCGCCTTCAGAACAGCCTTGATGCGACATGGGATGGAGGCAGAGAGGTCGTGAATGGTAGCAAGTGGAATTTTACACCATTCCTCGTGCAGGGCATCGGCCAGTTCTGTGAGAGAGGATGGAGGTGGAAATCGTCGCCGGAGTCGTGTTTCCAAGACGGACCACAGATGTTCAATAATGTTGAGATCTGAGGATTGGGCGGGCCAGGGGAGGTGTTGAACTTCATCCTGATGTTCCTCAAACCACGCTGCAAAACACCAGCTGTGTGAATGGGTACATTATCATCCTGGAAGATGGCGTCATTGTCCGGGAACAACATCCGGACCATAGGATGCAAGTGGTCTCCTAAAATTGCGATATAATCGTTAGCAGTGATTCGTCCGCTAAGTGTGACCACAGGGCCCAATGAAAACCATGATATGGCGTCCCACAACATCACCGAGCCGCCGCTATGTTTCACAGTTGGGTGGAGATACTGCAGATCATAAGCTTCTTTGGGCGTTCTCCACACATAAACACGGTCCATGGTTGGGAATAGGGTGAAGAATGACTCATCCGACCATATCACACGTTTCCAGTCCTCAACGGTCCACGTTGCATGATCGCGGCATCATTTGCGGCGTGCGAAAGCGTTATGGTCCCTAATGAGCGGTTTGGCCCGTGCAACACGGCCCCGTAAGTTCATGTCATGTAATTCGCGGCGGACTGTGATTATCGAAACAGGGTGGGGGAAGTGCTGATTAAGTTCCTCCATCACTTGCTCCGCAGTGGTACGACGGTTCTGCGTGACAATGCGCTTTAATACCCGGCGTGACCTGTCACTCATGATTTTCTTCCGCAAACTGTTCCGCTTCCCCGATGTGGTTTTCCCGTGTGTTGTGTAGGCCGTCATCACCTTCGACACTGTCCCACGCGACACACTTAACACAGTAGCCACTGCCGTCACACTCACTCCACATAACCCCGCACCAACAATTTGCCCTCTTTGAAAATCTGAGAGGTCTCCCATTTTACACTACCTCCGTCTGCTGCAGTCACTGGACACTGCTGTTCCACTGCGCCTGACGTAGTATGGAGACCGACGTAACACACCACCACCAGCTGTCCGGCGCTGCGGGCGCCACGACACCACTGCCAAACCATACATCTAACGTGTTGCCAACTACATGTGTTTCCATTTTTCTGATCACCATCTGTATATATATATATGTAAAATTGCTGTTTACTTTTGTCGATGACTGTACAATTCATTATTAAACATTCTAATTGTTCATATGTCCAGTTTGTGTCAACATAGATATTATTCAATTAACTAGGGTAAAATATGTGGATTTCTGAATTTGTTTTCTAAATTTAACGAAATTTAAAACGGACTTCTGAGACGTAGAGATCTGAAGATAAGAAAATAATTTTATCTAAACCTAAGTGAGCTAAGAAAGAAAGGAAGACCGAAGTATGCCTTAAGAAGGCAGATCACACTTCATTCATTGAGTTGTACCTTGCCCATGGCGATGATATATTTTGAGTTGGCTATAGTATTTATCTGTATTAATGACTTTGATTTTTTTTGTATAGATGCCTAGATACAGTTTTAATACTTATTTTTGCTTTCAGGTTCATTGTCTGTGATAGGAACAGTGTTTGGCGTTCTTGGATCATTATGCTTGTCACTGTATTCCATATTTACAAAACGAGTATTGCCAGTAGTTGATAACCAGATATGGCTGTTATCGTACTTCCTTAATGTATATTCTTCAGTACTTTTCCTTCCACTTATAGCAATAAATAAGGAAATTCCGGTAATAATTAATTATGATGGTATACAGGGTTCTCAGTTTTGGATGTTAATGATCATCGGCGGTTTCTGTGGACTGGCTATTGGATACGCTACTGCTCTGCAGATTCAGGTAAGAAAAAAATATGATACCTTGCTGATAAAATGTTATAGTTTGATACGGTAATAACTTCATGCTGTATCCCTCCGTGCGTTCTCTTCCGATGTTGGTTAGGGGCATAACAACATTGTGTTCCACATGACTTCACTCAGCTTTACTATTCTGTTTATTTGAGTTTTACGTCTCACAGCCTTGTTCTTTGGGATACTGCGAGAAATGAATAACGATTATGAAGTAAGCTCTGAAAGGACTATACTTACCATCTGTGCAGTGAGCGGGATTCAAACCTGTAACAGACAGATTTTACGATCGTCGATTCTAATATGACTGTCCGTTTGCTGCCTAAATGGGAATTATTCTCGCCTATGAAACAAGTCTTTCCTCGTCAGCAATCTCGAAGTGAACATGGAGTAGATACAAAGTACACGACACACAACAATATAATTGATCAAAAATGGATGAATGTACGCTATTTTCAAGAGCTATTCAAATACTGAACAGGATAAATCTGTTACATCAATTCTTCCTTTACAAGTACAGATGGAAATTACCACAGCATCGGGTAAGTATCAAGGGGTTTCCCGATCGCTATAATCAAACACCAGGTTAACACGTCTGTACAGTCACTTTTTTAAATAACATCTTCCCATAATTGAGACCCGTTCAGCCACACTATTGTCCCTTGCTAGATCAACAATTCTCCTGCACTTCCAAATCCTCAAATATACGGGATTGCCCAACGAGCTTCCATACAACTATCAGTGAGGTAACCACTTAAAGAACTCCAGTATAACTTCATAATGACAACTTTTTTACTTAAATGAGGCAATGGACAAGTGAAAATTCATCAAATGTTATTCCAATAGCACCACAAAATTTGTTTGTTTGAACGAAATTCTTCTGCAGTTGCGATTGCTCATGTTCCTGAATTAACTCAACTATTCGAAACAAAAACAGTACCAGATAACTGGCGCAATAATTTGCCGTAAATTACCAAAGTCCATGTGATGATTCTAAATTGCCCTGACGGGATCCTGTGACCATTACTACATGCCCATTCCTGATTGGATTAGTGCTTGGTCGAATCTCCTTTAACAGCACATAAAGTTTCCTTTCAACACTGTGCCAAGGTATCCAGCGAGTCAGTGTCATCCTATAACAAGTGGTATAATTCGTCTTTTCGCTGCATTTCACTACAGGATGGTTAAATTATGGAAAATCATGGTCTGCCGACCACAGCCCAACAATGGTAACTCAGCTTTTAAGAATGAAACATGGTTCCACAAATATTGTGGCTTGTTGCACGTTGCAATGTCCCTATTTTGTTTCCTTGCCATTTGCGGTTTTGTAAGCACAGACTTCTTTTTCTTTCAACTCGTCAGTACATTTACTATGCAAATACCGCTGGATGGTTCGTGCTGATTTGTGAACCTTGGCTGCGATGTCATTGGTAGGTTTGTCTTGTGTTCCTGCCGATCGCATTTTTAGACGTGATGATTTTCCCGGTCGACCCGATCTTAGGTCTATGTATGTCTTTCTGTCTCGTTTGAACTGCACTGTATTCCTGTTAATAGTTGCTAACAGTACATATAACATAGCACTGCTAGTACGCTGAGTTCTACCACGCTCCCAGTGCTCAGTTATGCGACCAAAGGTAAACTCTTCAGTTCTTCACAACCACGTCCGCGCGCCATGGTGTCAATTGTTGTACTACATGCTTACACCACTGCCTATGTCATGCTGATTGACCATTTGCATTCGTTCGGTGTTCCCATGAAATTGTGTTGCCCTGTGGATGTCTATTTGCTATAGTGTAGATGTATGTGTAGCAGGGGATTCAAAAGTCCCAAGACACTTTTTCTTCTTCGAAACGAAAATCAGACGTTACCTGTGTAAATCATGTAAGGGAGCGTATGTTTTACTATAATTGGTAGTCGTAGCTGCCATCGTCAGTATTGAATGAACGTCATATTTCGTAAATGACAAGAGGGTTATTTGGAGTATCAAACAACATTTTCATAAATGGAATGCTCTAATCTGTTTGTTAATAGCTTAACGGTTTAAGTTACTTACAGTTAAAGATAATGTAAGAGAGGATGGAGTGATCATGGTCGCTGGAGAATGCGGCTTTCGTGTCATAGCTTCCAACTTTAACAAGAAACATCCCGAAAGGGCTCCAATTTTGCTAGGAAACATCGAATTTTTGATAGTCAAGTTTCGTGCCACGGTAATGTGACGGATAAGCTCTGCAGCAGCCACCCGAAACAACTACCGGCAAAAGACGCCCCGATATTTTTTACCAATATTTCTACGAGATGTATGCGAATCTGTGATTAGTGTGTGATGTCAGTCTGGCTTCCATCGTGTGGATTCTGTAAAACCAGAAGTGATACCCTTGCAAGGTGTAAATACATCAGAAACTAGCAAATGATGACCCAGATATACAGGTCGATTTCCGTAACTGTGCGTTACCCAACACCAAGAGGATATCTCGATCGCAGAAGTAATTTTGTTTCCTCACGATGTGTATTTTTACGTAAATTGCCAAGTGAATTTCATAACCATAGGTACTGGGATTACAAACCCTTATGTTTAGAGGCAACCAAAGAAATTGGTTCGAAGGTGGTGGTATAATGTGGAGTATTGGGTACCAGTGTCGTTGGATACACGTTTATCCATACCACCCTCACTTTGTCGCGGTGCTTTGAACTACTTCAACACAATGTTTTCTTCCTTCCCACAGAATATAACACATCCCTCGTTACTCCCAGGAAAAGGGACCACTACACTCTGGATAAGAAGTTCGTTAACGGTTGATGTCCAGTGTTGTGTTTCACAAAATTGGGCCTCGTAACGTCGTTAAATGATCACCCAACCTCTCTCCTCTGGACGGGGTTAGTTGAAATAATTTGCTTACTCCGAAGAAAATTGCGACGTGCACCACCTACGCTACTGCATCATAAAGCCTGTACTAGCATACCTCGCAGAGGCTCATATAGGTCTATTTAGAGTGGATGGAACGGTATATGTTGAGATAGAACCACCACTTTCAAAGACTGACAAGGAAAGCTATCCAACTCCTCGACGAATATCGCATTGAAACTTGCACAAGTGAAAGGACATATTGAAAGATGGAAACATGCTTAATCTTACGATTCGCAACATCGTTGAACCGGAAGTAGAATGATCGTTCCCCCATAACCCCTGAAAGTTATGTAGTCTGGTCATACCTGTTTTCTCACGAAGACAAATATTGCTAACTCAGGATGATAACAGTCGGTGGTGATTGGGATCTTTAGTACGTCATTGATGAGAATCAATGTCAAATGGAACACGGTACGTTACTCGATGGAGAAAAAGGACACGCTGAAACCACAACGCAAAAATTGCTATTGTTGTTAGTAAGACTATTACTACTACTATTATTAATTTTATTATTATTATTAGTAGTAGTAGTAGTAGTAGTAGTAGTAGTAGTAGTAGTAGTAGGAGGAGGAGGAGGAGGAGGAGGAGGATGATGATGATGATGATGATGATGATGATGATGATGATGGTGGTGGTGGTGGTGGTGGTGGTGATGATGATGGTGGTGGTGATGATGATGATGATGATGGTGGTGGTGGTGGTGGTGGTGGTGATGATGATGATGATTATTATTATTATTATTATTATTATTATTAACAATAATAATAATGAGAAGACAACAAATAGGCTATATTGTTGGGCTCGTTCAGTAACGAAGGACTTCGGTCCGTCTTGAGTGTCCTCTAGCACTGCTATAAAGGTTTTAAAATCCACAAACAGCCATACCCCAGCCGGGACTCGAAGTCGGGACCCTTGAGTAACTGGCTTGACGCTTCAACCAACACGAACATGAGGTCGGCAATAAGACGAAGAAAACGACAAAGAAATAATAATAATAATAATCGTATACCAGTGGCTCTTAACCTAATTTCTATCACTATCCCCATTTTATCACATCCTCTTGCCAGTGACCCCCTTATAATTTCTGTTTTGTAAGAAGCTTGTGTTCGGATTTTTAATATACCTATTCCGGAGATCTCACAATATCCATGTATTTCTATAATAGTAGAATCCATTTCTAGTATATAGTGGATACAGTAACTTCCCTAAAACCGAATGGATTAAATCCATATTTGGTTAGTTCATTCATATTACAAATATCGAATCGTACCTCTTTCATTTAAATTGATTTTTAACCAACACTGCAGCTGTTGAAAATGTTTGGTAGACCAATTTTTTGTTGTTTTTGACGGTATGTATACAAAAATTGTCTATCGGAACAAAATTAAAAATACAGTGAAACCTCTCTAAAGCGGACAGGCGTGGGGAATCAAAAATTGTCCGCTATAGAGAGGTGTCCGCCTTAAAGAGGTTTCAATATTTTCTTACGTAAATTAGTAAGCATTGTAATATGCAATTAGAAAACATATTTTTGCATGAATCATGTATTCACGATTATTACCAAAATGTTACTGTACCTGCATTATCCTCCGCCATCCAATACTCTATGTTCGAGGCACAACATGGAAATAAGATGTTATAGTTCTCTGCACTTTGCATTTATCATTACTTACTACGTTTTCAGTATGTTCTTTAATTTGTGGATTAATTGCAGTTCAATAGTGTCTTTTTATTTTATTTTATTTTTATTTTTATTTTATTTATTTATTTTTTAGAAATATGCGTAACCGCGGGCAAAAACTACCGAACTTGTATTCTGCTTGATTAGAGATTCCAGTGGGACAGCAGAATAATGTGTCATCCCAAATAGGGGACAACTGTCAATCACTTTTGTGTCTAAAACAGGTTGGGTGGGAATGGGGTGCAAGTAAAGGACATGAGAGTGTTGTTCAACAGAGACGCTTCGTGGGTTACGGAGCAGACAGTTGAGGAAGCAAAATGTTGTCAAAATGCTTCCTTGGTGACATGTATGAATTACTAAAAATGTATTTTTACAGTAATTTTCAACTTGTTTCTAAAGAAAGTGTCCGTAATATGGAGGTAAATAGTACCTATTAAAGACAGAAAAGACTGTCCGTGTCCATACTAGAGAGTGTCCGCTTTAGAGAGGCTTGCCAATATGTTTTTTCCTATTACAGTGTTTGGGAATTACAAAATATGTCCGTTATGGGAGATGTCCGCTTTATAGAGGTGTCCGTTAGCAGAGGTTACACTGTAATAATTATTTAAAAAATATTTTCCGGTATTAGATTCTAATTATATTTCTTTTCGCTTATCAGCGCGACTCTCAGGTTGAGAAACTCTGTCGTATACTATTCCTCCGTCTTGCAGACCTCGTGTTCGTGTGGGTTTAGGCGTCAAACCAGCGACTTAAGGGTCCCGACTTCGAATCCAGGCTGAGGTATGGTTGTCTGTGCATTCTAAATTCCTTATAGCAGTGCTAGAGGACATTCAAGACGGGCCGAAGTCCTTCGTTACTGAACGGGCTCAACAATACCTCTGTTGTCTTTTTTTCATTATTATTATTTTTACTCAACATACTGCTCATATTAATAATACTAATCCTCCTCCTCCTCCTCCTCCTGCTACTACTACTACTAATAATAATAATAATAATAATAGTACTAAGAACAATAATAATAACTGTAGAAAGCCATTTTTGCGTTGTGGTTTCAGCGTGTCCCATTTCTCCGCCGGGTAAACGTGTTCGTTTGGAATTGTAGAGTGTAGTCTGGGGAAGAAAGTGCTATACTTCTGAAACAGTTACTTTTCTAGTTTTTTATTTTATTTTATTTTATTTTTTTTAATAATAAATATTCTAGCCAGCCTTGTAAGAAAGCTTTGTTTTTCTTTATTCATATTTCTATCTTTCAATATGTTCTTCCACTTGTACAAGTTTCAATGAGATACTCGTCGAGGAGTTGGATAGCTTTCCTTGTGAGAAACAAATAATTCTAAACATTTGAGCAGAATTGTGCAGCAAACCAGGGGCGTCATTTAGGGAAGGCAGGAGGGGGCAATTCCCCCCCCCCCCAAGAGTTTGAGGAATACATATACTTTAATCGATTGTTTTCTAATATACTAGTACAAAACGTGAAAGTCTTATGTCGGTGGTGCTCTTGCCCCCCCCCCCCCCAAGCGAAGTCTGAAATGACGCCCCTGCAGCAAACACTTTCGTTTGTGTAACTGTAACTACAATTATAACAATTTTGAAATGAAGTTTCATTCCAGAGCTATCAATATTAAAATAATATTCAAAGTTAGCATTTTGATTATATTTTTCGTTCAGAAGCTTGTTTATATTTGTATATTTGTGATATATACTTATGGATATTATACCCCCTGTATTTTCTCGTTAAAATGACGTTCACTTATAAAATTTCAAATTAAATATACATACAATAATTTTTATATCAAAGCATAGTTACAATTTGCATTTATCTATGTTCCCAGTATAGATATAGAAAAGTGTAATGCTTTTTTGTAGTGTTTTAGTAAGTATATAATCTATATATATAAAATTGAAAATCACTACGTTTGTGACTCTAAATCTCCTCAACCGCGCGATCGATCTCAATCAAATTTGTAACATGGATGAGGTTCGAGGCTGGGCTTGTTTTAGGCTATTCACTTTGAGGGTAGAACTGAGGGTTGGGGGAGGGGGTACAAAAATAAAACTTAATAACTCCTGAACCACTCGATCGATCTTGATCAAATTTTCAACATAGATGAGGTTCAAGACTGGGATCGTTCTTACGATTTAAATTTGACGGGGCAACGTAGGGAAGGAAAGGAGGAGATAAGTAAAAATCAATTTATGTAAGACTGAAAATTTTTGTAACGTAATAAGTCTTGAACTATCCGACCGATCTCAATCAAATTTTCAAGATTCATGAGGTTCGGATCTGGAAAATTTTTTTTGTAATTTCACTTTAACGGTAGATCCTAGGAGAGGGGGGACGTATAAAGAAAAACTAATAAAACCTAATAACTTTTGAACCATCCAATTAATCTCGATCAAATTTTCAACTAATATTAGAGTCGGGCCTTGGGTGTTTTTTATCGTTTCACTTTGACGAGCTAACCTAGGGGAGGAGGAGGGGGATATAATATGAGTGTGTGTGTGTAAAAAATAAATAAAAATGACTGCCTTTGTGACTTCATCACTCTTAAACCACTCGACTGATCTCAATCAAATGTTCAAAATACGTGAGTTTAGCAGCAGGAGTTACTTTAGGCTCTTCACTTTTACGATGCAACGTAGAGGAGGGGGAGAGAAATTCAAAAATGATCAAAAATAACCGATATTAGTGTTGAATCCAGTTTTCGGGGTCGATGAAAGAAAGAGTGACACTTCTGATGCTGTTTCAATCCAAGTTCAGCCTGATAGTTGGGCAGAGAAGGGTATAACGTAGGAGAGGGGGATAAATATTTAAAAATGATCGAAAATGACCAATATTAGTTTCTAATCCATAGTTTCCGGGATCATTCAGATGAACAGTGACATTTCCGATCCGGTTTAAATCCAAAATCAGCTCCGCCACTTGGGGGAGGGGGAGAAAGAGATACATATATAAAAATGATCGAAAATGGCCACTATCAGTGTCAAATTTATAGTTTTCTGGGTCGCTTAGATGAACAGTGGTACTTTCGATTCCGTTTAAATTCAAATTCAACCCCGCAAATTGGAGCAGGATGAGGAACAGATATTTAAAAATGATCGAAAATGACCAATATTAGTGTTGTTCTATAGTTCTTGGGGTCGCCGAGATGAACAGTAACACCTCTGATGCTGTTTAAATCCAAATTCAGCTCCGCACCTTGGGGGAAGAGGGAAAGGGAAATACATAAAACTGATCAAAAATAACCCATATTAGTGTCAAATCCATAGTTTCCGGGGTCGCTGAGATGAACGATGACACTTCCGATCCCGTTTAAAACCAAATTCAGCCGCAACTTAAGAGAGGGGGAGATAATAAAATGATCGAAAATGATCAATATTAGTATCGAGTCCATGGTTTTCGGGGTCGCCGAGATGATCAATGATCTTTCCGATACTCTTTAAATTGATGCCATTAAAAACGTAAACAGCATATTTCATGGGTATTAAACACATGAGATACGGAGTTGTGCATTTAAATTGTCATTTCAATCCAGCGAAGCGGGTAATATATGCTAGTATATATATATATAATGTCACCATGTAGGGTAAAATAAAGTAGGCTAAACATATGAGTTAAAAGTACATGAAGTAAGAATATTTGTATGTATTGTAAGATTTTTCAGTCCATGAGACAATTTCTTGAGATGGTATATAAAATTTTCTGAAGAACTCCTAAACGTAATTAAATCACAGGGAATGTTATAGTTACCATGTGAAATATTTAAGATTTTCTTAGTACCTAGAACTAAGGCACCTGAACGGATGAATTGCAAAATTTTCTTACGAGAAGAAATATGCTGTTTGCAAATCAGCAGAAAAGTTGTTATAGAAGAGTCTACCATCTATACATGAAATCGTATGGATTTTCAGCAATGATGGAAACAAGTATTCTAATATGCACTCATATAGAAATTGAGAGAGATAAAATTGAAGTAAAAAAAAAAAAAAAAAAATAGCTTTGATTAAAATCAATTACATTTCGATACGATTTGTAATAAAGAAAAGCAACATTATAAAAGAAAAGTGGATGTACTTTGCACATATTTAAATAATGAAGAAATTTTTAATGACAAAAATGTAAGTGTGAGGAAGAACTGAGAAAAATAAATTGAAAAATATGTGCAGCTTTGATTGAAACTGAAAACTAACGTTCAAACGTAAACTTTCATTAGAAAAACCTCAAAGAGGGTGACCTCTACGTTAGGAAACATAGTTGTAGCCTATACATTTGTCATAGCCGTAAGTTTGTGTGGACTTTAAAAAAAAAAAATGATGTGGCTAGAACTTGTGGTAAAACAGAAAATATCCTTTACTCATACGGTTATGTTGTTAACCTCAAAAGAGGGTAACTTTTACATATTAATATACATACAGCTGAAACCTAGTTCTCAATATGTCGGGAGATAATCTATGTTAGCTCCTTTATAGCATATGAAACTGGTCATGTCGTTGAGTAGTGAACCTGAACCTCTGTATAAGCATGCAGGTGTACCTATAACGAAAGCTTATTTTTGAAAATACAGCCCCCAAGGATCTATTTATTAAGGCCGTTAGTTTGTACAAATACTGATTTTTTTTTTTTTTTTTTTTTTGGATAGTCCTGGCTTGATATCAAACTGCAACTTCTGTTTTGAAGTTGGTAAAATTTTTTGTTTGTATTTGCACAAACACAATTTTTTGCAGCTCAAACGAAGGTTTATCGGCTAAAACAATTATTTTGTTCATATGTTAATTTTTGGGATGTTGATGATTCTGTCTTGACCTCAAGTTGGACCTGCTACTGTACAGTTGGTATAATTTTGTAAGTATAGTTGTAGAAACGAAAATTTTTCTTGCGTAAACGACTGATATTTGTTTCCTAACTCTTAAAAGTGGTTCTAGCTTGGCATACATAAAAATAATAATTCATCTTTATATATATATATATATTCACATGACCCTCTTGCCGTTTACAAAATGTGACGACGACGATCCAATATGATGGCCATGACCCGCAAGTACTGTAAACCATAGGTCTTCTAACACGATTTATACAGTTGAAGTTGAGTCTACTGAAATCTCACCCGTTTTAGTGAAAAAAAGGGTGGCTTAGAATTTTTGATTCACCCTGTGTGTATATTGTTATCTCATAATAAAGCTACAGCTACGTAATGAGCATTATGTATAACAAGATTACCCAAGCATATATGCTATTATCAACCACAGTACAGCTAATAATATGACTCGGAATCACTCAACTAACCCAGTAGAGGCCTTCAGCAATCATGTGAAACACAATGTTACTAGTCACTAATAAACATATTTCGACGAGGAGCCTTTCTCTCAAAATTACTAGTCTTATCACTTCACAAGCTACAAGCCGCGAGTGTAAATTTCACAAGTTCTTGTAATTTCTGTTTCTTCAAAGTTTTATAAAAACTTGTACGCAGAACAGTTTTCACCAGTCACGTACCAAATCTACAAGTTAGCTAACAAATACGTAGAAAACCAAGCACTATATGAAATGCTGACGGTTTGGCTATTTTCTGTAGTGCTAGTTAAAATCCATTCGAAAATAATTGCAATAGAATTGAAATTAAATATTTTGAATGTGATAAAAGAATAAAATGATATTTATTTTGGTAGTACTTTGACATAGAAAGATAAAGTAAATGAATGAACAAAACTATTGCAGGCGTGCCAGCCCATGGACTAATTAAAGCATACAAAATTTATTCATATATTCGGGAAATTTAGCCTAAACTAAGCAAACCTACATTAAAAAATATTAATACTATTATCTAGCACACACTTTACACAGTAATTTATCATAGCATGAAATAAAGAGTAATATTTTAACAAATCGTCTTAGATTGAGTTTAAGTTACTTCTCCACATCAAAGAGCATGTAATAAAACGCACTAAAAATAGATAGGTAGGCGCGATGAGAAAAGCCCAAATGCAAATTAAATGTTCAAAAATAAAAATGTTATATTGCTTGAACGCTTTCTTTGGAATGTATACTTTAATTTTTTTCGTAGAGTCGACTGAACTTTTCTTCCTTCATTAACAGTATTAGATAAATCAATGGACATTTTTTTTTTCTGTACAGTTACTTGACCACAGTTTGCATTCAGTTTCACGCTATTTTCCTTAAATATTTACACAGAAGCTACACGAACGCTGTACAAATCTCCAATCTTTGGTGGATATTTACTTGTGCCATACTAGAGTTCCGTGAAACAATATCACTGGTCAAGGAAGCCACGCGTTCTTGTAACACTAGTCCAGATCTTGTGGCTAGTATTTTATTCTTGTAGGTTCGAGAAATACACTCGTATATTTACAATATCACAAGCATATGAACAAATATTACTAATTTAATAGCTTTAAGAATTAAGCCCTACAGGTCTCCCAATATTGGCGTATCTAATGGGTCACATTGCCAGTTATTTCGAAATGATGGTGTGAGCTCGGCGACTTGTAACGCTTGATGATTAACAATGAATCGTTAAAAATGATGATATTACATACTGATATGGAGGATTGATCTCATGGAATGGGTTGGATCCGCTTGTCCTTCTAATGTCATTGACCGATGAAGATATGCTGCATGTTCTGGTGACCATGTGCAGCACTTCATGAACCTCAGTGATGGAGTATAATAGTAGAAAATACCAAATATCGCTACTTAAAGGTTGTCCAAGTAAGTTATGAGCAGATTTGTATTTTATTTATTGAGTTTAACGTCCTACGTTGTGCACTACGGCAAAGGGAGACACTGATGATGAGATGAATGATAATGGTGGAACCAAGGAAGACGAAACTCACTTGGCGTGAGCTGAAATCGGACCATGGACTCAACGCACGAGAGGTGAACGCTCTATCACTAAGTCACCGGAGCTTCATGAACTGCATATGGACAGCTGTATGACCATCCCGACATACACTCAATCGAACACGTATTCGGCGTCAGAGAAGATCTTTTGAGTGAAAGGTTGCGCACGTAAAAATACTGGAAGGCTGTGGGAAACTATCTGAAATATGTGGTTCGGTAAATCTGAATGACTTCCATTCATTTCTGGAAACGATAATAATCTAATTTTTCCACCTGTGAGTAGTTTAACATCCCTTTTCAGTAGAGATGCCATACGAAACCTGAGCCTATAGTTTGATGTGGGTTCCAAACCACGTGAGCTACAAGAACACTGGTTCACTTCTTCCAGCAAAGAGGGTGAACTAACCGTTATCATGTGTGTTGTATAATTTGTATGGAACATATATCATGTGTAAGATTGTGTCTGGAACTTGGAATTGTTTTTCCATTCAAAGATCAAGTTGTCTTGAAATAGCGTGTGCACTAGGACGTTTGCCCTCTCAAACTGAATTTTCACAGGAAAAAAAAAAAAAAAAAGGTTTGTGTATTTTACGTACAACGCTTATGAATGCAATTTCTTTAAAATCATGTATGAACGTACATTAGATATGTTCTGTATTATCTTCAACTGATAATATACTTAAATGGAGCTCTACCCCATCAAACTTTATTTATTTATTCTCCAGAAAGGATAAAGTACACATTAGTTTGTTTTACATCTGCTGTTTATGTACATTTTAGTTTGAACTGTGTACATCCATCGACCGATTCCAGTGCTGATGACAAATATGTCGGAGTACTTTTATCCGTTCAATAGCTATTCCACAGCAAAGAAAGAAAAGTGGAATCTAGGATGGCAAAGATTTACAATATTCCTCGACAACTTTGAGACAGCGATATACGAGATAACGGATGGAAAAGCAACTGAGGGATAAAGGTACAAATTTTAATTTTAGGTGTATACGGGGAAAGGGGAAAAGAATTGTTCTGATTTTGTAACGAAATACGAGACAGAAGAGTAGCAAAGTGATTTCTAGGAGGCAGTATTGATACTATTGACGGAAATTAGAAAACCATCTCATGCAGCCAAAATTATATTTCGAATACTTACCAGAAGGTTGTATGGAAGAACAAATCAAGAAGATGAAGAGGATCAATTTGTGTTAAACGAAGGGTAAGGGAAGAAAAAATGCAAATGGCTTATTAAGACCACTCGGTGAAAGATTTAAAAAAAAAAAAAAAAAAAAAAAATCTGTATGTAATGTTCATCAGTCTAGTAAAGACTTTTGACCAAGTAAACTGAAAAATTCTGATGGGAGTGCTAAGTAAGGTAACACTCACAAAATCACCAGAAACATAAATATGAATCAACAAGTAAAACTTAGAGAACGGAAGGAATAATAAAGGAAAGTGTAATTGGAAGGGGAGTTCAAGATGAATGATGCCTCTGATCAACATTGTTTAATATCTGTTAAGACGAGTGTACGTAGGAAAGATGAAATCAGCAGGAATCTGCGTACACATTAGAATTTAGGAAATAACCGATTAACTCTTATACCATTTCCTCTGTAGTTGTGAATTCAGTGGAATTGAAAGACTGAAAAAGTGCGACTGGGCTGACAAGAATCAAATCCGGGTCTTCGACTTACCATGCCGGTGCGCTAACTACTACGCTACTCACTTGTCAATCTGTCCTCTGACTGATCACATTTTCCTTCGTGAAATTGAGGCCCAGTGTGTGTATATAGTGCTGTATCCTCAAACATGAAGTATCCAGGAAAGTAGTTTGGCAAATTTTAATACTCGTTGTTCAAATAACCCTCTAATACAAGTTACGTGCCAAGTGTTAAGAATTAGTTTACCATTTCTCGGTAATAGTCACGATAATAGATGTCACTTCTTGAAATAAGTTTATTTATTTATTATTCTTTCATCTTGTTAACAGTTCCACTTAAGAAAGTTTATCAGTATTTCCTCATTCCGTCGAACAGGAAAAATAACCGTTTATAGATACACATATTCCTTTCTTATGCAGAAACGAAGTCCCTTCATGCTAGATCAACTTCCCTTTTAGAAAGTAGGAACCAGAACCCTCCGAGATAACTATCTCAAGCAGTCATTCTTGACCAGTCAAAGAAACTGTTCAGATATTTAGTTGAAGTAAGTTACGAAGGCCAACGACACCATTGGAAAATGAAGCTCAAATCTGGCTAACAATCAGTCTTCGATATTACTTTCCGTTTAAATTTTAAAACTACTTACATATAATCTCCAGATATTAGACTCGATAAATAAGTCATCCATTAGTTTGTAAGGACTTCCCTCTTTAATCTATCGATTTCTAATTGGCTGTTTAAGCTCTTCATTTACTAGACTAAAATTCTATCATATCTTTGCCATAAGGATGAGCTACGTACTTACATTCCCCTTTCTGTCTCGAGTTGAAATAACAATATTTCATATCGTCACGTGATTTCAGCACCAATTTTACTAAGCAAGCTTTAGCATTACAATATGTGTAAATATTGTGAAACGGTTCCGAAAAAGTGTCATAAACATCTGGTGTCATAAACATTTTTCAGGTCTCTATAACTGTAAAATTTAAGGAAAAAAGTGTTACAGTTTTGTGGTGCTAGCTTCTACGCTATATTTTCCCTCGAAAAATTTATATTCAGCTTTATTTTAAACAAAGGGAACGGATGTATAATATACGTTACATGTCGTAGAGTTACAATGTAAAGCAAATATTTTATTATGCACTTCTCATAGAAAACATTTTGTAAAATTATGTATATATGGTATGGTATTAAATGTTCTTTTAAAGTAAAAGAGTAAATTAAACAATTGTTAGCTAAGGGAATTTGTGACACGGTTTAACCTCCGGTACTTGCCAGAAACATGATTCTAGCTTCGGAATGCTACTGCTGCTTGGCTTGTGTTTCACCCAGTGTTCAAAGATAATTCTTGTTTCATCCTGGGAAGAGTTGTGATGACAAACACAA
Organism: Thermobia domestica; assembly: GCF_964235325.1. Classification (NCBI taxonomy): domain Eukaryota; kingdom Metazoa; phylum Arthropoda; class Insecta; order Zygentoma; family Lepismatidae; genus Thermobia; species Thermobia domestica. Next base: position 199,382,573 of record NC_137459.1, on the reverse strand, counting down.
TGATTTTGCACTCCCTGCTCGCTTCTTAAGATAGGTAAAAATGTATTTTCTGTTGTTAAAAAGTAAGAACATATATATGATAGAGTTAACATTTTTAACCTCTGTAAAATACTGAAGATATTCTCAATGTAAATAGAGCTGCTAAGTATCCTTCATTACTTTTAGCTGCTAGCGGGAAAAGAAAAAAAATGTACACAGAAAAAAGAGTAGAAGGAGAGAAAAGGATTACATTAACTCTTCAAAATTTTAACAGAGCAAAACATTACCACTGAAGTAGCAAGGGAAACTAACAGAAAATCGCTTAAGCATCTGCACTATGGAAGTCTTATTATTATTATTATTATTATTATTATTATTATTATTATTATTATTATTATTATTATTTAAATACATTTAAAAATCTATTTTTGAATGTAGATGTTTTATGAAACTGACCCCTTTGTTGAAAAAGAATAATATTACTTAACTGTTAAATATTAAGATAATGGTATCTTATTTATAAAATATAATCGTCTTGGTTCGTCACACTAATTGCTGCTAATAAACGTTCATGATAATACTTGTCGCTACCAGCGCTATCCCTTGCCTTGCTGCGACGACGCTAATAGATGTCACTAGCGTGGAGGCAATTTTCCAATTTAAAGTTTGTGACGATTTAATTGCATTTTAAAAGCTACATTGTTTCAATTTAGTTATTTCAAAATAGGAAAAGGGCCTTAAACATATTTAGATTTAAACATTAATATTTGTGTAACAACATGTTGTTTGGTGGGCAAAGTAAAAAGGTGGGCAACGTATGCAATTAGAGTTGTTAATTAAGCACGATTTTAACCAACGGTGTACAGCGGGCCTAACCACTAGTCCTTTTTTTTTTTTATACACCGTAAAAGAAGATAGGATAAAAGAAAGTACCCAGGAATGTATGCTCCCTGTTGTGAATGTTGTCTAACGTTGTAAGAAGAATTTGGAGAACATGCCAAGCATGTAAATTTAGAACAGCTAGAGAAGTCTGGAATAATAGAAACGGGCAGAAATAATTGATATATATATAATTGAAGATATGTCTCATTATTCACAGAACCACACGTGCATGTAGAAGATCGATCGGAAAAGTAATGAAGTAAATCTAAAACCTAACTCAGTCAATATGGAAGATAATTGGATTATTGCTAGCTTGAACTAGAAAGTGTCAAAAAAATGATGCATGATAGTTTTCATGAAACTTTGCATACCTGAAATATATCATGTTGATACAGAAGTGTCATTTACTACTCTAATTGAGAAATTTTCATGCACTATTTCCTCTCCCAATCTGTTCATCTTGATGTAACAATAGTTTTGTTTAATATCACCCATTTATTATTATTATTATTATTATTATTATTATTATTATTATCATCATCATCATCATCATCATCATCATCATCATCATCATCATCATCATCATCATCATCATCATCATCATCATCATCATCATCATCATCATCATCATCATCATCATCATCATCATCATCATCATCATCATCATCATCATCATCATCATCATCATCATCATCATCATCATCATCATCATCATCATCATCATCATCATCATCATCATCATCATCATCATCATCATCATCATTATTATTATTATTATTATTATTATTATTATTATTATTACTACTACTACTACTACTACTACTACTACTACTACTACTACTACTACTACTACTACTACTACTACTACTACTACTACTACTACTACTCAGAATGCAGTTTCTTCTCACCCAACGCCCTATCCACTTCATTTAAACGCTACACCTTGTTAAATCTCCTACCATAGTACTGCCGTGTTTATATATACGTACTTTCTTCGTCCTTTCTTCTAAGTATATAGTCATTTTGTTAGGAGGTAATGTCCCTGTCTAACTCCTCTTCCAGTTGCGCTTTCCTCTCAGTTCTTTCCCTGTTCTCTTGTTGATTTGTGTGTAAGTTTCAGAAAAGGCTCTGTCCTTCCATTCGAACCAAATCTTCTTTAGTACTCCTTAAAAAGCTTTTAAGTTCATTTTGTCAAAACCATTTTGTAGATCAATAAACATTACACGTGTATCAATGTTTTTTCTATGAACCTTTAAAATTAATGTTTATAGGTCAATATATCCTATTTTGCCTTTACCATCACTTATTTTGCGTTTCTTCTCCGATATCTAGACTACGCGATTGATTCCAGCTCTCAATATATTATTTCCTTCTTCTTAAAACCTCGTTTCACTTGTTAGCTTCCAACTTTTATTTGTACTTTTTTTCTTTTTCATTTTAAACGCAAAAATGAAATATTAGTTCTCTCGTGGCTTATTTGGTTCGTATCCTACGTTAAATTGTAAGTTCATATCTCATATGGATATGCCGTTTGTATAGCCTCTCACAGATTCTTGGTATTTGTAAGTGCAGGATCTTGGATTTGAATATACTTCTTTATCATATCTGATTTATATTCTGTATACGGAAGCAAACAGATCATTCATTGGAATTGTCTAGGGTGCTGCTCGGATCTATGCTAGACAACTTGCAATGATATGAGATATTATTTTGAGAGAGCATTTAATCAGAAGTGCTGCATATGGCCAGCAAGCTGTGTAATATATCAGTCACCGATGAATGAATAATTTAGGACAAATAGACCAAACCCGTGCCACGTGACTATTCTTTATCAATGTGTCTCACATCATCCTTGTATGATCCGTTGCTAATCATCAAATCATAAGATTTGAAACCATCCAAACCCTACCATCACACAGAGGTAATTGATATCATTACTCATGAAACTATGCAACGTAGTGCAAGATAGAAATGTGTTCATGATTCCAGATGTGTATGTTACGACGTGGTGTTTACAAAGGCAATCTGATGAAATTTCATAATTCATGGATGCTAAACAATGATGAATTGGCTGCTACTACGTTAAGCCGAAGTTGTGGAGGACGGGACCTGTTAGTGTGATCCGAACCACTACCTGAGTTTTTGTCCAAAGCGTTGTTCTAGCAGGTTTGAACCTGTAAAGACGAGCACTGAAAACGAGTGCAGTAGCCTCGAGACTACGAGGAAGTCACCTTTCACATGTATTGTTTATATAAAATTTTCATTTAAAATAGTGAGAGTGTAATATTGTTTATGTTCTTGACATTCGACCAGTATTGGTTATTATTGAGTTTTCTGGATATTCTTCAATAGAAACTGTGTTTAGAAAGATTCCCACTCTATATATATTGTAACCTTTAAATTAATGGAAAATCGGCAGGAGGACATTGGCATAATCTGTGTTACTACAAAGTTAACAGTGTTGACAACCTAACATAAAGTTGTATGTTTTATTAGGGAAGTATTTAAAACAATGTAAAATTTGATACATTGCTTAAAATGGCATATTTGTGAAAAATTTTTAAGACAATGTTTGATTTGATTTGCTTCTGTAGCATTACAACAATACTTTTTGGTATCTGTAATTACAGTAAGTTCTCGAAATTATATAATTTTAAGTATTTCAAACTTTAATCGTTTTTACTGCATCTCCAGAACGGTTTGAGATGACGAGTTGTTGTAAATGACATTGTGATTCTTTTACGTCTATTGAAAACCATATGTGCAATAGGATAAGGCACTTATCTAACCTGTTTTTCGAAATAAAGGTTTCTGAAAATGTTAAGTTTTCAGTCTATTGCAGCGTTGTTCGTAGTCATTCGAAATCCGTCATAGTTTTAGATACTAAGGTACTTTGGATGTGCATGGTCCCGTCTGTCTCATTTGCGTTATGACTGCTATAGAGGACATCAAAATATGTATGTTTGTAATACTGTACCGTTCTCAGTTTGCAATACTGAGTAGCAAATGTAAGATTGTAAGTTTCCGTTTAACATGCAGATTTGAAATATGAAGTAAACTGATGTAGTTACATTTGAAAAGATGCACTTTTATGTTGGATTAACAACACTGCTTAATTTGTGGTATCACATATTATGCCAAATAATGTCCCCTTGCCGATATTTGCATTTTGTAAAATTTCAGCGTTGTTTGTTCATTGGTTTAAAAGTTACAATGTCATATCATGATAAATGGACCACCCTGGATATATATATCACAGAAAACACTGCACAGATTCGCGTACTTTTGTGTACTATGTATGTACAAAGTTCGTTGCACATTGTTCTGTCGATTTCAGTGCTGGCTGAAAAATACTTCAGAATGACGCTTCCCTGAAACTGAAAAGTAGGGGTTCTTCAGCTTATCTTAACGTTTACTATGTAACTGCCAAATTTCATGGAAACTGATGTGCAATACGTGCCAATATTACTCACGTTTAGTATAGCAGGGCCAACAAGAGATGGTCGCTGATGTTTATCACGTGCGTAGGGACAATGCAGCCCTTACTTCGGTATTAGCATTGCCTACCACGGTCACTCTATCTTACACTATTAATTAAATTACCACTATAGGTGCAGCGAAAAAAGCCTTGACACGTGAGTGGTGGCAATGTCACTGCGAGCTGTCAGAGACCTTCTCTTGCTGGTTCCCCTATAGTAGGTGCAAACGTGGCAAGAAGATTAACTTGAAAATATATAAATATGAAGAATTGGTATCTAAACATGTTTTTACGTTTTGTATACTTGTTTGTATTGAACTTAGGGTATAATAGCCTGGCAATCTTATCCGTATTTCTAACTTTGTAGGTAACATCACCGTTGACACACAATATTTCTGGAACAGCCAAAGCCTGTGCACAAACAGTATTAGCAACTTTTATCTACAGTGAGTACAAATCGTGGCTCTGGTGGTTATCCAATTGGCTCGTTCTTGGAGGCAGTGTTGCATACACACGTGTCAAACAGCTGGAAATGGAAGCAGCATACAGACAGCAGAGGATGGACGTGTGATGGTTTATCGTAACTGTGATGTTTTATTATTGTACAAATTGTATTAACTATTGTTATTATGTAATTTTTATATAATAATTATGTACAGTGTCAGTTTGTCGCCTGAATTCAAGACTTACAAATAGAGTTATGCAGAGGTATTAGTTTCTTACACTTTCTTTTTTCGCCTCTGTTTTAAAAATGGATAAATTTTCGAAAACAATAAAGTAATACAAGAGTTTTGCTTTGTAGAAACTTAGTGCTAAAAGAACATTATGAAGAAAGGACAAATGTTCTGAATATTTTCTTTATTCGCAGTAATTTGCCTACATTCCATTAATAGGAAAGAGAAAATCCAAAAGAATACTTTGTAAACTTTTCTCGTTGTACTTTTTAATTATTAATTGGTGATCAAACCAAAATGTAGTTGTTGTTTCTTGGGCTTCATTATCGAGAAAAATGAAACATCGAAGAATGAAAGAAAAATACGACAGAGAATTACTGGTACCACCTGTAAGCAACGTATAACCATAACAAATTGTTTATACTAGTCATTAGGACACAGTAACGTTTATATGTATATTTACTTTGTAATTACAACTCTTGTTCATTCCGCCCTTCACTTTTGCAGCCGGTTCTGTACAAAGGTTTTCTATGTCTGCTCTTCGTACTTTTCGTCAGGTTGCTGTGTACCTTCCACCAAATGACTGACATTAGCTTCCTCTGGTCCATGACATTCAGGTTCTGACTTCTCTTTAGCTACTTCAGTTGTTACTATTACCTGAAGAAAAGTCAGAGCGTGAAAATGATGATTGTCCTTCAGTTACTCGAAACATCAAAGAATGAAATAATAAAAAAACAGAATTATTCGGTACCTCCTGCAAGCAATATATAACTAAATTATATTATTTATACTAGTCATTAGGACACAATAACATTCATATGTATACTTCTTTGTAACTATAACTCTTGTTCATTCTGCATACTGACCCAGTGCAGGTATCGGTTAGTTGTCTTTGTAGTATCGCAGTAAGGAAGCTGGATAACTGTTTTCAGATATACTGAATAATACAGGAAACATGCAATATTGGCCACTTCAGAAACTTTCAAGTTTGCTTAGTTTGTTCTCAAGAGAGGTAAATACGCAAATTCGGCAAATTCTTCATGTAAATAGAACATCATTTTTTTAAATAAAAGTAAAACAAAATAAAATGCATATCCGCAAGCTTAAACGAACACATTAATTTGTCTCTCTTTTAGTTTAAACGGAAAAAAAAGGAAAGGAAAGAAAAAGACAGACAAAGTTGACTTATTTTCCATACATTATATGTAAATTAAAACCTGCAAATTAAGTAAATTCAATAAGTGGCCGACCTATTTGAGCTTTCAATATTTGTATCAAAATCTGAAATTATGAAATGAAAAAAAAAAAAAAAAAAAAAAGTAAATGATAATGGAACAGTTAAAGCTGTAAAACTCCGAACGTGTGTAACTTTTTTTTTTTTTTTTTAACTAAACGAAGAACTCCCGAAGCGTGGATGTAAACCAAAATATTAGATAATAGGGGAAAAATTACCACGAATCACCAAAAAGTACGATATAAGCGCTTTCGCTAATGCTTTATAACATAAAAAGCGGGAAGTAGGAACCAAAGATAAAGAAGTGGCTATGAAGTGTTCATTTGGTACTTTCCTTTCCATGTTTTCACACAGGCAAGACTGTCATGGCGGCATTCACTTTTACGAGTACTAATTTCGAGGTACGAGAAGTTGTGTTCTCGTAGGCCCACTATGAGGTCCCTTTGAACACAATTGTCTGTTTATATTGCGCCCTTGAAAGACTATGGGTGGCGAGCACCAAACTAGTATAAATTACTCTTATAGTAACTCTTACTTCTTTAGTCTGGACTACTTTAGTAAATTACTTCCGTAGTAATATACTCTTTTAGTAACTGTTGGAGAGCTCAATTTCTATTTACTTCTTTAGTTGCAACTAAACTAGTAACTCCTTTTTACTAAAGAAGTAACCCATTTTTGCACCCTGTTAGCACGTGCATTTCGTTTCCTATCGGCAGCTGGAGTTTATCAGAAGATGTGCCCATGAGAAAAGGCAGAGAAAATGCGGTTGTAATGGAGAACAGAAAGTTTTTGGAAAAAGCAAACCTGCTTCATTCACTGAAAGTGCATTTAATACGAGGGGAATATAATACAAAAATGTTAATTGAAAGACAAAGAGAAATCATGGAAGAAAAAATAACCCTAAAATGCAAGTTATGAATAAGTTCAAGAATGAAATGGAGCAAACTTCAGGTTCCGATTCTTCAGGCAATGTACTCGAGAAATTTGTTTTTTGAAATGAATATGTTTTATATTATAAATCATATTTTATTTGCTTGATATTTTTTTACAATGGTTAATATCTTGTTTTCTTGTTTTACATATAGCATAATATTTGTGTTTATTATTTCAACATCAGTACATTTAATTTTGGAAATAAAATGAAAATAATCATCTAATTGCAAAGAAAAAAAGAAAGAAAGAAAAGAGAGAAAAAAACATAACTATAAAATTATACATAAATAAAATGGGCCACATTTCACTGCAGTAGTGACCATCCAGTGCATTATTTATTCATTTAAGAAGAAAAAGTCTTTACTTCTTACTTCTCTTACAAATTAGGTATATTTTCAATTGAAATACTTAAGTATTTATTTATTTATTTATTTATTGAACAAATTCCCAGATACAGCATAACTTTGCCATTTTACACAGGAAAATAACAAAAGAAAGAAAAAAGAAGACAACAATAACAACAACAACATAAAACAGTGTAAAAAAAAAAAGTAAATGTAATATTATTCCGTCAAAACTCGTTTAATTGCTCTATCAAACACCGTATACCTCGAAAAAATGTCCACATCAGTTGTTACTTGATTATAACAGTTTGGCATTCTGTAAAAAAAAGAGACCTCTGTATAATTGCCAACCTAGGACGAGCAAGATGGAATGTGTGGGTATTCCGGGTTATGCGGGAAGGGACACGCAAGGATAGTTCCTGAAGTAATATTTCCGATCTAAAGTTTCCATTAACTATTTTATGAATATATTTCAGGTTAGAGATAATTCTGCGTACTTCCGGAGTCTGGCTATTAAGATGTCGCGAGAGTTTCTTCTTAGATAATATTCGAAGTGCAGGCACACGAAAACGGACTATAGCAATAAAGAAATTGAGAATAGTATCAAGTCTGGAGAGATGTGTAGGTGCTGTCATGGCCCATATGGGAGAACAGTATTCCATCTTGGGAGCTATTAAGGTTTTATAAAAGGTTGCTAATGATAAAACAGTGCGTAGTTCAGTGAATCTATAAAGAAGTCCCAACATGCGCATTCAAAAATGAAATGAAATCTTTAAGTTTTACGTCCTACGTTTATGGCGGTTAGGCTAAAGGAGACGGTGATGATGAGAAATGAGTGAAATGAAGAAAGTGGGAGGAAACGGGAGTTCCCTGAGAAAACTCGCGAGCACTGTGTTTGTCCACCACAAAGTCCACTCGGCGCGAGCTGGGATTAAACCAGGCACCCCAATCACCGGAGGTGAACGCTCTACCACTGAGCCACCGCGCCCCTACATGCGCATTGAATTTTTAAGTATTGAGGAGATGTGGTCAGAGAATGTAAGTTTTGAATCAAAGATGACATAAAGATCATTGTGACTAGCAGAATGTGTGATAGGGGAATCATTGATATGGTATGTGGAGGGAACAGGAGACTTTTTCAAAGTAATAGTAATACCTTTTGTATTTTTCAAAGCGTAATATATCTTTTGCCAGCTTGACCTGTAGCATCTGCTTCTGGCTGAAATGCGTATTTGGTGATGTCATTCACATCCATAGCATCAGGATGAAACAAATCTCCAATTTCTATTCCAAAGTTGTGCAGAATTGCAGCAGCCACAACAACATTCCCATACTTGTTTTGTTTTACTGAGAAAAAAATAACGCATTATTTTAATGAGAATTTGGAAACGTTTCTTCGGAACACCGAATGTACGCTCTATTACTGGTACTCGTAGCAATATGGGCTCTATTGTAGCACCCTTCAATTCGTGTGTGGGGTCGAAACTAGGGATGGGCAAAACCGTTTTTTCTAAATAAAAACCGGAAACCGGTTTCTAGAAAATACGAAAAACTGACATTTCGGTATTCTCCCAAACCGCTTCGGTTTTTCATCGAAACCGATTTCGGTTTTCTTCAAAACCGATTCGGTTTTCACCGAAACTGGTTTTGGTGAAAAGTTTTGGAAAACACAAAACTATTTCTGTGGAAACGGAATCGGTTTCCGGAGAACAAAGAAACACTATTCTGGTCTGAAATAGAACAATTTTTTTTTAAAAAGGAAGTGATTTTGAAGAAAACCGAACCGGTTTTGGGACAAAACCGAAAAACGTTTTTTGAAAATTTTCAAAAACCGGTTTCGCTTTTCCTAAAAACCGAAAAGCCTGTTTTTGAGCCCACCACTAGTCGAAGCTCAGAAGTCATAAGATGCTTGGAGAGAGCATATCCACCATCTCCAACAAGCAACTCATCATATTGTCCATTTTCAAATTGTGCAGAAACTCTACTATTGTTCCAAATGCGTGCACCATTCGTGGAACACGGCCAACGGCTTACCACGGTCAAAACCTGCATATTGGCATCACAAATGATTTGTGAATTGATAGAAAAGAAATCGTTGTGATTTCTGTATAGTTCTGCTTGTGCTCCAGGGCAAGGTATGAGTATATGTACACAATCTATTGCCTCTATGACATTTGGGAATCTACCAGTTCGATAGAATTCCCTTTTGTACCTTGATGTATTTTCTTGGTTCTGTGGCATGAACACACACAGTGACTTTAAGGCAATTGAACTCTCTATCACACTGTTAAAATCTCTTCCAGCAGTATTACGATAGATGTTGAGGTCCCTTGCTACGATTTGATAAGTACCAGTGCAAAAGATACGCAATTCATAAAAGAAGGTGCAGCCTAGGAGACAAAGCACGCTTCCTATCAGAATTATGCTGCAGTTACGTCTCTAGAATACAAAGCAGCAACTGAAAAGATTCTTTACGAATCCCAAACCGCTCTTTGAAATCATTATCGCTATACATCGCAAATGGGTCTTTCTGTCCTTTAAAGCTCTCATTCTTGGGATGTCGACCTCTTCCTCCATCTCCGTATATTTTTCGTAGTCCAGGTAATCCATAGAATTCGATATTTAACACGTAGAAACCAAAGAACACATCTTACTCTCTAACTTTACTCCTACTACTGCTTAGGAGTAAATTTTGGTCTTATTTACTTCGTAAGTTACTAATGTAGTAACATACTCCTTGACGGTTCTCTCCACCAGTTATGGAGTAAATAAATTTACTTCTCTAGTAAATTAAAAATTTACTCCTGTAGTAATTTACTCATTTAGTTCACTCCTCTCGACTGGAAGTCGCCGATTTCCTTCTCTCTTAGTAACTTACTCTTGGTTGGTGCTCGCCACCCTATGAGGTATAATTACCCTTGCCCACCGGTTTCCTGTTTGATTGTCTACGCTCCACTACCTGAGTGCTGAGTAAACTATCTTCTTGTGGTACTACTACACGCACCGAAGCGAGGGGTCTGCTTGACCCATGTATACATAGTTATGCTGAAGTTGTAATCGTTCGTATACCGGCCTCTGCCGTTCAAATTCTGAAAGTTTGGACTCATTTGTTGCAGTTTCATAAACAGCATTATATATATATATATATATATATATATATATATATATATATATAACAATAATATATTTGATTGGTTGGTTGATGTTTAGTGGGGACGTGATAATATATTTGATTTCTTTGTGTGACAAACTATGCAAGTTACATTTCTTCTTGTATAGCGTGACTCTTTCTTGTGGTTAAATGATTAGCTTTTTCTCATCTATAATGTGGGAGACTCTAGTTCAATTCACAGTTACACAAGTGATTCTGATTCAACCTTATGTTGTAGGTATACGCTTCATGTAGCATCGGTACTGAAAAACTACACTAAAGTCCAACAACCGTAGCCCTCCCCGCTGGTGAGTTCCTTTGGACCCCTTGCACCAAATGTAAGCGCTCTACTTCTGACCCCTATTCTGCAACTGTAATTAATATCACGAGCGAATACTCGACTTATACAGTATTTCCATTTATACAGGTACACTTGTTATTTATTTATCTTTTTTTATTATTTTTTAAATGAACCTGACGAACCCATTGCCAATGCAAATGCATGCAATAAAGGAGTTCTTATTACACAATTAGTACAAAAGTTAGGACAACTTTCACCCTGTTTATAAATTACAACCTTCACAAGTAGCCATCCGCTTAATTTATATTTCTTCGGTTGAAAATATTATGTTGAGATAATATTTACTTTGTCATTAAGTAATCCTATTACCTTCAAAAGTGGAATTCTGTGATTAATTTTCATTCTCGAAAACTTTTTACTTGACAGACCAATTTTACTAGCTTTTATATATGTATGCCGTATTTACCCAACTATAAGACCACTACTATTTTAAAGAGACTTCTTGATAAGTTTCTTAATTTTTAAGAAATTCTGACTAATCAAATTGTTTTATTGATATAAAATATCTTAAGATACACCCCAAAAAGTTAAAAGTACCTGTTGTAAACTTACACCAATTATTGGTTGCCCCAATTATGGTAATAAAAGAATAAATACCATTAAAATACTTTACTACTACTACTACTACAATAATAATAATAATAATAATAATAAAACAGTAGTTTACTGTACATGCATTTTTACTTTCACAACATGTTTTATCATATTTAAAATTGAAACAACAATGGTGATATATTTCGACGTTTGGTATAAGCTATTGCTCAACGTAAAAACATTGACCCTAACTACCAAACCGTAATTTACGAATGTAAGACGACTTGACGTAAGTATTTTCGAATGACGAAATTAAAAAAAAAATAAATAAATAAATAAAATAAAAAAATAAAACAATCATCCTACTCAGGTAAATATGATAATCAAAATTTGGAAAATTATATACTCTTCATTAGTAAATTTATTTGATAAAAAAAAGATAATAATAATTTTATGCGCGATGCATAGTAAAATGTGCGTGTAATGCTTAATTTGGTATTTTGTTGTTAAATCATGAATCAAGTTTTCTTGATGTGGCTGGTATTGTAAATTAGGCAGTTTCTATGGAACCAGCTGTGGCCAATATTTACATGTTACACTGTAGATCAATATACACTATGTTGCCATTCTTCAGCCATACCAGTATGTTAATTCAATCCCTCGGCACCATATCAATATCTTCCAGGGCCACCTTTCGCCTCTATGACGTCCGCAACCCTTTCTGGAAGACTTTTCACGAATTTACGATACGTGTCGACGGAAATCTTGGCCCATTCATTGTCTAAAGCGGCAAACAGCTCAGTGGTATTTTTTGGACCGTATGAACTGCTTGTAAAGCGGCGTTCCAACTCATCCCAAAGGTGTTCAGTAAGGTTTAGATCTGGACTTTGGGTTGGCCAATCAAGTTCTTCCACACTCATGTTCTCGAACTACGTGTTTATAATGCCTGCCATATTACGTGGAGCATTGTTTTGCTGAAATATGTATGGGCCAATACTGAATTGTGCCCATAATGTCAGTAGCGCAGGTATTGTCTAGAATTGTTTGGTAAGCTTCGGCATTCATGTTTCCCCGAACTAAAACAAGAACACCAAGACTATACCACGAAAAGTAAGATTACACCATGATACTGCTCTTGCTGAATTTCACTGTGGGTACGATACAGCCCTGTAAATAGCGTTCTCCGGACATACGCCACACCCATACACGTCCATCGGATTGCCACGTCTGGTTGTACGATTCATCACTCCATAGGACGGATTTCCATTGTTCGAGAGTCCATTGACCAGTATTCCTTGCACCATTGTAAACGACATTCGCATTGCGAGTTGTGATATGTGGCTTGTGAACTGCTGCCCGACCATGAAAAATAAGTGCAGTAATCTCCCAGCGAACGGAACGATGACTTCCAGCACTATTGGAAACCGACAAAACTTCTGTGCCCATCTCCAAGGACTGTGCCCATCTTTCCGGTTTGACTTCAGCACATGTGTCAAGCATCGACGGTCACGATTTGTTAATATTTTCACTTTAATAAGCCTGAACCGGCTTTTCATAAACCCCTCTTTGTTCCACTGTAGACCGGGGTGTCTGAAATTTGTTGGAAACCTCATGGATTGAATGTCCAAACGGGAATGAGATCCAATGATCATCTCTCCGCCTCACTCAGTTCGCGTCGTCTGTCCATATTGACTGCTGTAGCTGATATGCTGAACCAGTAACGCCTCTTATAGGTTGTATGACGTGTACAGACGACCTAAGCAATTTTTAAGGGGTGTCCGGTGACGAATGACCACATAGTGTATAGTGCATGAAAAACTAAATACCTTCTTTCTTTTGAGCTGCATTTTGCTTTCCTGTTTCTGTTTTTCGTTTGGCTTATTTGGTAAGTTATAAAATAAATCACAATGAAATCTATACTAAACTAACTAACTAACTCTATGGCCTATGGAACCCGGAGGTTCAGTGCCGCGTTCACAAAAGCTCTCCACTGACTTCTATCCTTAGCTAATTGCATCCAGTTTCTACTTTGTATTCCTATCTCTGCGAGATCCATCTTAATATTGTCCTCCCATCTGCGCCTAGGTCTTCCTAATGGTCGTTTTCCTATGGGTCTACCAGTCAAGACTTTGAAAGCGTTTCTACTTTCTTCCATTCTAGCTACATGACCTGCCCACCTAAGCCTCCTAGACTTGACGACCCTAACAATGTTGGGTAAACCGTATAAACTATGTAGTTCCTCGTTATGAAGCTTCCGCCATTCCCCATTCTCGTTCCTCTTGGGTCCGAATATTCTTCTCAGGATCCTGTTCTCAAATACTTTCAGTCTATGTTCTTCCCTCAGAGTAAGCGACCATGTTTCACAACCATACAGAACAACAGGCATGATTATCGTTTTATATATTTTAAGCTTCAAATTCCTCGACAGAATTCGCGACGACAAGAGATTTTGAACCGAATAGTAACACGAATTCCCTGCTTTTAGTCGACATTTAATTTCTTCGTGAATATGATTTTCGTCTGTTAATATTGATCCTAAATATTTGAAAGTATCCACTTTATCAAAAGCATTATTTAATATTTTAACGCCTCCACAATTTGCCGTATTAAGGTCCCGACGCACTTCCATGTATTTAGTTTTCTCTGCATTTACTTCTAAACCCATGTCCCTGCAAGCGTTTAATAAGATCTCTGCATTTATTTCTACTGTTCTCCTATCATCCCCTATTAAATTTACATCATCAGCATATGCCATAACCTGGTGAATGCCGTTCAACTCTAGGCCCTGGTTGCTATCTTTGATTTTCCTTATGGCGTATTCCAGCACAAAGTTAAATAATAATGGCGACAACGCATCCCCTTGTTTCAGGCCATTTTCGACGTGGAAGCTCGTGGACAAAAATTTTCCTACCCGGACTTTACTTTGGGATTCACTTAAACATATCTTAATTAATCTAATTAGCTTTCTCGGTATTCCAAGTTCTGTAAGAACGTTGTATAATGTTTCTCTCCTAACCGAGTCGTAAATCTATACAGAATACATAAATGAATATCGACATCTATAACCCAATGCATAGAACTCATTGTGCATCTCAGAGAGTGTAGGGAGAAGATACGACGTTAGTTTATTTTAATGTTAATATTATTTCTGTACTAATTGTGTATTGCCCCAAATAGATCATCCAAGAACATTTCTAGGGGAACCAAAGATAATATATTTGAAGTTTAATTCTATCCGTTGAAGGTTCATATTCCGTTTTTCTAAGTAATAATCATCGCTGATATACATATTTTTACTGAGTACAACATTTTATTCCACTTAGTAAATAATAATAAGTTTATACTAATCAAAAATAATGCAAGAACTGGCTAGAGTAAAATAAACTACAAAATAGGTGTCTAACAAATATAACTTCAGAAATGAAGCGTGGGTTACGTCTAGGTCAACATTAGTAATGATCTCGTCTCTTTGTGTCCTACTGTAGATTTATCTTTTTTTCTAATCTATTCAAAACATCATATCTAAAGGCTTGTACACAAAAATATTATCTCCGTTTAAATCGCTGGAGTTAAAAATTGATATAATAAAATTATAGAACATCTTAAACATTATCGAAATATGTATTGACATCTCACTTGCTGTGATTTGTTTATCATCTTCTTTCCTTTTCTTTCTGTGTATGTTCGCCCTTCCTATAGCTGTCTCCGATAAGTTCTACTTCTCTTTCTTAAACTATAAACATTTATTATTATTTTTTATTGGTTTAAGACTTGAACAGACCATTATATTTTGCTTCAATGTCATATAAATCAAATATTCAACAATTGTTTTGTATAATTCAAAATAAAAGCCTAATGTTAATAGACTTTTGGAATTTTATTAACAACTTATTTTATTGTTTTTTTTAACATAGATGTATTATAACTGTGAAGTGAGTGTGATGATATTGTACTGTGTACAGAATGCTTCAAAAAAGGCTTTGAAGCCTTACATTTACAACTTCGTAAATTCATATAAATTTATTCGAACCATATACTGAGCTGATTTTGGTGTCATTTCGTGGCAAAATTGATCAAGTTTTGACTCAAGTAGTGCATAGTACCAAATAGCACTACCACAAACACTAACAACAGTTGTAACAAAGGTGGCTGCCTTCACTGGTTGCAAGCGCGCTCGCTGTGTGCTTTGGTTTGAAGAATCGAAGTCTGTGATAATTGTGTAACGGAATTTTCCTACCGTATATGGCAAAGATCTTCCCAGTGAGTGCTATTTATGAGTGGCATAAATGTTTTGTTGAAACCGAGTGTTCAGTATGACATAAAATCCTCAGGGCGTCCTCTTATGTCTGACGTAGTGATGGGCAAAATACCGGGAAAATATTTTTGGATTTTTCCCTGGTTTTAAACCAAGGTTTATTCCCATTTTGGGAAAATATGAGGATTTTTCGTATAACGACGAGAAAAATATATCTTTTATCTATATTGTTTTTTTTTATTATTATTTATAAAATAGTATGTTTGTAAATATGCTAATAATAGTATGTTCGTAAAGTGTATCTCTCTTGACATGGAAAAATTACAGGATCTTTCGGAATATAATAATACAGTTCTCATAAATTTTACTATTTTATAAAAGTTAAGAAATATTTCTCAAGACATCACTAAACACGCATCTGAGTACAATCCTAAATACGATATAAGAAACAAAAAATAGTAGCTTATGGATATGTTACGTGTCCGAGTCAAACTAATTATCACGCAAAACAACTTTACCTAAGCCAAATTATTTTTGTGTGAATTAGGAGAATACCAAGTATGCTAATAATAGTATATTTGTAAAGTTTGTAATTTTTATTGATTGACGAAGTCTTATCATGAAGTTGCTTAATGACTAATAAATAATAATTATGAGGGCTAGCTCACACACACCTTTGACCACAAGTATCAGTAATTTCGGGTTAGAATGGGAAGGTAGTGATTGACTGGCCCGCACTGAAGATAATTTCTCTCTAGGTTAATTAAAATTACGTTGATTTTAGTAAGAAATGGCAAAAGAACGTAAATACTTTGTTAATATAAATACTTTTTTTTTTCATTTTAGAAAAGTAAATCTCAGCTGGACTTCCAATTATGAGAATTAGGTAGGTTAAGTTAGCTTGTTTTGTTTAAAAGCTAATAAAAAGCTGATTATGATGTAAACTTATATAAGGATCAAGAAAACTGTATAAAATCACACGTATAAAATGGTAAGAATTCTATATTTTTCTTATGTACGAGGGGTAAAGTATTACTAAATCATCACATTTATTACATACATATGTAGATAGATGTATGTTATCATTCTTAAGCAAAAAAAAAACTACCTAACTTAAAGTCAATAAGATGTAAGTAAGGTGGACCAGTTTTCTTTACCCTTTCTTAAACTTCGATTCTGAACTTTTTCTTACGGACAAAATATGCTCTTACCGTTTCTACTTCATCCATGCTATACGTAAAAGAGAAAATCTCATACTCTCTTGACTTCACATTGCAGATTGTTTCTTTGTTGTGAGTCTAATTCAGTTAACAATAGTGATGCACTTCCACTCGAACTACTTGGTGAGAATTTAATAGAATCTAGAAATTGGTATAAATTTGGTGACCTAGTATTTGTATCTGTCCCTTAATTCTGAATAATGCTCATAAATAGAGATGTACGCTTCCAGCTTGTTTGGAGAAGCTTTTTTGTTTTTACATCTTGCGGACACCTGTAGCCAGTGATGTAATTCAAATCATTTAACAACCGGTTTTGTAATTGATTAACTTGGTATTATTATTATTATTATTGTTTATTTATTTATTTATTTATTTATTTATTAAATGATACTAGCAATAATGAGTAGGATTCATTTGTATAACATCTGTATATTGATGTTTTTTATACTGATTTTCAGAAAAAGAAATACTACTAGAGAATTATTATTATTTCTAAGTGCTGAATCTAGAGGTGAAGAGACGGTTTTGGGAACCTGAGAAATTTTAACAACCGGTTCGGGGAAACCGGTGCGAACCGGCTGAATAGCGCCATAATATGTGGGCTGACATTTTCTGTACATTTGCAGCTCTGTAGGTCTTTTGACAAAATTGATATTTCACCGATTTATTTCCTTTCTCTGTGTACACTTTCCAGATATCACTTTTATGCCATCCCATTCTTAGAGATAAACATTTAACCATCAAGGTTTTGTTTCACCTGGAAGGGCCACATCATATCATATAATGCAATCTTCAATAAGAGAGCAAAAAGTCTTCTCTGTGCCCATCCAACCGAAAAATGTCTTTGGAAGTAATTAGATAAGGAATTTTGCAGGTGTACACTCAGCCGTGTACCCAACACCTCTCTTTATCTTTCGATCAGTTTTCCTAAATGATTCTTTGTCACGCATTAAAAATAACAGGAAATCACTAACTAGTTCGTTTTTAAAATAGTGGTTCCATCTCAAAGGTAGTGAGATATATAAAGGCACAATTATATATGGATCTCGAAACTTCACTGCCATTCCAGAAAAAGTTGTCTAGTATATGTATCAAATAAATATTCCTGCTTTGAATTTCTTATTGCTGATCATTGAGAATAGTTTATACAAGTGTAGAAATGTATGACCGTTGAAGTCAGGCATAGAACAAAAACGGTAATACGTGTCCCAGTTGCTCCTACCTAGTTATGGCACTGGATATATGTTTATGTAATAAATTACGACCTTATGAACTTGTATAAGAAACAGAATGTACTTAAAGTGAGACGCGAACTGTGAAACTGAAGTGCGAAACATCGAACTTTCAATCTAACTTGTTTGATGATCCAACCCGAGACCACACATAGCAAAGATGAGTGCCGTAGCTACCATCACAAGGTTCAGGAAGTTCGTGTCGTAAAGTGTCAATTAAACACGAAGATGTGAAACGATAATGAAGCATTTGATCAATTTGAAACAAAATATATTGTAGTAATAATTTACCCTATTTGTTAAGATAATGAACGGTATGTTCTGTTTTTAAAATGACAGTCAAAGCAGAATGTATTGAATAATAAATGAGAAATTGTAAAATTTCAATTTCGGTACGATTAAATACTTTTGTGCTGCTATGTGTTGCGTTATCCGTTAGGAAGTATTGAACAATTCTGATTCAAAGGAAGGAAATATAATACTGTAGAGTACTGGAGTTAATTTAATAGAGTTTAATTGTATAGGCAGTACTGAGGCTATATGAGACAAAGTCTATTGCTGAAAGTGAAATATGGGTTACTATTAGGGTTTTATCCAGGTATGATGTACACACTGATGACTGAACCTGGAACACACACATGGAAAGCATTAGCGTAAACAAATTAGCTACGAAGAGGTACAAAATACATAATTCTAAGTCAACAATAAAGGCACAAAATAAGAAGCGGAAACGACAGACTGTACGATAATAATACTTTCACAATTTTAATTTCTCACTACTTATTTGTAGACTTTCGAGACGAGACCGAGACTTGGCCCTCGAGGCCGAGATAAGCATCTGTTGACTGAGATGAGACTGAGAGTGCGATTTTTAACTCGAGATGAGATCGAAATTGAGACCGCTATTTATCAATCGAGACGAGACCGAGACTGTACAAAGTCTAGTCTCGATACCATCCCTACTTCTAATGATGACTTCCCGACTGGCCTATTTCCGTTTTGCCTACTGACTTAACTACTAATTTACATTATGATTTCCATTTCATCTTAGATGTAGGCGTAATAGGTATGCCCATTTTACCCACTTTCACTTAGCAAGGAATATTTTATTAAGGGTTCAGGATAGTTGCCCTCGATAAATTACAAAAATTAATACTCAGGCCGTTATACATGCAGAATATATATCACTCCCTGTATATTCGATATTAAGGAGATAGATTTTTGGTGGTGATTTTTCAAGCATAGTATAATTTTCGTACATCTTTAGATCACATTAAAATAATTTCGCTTTTTTAACCCCGAAAATCTGTTTTATTGTAAATACAACCTGGTACGGACTATATGAACTAAAGTCACGTAATGTCTGGCAGTATATTACATGTTTTATTCCGCAATATTACTCCTTTAATATTTTTCTTTAGAATATAAACTTATTGAACAAGCAAGATTGAATTTCTACCAGCCAGTTAAA
Organism: Thermobia domestica; assembly: GCF_964235325.1. Lineage (NCBI taxonomy): Eukaryota > Metazoa > Arthropoda > Insecta > Zygentoma > Lepismatidae > Thermobia > Thermobia domestica. The sequence goes on along the minus strand of NC_137459.1, from coordinate 199,362,825 downwards.
CATGCACTTATGTGGCTGTCTTTTAGCTTTTTCTACAACAACGTATGGCTTACAATTAACGATTTTAATGAAAATCTAACTTGAATTTTTGTTTGGAGTTTAGGAAATAAGCCTATTGGTTGAAATGGGAGTCGGTCAAGAATAACAAAATAAATAAATTCAACCCCAACTTGTGTATTTCCATATACACATAATGTTACAACTAAACAACCAATGACTAGAGAAAAAATTATTTTGAAGCTACATACCGTATATTTCCTTTGAGGCTTCCCAATCATTCACATTGCTTAGAGTTGAGATCAGACAGGGGCAAGAGGATGGACAAATTATATAGATATAAATCACTTAACCATATCTTAGACACCCATATCCAGTTCTCAGAACTTACCAAATTTTTATTAAACATGGCATGTGTTTTGTTGGTGTTGAATCTGAGAAACGTTTTCCACATTTATATTTTAAATATTCTGTGCAATATTTCAAACATGTTGTCGGCAACTATGAATAACAAATTCAAATGCCAATAACAGACAAACGAAACGTAACTGTATCAAATCAGCAATCCTTTAATTGTATGAGTAAATTGCTGTTGAATTGTATAAACCTATAATTATATATATAAACTAAATGTGTGTATTTGGAGGGATTTCTGCATAGAAAGAGGACATCTAGAGCCACAGATAGACTTAAGCGCATACGAAGCCGTTCTTTTGATTTTCGGCTAAGGGAGAGATTGGAGGGGATCAAATGTATGCATAAAAGGAGAGGATAAATACCCAAAAATAGGCCAAACAGACGTGAACAACCCTTCTGATCTTTCCTCTACTCAAGCTGAACTCACAAACTCCTAACGTTGCTGGATTTTTTTTTCTATGTTTTATATTACATCGCATAGAGGTTGAAAAGAATTCACCTGAAAATGAAGCAATTTTAGTTCATTAATTCGTTTTAATTACAAAAATATTGGATATCATCTTGCCCCACCGTTTTATGACAGAGAGCAAACAAGTGTTAGTTTGTACAATATAAACCATTTTAACTGACTGAAGATATTTGTCACTATCAGAACAGAACAATACTAGTCAAAATTGATACATATACTTAACATGATATTTTTACCCGTTGACGTTAAAGTCTAAGGCTCAATAAATTTCTTAATTGTAGAAAACTTGTCTACACAATAGAGAGACAACGTTTAAAAAGGAAAGAAAAAAATAGAACTGTCGTCCTGACAATAAAGATAAAAATAACTGGTAGGGGAATATACTCACATTTGCTGGTGTGTGCACATAAAAATTTTAAATTTTGATTTTCATTTAAATCAGTTAGAGAAGGGGTAGGAAGATATTTCTTGATATTTGTTGAGATATTTTATTGCAGACATAACTAACGATGCTTTGCCTATATTTATCCCTTACGAATCTCTTATTTTCCCAACATTCTGTGTTACATAATTTCCCATCATTTGTAGGCCTCTTACCCGAAGATTTTCCACCTGGAGCTCTATACACCTCTGCGAACTTCCAGTTCGAGCAATGTGTTCCCCTCCATCTTAAGCATCTTGTGTAACAACTCGTACGATATCCGATGACAAATGTATATTTTAGACTTCCACGATCTGTAAGTTTTTCTATTCACACGTTTGTTCGTCACTTTCGATTACAGAATTTTTCTTCAACACAATAGCCTCAGCTATATTTCGCAGTGTTTATAATAATAATAATAATAATAATCAAATCCATTGGGTGCTGCGGACAATACCTTTCTCTTCATCTTTACTTAAATTCGAAACATCGACATTAGTGAATTATTTAAATTAAAGATTGAAAGACCATACCAACTTTTTTTCACACTTATATCCAGGCTTAGGACGCAATGCGACAATCGATTTCTGTATGTATAAATCTGACCATCACATTGGCGTGTTTAAAAGTTTTAGGGTAAGTGCGTTTCCCTTTGTCAATTATATTTACACAAATCTTATTATTCATCTACGGACATTCCAATTTTAACAACTTGCAGGAAATGGATTTCCATTGTCAAGGAGTAACAGCAAAAAATACTTTAACGTGGGTAAAAGTATTTAACAGCACGCGAAAAATCCTCAAACAATTCTTCGCTTGTTGCAAATTTGTTACGCCACATGTATTCAGCTAAATAACTCTCTATTCTTTTGACGCTCATTTTTCCAATTCGTCGCCGAATGTCTCGCTTTACTTTTAACCAAAACTCTCGATCATCTGTGTGTGTGTGTGTGTCAGGGTTGTTAGAGTTGACAAAATTAACATTGTGGTTGATTGTATTGTGCACATACCCCAAATTATTTAGTCTACTATAGCCTCTCCAGCAATCAGTGTTAATAACAGATCCTGGTAAAGCCTTATCCAGAATAACGTTTTCTAACGTGGCTGCATCTCTTCTTTCAATCAACACAAGAAAAGTACGGCGTGTCTGTCGATCTATTCCACCAACAACCCATTGTGTGCACATCAGACGTCCTCTGTTATACTTTCGTTTCCCAAACGCACTCTCATCATCTTCAATATGCCCTTTTCCACCAATTTTCTCACTTGTCTTATTCATATCGTCTTTATTGCAGAAACTTCAGAGGCCATCCAAAGCATTACAATCGGCAGATCTTAAAGTTGCAGATTAAAATGCATACAGAATATTTACAAAAAGGAAAAAAAAAATGGATACATAATATTTACAGATGTGGATACAGAAAAGAAAGAAAGAATATATATATATAAAGATATAACTGTAATACATAACCTAATATATATGAATTCTCGATTGTAATTCCAATACAATACAAAGAATAACGATTACAACACCATACAATAGATAACTACTATACATATCTATTCATTTTTCTCATAGTTCTTCAATGCTATGTTATTTTTCACTTCAACTGCTTTGTAATTTCGTAAAACTCTTCTATATCATATATTGGATTATCTAATAAGAGTGATTTGAGTTTACTTTTAAAAGTACCCACTTCGGCATCTCTCAGTGCTTTCGGGAGAAAGTTGAATAATTTTGCGGTCGTGCCAATAAAACTCTTTTGTGTTTTCGTATAATTATAATACACTGTCATGATATTATTTTTGTATCTTGTGTTATATGAATGATACCTGGAATGTTCAGGGAAGTTATCTCTGTTCTCTTTCACATACATTAAACATTGAAAAACAAAAATAGCAGGAAGAGTCATTATTTTGAGTAGCTTAAAGCTAGGTTTGCAGTGATTGTGAGAAGGAAGACTACATGTCAATCTGACAGCTTTCTTTTGCAGCGTTAAAAGCTTATAAGTGTTACTAGATTCACCCCAAAGAATAGTACCATATGATAGAAAGCTGTGGATTTGGGTAAAGTAAGCATTTCTTAAGATTTTCAAACTAACGCAACTTTTTAATTTTCTGAACATGTATATACCCTTTTTTACACTAGCTGCCGTGATTTCAATGTGATTATACCAGTTTAATTTTGAAACAAGTTCAAATTCCAAAAATTTAACTTTAGAATCTTTTTCTGTGTAATCTAGATTGTTATATGTAACATTAAGATCTTGTATTTTACTCAGGTTTAAACACAAAACGTTTGCAGTACACCAATCCTCAACTACAGTTGTTATATCTTGGATTAATTGTTCGGTTAATTTCGGTTAATTTCGACAACTGATTTAGAACTTACACAGACTCTAAAGTCACCAGCGAAAAGATAGCCTTTAGCAGGAATAGTAGCTACTTTGATATAAATAAGGAATAAAATGGGACACAGAACAGATTCCTGTGGTACCCCAGAACCCACTTGCAAGTATTTGGATTTCGAATTATGGAAATCTACTTTTTCATATCTGTCTGATAAGTATGATTTAATAAGGTTTAACGCATCATGTTGAAAATCATAGTATTTTAATTTACTTAAAATAATCTTCTGAGATACCGTATGGAACGCTTTTGACAAGTCATAAAATCTAACTTTAGTAAAATATTTACTTTATAAGCTGTCTAAAAGATCTTTAACTAAAGAAGTTGTTGCTTTAATTGTATCAAATCCTTCTCTATATTCAAATTGGGAGCTACTAAACAATGAGTTACTCTCAAAATATTTAACTATTTGATCATTGAGCAATATTTCGACAAGTTTGGCTACTACAGGGATTATAGATATAGATCTATAGTTGTCACATTCTGAATTATTGCCCTTTTTGTGTACTGGAATTACTTTAACATGTTAGGAAATATCGACGCTAATATGCAACTGTTGACAATGTGTGTTGAAGGTTCAACAATAAAAAGTATGTCACTTTTAAGTATAATAGAATTAAGACCATATACATCACAAGTACTACTATTTTTCATCTTCAAAATTGCTTTTTCGACGTCCTTAACAGTTACTAATTTGAAGCTAAAAGTACAAGAGGTTGACGAATAGAATTCAGGTAATTATAAAAATTTCTACTAGGAGTTTTTGACTTAATCTCCTTTACTATTTCATTTATTTTATTAATGAAAAAATTATTTAAATCTGAAGCAGTAATTGAAGTAGGTTCATTTTCATTTTTCCTAGTTAAATTGCATTCCCCTCTTACAATATTCCACATGGCCTTACTTTTGTTTCCAGCATTATTTATTAGTGAGTCATTATTTTTTTATTCTGGTCTCTTTCAATAACTTCCTAAATTGCTTTTTATATTTTACATGAAGTTCTTTAAATGACTTATTGCTAGTGCTTATGTAGAAATCATAATACATGTTACATAGATCTTTAACTCGATCTAGTTCTATGCCATTAACTTTGTTTGCTTTAGGCATCGTCGATTTCCCTTTTAATGGCTTTAAGGGAAATGCAGTTTCAGCTGCGTAAATCAATGAATTCAACAAAAACGTAATTTTAAAATCAACTGAAGGTTCTAAATACATACTGGTCCAATCAACGTTACTTAAAAGATGTCTAAAAGTAACTTTACTATCATCAGTGATGTTGCGTCCAGTTGCTTGGTATGCACCTGAGAATTAGAACTAGATTTCTTGTACTTGTCATTTTTCGTAACAATTAAGTCTAAGCTACCTATTACTGGCCATGGTCTGAAATCCAAGTTTTTACCACATAACAACTCATACTACTACTACTGTTAGTAACAATATTGTCTATGCAACTCCCTCCATTAGGTGGGTTAGTTCTAGTTACTTGTGTTGTTGATATGCTTAGGCCGAAAGAGGACATTATGTAAGTCTTGGCACTCTTTACTTTCCCTTTTTCTAAAATCAACGTTAAAATCAGCACACACAAATATTCTACAATTGTATTTACAAACATACTCTAAGATGCAGCTTAACCTATCTAAAAATAAATCAAAATTCTTATTCTCTGTATTGGTCTGTACAAGGAAATGATAATTATTTTTAAATTTACAGGGTATATAGCTGTTACTTCAAATTCCATCTCAACTGAAAATCCCGTAACACCTAATCGTTTATAATTTATACCGGTTTTTTTTTTTTTTTTTTTTTTTTTTTTTTTTTTTTTTTTTTTTTTTTTTTACATAAATTAAACAGCCGCCATGTTGTCGGGCAGGTCTACAGTAATAGTTTGCAATGTTGTGGCCGTTAATATTGTGAAGTTTAATCTCGTCATAATCAAGCCAGTGTTCTACCATACGCAATTTCTTTTCATACGTCGGTAAAGAAGCTCCTTCCCTTAAAAATAAATAAATAAATTCTAATGTAATCTGAATTATAATAAATTTAGTTTAATTTAAAACGAAAATATCTAAACTTTCTTGTATTTTACTGTGCGTACATGCCATTGTTTTGTTGCCTCATTGTTTTCTAAAGTGTTCAAATGATAATTATAATCCTGAAAACCAGTTTAATCAATGATCATTTAAAAATAAGTGTCCTTTAAATGATACCTAATATGTCGCCAAAAGAAGCGGCCATATTATCAAAGCCTTATAGACAATGATAATAGTACTTAAGAATTTCATTTGTTAAATAACTATTGAAATGGAATTCTCATTAAGGTACGTGAATTTTTAAAATTTTACACAATCGTTATTTACACATGCTTAAAGTTATTTAACAACTGTTGGTTAAATGCATGTGAGCGATTTATCGTATGGACAATCAGAAACTAAGCTTTAATTATATAACATTTATTTTATTATATAAACTCTATTACAAAGAAGCAGCAAAAGGCTATTTTCAAATAAAATATCTTAGACATAATAGTCCTCTTTCAGTTACCCTTTCCCTGAATACGAATTCTGCTATTTCTTCCGCAAAATTTGCATATCTTTTGGACAGCGATGAAATTCCGTTGCAGAAGAAATTCTTTTAGACCCTGAGTCGAAATAGCTTGACGAAGATTTCTCAGGCTGCTTAAATCATTCATAATTATGTAGTAAGAGAGATGCTTTCACCACAATGAACTTCAAAATTTTGATTCAATACGGTCGAGTTTCTTAGTTTTATAGGGGTCTAGAAATGAAAAAAAACGCCGAAAGGCATAGACAAAGTTGAGTTGAGTTGATTTTAGTTTAGCGTCCCTTTCAGCAGCGAGGCTATATGAGACGTGGACCTACTGATTAACGTGGAATCCGAACCACATGAGCTCCCGCCGGGAATCGAACCCGGGCCTCCCACGCCAAAGGCGCGTACGCTAACCGCTTAGCCACGGAGGAGCTCGGCATAGACAAAGTGTTCGATGAATCATAGTGCTTTATTTTTTCCCCTATGTGCAGATGTGAAGGTGTGAAACAGATGCTCACTTGCGAAGGAGGAAAAATGGACGAGAGAAGTTTGTATTTCTTATACTTCATCGATTTTTAAACATTAAATATCAGCTGCAATTTGCTGAATGGAATTCCAAATATCTTTTTTTATCATTAGGTAAACAAAAATTATTAATTTTAAATTGTCTTCAATAAATTGCAACATTGTTTTTATTACTGAAGATTCGTATTACTTCTTATATTAGATTCTATTTAAAATTTAAAATTATATACATCCACAGCAAAAGTGAATACCTGTTATTCTATCCCTAATGCTAAAACAAGAGTTTTGTTTTATTATTATTATTATTATTATTATTATTATTATTTGTAACATAGAAAGAACGTAAATCTCTCTATTGTGGAGAAATAAGTACTGCAGTTAGTAAACTCGAAAAAAACTCAGATTTGTATATTTATTTTAACCAGTATTGTTCTGTCCTGATAGTGACAAATCTCTTGAGTGATTCCAAATGTTTTATTTTTCTATCATCCAAACTAGCAACATTATTAAACAACCGACAAGACTAAATCTAACATTTCCGTAATTAAAATGAATTAATAAATTATAATTGGCTTTTCATAGGATTTCCTCTCAATGCCTATGCAATTTAATATAAAACATAGAAAAAATCCTACTTTAGGAGTTAGTGCTCAGAAAGAATAGAGGAAAGGTAAGGCAACTGTGAGCCTAGGTTCCAACTCCTGTGCCCTTACTAAATACCTTCAATAAATCACTGAATATATTCGCGATTACTGTCGATCTCGAGTGTACAACTACATCGTTTTTTTTTTTTTTTTTTTTTTTTTTTTTTTTTTTTTTTTTTTTTTTTAAGAAAAAAGCTTTTAACATATATTTTACTGATTTATTTGTAAGATGATGGTTGGATATATCCGTTTGTATGTTTTACCCTAATTCTGATATCTGATCCACATCGAAACCTTGCGATAATAATCTAGCACCTATTCTATAAATCGTGAAGTATTTTATTGAATCTCTTCTATTTCCATATGAATAATGCAGTTATTTCCTTATCCTTGAATTCGGGTGACATCCAGAAGTCCTAAACGGCAGAAGTCCTAAAAATATAGGCACTACACCTAAATTTTAGGACTTCTGCAGTTTAGTACTTCTGCCGTTTAGGACTTGTGCCGCGGTATGATTTTTAGGACTTGTGCCGCGATACGATTTTTAGGACTTCTGCCTTTTAGGACTTGTGCCGTTTAAGTCTTGTGCCTTTTTCATTCGCTTGCTTTAGTCCTGAAATTCGGCACCACCACACGAAATTGGGACGATGCAGCAACTAGTTGGCAATAATGTTATGAACGTAGCTAATTCCAACAGTAACAGGTATATTTGTACTACTAAGATTATTATTATCACCATCTGTTCTGCACTTATACACGAATTACATAATACAACCTATTTCATTCTAAGAATTAATTACATAATTAGTTAAGAAATTAGTTTCTTTCGAATGGAGATACAAGAATCCCAAGACAAGTTTCTAAAAAAAATAAATAAATAAATAAATAAATAAAATGTATAAAATGTTTAAAAAGCATATTTTACCAGACTTCTGAAACCAAGCAAACATTCAGAATTGCAATATATACTGTGCGGAGCGTATTTTATTAAGAGTAGGACAAAAATCCACCAAAGTTTACTTAATTAGGACAAAAGCCCACTAGAAATGAACATTAAATACCAACTGTATACATAAAGAACGCAGTAAATTTAAAATTGAACAAAGAAAATTTATTATGCAATACAGTGGGTGACATTCATAAGTTCTAAACGGCACAAGTCCTAAAAATATAGGCACTAGACTTAAATTTTAGGTCCTGTGCCATTTTTGCAGAAATTACTACATAGTCATTTAGGGGTGTAGCCTGCAAATTTTTTTAGGGGAGCAGGCTTTTTATATATTAAAAGCAAATCAAAAGTTTATTTCCAGATTACGAAAGCTTCAATAAGACAATAAATTTATACATATTACACATGTACATAAGTACATAATATTATTATATTTCCAGTTAGTTCCTTTTTGAAACCTGGACCTTGACAGAGCGTAAATTTAAAACCACAGCTTGTGGGAAATGTACGAATAAGTTAGTGATAAGAAATCGGAAACTGTTCATGGAAGTCCATTTGTTTGACTGTATTTATCTTCTGTACTCGTATATAAAAGAGTAAAGATGAGTGATTTTTGGGCATACTACTACACGTAGAGTCGTTAAATTTTAATTATAAAATATAATTTTCTTATGAGAGCAGGACATAAGAAAGAATTTTTGGAAATAAGTATCGTAAAAAGGGTGGTGCAGGATTTTTTTTAAAGGGTAGTGTATCTCGCAAGTTTCTGAAGCTTGTAAAATGAAACTTTGCATATAAACTTTCCTGTTAAAAAAAAAAAAAAAAAAAAAAACTGAAAATTGAACACATAAAAGGGAAAGAGCAAAGGGAGCACTTTTTTTAATATTCGAATTCCCCATTACTTACTCAGAAAATATGTAAATAAATTAAGGAAGGATTTGTTTAAGCTACATGCTTGAAACTCGGTATTTGAACTTTTAACTAAAAGTAATGAAATACTATGTTTCAGCGTCTTGAAAATTACACTTCTAAGGGGAAGGAGGGTCTATTTCTATATTAAAATATCCCACTGCTTATGAGATTTGGGCAGAAAACTCTTTTCCTTTAGGGAATACAAATAATTATAATAAAAATAAGCAATAACTGTTATATAAGTAGATATAACAGTATATCTAAAACTTTGACTAACAGATTGACAGTATTCTTCTTACGGACGCGATGGTAGCACCACAAGAGACTTTTAGGACTTCTGCAGTTTAGGACTTGTGCATTTTAGGTCTAATGTCGCTTAGGTCTTGTGCCTTTTAGGATTTCTGCCGTTTAGGACTTCTGCCGCGTCCCCTTGAATTCTATACTTTTATAGATATCGTATTTCAGTCTGTTCTAAGTAGAGTTCCATTTGAATAACAAAAATTTTAATTATATTTTTCAAACGAAAACTGCATAACCGCTCACCTAAATCACTTCCAAAAAACGAGGTGCCGTGACACAGAGAAAAAAAAATCAAGTGTCGGAATCTAAGCAGATAAAATCCTAGCAAACTTCTTGCGAGATAGAAGAAATCCAAGAGGATAAAATGTATTTCATCATATGATATTATATAATTTTTGGTTGATATATCATTCAAAAATGAATGTAGAATCAAGATTCAAGCAATTTCGTACAGCATGATCATTCCAGTAACAAGAAACAGTTACAGCTTTTAAGTTACAACTGAAAATGAAAATGGAGGCTACGAACGGACAGGGTCTAGACATAGCAAGAAGTTATTGCATACAATTTATAGTGTGTTTAAAAGAAAGTAATACCTCATATTAATGAAGTTCCTACTATTAAGAGTGGTAAGTGATACACAGTATCAAAAGTATGTTTCTCTAAATATAATACTTGATCCTTTGACTATTGTAATGGACTTCGAAATGGCGATGATGAACACTGTAAAAAAATATTTTCTGACAGTGCAATTGTGAAGGTACGTTTCTACCATTTGTCGCAGTCTGTGTAGAGAAAATTTCAAGCATTAGGTTTTGAAACTTTATACAGGGAAGACGAATCAATGGGTACACGTAGTGTAGTGATTTTTGTTTAACATTGCCCTGCTAAGCGAAAAGGCCTTATCTCCATTTCACATACTTTCGAGAAAATAAGCAAAACGCGTTTTGGCTTAGGCTGTACGTTCAAATTTGTTGTATTTCAGTAAAACTTTATTAAATATATTTTCACGATCTAAAATTTGTGTGGTAATACAGTTAAATATTTATGCTTATGAATTGCCACTTAAGGTATTTTTGCTTACTTTCAGTTACAGTTTTGAACATAAGGTAAACACTCATGACGTCATTACCCCTACCTATTGGTCAAACCACGTCAATTTCACTTTAGATAGATGCAGAATTGTACTACGTACATTCCCATACCAATATCTCGATTTTCGAAAAATGTGGAGTTAAGGTCTTTTCGCTTAGGACGGCAGAGCATTTCTAACAATGTACCTACTTTAAAGTGGCCTGAGATATATGCAATGGAGAATAGGAAACTGCAGATTTGGTAGATTATTTTGCTTATTTGAGAGAGTCTTTCGTCGAACTCAGCAACTAATTGAGGAATCTAAGGGTACCGGCACTAGAAAATATGCAGTAGGTTTATTTGTTGATTTCTCCAAGGCATTCGACAGTGTTCAACATTCTCTTCTACTGGCAAAACTCCAGAAATATGGTATTAGGGGTGTAGTACATGAATGGTTTCGCTCGTACCTGACAAACAGAAAACAAGTAGTAAAAATACAAAAAATAATTAACAATAAACAAGTCACATTTTCATCCACAACTGCTACTATCTCTGCTGGTGTTCCTCAAGGCTCAATTCTTGGGCCAATTCTTTTTTTATTTTACATAAATGATCTTGTTCAATATATGTATCCCCAACATATTGTACTATATGCTGACGATGTAAATGTCATAGTAACAGCGGACACTACACTTGAACTAGAAAGTAAATTAAAACAAACTGTGGAGCGTTTGATAAAATGGACATCTCAGAATCAACTGCTGATAAATGCAAAGAAAGCAAAAGCACTAAATTTTCATTACTCATGTACACCTCGAACAGTACCTCCCATTGTGATAAATTCAACTGATGTAGACTATTCAAAATCCACTAAATTTTTAGGTGTAACAATAAGCAATAGGCTTACATGGGATGCACATATTACTGAGCTAAACAGCAAATTAAGCCGTATATGTTTTGTCATTTATAGACTACGTGGTTCAGTGTCAAAAGAAACTTTGCTGTTATTGTACTATGGTAAGTTTCAATCCTTGTTAAATTACGGAATAATTTTCTGGGGAGCCTCCTATTCCAGTGTTACTACTTTTCGTCTACAGAAAAAGGCAATAAGATCTATTTTTAATCTATCACCAAGGTCCTCATGCAAAAGGGTCTTTCAGTCAAATAAAATTTTATCTGTGCCTTGTCTGTACATATACAAAAGTATCATATATGTAAAGAGAAATGAAAGTAGTTTTCTTCATGTTGACGATGTACATTCATACAACACACGACAAAAGAATAACATATTCACAGCATACCAAAACTATGCGTGCACCAAAAGAAGTGTTCTTCCTATGTCCGCTAAGTTGTTTAATAAGCTCCCAAGTTATTTGAAGAATATCAAAAACATACGAAATTTCAAAAATGAACTATTTAATTTTTTTGTGTAACAAAATGTATTATCATATTAATGAATACTTGGGTGATAGTTTGTAAAATAATGTAAATCAATTATATTGAAATGTCTTATTATTATTTGACAAGTCCTATGTACTGGTCTCTGACCAATAATGTACGACATGGATGAATAAACAATGAATGAATGAATGAATACCCGCCAGCATAGAATGAATGTGGTTTATCACGTACGAATAAGAATAAATTCTGAGAAGTGCAAAACAGAGACTTTCAGCAATTGATTGGACATAAGCATATTGAATTGCAATCCAAGGTATCAAGAAGGACCAAGCTTTCGTAGCTACAGAGCACACAAAAGTGAAAATAATAATAATAATAATTCTTCGATTTGAAACAAGAGCTCAGACATTATACACTAGTCTAATTGACAATAAACCAAGGGTAAAATGCACCTGAGATGTAATTGATGTGGATTAATTTTTGACGTGAAGTATTTTTGGCTTATTATAGGGTCTATACTAGCTTGCCTTATTGGCAAATATAATTAACATAAAAGTTTTGAGAAGAGAGAAATAAATACGTTCCTTTCTAAATTCTCTGTTTTATTTCTACTTCTCATCAATAGAACCCACTTGGATTCTGTCTCTTCGATTTTGTCCATTTCACAAGCATATTGCTTGGATTTTGTCCTGCACGCAGATACCGTAGTGAGTAAAGGTCTGCCACTTATAATATGATTCTTGATTTATTCTCTAATTTAGTGATAGGGTTAATGGGCACATTTCCCGTCACGAGAAGTTTCACATTGTATGATGAACTATGTACCCACCAATTCAACCGGATACAGTTCTGGACAATGGAGTTTCATTTCATAGTTGTGAAGCTATACTAAACTTCCAAACTATACGAATGCAATATTGAAATAGATGTGCAACTTCCGGCCGCAATTTAGGCATAGTGAGAGATGAAACTTGTTCAAGTGACGCTGAATATAGGTATAAAACAGCTATGTCTTACAACTATTGCTGTATACAAATCAATATTGAAATCGAAAGTTCTACTACTTTTTACTAATTCTAGTTTAAGTAGAATAATAAATCTGACAAAATCTATTCTTAAGGTATTGAATCCAAATAAAAATAGTTAGTCACCTTCTATTAACGTTTTCGCTCTATCGCAATCAATATTACGACATGAAGCAACAGTAAATTTCTGTCATTTCAGATTGCAATATACGAGTGGAAGTAAAGTCGGAGATAAAAACTATTCTGGCGGTTCTCAATTGATATATATAAAAACCTGTTTCGTGCTATCCATGATTTTCAGTATGATGATCAGTGCTGAAATCAGAAAAGTAGATTTCAACCACTTCTGGTTTCAATACAGAAAACTTATTCTCGGAACATTGAATCCATGTGAGAACAATAGTGTCATTTCAGATTTTGTCAGGAAGGCAAGATTGTTCACCAACAAGCGTTTGACGTTTTTTGTTAATATATTAGTATACAATTTATTAAAAAAAAAAAAAAAAAAACGTGTTTCTCAAACTTAAGGGAAAACAATTGCTCCCTGCCCTCCTCAAATCAGGACCCTGTATTAGAGAGGCATTACTGATGATATTTTACCGCTTCTAATCTATGATGATCGAATTAAAACCGGAAGAACTAGAAAAAATAACCACTTCCGTGTTTAAGAGTCCTACAACTGCAAATCGTACGAGTCCTTGAAACATTGAATAGATTTCCGAAAACGCTCGTCCTATTTATTACCGTTTTTATTTTATAGCTATCAACGTCGAAATCAGAAATTGTTGATTTTAACCATTTCAGATTTGAACAGAGTTAACGGAGTAGATGGAACATATTTCTGGGACGCTTAATCGATTCCAGGAAAACGATTCACGATATCTCTTGCCGTTGTTGCTCTATGAAAATCAATATTGAAACCAGAAGTACTAGTAAATTTCAACCATTTTCGGTTTTTAGTAGAATGTTAAAAGCGAAAATGACATATTTTCCTGAAAACCTAAATCAATTCTTAAAAATAAAATAAATAATAAAAAGCAGCTTGTCGCTATAAATCAGTGTTCACCAAAGCTATGAAGCTTCTGACCTACCGTACCGTTTTTAAATCCTACTGTGAGCTATAACCAAAAGAACTACCGACTTAAAAAAAAAAAAAAAAAAAAAAAAAAAAAAAAAAAAAAAAAAAAACTCGTTGCGTCAGGTCAGTGAAGGAATCAAGATTAGCCAACCAGAGCGTTAACGCGATCTACCGAAAATGTCCCCGGGAGCTACTAGTATATATTATCGTTTCGATCACTGCAATATATTATCGTTTTTGTTCCAATGCCGATCAACGTTGAAAGGACAGTCGGACGGACATAACCTTTCTATACGACTTCCGATATTTGTGCATTGTATAGTTTGGATGTCTAAAATTGTTAACCAGGAAAATGCAAACCTGAGTAGTGGTTCGGATCCCACTAAGGTCCCATCTCACATATATCGTCAGTGCTGAAAAGGGAAGTTAAACTTTCAATCGGCAGAACATAAAGGTCTAACTTGAACGGTAATGCATTTGTATACTCAGTGATGTAATGCTAATTTTTTAGGTGGGTATACGCTCCATTCCTTGTTACACACACACACACACACACACTCACACACAAATACATATACACATATATGTATAGAGTGTTTCATAATTACTATTACAGCCCTTGGGGGTTGAAAGTAGACAGGAAAACATGCAAAATCAAGTTTATTACACCGAAGTCGAAAGTGGCGTCCTTTCCGAGTTATGAGCGCGGGAAAGTGCTGAAAATTGAACTTTAAGCATTAATAGCGCAAGTTAGAAGAAGCAGTATGGTAAATTTTAGACGAAACCTTACCTGTATTTTCGAAATTTGCCACATTCAAAATGTTCAGGAAATTTCGCAAGATTTCATTAAATCTTGCCCCATTCAATCCACAATTATCTATGAGACCTGGACCTTAATTTGTGAAATTCTTCATCTACTAGGGCCATTCACACAAAAGTAAATTCCAATAATAATAGTAAATCGGTCAAGAAGGTGTGAAAAAACCTTTGCAGATCAGCTATTCTAAGAGTTTTTTTTTTTTTTTTTTTTCACTCGCACCAGGCAGATGGAGTGGTACCTAACTTGTAGGCCGCAAGTAGTCTCCTTCCCAATGCTTTTAACGAAGGATGTTATTCCTCTGACATCGTTATCAAGCCGGAGATGCCATAACAATCTTTAAAATTTTAGTAAATCTTCTCGGGCTATCAACCAGGTGAAGGTATTGACATTCGATGTTTAGAATGCAGTCATTCCATTCATCTACAAGAATTATAGTGAAGAGACCGGAGTCAAGCCAAATCAAGTCAAGTCTGTCTGTCTTCGCCTCCAAACAGGGGAGGGCCTTTAAACGGCCACTTTTTCCAATGTGTACATTTTCTGTTGATGTGTTTATTGCGGACAGAATGCTCTGAAGGTATATTATATTTTGTGTAGATAGGATTTTATAGTGGAAGCAGGATTAATCATCTTAGGTAGTTCTGAATCATATTCTTTAAGTTCATCCAGATTGAATGCCCATACACGCGAAGAACATGCAAAGCTCACAACATGGATTTAAACTGAAAAACTGGATTTCAACATGGATTGTATTATTACTATTTTAATGTTTTGCGAGGTTAGTTATTGTCTCGATTATTGTTCCCAAGATCCCAAGTTTTCTGTGACCTTTGCTTAATCGAAATTCTACTTATAGAAATATGATTTTGCTAATCTGTTTGCGGACTTTTTGTTAAGGTGTCTTATGAAGTCTTCTAGTTTTGTAACGTTGCTTAGACGATACGCTTCCTCCATTTCTGTATATTCTCTTATCATTCTGACCCAGAAATTTTCTGTGCTCTGTAGTTGTTGTATATCATGAAGTTTAAATAGTGGAGAGCCATATGTTAAATTTGCTCCAATTACTGGCTTCTATATCCTGCTATATATGTTGACTGAAATATTTGTGTTGATATTGATATATTACATCAATATCAACAACATAATATTGATTCTTTCATTGAAGACGTCCTCCGTTGTTCTTCTTTGGATATTTATTAGGTCCTTGTACAGTACTGTGAGAGTGCTACTCACCCAATTAGGATGTCCTGTAATATTTGTAATTCAGTTCTAATCTATTCGACTAACTTGTTCAGTAGATTGGGTTTGAGTAATTCATCATCCTTAGACTTCTCAGTACTGTGGTTCCTATATTATTCATCCTTTCTATATTGCAGCGTTGAGACTTTGGTGTTAAGTGGTGTGATGACCTTTTCGATCTGATTGTCAGCATTCTGGAATGGTCTGTCTGGGCATCGGCTACTTCCGGTTCTGTGATTACTAGATGTGCAGTTACTCAGTGAGGTTCCTCTTCATATACCGGGACGCCCCTAACAATGCATGTGAAGGTTGCATGTTGTGACTGTTTGTCGGAGTTATGATTTTCACATAGTAGTTTATGTTCCATTGTGAATGTTTTCCAAAATCTGTTGCTTGGAAGCCGTCTAGAAATATTCTTTTGTCCTTCTAGCTTTCAAACATTATTTTCACTCCATTATTGCGGTTTAGGTGACATTTAGTCACTGTTGTGTTGCGAAGTCGTTGTGCAATCGCTCTTTTCAGGGCAAATGGTCCTGCCTTATGTGGGTCTGTGTTAAAATGGCCACTGAAAAAACTCTTTGTGACCATTATTGTCTGTTGATTGTTGAGTTTTCTTCTGAATATGATGTGTAGTTGTTTCCCTGGATAGCGCTCCCTTCCCCTCTATAGCATGATTTTCTTTTCATCTCTCTGTCTGTTTTCTTCCTATTCATCTTTATATATATCCTTTTCTTAGATCTTGTCTTGGTTATGCGATCTTCATGAGTGTGGCTTTATGGGCATATCTGTGTAGCATCAGTTGTTCTCAGCCATTTTTCGAATATTTATTTGTCTACTAGTAAGTAGTTGTTTCGATCCCTTAGTGTAGGTGATCCCGTAGCTGGAGAGAAGGTTGCTTCTGGGGGCAAGTATTCTTCAGAATGTGGATCCCTTTCATGAGTGTTTTCCGTCGACTTTTCTGGGGATAGCTGGAAAGGCCTTCTTTGTTTTCCTTTGTTTGTTGGTTGGTCTTCTACGTGTAATATCTCTTGTCTGTTTTTCCTTAGAAGGTTTCTACTCCTTGTGTTCCATGCCGTTTTCATATATATATATTTTTTAAATTCCTTTGTGGGCCTGAAAATGGCCTTAACACCTTGTCCCTCTGTTTCCAGTAACTTACAAGATGGGTAGGTATTTGTTTTCTTGGTATAAGCACCCCCTTGGTATAACACCGTAAGGTGTCCAGAGCTACGATGTTGTATGTACGTGCAGTTGTTTGTGGGTGTAATTAGTGTCGTCCTGTTGGGATAAGCTTAGCCTACTTGGTCTCCGACTGTCGGCAGGGCCTGTACATGCAAGAATGCCTACTCTAAGCTCAGTCACTCAAAAGAGACAGGGGAACAAATAGCTAAACCTCTCCGTTCGGTTTGTTTAACGTCAATACTACCGGGGAAAGAAATCTCATGTAAAGTAGCTTTAATAAGAACCGGATGATACTACTCTTATAAGAGCGCACGATCTCTTTGCCTTGTCTTACATAATCGTAACAGTAAATTTTCTTTGAGATTTAAGTCTTACGTGCACATAGTGTGGTCACTTATCCTGTTGCTCCTTGCTTCCATAGACTTGCATGCTCCTGTACGCTGTAGACGATAATTCTTTAGCGGTCGCGCGGACTGTAGCTTGCCTTTTGGTCCGTGGACGTTTGCATTATGATGAGACCGAATAGGCATAGGCATAATCTTTTTACCATCTCAGAAAGATGGAAGGATATATTAGCATTTTGCTATTTCATCCAGAGAAAATATTAATAAATGTATGTGATGAATTGGTAGCAGCGATGATAAGCGCACAACTGCTCTCCACAAGTCTTAACACGTAGGCTTCTGTTCTTGGGTCTTCTATGTGTGCGATTCCGAAGTGGAGTGAAGCCGATGTATAAGATCTTCGGTAAATGGTCCTGTGCGTGGTCCTGTACTTGGCCGTTGGAAAATCTTCGTATGTCCTTGGTGTGGGCTTCTGGTCTTGATATCTTCTTCCCGTTGTAAATCCGTGAAGAGTGCCAAAGAAAGAAGCTTTTGGTACTGAGTTCAAAAACATTGTGTGTGTGTTATAATTCTATGAGTGTGTATTTGTTAAGTTGTTGCGATATGGGAAGTGATTTTATGTAATGTGTGAGGAATGAACTGTGCTGTTTTTCTGTGCCACTGGTGGTAGATTTTTGTGAGTGATGTAAATGTTTCCATGTGTGGTTGTAAGAATGTTTAATTGTTTTCGGAATATTTGTCTAGTGGCTTGAGAGATGGCCTGGTGAAGTGTTTTTTGTTTCGGTGGTTCGGTAACTATTGCAAGTATTGATGCTACCCATTTCATGATGGAATTTGTGGCCTGTTCTATGGCTGCATTAATTTTGTCTTGAACATCTAAACATTGGTTGGCCGGTTGTGGATTTGGTTCTGCTGCTTCTTCTTCTTCATCCTCTTGAATGGTAGGATTCGGGTTGTGGTCCTTGCAAGGGCCAGATTCTGGAAGTGGTGGGAATTCGATAGTGTTTAAAATGTTTGGGATGATCTGTCTTCTTTCTGTGAATTGAGGCCTCTTGGGACAGTCACTGCTACCGGTACGATGTCCTATTGTCTTGCAGGTAGCACAGAACCAGCGGTTGATCGGTCTTCCACAAGGTGAACTGTGACTTTCGCCACAACGAAAACAGACTCTACTCTGAGTACAAAGATGGGTTGGATGGTCGTAATAGTAACAATTGTAACAAGGTGTAGGTCTTGGCGCTGATCTTGATGCCTCTACTCGATGCTTCTTGTTGTTGATGATGATACCCTTCGCAATTAAGCTGCTAATGGTTTCTGGATTGGTGGAAAAAAGCCTTATTAGTGGAAGTGGACCAGCAGAGTTACGAATTCTTGTTAAGTTGCAATAATCCAATCTAGCTTCTGTGAATGAATCCTTAAGCTCTTGAACTGTGAAGTCTACATCTACCCCTTTTATGACACATGTATATATATGTTTGCTATTTTTCTTGTTTTGTGTGTTCTGAGATGATGGTAAGAGACCGTCTGCCTTCTTGATGTCTTCAGGAGTCTGTATGGTGGTCATTTTGGCTTTGGGGCCGAAATCTGTGATTTTGAACTGGTTGTGAAATGCATCGAGGGTCGATGAGACCGAAAATAATGGGCATGTATATATGGTGACTATTTAGGGGCGGAGCTATGAATGCGGGCTTGTGATTGGTTTAGGGAAATGCTGGCTTCTGGCTAACTGAGGGACGCTGGCTCCTGATTGGCTATTGTTATGGCTACAAGAAATGGCTTTGTTGAATGTCCACCAGATAGAGCTGAGTTGAAACCCATTGTCTCTATAGAGAATGTCCCTTTTACGTGAGACAGCTATAACTTTCTTTATTATTCTGCCCCAGAAATTGCTGCACTCGACTACTATGGTGGCATTTGTAAAATCAATTGTTATTTGCCTCGTTGTTCTATTGTACGTCCAGTTTGTCCTACGTATGATCTGCCACATTCACATGATATACGATATATATCACGAGTGCGCAAGTGAAGGTCGTCTTTCACTGATTTGAGTAATGATCTGGTGTTGGCTGGAGGTTTATGAATAACCCTTATACTATGTCTGACAAGGTAAGTATTCTGCTGAGTTTGCCAGAGGTGCGGCCAATGTAAAGCAATACGGTAGTACAGAAATAATCCTTACTATTAACGTTTTTGATCACTTTGTGTTGGGAAGTAACTGCCCTTTTTATGGCCATGTTGATATCTGTAAGACTGTAGTCATTCTCCATTATCTTGTAGCGTCGAACAAAGATGATTGAATTCCTCTTGTAAACTTTCCTCGTCATTTACGGAGACTGCTCTGTAGATCAAGATGTTTAGCACTATAAGAAGTTGTGACTTCTGATGGAAGCTGGTTGCGTTGAGATAAAGATCCGTATGTGTTGGCTTCGTATGTACTTTATATGAAATAAATAAATAAATATGCTTACGTCTTTCTCTGAAGTAGTAATGGCAAATTATGTTCTTTTTTTTTTTCTATTTCTCAATGTCTTTGCTTTTACATTTTCATCAACGGAATTTACAAAGGTAGTGTCTCTTTTCCTTTTTTAACCAATTTTCTAGCACCTTCTTGGACATCTTGCAAATTGCGAAGCAACTCGTAAATCGTCAACCACTAAGAAAATTTAAACACTACTAAACGAATATTTTCGAAATGACGGTTGTACTGAAATGATCAAAGATCGCTGTGACATGCTCATACGCTACAAGTCTTTCCTGACGTTTTTCTATTCCCTCTTCAAATATTTTTATCTAAATGAAAAAGAAACAAGAAAGAAAATGTTTATTTTTACCCTCCCTTTTTGCCCAGTAGATTGCGGAAAAACTACTACTACAGTTCTAGCTGTCGAGTATTTATAGAAATAAATTTCCCCTTTCTTTGATGTCAGTTATGCTACAAATGTGCAGTACTAATCCAAGGTTCGCTGTCGTAGTTGATGATATTGGGAAAGACTGTGAATGCTTCAAATTAAACCGACTATAGGTCACATGTTTTGTTATCTTTTGTGGAGTCAGCGTTTTCTTGGCGCAAATGTATTTATTTAGTTTCCTCTTAACCATTGAACTAAAGTATAGTCCACATTTTTTCAGAACCTCATTCGGCGATTAGAAAGGAGCTGGTTCCATCCCATATTGCCTCGCTCAAATTGTATCCCTTTGGCAGACTTCGAATTTGGATCAAAGAGGGCGTGAAAACTGTGGTCATTCTTATGTTAAAACAGAAAAATTTCAATGTCACCACATGAGTATAGGTCCTACTCCTTACCCTCAACTCTATCTCCCACTGATCTTTAGAAACAAAAGAGTTTCTAAGAGTTTCCAAGAAAAATATTTGGAAACAGCTTGGCTTTAGTTAATAATACCAGAGGTCAGCTTTCAGAAGGTAGGGACATCGCATCTGACTTTTTGATGAAAAACCACTGCAGGTCCAGAATACTGTTTTCCATTATAGAAGGGATTCTCGGAAAAGTCGATTCCCACACCCCGAAAACGCAAACATTTTAAAAGAATTTAGATATAATTCTCGGCAACAGCCTGACGACGAGCTCTTTATTGAGATTTTTTGTTTTGAAATAGAGTACATGAAAAGCAGTTATTGTATGTTCCAATGAAGTGAGTATACTATGGATTGAATGTAGCGTGTACCCTAGTACTTCCTAAATTTTAGGTGGCTATACGATATTTTCCAAAAATTATAGGTGGGTATACGCCGTATACCCGAGTATACCCTCCATTACACCCAAACTATTCCCAATGGCCAGTAATAAGAAAATTAAAGAAGGAATAATATTTATTTGATATATACTTATACTAGACAACTTGAACTGGAATAGAAGTGAGTTTTGGAGATTTATATATAATTGTGCCTTCATATACCTCACTACCTGTGAAATGGAATCAGTATTTTAAAAATGAACTCGTTAGTGATTTCCTGTTATTTTTAATGCGTGACAATAAATCACTTCCTTGAAGAAAAAGCTGATCGAAAGATAAAGAGAGGTGCTGATTCCACGGCTGAGTGAACACCTGCAAAATTCCTTATCTGATTACTTCCAAAGACATTTCTAGGTTGGATGAGCACAGGGAAGACTTTTTGCTCTCTAATTGAAGATTGAAATATATGATAAAATGTGGCCCATCCAGGTGAAACAAAACTTTCATCAAGTACTAGCAATAAAAATGGCACTGATTACACAACCAGATAACTTTCAGCTTCTGCGTAAGTGAATAACATTTCCAGTGTCACCACGTTCAAAGAAGTGACTAAAATGGATGAAGGTTACACTGGTAAAGATTCTGAAAATTAAAATCAATATACATAAGCTAAAAAAAAAATAAAATAAAAAATTAAAAAAAAAACTTTTTGGTGGGAAAAAACGGTTTAAACCCAAAATATATTTTCCCTCCCATTGTTTTTTTTTCCACCCTTCGCCCATCTCTAGTCTCACGATATATCAGATAGGATGTCTGCAAAACCATCAATAAAAGTCATATTGAACTAACTGCAAAGCAAAAAACTCGATCTGTTTTGCTAGAAAATGACACCAAAAGTAACTCTGTAAGTAGTCGGAATAAATTCGTATGAATTTACAAGTTGTTGAGCCCTTTTTGAAGCACCCTTTGTTTCATGATAACATATCATTATCGTAACTATTCTCTCATCACTGACAAATCACGTTGTGCAAATCCAACAGCTTAAATGCATATGGTCCTCCCCTTATATCTTTGTTTTGACGTACGAATTACCATATTTAATATAGTCCGTCAACCTTTCTCCCCTCCTTTGCTTTCTATCATCCTCTTTATCAGATTCTAATAAAACTATTTCTTTCCAAACAACGTCCTAACTAGTCTCTTTTACACTACCTCCTACATTGTTCTTCCCTTTTAGCCTTTACCAACATTTATTTTTCTTGTTCCACCGTCCGTCTCCCTTAGCCTAAAGGACTAGTCGAGGAAGATTAGACTGGAATATTTTATTTAATTTTTTTCCTTGTTTCACCATATTTTCCATTCTTCTCCATATCCATGTTTTAAACACTTCCAGTTGCTTTCCATCGCACTATTACATTCATACGATATATCTGGTTTTAACGATCCACAAAATACGCTTTTTTTAATTTCAAAACGCTTAGTTTGCCATTCCTATCGTTGCGTTTATTTTCCGTTCACTTTTAGATCTTTAATAGTAGTAATTCCAATGTACTTAAAACTTGTTCTACTTTCTACACTCCAACTTTTACACTCTTAGTCTCTTTCGTTCCTGTCGTAACTGCATTCATATTTTTAACATTTATTTTCATCTTGTTTTTCTTCACAGCTTTCTCGTAAATTTTTAACCTTTTGTAATGTTTCGATTCAGATTTCACTTTTAGAGCCATATCATCTACAAAACAATAGACTGAATAGGTTATTTAAAATAAAGTATTTATTAGTCAAATGAATGTTGTTTTTCAATACAAGACCTTTTTCTGACCCCATAGTCATACTTGGAAAAATCAATGAAAATAATATCGAATTAAAATTAAAAATTAAAATTAAAAATTAAAGCTCTTAAAAAAATAATTGATTAAATAAAAAAAAGTTAAAGCTGGAAAAAAGTAACGGTTAAAATTGAAGTTAATTTCAAATTAATTGATTAAAATTAAAAATGGCAACTTTTAGTATTATGTGATAAAAAACTATTTTGAATTATGAAAGTAAATGTAGAATTTAGTGGATAAAATTATGAATATGGGAAAATAAATCGATTACTACGAATAGTTAGGGTTTTCACACAAACTGATAACACAGCCACACAAAAAACAAAAGTTATGTGCACCGGATACCAGGGTATGGATTCGATGTATTTTGTGGCGGGAGCTTATGTGGTTCGGATTCCACTTTAATCAGTAGGTCCACGTCTCATATAATCTCGCTGCTGAACGGGACGTTAAACTCAAAATCAACTCAACTTGATGTATTTTGTTACGCAGAATCCAAATTTCGAAACCCAAAGACAATTGACATACAAAACTACACAAAAATGTAATTCTGTGCGGGAATCGAACTCAGGACTCCTGCTTTCGCAGTTCGATATGGCTACAGAATACGGTACTGATAATTTGCATTTTCATAACGTTTTGGTGCTCCCCCTTTTTTGTGTGTCGATTGAAGCGCCATCCGTGAAGGCACTGTTTTCAATTCTGGGTCAAATCATTGTCACTTTTTCTAGAGAATCCAAATGTGCAATAAAAGAAATGGAGGTTCCCATTTAAAATCTTAAATTTACTCCCGTACCCACAAAGGTGGTGAGAGTAATGGGTTACGTTTTGGTATCATTGGATATTTTTTTTTTTTTCAAAATTATTTAACACTTTTTTTCTTATTTTTTTATTTTTATTTTATTTTACTTTTATTTTTTATTTTTTTTCTGACCTGTGTGTTTTGTGAGATATTGGACCGCTCTGAGACTTTTTGCGCACCACCAATATATATAAGCTGTTGAGTGAAATTTGATAAAGTTAAGATTAAGGAAATTGTATAGACACTGATTCCCAAATTTCCCTCAATCCCTCAATAACTTTCCTTAGAAAGACACCACTGCCACATTTTGCGTACTGTTGGACTGGCTATTCCATCATATTTTAAATGAGCTATGTCCCACCTCTGTAGAATAACTATAGGGTGAGCCATAAGTAACATAAAATCAAAACGGTTTACAACCTATAACTTTCAAACCTTTTAGAATAGGACCCATGTTCTTATGACTTATTTTGCTTACATGTTAGAATTACCCATACTACCATTTCCCAAAGTATTGTCCTTTCCTTCTGAAATACATGTATACATATTTGTTGGACGCGCCCAGTATATTTAAGGATTTTCTACTGTACCAGATACGGTAGTTCGGATTGCACCTTAAACTGTAGCTCCAAGTCTTAATATAGCCTCGGTGCTGAAAAGGAACGTTAATCTTGAACAAACAAACAACAAGATATACGTTGCTTTTCAGATCAACGTTGTTTTTGAAACAATATGCAAATATTCTTCAGTTATTATTATTATTATTACTTACAAATTACTTTAATATTTGTGATGCCTTTCTTCAGTGTTAACGTAATCAGCTGGAACGAATATAATGCATTATTAACAAGGTAACAGAACGTAAAATAATATATCATATTTTTATAAACCACATATTTCATAACTTTCAACATTGAAGTGGATGAGAATGCCAACTGATGGTTGACTCATTTCTTGACATATTGATTTCTTTTAAAAGAAAATGATTTTAACACGAAGAGAGAAATATTTCCAAAACTCATAATTTATTTAGTTAATGAATGTCTGGAAAGTGGAAGTTTTTCATCAAAATTTAAAATATCAAGACTTACGCCATTTTGTAAAAACTACCCTTACTTGTGCCTTTACTGTTATCATATTTTTTTCCATCACTAGTATGTCATTTGTTACAGATTTAGAGGGAAGCATGGTGCCTAAGTGATAAAGCGCTTACCTCTTGTGCAGGGGTCCCTGGTTCAATCCCAGCCCAAATAAGTTTCTGGTGGGCAACAGCGTCCGTGGTTTTTCTCGGGATATTTATGTTTCCTCTCACATTTTCATTCCACCAATTCTTCCACCATCATTCACTTGCCTTAATCATCGTCTCCCTTAGTCTAAAGGGCTAATCGTGAGAAGTTAAAGTGAAAGATTTCATTTTGTTCTTTTTTTTTTTAAATCAAAAGATCCAATATATTTCAATCAAAACTTTTCTTGTAGGCCTTAAATCTGGAGAACTACATATAGTGTAGCCGAACCCAAATTATTAGTATGATGTTCTTATTCCTTAAAAAATACGAAAACTCGATTTCGGGCGACTTCAAAAACTTTGTGGACCCTCATCCAAAAACTAATTATTGGCCAAGATAAAAATGATTTGATCTATTTTATTTTTCTTTCTTACAAACTTAGAACTCTCTATGCATTATAGTTCTTATTCAAGGTCTTCATTTTGACAAGGGTTGTCCGCTTTAATGATATTCGGTGTTGATAATCTTTCCCCTTTATTGTTTTTCTTCTACCATACGTTCTACCATGTTACTCAATATGAAGTATCTTCTCAAACTGTCCTAATATTCTTTTTTCTAATTACATATTTCCATCTATTACTCCAAATGTCCCTTATAGATTTTCGTTCCAGCCAGGAATGTTTCTCCATATTTCCCAATATATAAATTTCCGAGAACGGTTCTTTTGCATCTCATTTTCGTAATATCGATGTTCCGCTTCGTACAAAACAATACTCAACAGACGATGAGTATTTTCCGTAACTCTTCATTTAACAAACGAACCATGTTTCCCATCATCATTATCTTTCATTATTTATACATCTGTTCTTGTTTTCTATTGTCCGTTTACATTTCATATATTCACCTGTTTATGGTGGTCACCATCGGTTCCATTGAAAAGTTGACACCTTAGACAGGTAGCCAACTTACAGAAAATAAGCGTGATTGGTGTGTTTTTAGAATATGATTTCTAGTATTCCTTGATTGCAAAATTTTAATAAGCAATGGCAACAGAGCTACTTTTAAATCTTCTATCTACCTATCTATCTATCTATCTATTAAAATGCTACAATAGCAACAAAATCCAATTTTTTATTTTTATTTATTTATTTATTTATTTATTTTACGTTTACCCGTTCAAAGGGTTGCTCCCTTTCTTCGGTGAGGAGGGTCATCAATTGAGTGAGGACAAGCCTCAGTTGCAGTGGATGCTGGTCCAGACTGGTTGGCTGGCATACAAGTTATGGTCTTGCTGGAACTGCGGTGCCTGAAATGAATAGAAACAGCAAACATATGGTGGTTAGTTGAATACATGGAGAGCTATGAAAGCATTATTTTTAACAGCTAAGTATACGACAGTCATTAGATCTGTAATGATGGATGGTATGAGGGTGAAGTGCTACGACGTCACAACACATGGGTGATGTTACTTAGACAAATGCTGTTATCTTCTGTTCCTGGGCAGACGTAGAAACTGATGGAGACAAAGGCAACCTTGTTAGTGGATGGTTTTACTGTGCATGAGATGGATAGATGAGTGGTGAAACTGTGCCAGGATGATAAATGTCAGAAAAATTCTGGATCAATGTTGTCTTGGCCGATGTTGAGATGGTAAAGGGTCATCAGATTCTGAAGAGGTGTGGGATAATATACAGCGGGAGTGTCGTAGTCTCGGTCATTGCGGAGAATGCTCAGGAATATGGGATGAGCAGCTTCAATGCGTTTCTGAATGTACTTTGAGCGGAGAGCCTCAAGATGTTATAATAGTGGAGGAAAATTGATGCGTTCATAAAGAAGGCGTGTCGGATGCGGAAGACGGATGCGAAAGGCTAAACGAAACGCATGGCGTTCGAGAATGACTAAAGGTAATATTTAGGGGGAGCTGATATCCAGGCTGTGTGGCCATAAGTTAGAATTGGGCGCATGAAAACCTTGAATGTATTGAGAAGGAGAGAAGAATTTAGACCCCACGTGGTACCTGTTAGGCGTTTTAGTAAATAGAGTAAGTTTTTGGCTTTCTCGATGACAGTAAGAAGATGAGGCATCCAAGTGAGCTTGGAGTCAAATACAATGCCAAGATATTTAAGAGTACTATGGATTGTAACAGGACTGTTGTCAACATGGAGACGTAGCAAGTGGGGATTTCGATAGACCCGTGATCGTCGTCAAGATGGTAAGAAAACGATCGCTTGCGTATTCGTAGCATTGATTGCAGGGGCGTCATTTAGGGGGGCAGGGAGGGGCAATTGCCCTCTCCTGAGTTTGAGATTTCTATAGATTTTATCAATTAACTAGTAGTAAATCAGTGAAATACGCGAAATTTTACTTATATCAAGGGGTCTTGCCCCCCCCAAGCAAAATCTGAAATGACGCTCCTGATAGATTGCCAATCGCCAGATGTCGCACCAGTCGACAAAAGCATCCATGGCCAGTTGAAGGCGATATTGAATAGTAGTAATTGTCCGACCGACAGCCAGAAATGCTGTATCGTCAGCAAATTGGAAAAGTTGTACGTTAGGAGTAGTGGGCAAGTCGGATACGTACAGCAAATATAATAGGGGTGAAAGAGAAGATCGCTGTGGAACGCCAGAATTCTAAAAGACTGGAAAGGACAGAGCATCATTGATGGAGATGTAGGCAAGGCGGGCTGTAAGAAAGGAATGTATAACTCTGATGTAAGAGCGGGGAAGTTGAAAAGAGTATAACTTGTATATAAGACCCTGGTGCCAAACTTTATCGAACGCCTTTTCTAGATCGAATGTGACCAGACTAGATGAATAGCCTCGATTGAATTGGTTATATATAGAAGTACTGAGACGTAACAGGGGATCTAGAATGCTAAAGTTAGGTCGAATCCCAGCGTGGTGCAACGGAAGTAACTCGTGATTCTGCAAATGGTCATGGAGGCGGCGAACTAATATGCGTTCCAAAATTTTGCTTAGTGTAGATGTTAGTTGTATCGGCCGATAAGACGTGAGGTCAGAAGGAGGCTTATTAGGCTTTGAAAAAGTAAGACTTGAGTACTTCCAAGTTATGGGGAAAAAACAGTTCGAAGTATGAATGTATAAATGATACTTAGTATGGTGAAGACAACAGGAGAGGCGTTCTTAATCAGAGTATAGGTAATAGCATCAAAGCCTGGAGCGAAATTTCGTTGGTAAAGAGTGTGGCCTGGATATCAGTAGGTTGAATCGGTACTGCAAGTGGATGATCTAATTCCAGGGCGTGATTGGGATTAGTTGTAAATGTGTTAAGTTGGGGTCAGATCGATTATCGACAGCTGCGTTTAGATGTAATGGGATATGCCAGCCAGGTAGAGGAGTGAAGAATTTTGAAAGTTTTGGGCAAATATGTTGGCTTTGTCTAGATCAGAAGATAGTGCTTGCTGATTAACAACTAATGGGTAGGGCGTCCGTTGAAATTTTCTGATGAGCTGATTGAACTGTCGCCAATATTTGGTAGGATGTGTGTTTTCGTTGAGTTTGTTACACTTTCTGGTCCATAGAAAACGTTTATATGCAACGATATAATTGTGAGTGATGCGCAGATACTGTCTATGGAGGCGAAGTGTTTCTAAGTTACGACTGCGAGTGTATTCTCTGTAAGCACGCCGAGCTGCAGTAATGAGAAGTAGGTATCGTGGAGGAAGTTCAAGTTTATGCGGGGTAATATAAGTAGTTGGAATATGCTGTTGGGCTGTTGTTTGTAAAGTCTGAGTGAGTCGGGTAACGGCATTGTCAAGGTCATCTTGTGACGTTAAGGAAAAATTAGCTGAGAGATAATGTGTAATGGTCTCATGGTAGGCTGGCCAGTTAGCCTGATGATATAGATACACTTTCTTCTTGGGTATGGTATGGTAGTTAATGATAGCTTGATTGGAACATGATCGCTCCCCAAAGAATCTAAAACGTCAATAGTGATGTGAGAGTTGATCGCTGTGGAATAAATAACGATATCTGGTGTGGTGTTGCTAGAGGGACAAGTTGCCTGTGGTAGAACATGAAAGGTGCCGGTTGTATGAAGACTGGTAAAAATCCAAAAATCGCTGTTTCTCATCTTGAAGCCTACTATGAAAATGGATGTCTGCCATGATAATGAATTGACGGTAGGTATCGGAGAGGTATTGAAAAAAATTGGTAAGGTATATCGTGTCTCGGCCTGACATAGATGGTTGCGAAGGCTATTGTATGACCCTTGAGATATAATAATAGAACATTATATTCTGGCAACTGCAATGTGTGTGGGAGGGTAAAAGTGCGATGTGGTATGCGATATTGTAAACCAATGGCTGTTCCACCATGCAGACGTGTGCCGCTGGGTCCATCGTGTCTGTGGAGAGTATATTTGGGATTAAAGCATGTAATGTA
The DNA here is from genome assembly GCF_964235325.1 of Thermobia domestica. Lineage (NCBI taxonomy): Eukaryota > Metazoa > Arthropoda > Insecta > Zygentoma > Lepismatidae > Thermobia > Thermobia domestica. Next base: position 199,333,119 of record NC_137459.1, on the reverse strand, counting down.
AGGAGCTAGATATGTGTCATTAAGTGCAAATGCGGCGATATTCTCCTCCAAAAGAAGTTGCTGAAACAGCACCTGATGCGTGAGGAGAGCCCTATGTTAAGAAATAGCTGGTTGTATGTTATAACGTATAGGACAAGAAGAATGATAGTACTATAGAGATGACAAGTCGTGTTCAAACAGTAGATTCAGTAGGTTGTATTTGGAAATGGACGTTGGATCCGCTGTATGTGGCTTGTAGTTGGAGATTATAGAGAAGTTTAGCAGAGTGAATAATTTGATTGAGAACGTGCGGGCGTTGAAATGGCATAATGTTTTGTAAGGTCAAAGTTAAGAATCGTAAGAGATCTTCTATTGTAACAGGATGTGTCAGCGAGTTTGCAGGTGAAGTGGGGTCATCGGAAGTTTTGATGGGAGCTACTAATTCTGGCTTATCAGGGGCAGGTGCAGGCTTGCCACGACAGCGATAACTGTAAGTTGGATGTTTTTCATGGCACGTGGTGTATTGAGGAGGTGCACTTGAATTTGGGCAATTTCGGGTCAAATGACTCCCACTACAATATCCGCATTTGACAGTGTTTGTGCAGATATGAGTGTAATGATCATTATACGTCTGGCATTTCTCGCAGCGGATTGGAAGCGGAAGAAGCGTTCGAGACGGTTCTACCTTGTAACGGTGGCGATAGATACAGGCTCCATTAGCTAAGAGATGATCAATGATTTGTTGTTGGTCGGAACGAGGTAGGTAGGGCCAGTGTTGATACATTTCTTGATTCCGAGACCCTCGTAGCGAAGCTCGTCAAATATCTCATCGTCGGTGAGTTCAGATTCAATGCCCTTGATAGCAACTGAAAGCAATGGTGGACGACGAGGCGGTGGAGGTGATTTTCGTTGGCTCGGGGTAAGAGACGTCATCACAGCCTGCGGGCCAATGATTTGAAAGGTAGCCTTGTTTCGAACATGTATACGGAAGTTATGATTAGATTTCAAGATGATGCCGTCCCTAATAGGTATAATTTGATGCACATCTGCGCGCGGTACATATTTACTGATTTGCATGAAGATTCGGTACTGCGGTACATGCTCGTGCAGTTCGGTACTTAGTCGAAGTTCCTTAATATGAAATTATACATTATACCCTGATTAGCTGCCAAAGTGGGAGATGGTGGAGTATTAGCCCAGTCCATCTCGATGTTTCTCACATTCATTGAGGCAGTGGAACCTTCTCCTTCAGAGCTATAATGCCTTGGTTTATTATTACTTGGGTGTCCGATTGAAGATCGTGAGCGAGATCGAGACTCAGCCTGTTTCGAGGAGTCTGCTTTAGTGGTCTTCGTACCAGCAGAGTTACCTGGTTTTGTGGCTGTGCCCTTCGCTCCCGTCGGAGAGGGGGGCATGATGACGATTTAATCTAGCAGAGTAGGTAACTCGAATGAAAGTTTTTTAAGGCAATCGGATGAAGGAGGTGCTAGGGGATGCCTACTGTGGCTCTCACTTGAGGCAGCAATACGTCCTCGCGGAGATGTCGGTCAGTGCAAGCACTGGCCCTCTACAAAAATAGGTGAAGAAAAGACACGGTGATAATGGCCACGGGCTCCCACTTGAGTCAGCAATACGGACTGCAAGGGGATGTCGATTGTCTGTAGCAGAACAATCCTCCCTAAATGAACAAAATTACTATTAGATGCTCACAGAGCGTTAGTAATCGTTCTCACACCTATGAATCGATGATCGATCCTGAATTCTGAGTTCTCAACAAAATCTTTTTTTTCTTTTTCCTATGCCAGCGAAAAACCAGCAGCCGTTAGAAGGTTGCGTTAGGAGGTTAGAAGGTAAGAGATTATGCAAATAATTCATTGGAGCTCAGTTATAATTTGATGGGCTATGAAATGTTCGTAAAGTAGGAGCAGGATGTTTTATTTTATTTTCATTAAATGGGATTTAATCATCATTGTATTCAGGTTCTATTTTATTTTATCATTGTAAAAAAAAAGGAAAGAAACTGTGTAATGTGGGTTCCTGTCACCACGGCATGGCGCGTCCTCAGGTTGCGGATCGAAGAGAAGGCCTCTAGATATAGAGGTTAGCTGCAAATATACTGAATAAGCAGTCGCGAACAGCCGACTACGACTGGTCCTCCTGCTTGGGGGTTTGAGTAAGGCTAACAACCTCATCCTGAAAAAAAAAACGCTTGTTCAGAAATATTCACAAAAGCCTCGGACAAGGACTGATAACTTGGCACGACCTCAGCAAAAGAAAATGGACATGAGATTTGGAACATGGAATATTAGGAGTCTTTATAGGGCAGGCGCGTTAAAATCTGTAACGAGTGAGTTAGAGAAATACAGGATGGACTTAGTAGGAGTTCAGGAAGTTAGGTGGGAAGGAAATGGATCTGTGAATTCCGGAAATTATACGTTCTTTTACGGGGAATTAAATAAAAATCACCAGTTAGGAATAGGGTTTTTCGTTCATAAACGTATATTACCAGCAATTAAACAGGTTGAATTTGTTACTGACATACTTTCTGTTATTACTCTTAAGGGTCGGTGGTGTAATATTATTGGTTTAAATGCACATGCCCCAACTGAAGATAAGCGTGACGATATAAAAGATAGTTTTTACGAAGAAGTGGAACGGATATTTCACCAACTCCCGCGATACCATATGAAAATTCTATTAGAATTCAGTGCGAAGGAAGGACGAGAGGATATTTTCAAACCGATTATAGGCAACGAAAGTCTGCATAAGGAAAGTAATGACAACAGTGTTAGATTCGTGAACTTCGCAACATCCAAAAACCTAATCGTGAAGAGTACAAAATTCCCACATCGCGACGTTCATAAATACAATTTGGACATCACCAGACGGAAAAATACGTAATCAAATTGATCACGTTTTAGTAGATAGAAGAAGGCAATCTAGCATAATTGATGTCCGGTCGTTTAGAGGGGCTGATTGTGACACTGATCACTACCTGGTAGCAGCGATAATACGAGAGAGGTTATTGTTGAATAAAGGTAATATTCATTGTCCGAAAACGGAGAGATTCAATTTAAAGAAATTAGAAGAGAGCCAGGTAAGAGAGAAATACCAGATTGAAGTTTCGAATAGATTCTCGGCTTTAGAAGATTCAGAGTGCACTAGTGTTGAGGATACTGGATTGAAATTAGAGATAGCATTAAAATATCAGCAAAAGAAAAATTGGGACACGCGGAAATACGTAGGAACAAACCATGGTTCAACCAGGAATGCATAAAATTGTTGAGTTGATTTTAGTTTAGCGTCCCTTTCAGCAGCGAGGCTATATGAGACGTGGACCTACTGATTAACGTGGAATCCGAACCACATGAGCTCCCGCCGGGAATCGAACCCGGGTCTCCCACGCCAAAGGCGCGTACGCTAACCGCTTAGCCACGGAGGAGCTCAGGAATGCATAAAACTAGCAGAGAAGAGGAAACAGGCAAAATTGCGCTGGCTACAAAATCCGAATGAAATAACTACACAAAATTATGCAGATATCAGGCGGGAAACTTCCAAAACTTTTAGAACAAAGAAACGCGATTTTCTTAAAGCTAAAATTAAGGAACTTGAAGATAATAGTAAAAATAAAACATCCGGGACATGTATAAGGGGATCAATGAATTTAAGAAAGGCTATCAACCAAGTGCTTGTATATTAAAGAAATCTGACGGAACAGTTCTCACTGATACGGATAGTATCTTAAATAGATGGAAATATTTCTTTGACGATTTGCTTAACATGCAACGAAAAACTAGTGTGCATAGAGAAAAGGAGATACACACCGCAGAACCGTATATTCCAGAACCCAACCGAATAGAAGTAGAAACCGCTATAAAGAAATTAAAGAAACACAAATCTCCGGGTGTAGATGAAATTCCGGCTGAGTTAATTTTAGCTGGAGGCGTAAAAATGTGGAATAAGATAAACAAACTCATTATTCTTATCTGGAACAAGGAAGAATTGCCACAAAAGTGGAAAGAATCAATCATTGTGCCAATTTACAAGAAAGGCGACAAAACTGACTGTAATAATTATCGAGGCATTTCTCTTCTGTCAACATCCTATAAAATCCTTTCAAATATTCTATTAGCAAGATTGACCGCATACGCAGATGAAATTATTGGAGATTATCAATGCGGATTTAGACGAAATCGATCAACTATCGACCAAATATTTACCATTCGCTAAATACTCGAAAAGAAGTGGAAATACAATATCCCGGTACATCAACTATTTATTGATTTTAGAAAGGCGTACGACTCGGTTAGGAGAGAAACATTATACAACGTTCTTACAGAACTTGGAATACCGAGAAAACTAATTAGATTAATTAAGATATGTTTAAATGAATCCCAAAGTAGTCCGGGTAGGAAAATTTTTGTCCACGAGCTTTCACGTCGAAAATGACCTGAAACAAGGAAATGCATTGTCGCGTTTATTATTTAACTTCGTTCTGGAATACGCTATAAGGAAAATCAAAGATAGCAACCAGGGCCTAGAGTTGAACGGTATTCACCAGGTTATGGCATATGCTGATGATGTAAATTTAATAGGGGATGATAGGAGAACAATAGAAAGAAATGCAGAGAGCTTATTAAACGCTTGCAGGGATATGGGTTTAGAAGTAAATGCAGAGAAAACTAAATACATGGAAGTGCGTCGGGACCGGAATACAGCAAATTATGGATGCGTTAAAATATTAAATAATACTTTTGATAAAGTGGATAGTTTCAAATATCTAGGATCAATATTAACAGAGAAAAATCATATTCACGCAGAAATTAAATGTCGACTAAATGCAGAAAATTCGTGTTACTATTCGATTCAAAATCTCTTGTCGTCGCGAATTCTGTCGAGGAATTTGAAACTTAAAATATACAAAACGACAATCATGCCTGTTGTTCTGTATGGTTGCGAAACAAGGTCACTTACTCTGAGGGAAGAACATGGACTGAAAGTATTTGAGAACAAGATACTGAGACAAATATTCGGACCCAAGAGGAACGGGAATGGGGAAAGGCGGAAACTTCATAACGAGGAATTACATAATTTATATGGTTTACCAACATTGTTAGGGTCGTCAAGTCTAGGAGGCTTAGGTGGGCGGGTCATGTAGCTAGAATGGAAGAAAGTAGAAACTCTTTCAAAGTCTTGACTGGAAGACCAATCGGAAAACGACCATTAGAAAGACCTAGGCGCAGATGGGATGACAATATTAAGATAGATCTCGCAGAGATTGGAACACAAAGTAGAAAGTGAATGCAGTTAGCTAAGGATAGAAGTCAGTGGAGAGCTTTTGTGAACGCGGCATTGAACCTCCGGGTTCCATAGGCCATAGAGTTAGTTAGTTAATTAATTAGTTAGTTAAAAAAAGAAAGAAAAATGGGAGAAGTAAATGAAAAGAGGATGATGAAGTGCACTGTCACAACACAACACATACGTGATAGTGTAACAAATGAATGTTATCTTTTGTCCAACTCTGGACGTGATGAAGACAAACAGGTGCCCTGTTAAGATATGAGGTTCTTATTGTGCAGAGAGTGACGGTGCTATGTAATGAGGAACGACGGATGATGAAAAAGCTGCAACTGCGTCTAAATCCGGATGATCAGGAGGTAGGGTATAGCGGTAAAGTGGAAAGAGTAGCGACAAAGGTGTATCCAGTAATTTGCGAGGTGGATTGAACGGGATGTCTGCTTGCATTGTTGTGAGGAGTAAGGGATGCCGGGACTCGAATCTGTTATTAAGATACTTCGTCCGTAAAGGTTCAAGATGGAACAGAAGATGTGGAAAAGGCATAATTTCGTAAAGAAAAGTTTGAATTGCTGCATTAATTTCAGTACTTTCTGCATACTGAAAAATATGTGTGTTTGGGGCAATGGTGGCATACCTGCTACATATAGAAGATAAAGCAAATGTGATAAGGCAGACCCTTGTGGTACTCCAGAGAGAATAAATATCGGGTGCGAGAGGGTGTCATTAAGAGCAACATAAGCAATACGGTTGTGAAGAAAATTATAGATAAACCTGATGTATGATATGGGAAGTGTCAGACGGATAAGTTTATATGTGAGAGTTGCATGCCATACCTTATCGAATGCCTTTTCCAGGTCGAAGAGCACTAGACAAGATGGAAATTGTGTATTAAACTGATTGGTAATAATATTAGACAGACGAAGTAATTGATCATTGATACTAAAACCGGGGCGGAAACCAGCCTGATGTAGAGGGATTATATTACGGTCTGTTAGATAAGAATGAAGGCGTCGAACAATGATTCTTTCAAGAATTTTGTAATACACAGAAGTAAGTTGATTAAGCCGCTAAGAAGAAACAGTATTTGGCGGTTTGTGTGGTTTTAGGAACATCAGTGTTTTGGAAGTCTTCCACTCACAAGGAACAAAGCCTGTCCGAAGGATGAATCTATAAATGAGAGCAAGAAGTTAAAGCAACTGATAAGGCGCTTCTTTAATATGTCGATTAGTAATTCCATCGAAACCAGGTGCAGTATTTTTCTTGTTTTGGACAGTTCGAATTATATCCGTTACTGTAATTGGTTCTGTAAGAGCAGTCTTGTGCGAGAGAGTGTGATAGATGTCAGGTTGAAGACGAAAGGTGTCGAAATTAAGTTTCTCAACCGGATGAAGACGCTGAGAGTATGCAGGTGGTAACGGGGTAAAGATTCCCTGGAGATATGTTGCAAAAGCGTCGGCTTTATTCTTGTCACCTTTTAGTGGGGAATCTTTATCTATTAACGGATATGATGTACGAGTGGATTGTCCTGTGAGCTAATGGAAGCGCTTCCAGTATTGTGTTGGATGAGCTGTTTCGGTTAAAGAATTACAGGCTTTTATCCAGTTGTGTAATTTATAAGCTTTAAGGTAATTGGAGACGGTGTGTTTAAGTTGACGATGATGACAAAGAGCTTCTTCGTTTCTGGTATGGATATATTCCTTGTAAAGGGCTCTGGAACGTCGTATGAGAGGTAAGTATTGCAAGGGTAACGGAGGACGGCATGGAGAAGTAAGCTTGATAGTAGGGATGTGTTTATTCCCGGCATTTTGAATTGCTGTGTTGATAGTATCTAGTGTAGTATAAATAGCTTCTTCGGTTTCTGGACTAGGAGTTCCCGCCAACGCAGTAGCTATATCAGTTCTATAAGCGACCCAGTTTGCTTTATCGAAACGCAGGATACGTCGAGTAGTATGACTAGATAGGGTTTGAGAAGATTTTAAACATGTGATTGTTAACTTAATTGGTAAATGATCGCTTCGCAGATTCCCAAGAACTCTAACATTACAGCGATTATGAAGGGAAGCGGAGGTAATCACAATGTCTGGGTGGTTTTTGAGATGGGTCGTGTGTGCGTTGAAAATTGATGAATGATGCCTGTCGTGTTTGTTTCAATGAAGTTAATGAACTGTTGTTTCTCTCGCTCTGACCGACTATGAATGTTAATATCTGCCATAATGATATAATTACGAAAGATATTGGAGATATAATAAAAGAAGTTAAGTGGAATATGGTAACCTGGACGTATATAGATGGTTGCAAGAGTGACATATAGTTGGCGAAAATAGGTCGTGACTATAAGGTATTCCGGAAGTACAAAATCCACTGAGCTTCAACCAATAAACTTTGATTTCAAACCTTTGATTTACGGTTATTTGTGATTTCACGTTTAACAGAAACAAATATTTTAAACTATGTGTACTTTAAATTATTTAAGTAGACCTTGTTTCATATAAAGTTTATTTTTTTAAAATTATTGTTCAAAGTCTTTGTATTTTAACAAGTCTTTTCCAAAATCAATGCAAATGAATTGTGCTGCCATCTTTGGAGTTAACGTTTCTGGGCGATTATATGTTTGTGGTCAATCCTTTCGACAATGATATCTCGGAAACTACACACTCCAGAAAGATGACGTTTTCACTGATCGATTGCAAATTTTGTGTAGATTGTCCAGTTCTAATTGAATATTTAAAAAACATGACAATTATGTCTTTATTACATTTTTACGGGTACACGGGAAGTGTTGAAATTAAAAAAGAAAAAAACTAAAGCATCATTTCCTACGCATTATAGATTCCAACACCACATAATTGTATACACGGGTTGCATACCTTCAGGCGTTTGTTTCATGGCCAAATGATAATGAAAAACGAATGATAGCCATTTCTCCACTCTAACAGTAAGTTGAATCTTTATTGTTTAGATTGCTTTGCCCAATGAACACCATATATTACTGACATTATAATTAATTGTGTGTGTAATGTATTTGCTTATTACATACTGCATGCAAGAAGAAAGAAAACACTGATCATACATGAATTAAAACTCCAACCGAAAATAAGCTCAAATCTTGCAAACGGTGCGAGATATTGAAAAAGTAATCGACAAAATCTCCCCTTTATGGTATATCTTACCAATTTTTATCAAGACGTCTTTCACTTGTAGTGTTATAAATAGAAAAAAACCGTTCGTATTTTTCAGAAATGTACACTCATGTCCAAAATCATCGTCGCACGTCTATAAATATGTTATTGTAGGATTGTAATTTGATAATGAATTCGCCCAGTTCTTCTTATTATATTAGTATGTGTATAATCTGCAAGACATGTATGTGGAAAATTTCATGTCAAAACAGCGGTAAATAAGAACAATAAAACGAAAATAAAACTTTATTGTCCATTTAGCAACATTTTGTTTTACTCATTCTAATTTTCGTACTTATAATTCTTTTCCTATGCAATTTACCACAAATATACATTTCCCGATTATACACATAATATCAATATTAAAAGTATCCTGCAAAATCATTATCAAATTATATTCTTACAGGAAGACAGTTATAGATATGCGGCAATCATTTTGGACATGAGTGTAGGTTTTTTTTAAAAAAAACATCGCCTCTCGTTTTTTTTCTAAATTTCGTTATTTTTCAAATAGTCATTTGTAACGCATCTTACGTCTATTTAAGTATCCAATATTTTATGTAGGTATAATTACCGTAAAATGCAACATAAATTAAACGCAAGATACTGATACGCTCAAATATTTTACAATTTATATGAGTAGCATACCTACTAACAATTCGGGTTTCAGCAATTTTCATCAATATCAACTAAGAAGTAAAAGTAGAAATGAAATTTCGTGTTTTCGTGAAAGCAGGCCTTTAATAAGTACTAAAATAGTGTCACGATCAGTATAAAATTCAAATAACTTGTCTAAAGGTAAAAACTAATACTAATTTGCCTAATAGTATTTTTCTAAATATCATATATAAATAATTTGTCGAGTATATATATATATATATATATATATATATATATATATATATATATATATATATATATATATATATATATATATGATAAGTAGAGCCTGCTCTACCATATGTGCAACACGTGTATTTGCATGGAGCGGCAAGTTTGGAGGGTTCGACAAAATATGTCATAAGTATATTATTTAAAATGAATATTTCTTGTTGGAAACAGACTTCATGATAATGGTAGTTACACATACTAAGCTGACCTTCTATTTGAATACTACATTCGTAAGTTTATGTTTAGGTCGCATTAGTTTAAGGTCACATGGACAATGCTTAAGCAAATGGGTAAATAAATCCCAGCACAAATTGCTTGATTGTTGTCAAATGCCAGAACTCAATTCTCTAACACCTCTTCCATTTAGTTAGTTATCACAGTTCTAATATGATAGCTAGTCTTTTCTTTGTCAGAAACAAGTTGCTTATCACTGAAGGTGGAAACAAGTTTTTTTTAAAAAAAAATAACAGATGTAGAAGTGAAATCAAGAACTAAATACAAAAAAGCTACTTGCATTTTAATTGCAAATTGATTTATCGAGATTGAAGCTCGATATTAAATTCTATAAAAAGGGTTACCATTTTTAGGTGTGTTTGCTTTATCTTCACTAACATAATAGATTATTATTTAAAGAAAACAACAGACACAACGATATTGTATTTGTAGTATTTAAGCCTTCCTGAGTGCGAGTGTATTTTTCTTCCTCCCTTTCGTTGTTCATGCTGGAATAGCATACTTAAAATCGTGAGTTTTAAGATTTGGCCGCAAATGATGGCATAGCACTGGGCGGCAAAATTCCTCGGGCCAGCCCTGATATGTACATACAAGACATGAATATAAGATGACACAATTTGAAGCAATGCAGGGTGTTTCAAAATGAATATTAGGGTTTTGAGACTTCGTAGTATCTATTACAATTAACTTACAATTATAAATATTATCAAATGAAAGAGCAACTCTAACAGTTTTGTACGCACACATGCACATATTCCTCTGTCTGCCGTTAGAAAGAGTTAGTACGTAGTAGCAAAGATGGAGACTAGAGAGCAGAAAGCGTTTTGTGTTTTAATAAAGACTGAATCTGTAGTTACAGTGCAACTGTCTGTGTGAAGAATATTAAGGAGACGCTTGCAACTACGTCCTTATCGTTTGCAGTTGCTACAGGTCTAAAGCCTACAGACTACGGTTTACATGTCAATTTCGCCAATGAAATATTGCTGCATAGCAATGAAGATTTTCTGGATTGTGTCGTCTTCAGTGATAAATCGACATTTCACCTAAGAGCTAATATGAACACTCATATGTTCGCATCTGGCGGCCAGCAAATCCTCAGGAGATGGTACAGGGGAAACCCGACTCCCTTAAATTGAACCTGTTTTGTGCCATATGGCGGAAAATTTATGGACCTTTCTCGCCTATCGACTAGATGTGTGCCGTGTGACGAATGAAGCCCACATCGAACACCTGTAGCAAAAGCTGTTTGTAGCGTTCTTTTACTTGATGTATTGTTTATGATTGTATGTAACATGTAATAAGTACTATCAAGACTAAAACCTCGATATTCATTTTGAAAACCCTGCATTTCCCACCAACAGTACTGGAACTAAGATGTAAAAAGGAGAGAACATTTTTCTTATAAAGTTATTGTTTACAACAACGATATTATTATTATTCTAGACTATAACTACTACAACACGAGTTAGTAGTCAAAAAAATGTAATCAAATGTACACTCGTAACACTTTCGGACGCAGTAGGACAAAGTGGCAAACACAGGTGTGTCACTTTCTTTAATCCGCTCCTGTGTGAACACTAATTAAGATATCAAGACATTATTTATGCCAAATATGTTGGACCCTAGTTTATAATATTAATTTCTTTTTCTTCTGGGTGTCGAATTTCCTTTTCAAATTTCACCCCAGTCAAAAATTCGAGAATTTTCGAATTTCCTTCACTTCTTTTTTTCTGTCGCTTCCTTCGTTGAAGAGATACTTCCTTAAGACTTTCCCGGTAGATACCTCGGATGGACACATAATTGTTGACATCAATTGGACGAGCCTGCGCGCAGTGTTGCCAATAAGGGAAATTAAAATTTTCCTAAATCTGGGCAGAAATTCGAAATTTTTGTTTATATATCCGTACCTATACGTCCGAGTGCAAATCAACTTACGCCAGTCGAACGTTTGTTCTTACTCAACAAACGCGGGTACAGATCGTTAAAATGGAGTAATTAGGGAGCGCATGAAAAATTCGTATTTAGGTTCTGACCCTTGATTTTTCTAGTTTTTCCCTACCTTTCTGGTTATCGTAATATATTTTTGGCAATTAGAAGCTTTGTTCCTTAAATATCGCCATGATACTTGTAGGATATATTAGTGGTGTACCAATTTTAATTTAAGATAGTTTGAGTCTGTCTGGTAGCAGTGATGCCAGCTACGGAAAATTTTAATTCCAGATTTTAGGAGAAAATTTTGAGAAAATTATCTGTTTTGTTTCTATTGTTTCCCTCTTGTTGGCTACATCGGAACAAACGTACCAATCTCTAAAAGCCTCGTCTTTGCCCTACACAACACACTATAGAAAGTTTCAATAGGATAATTAGGGGAAGTACAGTTTACGTTTACAGTATACCTTGTTCTCTAAGTGGAAGGGTAATTATGATTTTTTTTAAGGTAGAATGAGATATTTTTTGTGGACATGCTTACTTTGTTAGATATCGTAACAATACTTGTAGAATATTAGAGGCAGGGTGCGAATTGGCGGGGGGGATGCCAGGGATTTCCCCCCCTGACAAAAATCTTTCCCACCCTGGAGAAGAAAAATTTTATCCCTGGAAGGGATAACTTTTTCCCCCTCTGGAGTATTTTTAAGTGGACATAAAGATAAGTAGGTCTACTTTGCGTAGCTAACCTAAATATTACTTGAGTGAAAATTTATGAAAGATCTCACATCTCAACTGTTTTGTACTTGTTAGTATATATATATATGGGGGGGGGGAGGACGGTGCGCATATGGGTGAAATTCATCTCCCCTGGGAAAATTTTTCAATTCGCACACTGATTAGAGGGATACCAAAGCTTATTTTAAGATAGTTTGTGTGTGTCTGATAACAATGTTGAAAGCTACAGAAAAATTTTATTCCAGATTTTAGATGGAAATTTTGGAAAAATTACCTGTTTTGTCTCTATTATTTCCCACTTTTTGCTACACTCAAACAAACGTACCAGTGGCTAAAAGCCTCGTCCTTATCCTACATAGCGCACCATAAAAAGTTTCACTAGAATAATTAGGGGAAGTACAGTTGAGGTTTATAATAAACCATGTTCTGTAAATGGTAAAAAAAATGGTGAATTTCTGAGGTAGAATGAGATCTTTTTTTTTTTTTATTATTATTATTTCACGCTTACTTTGTTAGATATCACCATGGTACTTGTAGGATATATTCTTGGAGTATACTCTTTGGGTACCAAGATTTATTTTCAGATATTTTTGTCAGCCTGATGGCAGTGTTTTTAGCCAAACAATTAATTCCCAATTTTAGGTGAAAAATTCGGAAAATTTCTCTTTCCTCCCTATTATTTCCCTCTTGCTGGTTACACTGAAATATAAGTACCACTACCTGAAAGCTTCCTTTTTGGCCTACAGAACACACCATCAAAAGTTTCAATAGTTAGAGAAGCTGTAGTCTTGGCATATCTGTTGATTTTTACTTCTGAGGCGTAAAAAGTGTCGAAATTTCATGTGTATGATGACAGAGATTTTTTTCTTTCCCTCTTTGAATGGAAGCCAGCGACTTCAGGATTTCACTTTACCTTGTCAACACACCAAAGAATTGTTTTAGGTGACTTGAACCCATATGGCAGCAGTGGTGCTAGATACAAAAAAAAAAAAAAAAATGAAATTCGGTTAGGGATTTTTTGTAAATTTTCACCCCTACATTTCCCTCAATAATTTCCTACCCTTTGGCAACAATGCAATGTGATTTACACACACACACACACACACAAAATAGCCACATCCATTTTCTAGAAAACAAGGCCTTAACCATATCAATCGAATAAACGGTTTTTGAGCAATAAGTCACAAAGTGAAAATGTAGGAACGCTAAAAATGACCTGGGTCCGAAAGGAATAATCACACAATTTTGCTCGTATAGTTACAAAGAAACAAATGATTTGTAAGTTACGAGGGCTTCAACTCAAGGTCTGTTGATTATTTCAATAATCTGCAACATAAATCAATAAATAATAGTTGCCAGGGAAAAAAACAGACATTTGAAAAAAAACATGAAAAAGAACGATGTTTTTTATTGAAAAAAACATCACAGAAAAAAAACTTTTTTTACAACATTATTCACTTGTGTCTGTAAAGAGACATGTACATATGTGAGGAATAACAAGGAGATTCATGCTCGTATGTGAATGATGCGCTGTGTAGAGAGCGCAGGTTCAGCTAGTATATACAGGGTGGTAGGTAACTCCACCGACAGACTTTGGGAGGCGATTCCTAATCGAAATGAAAGAAAAAAAGTTCTAATAAACATGGGCCGAAAAATGCCTCCTTTCAGAGTTATGATCCATTGAAAATTCAAAAAATCATTTTTCAAAACTCCCTAACTTAGAAACTATAGGACCTATCCCAAACGGTTAGAAAGTTTTGGAAAGAGATTTTTCGAATTTTCAATGGATCATAACTCTGAAAGGAGGCATTTTACGGCCCATGTTTATTAGAACTTTTTTCTTTCATTTCGTATAAGGAATCGCCTCCCAAAGTTTGTCGGTGGAGTTACCTACCACCCTGTATATATAAAATTGAAAATCACTGTTTGTGACTCTAGATCTCCTGAACCGACCGACCGACCGATCTCGATCAAATTTGTAACATGGATCAGGTTTGAGGCTGGGCTGATTTTAGGCTATTCACTTTGAGGGTAGAACTGAGGGTTGGGGGAGGAGGTACAAAAAATTAATAACTCCTGAACCACTCGATCGATCTTGATCAAATTTTCAACATAGATGAGATTCAGACCTGGGATCGTTTTTTATGTTTTAAATTTGACGGAGCATCGTAGGGGAGGAGGAGAGGGAGATATACAAAAGTAAATTCATATAAGACTGAAAGTGACTATTTTTGTAAGTTAATAACTCTTGAACTATCCGACCGATCTCAATCAAATTTTCAAGATATATGAGTTCTGGATCTGGAAACATTTTTGTAATTTCACTTTAATGGTACGTCCTAGGGGAGGGGGACGTATAAATAAAAACTAATAAAACCTAATAACTTTTGAACCACCCAACCAATCTTGATCAAATTTTCAACATATATGAGGATTAGGGCTAGTGTGTTTTTTATCGTTTCACTTTGACGAGCGAACCTAGGAGAGGGGCAGGGGAGAGATTTATATTAAAAAAATAAAATAAAAAATGACTGCCTTTGTGACTTCATCACTCTTGAACCACCCGACGGAACTCAATCAAATTGTCAACATACATCAGTTTAGGGACAGGGATTACTTTAGGCCATTCACTTTGACGATGCAAGGTCGGGGAGGGGAAGAGTAATTTAAAAATGATCAAGAATGACCGATAATAATGTTGAACCCATAGTATTCGGGGTCGATGAGAGAAACAGTGACACTTATGATGCTGTTTCAATCAGCCCTGATAGTTGAGGAGGGGGAGGGCAGAACATAGGGGAGGGGGATAAACATTTTAAAATGATCGAAAGTGGCTAATATTAGTGTCATATTCATAGTTTTAAGAGTAGCTAAGATTAACAGTGAAAATTCTGATGCCGTGTGTCACAGCACGGAGGAAGGTGACGGGGAGCTATATATAATAATAATAATCAAAATGACCAATATAGTGTCTAATCCATAGTTTTTGGGATCATTCAGATGAGTAGTGACATTACCGATCCGGTTTACATCCAAAATCAGCCCCACCACTTGGGGGAGAGGGAGAAAGATATATATATATATATATATAAGAATGATCGAAAATGGCCACTATCAGTGTCGTATTCATAGTTTTCTGGATAGCTTAGATGAACAGTGATACTTTCGATCCCGTTTAAATTCAATGTCAACCCCACAACTTAGGTTAGGGGAGGAAGAGATATTTAAAAATGATGGGAAAATTACCGATATTTGTGCTGAATCCACATTTTTGGGGTCACTGAGATGAACGGTGACAGTTCCGATGTCACGACCCGCAACATGGGGAGGGTGAATACACACACACACACACACACACACACATATATATATATATATATATATATATATATATATATATATATATATATATATATATATATATATATATATATAAATGATCGAAAATGACCAATATTAGTGTCGAATCCATGGTTTTCGGGGTCGCCGAGATGATCAGTGATCTTTCCGATGCTGTTCAAATCGATGCCGTTAAAAACGAAAGCAGCATATTTCACGGGTACTCAACACACAAGATACGTAATTCTTCATTTTAGTTTTCATTTCGACCCAGCGAAGTTTTTCATTACCCATATGCTAGTAATATATATATATATAAATAATAATAATAATAATAATAATAATAATAATAATAATAATAATAATAATAATAATAATATAGTACTAGAAAAAATTACGTATGCTATGGTGGTTCATTCTAGACGTATTTCTTTTATTCTTTTTGACACATATGTACATTGTAATTTTGTAGTTCTTGTGTAGTATCGTCTATCTCTTGTTAATGAGCTACAAATATTTCCCTCGGAGCAAAACATGTTTTGAGAAAATCTTAAGGGTATTCATACCTTAAAACATCCGTTAGCTTTCAACAAGCCGTCAGGTGCCCAGAGTCGGACTGGCCAAGTTGAGGGCTCTTGGCGCGGGTCCTTAAAGGCCGTATATATATATATACGTCAGTTGCAAAACATGATAAGTGACAAAATCATATTTTATGTATTGAATAAATATGTAGTACAAAACCTATCGCAAAAATGTTACAATGATACTAAGACATTCAAACGTAATCGTGAGCTACTTCAGTTGCTTTGGCAGTTTTTTTTTTTTTTTTTTTTTTTTTTTTTTTTTTTTTACGCAGTTCTTCATTTGATGAGGCAATCAAGTCAATTATTTTTTTCTTTGTTTGCATTTTGTAATAAATCTTCTATAAACTTAAAAAGTAAAGGATACAGTTTTGACATCGTATATCTTAGTCTAGTTTTAACAATTTTCAACTTAGAAAATGTCGTCTCACATGTGACTTGAGTACATAGGGGGATAAGAATACATTTTAAAGCAGTGTACAAATTACTAAACAAATCACTGTGTTGCGAAAGTTGAAACAGAAGAGAAAATGTAAATGATAGACATTTAAAGCACTTTTGATTGCTCACATTTTTTTTTTTTCGTACTCAGTTTGTGTGTTGGATTCACTTTCGCTTACATACTCAGGTTCGCTATCACTCGGGTTTTCAATAGATTCTGGCTTTGGTCTGTAATGCTCTCTCCACATCATTTGGAAACTATCACATTGATTAGCAAACTGTTACGCATGAGACAACAGGTGAAAGCGAATAAGCGCAAGGGACCGTTACGGACTAAAAGGTGCCTTTGCTAAGCACGAAGTTTTACTGGCTCACGGGGCCGTACTGATATTAACAAGGGGGGCCCGAGAAGACTTCTTTCGGAAAGACGAAACTTTTTGGTAGGAAGACTATAGAAAGCATTTGCGATCGCGAAAATTCGACCAAAACCTACAGGTCCTGCGCCTCATGATCCTTGCGGGACCCCTCGGGCCCTTGGCCTTTGCCAAGTAGCCAACGTGTCCAGTCCGGCACTGCAGGTTCCAATAGTTGACAATTGAGACCGTTAGCTTGAACCTTCAGAATTTTCCAGAATTCTTAAAGCTCCTCACTGATGAAAGGAGCCGATATAACTAATGGTTTTATCAAAACAGACAGGGTAAGCAAATACGTACAACCGTTTCCTTAATTCCTGTACGTATTATTATTATTATTATTATTATTATTATTATTATTATTATTATTATTATTATTATTATTATTATTATTATTATTATTATTATTATTATTATTATTATTATTCACATCTTCCTTCAGCACCCTTTTATCGGGGAAGTGTTTTGGCCACTGACCTCCAAGAACAAATCTTAGAAATCCATGCTTCAGGTCTACAGAATTCTTTCGTATTCTCATATGGAACAAAACGGTATTTTGCGTGGCCAAGATACGCAGGTAAATTTATCATTATCATCATGGGGTAAACATTGCTTCAATGCGGCCAACTTCTAAGATAGATAGGTGAGCAACTTACAGAGTAATAAGTAGAGACCGGATGTTAGGCAAAATGCCTATTCTTTAATATTAAAGATATGGTCAAAAATAACGTTTTAAAGTTTATATGGGAGATTATAGTTTCAATTTAAGTCAATTTTATTTTGCCTATTTGGCCTATTTCGCCCCTTACTGCCTAAATAATTGCTTTAGTGCCTAATGTTACCTATTCTAAGCGTTTTCTTCAAAATAAGACTTCACTGGGAAAATATATACCACAAATAATACGGTACATAATATATAATATATATATATATATATATATATATATATATATATATATATATATATATATATATATATATATATATATATATATATATATATATATATATTTGGTCTAGGAATTAATTCGTGCGGGCGGACAAGAGATGGCGCAACGAACGGAGCGTCCCACAGTTCCGTGTATCCACACATGTGTTGCAAACCCCTGTCATCGCGTATCGTTCGTAGTATAGGGCAGTGGATTAAAGCGTCAACAACACCAGTTTGTAGTTAAGTGAACATGGTGCAATTTGTGCCTGATAAAGTGTTTTTGCGGGGTGTCCTGCTGCATTACTTTAACATGCAGAAAAGTGCGACTGAAAGTCATCGTATTTTGGTGGAAGTGTATGGTGACCATGCTCTAGCTGAGCGAACGTGTCAGAAGTGGTTTGCACGGTTTAGAAGTGGTGATTTCGGCTTGGCAGACCAAGAGCGAGCTGGACAGCCAAAAAAAATTTCAAGACGAAGAATTGACAGCATTGCTCGAGCAGGATTCGTGTCAAACGCAGGAACAACTTGCAGCAGCATTAGGCGTTGATCAAACAACAGTCTCCAAACGCTTGAAAGCCATGGGAATGATTCAAAAGATGTCACATTGGGTTCCACATGAATTGAAAGACAGAGACGTTGAAAGACGAAAAACCATTTGCGAATTGCTGCTTCAACGATAGAGCAGAAAGGGGTTTCTGCATCGAATTATTACGGGTGATGAGAAGTGGATCCATTACGAGAACCCTAAACGAAAAAAGGCCTGGGTGAAACCAGGTGAACCAGGTCCATCACAACCAAAACGAGATATTCACTGTGCAAAGGTTATGCTGTGCATATGGTGGGATATGAAAGGTGTGGTGTACTATGAGCTGCTGCAACCGGGTGAAACTATGAATGGAGAACGTTATCGACGACAATTAATGCGTTTGAAGCAAGCTCTGGCCAGAACACGACCAGAATGGGAGAACAGACATGATAAACTTATTGTTCAACATGATAACGCTCGCCCACATGTCGCAAAACCGGTCAAAACCTATTTAGAAAATGTCGGATGGGAAGTTTTACCCCACCTGCTGTATTCACCAGACGTTGCTCCTTCGGACTACTACTTGTTCGATTGCATGAACAACGATTTGATTGGACAGCGGTTTACTTCTTCAGAAGATATCGAAACATGGGTCTCTGACTGGATCGCTTCCAAGGATGAGGACTTCTTTCGCCACGGAATCCGTACATTGCCTGACAGATGGGCGAAAGTGGTGGCTAGCGATGGACAGTATTTTTCTTAAGGTATGTATGTATTTTGTGTTTGTACTACAGCTTCAATGTGTGCGTACCAACCGCACGAATTAATTCCTAGACCAAATATATATATATATATATATATATATATATATATATATATATATATATACATGGAATGCATGCCAAACTTCGTTTCTGGAACAAAAGATCCAATATGTTTTAGGCAAAAATTTCCTTATTCGCCATATATCTGGAGAACTACATATAGTATAGTCAAACTCGAACTATCACTGAACTCAGTATGATGTGCTTATTCCGTTAAAAAAAAAAAAAAAAAAAACTGGATTTAGGGTCCGTTCACAAATTTTGTGGCTTCTGATCCAAAAACTAGTTATTGGCCAAGATCGCAATCTTTTGATGCACTTTTTTTTTATTATTCCTAAAGTTCTTGGCCAAGAACGCAATCTTCTGATCCATTTTTTGGATCATTTCTAAAATTCTTGTCATATACAGAGTAAAAGAAGATATTTACAAACAGATATGTTTCTATATTCTTTGAGATTATCTAAAACTTGAATTTATTTTTAAATTGTATTGAGTACGCACCTTCATTATTTCGTGTTATATTTTAGTGCCTATTTTACTGCCTATTTTTGAAATTTTAAGTGCCTATTTGCCTGCCTATTTTGCAACTTTTAAGTGCCTAAACATCCGGTCTCTAGTAATAAGTAATGAATGTTTTATGGGAAAATGCAGGTTCAAGACGATCCAGGCCAAGATGAGCAGATGGCCAACTTAGAGAGGTGGTCAAGTTGACAGGTTTTACTGTAGTTGACAATTGAGATGGTTAGATTTAATCTAGATAATTTTTCGGAATTACCGAAGTTCCTCACTGATGAAAGGAGCCGATATAGTTAATGGTTTTACCAAAACATACAAAGTAAACAAATACGTACAACCATTTCCTGAATTCCTGTACTTATTTTTTTCTTATTCACATCTTCCTTCAACATTCCTTTATCGGGGTAGTGTTCTGGGCACTGACCTCCAAGAACAAGTTGTGGGAATCCATGGTTCTTTGTCTCCAGTTACAAATACAGAACACGTGCCCTTCATATTGGAATACGAAAAAATTAAGGAAAATAACAAACCAATATTTTGCGTGGCCAAGATACGCAGGTAAATTTATCAGTATCATCGTAGGGTAAACATTGCTTAAATGTGGCCAACTTCCAAAATAGACAGGTGGCCAACTTATAGAGTAATAAGTAACGAATGTCTTATTTGGAAATGCAGGTTCAAGACGAACAAGGCTAAGATGAGCAGGTGGCCAAGCTGACAGTTTTTACTGTAGCTCTATTTGAGCGACGAAAATTAGTCATCTGTTCAATTTTTTCACATGGCAGCCATCATATATTTGTAATTAGAGATACAAAACATTTTTATCTGCCACTGATAGGACGCGTCGCGGGTTACCTGGTCACTTGTGCAACGTGGGTCACGTCTTTTGTCCGGGCCACCCGGGTCTAGCTCTCGCTTCAAAGAACCGGTCTGATCGGGTAACCCAGACAAACCTGATGACTCCGAAGCAGCTGAAATACCAACTCTGCATCATTACTGCAGAATTTTATAGTGTACTAGCATCAATTACCCGCTTCGCTGAGTTAAATTAAGAAAAAATATAGTAATATGTTTCGTTAGTCAGTCACTTTTTACTAAAGCGCTCTTTGAAATCGGTCATTTTCGATGACTTTTATATATCCACCTCCCCTCCCCATGTTGCGGGGCACGGCATCGGAAGTATCATCGCTCATCTCAGCGACCCCGAAAACTATAAATTCGACACTGATATTGCTCATTTTCGATCATTTTTATATATCTCTCCCTCGCCCTCCCCAAGTTGCGCAGCTGAATTTGGATTTAAACAGCATAAGTGGATGAAGTGTACTGTTCATCTCAGCGACTCCGAAAACTATAGATTCGACACTGATGTCGGTCATTTTCGATAATTTTTAAATATCTCTCCCCTCCCTTAAGTTACATCAGTGATATAACAAAAAATATCTCAACTTCGAACCTCATCTAGATTGAAAATTTGATCAAGATCGGTCGAGTGGTTCAAAAGTTATTAAGTTCCCCTCCCCTCCCCCTCCCCTAAGTTCTACCGTCAAAGAGAAATGACAAAATCATCTCAGGCTCGAACCCCATCTATGTTAGAAATTTGATCGAGATTAATTTTTTTGTTCAAGAGTTATCATGTTTTATTTATTTTAATTCCCCTATCCCTTTCCATAAGTTCTATCGTCAAAGTGAATAGATAAAAAACCATCCCAGGTGCAAACCTTACCTATGTTGAAAATTTGATCGAGATCGGTTCGCTGGTTCAAGAGTTAAGTTTTATTTATTTTTATATATAAATTCCCCCTTCCATAGATTCTACTATCAAAGTGGAAATATTAAAAACTTTTCACGCCTAACCTCATCTATGTTGAAAATTTGATGGAGATCGGTCGGGTGGTTCAAGAGTGATTAAATTTTATATATATTCCCCACTCCTCCCCTAAGTTCTACAATCAAAGTGATGTTATACCACTCTGCAGGTACGAAAATATCACTGCAGGCAGGAAAACCACTGCAGGTACGAAACTCATCTATGTTGAAAATTTGGATAAGATCGGTCGTGTGGTTTAAGTGTGATGAAGTCACGAAGACAGTCACTTTAATTTTTTTTTTTACATATATTCCCCCTCCCCCTCTCCTACTTTGCACCGTAAAAGTGAAATGACGAAAACATTCCATGCCCGAACCTTATCTATGTTGAAAATTTGATCGAGATCGGTCGAGTGGTTCAAGAGTTATTAAGATTTATTCGTTTTCATATATTTCCCCCTCCTCTCCTCTCCCTCCCCTAAGATCTACCGTCAGAGTGAAATTATAAAAAGCTTTCCAGGTTCGAACTAATGTATGTTTAAAATTGGATTGAGATCGATCGGGTGGTTCAAGAGTTATTAACTCATAAACATAGTCACTTTTATTTATATATATATTGATTTTAGTATCTCTCCCTCTCCTCCCTCTCCCCTGCGTTGCTCCGAAAAATGAAGTGATAAAAAACATTCTAAACACGAACCTCACCTATGTTGAACACTTTATCGGGATTTGTCGTTTCGTTCAAGAGTTATTTATTTTTATAACTTCCCTCTCCCCTAAGCTCTACTGTCAAAATAAAATGACAAAAGCACTCCCAGGCCCGAACCTCATGAATGTTGAAAATTTGATCGAGATCGGTCGGGTGGTTCAAGAGAATAAGAGTCACAAACATAGTCACTTTGAATTTTATAATATAGATTAATGATGTCCACTATTCGAACTCGAATTTTCAAGTTTTTATTAACGGTGTAATGTTTTGTAATTAAGATACCATATCTTGACTATTTCAAATATAATTTCATGTTTACATACTTCCGCGCGCACACACACACACACACACAAAAAAAAAAAAAAGAAAAACGGAAAAGAGGATTTTGAACATAGTCGATACAAAAAGATATGACAAAGCACTGTTTCGGCCTAGTGGTATCTCTTATATTCTAGACAACAAGTTTTACAAGCTCGCTTGATTAAACTTTGATGATCTCTCATAAGAAAAACATGTAACTTTTAACATATTTTTACTCTGATATACCTTGTAGTTACCTTTGGCTGTATTGCTTTTACTCACAGACGCGCACAACAACCGAGAAAACATTCTAGGTTGGGTGAGAAGAGATACAGAGGGGAGAAAATCGTATTTTTGTTAGAATCTGATTCGTAGTCTCTATCTATATGACGACGTTTCGTCTCCGAGTCATATCGGGTAACTAGTCTGTCCGTATCACTGGGTCTAGTGAGTCATAGATCTGACTGTTTTCGGGTTTGGATCACGAAATTCGAAACCTGTTCCATCTCTGTTGTGTGCGAATCATGAATCTTCTCTGGCTGAACAAGTTGGTACACTTTGGAAATTCCAACTTCGTCGTTTGAATCAAAAGAAAGCATAAACCAGGGGTGCCCACAAGGGGGGGCTATGACGCAAACTGCGTCATTGAAATATTGGGGGGGGGGGGTAAAAATCTATATAAATATGTTTGAGAGGGTGTAAAAATTAATCGAAAAGATTTTTTTTTCAAGGAAGAATATCTACGGATAGGCAATTGAGGGGGGTGCGTCATGGACATGAGGGGGGGGCACCACTGCATAAACTGCTTCCTTTTGTGAAAATTCCCGGACTAGAAAAATCACACTTAATCCAAGATGACCAAGAAATTTGGGATAAAATTTTAAAAGTAGCAGTAAAAAATAATAATAATAATGCGAAAGAAAATGTGATTGGGGCAGGTAGAGGGAATACAAGGTCTAAGAAAAGGGGAAAAGGTGTTGAAAATTATTTCTACTAGTTCTTGCTTCCAAGTCTTCTTTCCACTGTATACTATAAGTTAAATATTTACTTCTAACATTTCTTTGAGTTTGTCAATCAACCACCTCAAACTCCATACCATATTTTTCATGCAATTATTCATGAACTTCATTATACACGCCTCAATAGGTAGCAACATCTATTAGCGCCCAGGAAAGCAAATGATAGTGCACGTAACGATATCTATTGCGTGACTGTTTACTATTACGAATTAGTGTGACAGGTTGACTGTGAGATGTTTATTATATAAAGAATTTGCATCGTATCTTTTGTATTCCTACATTCAACATTACAAATCTCTTAAGCAAGGTTGTATAACTTTCCAGAATAGCGTGACGTAATAAGTATTACCAAATGAAAGCAACATTTTACACCTTAAATACTTTCGCAGAGCACCCTTTTGCTCCAAAAGAAAGAAAAAAAGAGTGTTCACTTAGATAAAAGAGTGTCCTAATCTTGCTAGTATTTTCATAATTTGGTGTCAAATTGATGAATTTGACTATTCCATTCTTTGGTGTAGAGTAGAGAATACAAAAACGTATCATTAAGTAAATAGGTACCCCTATTTACAAAGGTTGTTCATAAAGTTTTGATCATTGAGCCATAAGTTTTTTAATAGTTGCACTAGGACCATGGAATTTTGTGCGTCAAATTTTTGGGCATTTGTATAAACTTTGAATTTGTTTTTGAACGCAGTTTGTATAAGCTCTTCCCTTTATCGGATTATACCCACTTGATACAGAAACTTAATAGTACGCAAATGATACAAGTTAATGCCTTCTTAATCGATTGAAGTGACGTCCTAAATTGTTGCGGCATAGATTTAATGAATTCCGTGATTTTGGCCTGGGAGATCTTTTCCTATTCTTCACGCAAACATTGGAGAAGTTCACTAAAAGTGGGTTTTTGAGGACGCTGTCTGATGGAACGATCTAAAATAGCCCATATATGTTCAATTGGGCTCATATCCGGGGACTGACTGACCTATGGCAGTTTTTGGATGCAATTTGGGTCAAAGGCCACTCACAAGCTTTTGCACAATTGAACACAAAGAAAAGCGAGCCCAATTGCTGCACCATGCATAGTTTATGAGATCTAGCATGAAACATATCCAAACATTTAAATTTTTCAGAGCTACTACCATCGTCTTGCAGGTGCTTTCTTCGCGCTTTCACCATGTCCTTAGTTTTCTCTCCATGAAATATCAGTCATGATTTTCTTGCAATAGTTTATTCACATACAGTATTACTTTGTGGTATAAGCAGCAATTTTTAGCACTTTGCCCTCCTAAGATATTAGGCCCTAAAATTGCATCAAAATAACAAACTTCAAATTTCGGACCCCATAGATCTACGGTGCCAGTAGTATCATAGCTGTGGATATTTCTACAGATTCTTTACATGAAATGGTATTCAGCACAAAACTTATGAACCCCCCACTTTATGCCATTCCAAAATACAACCCGTTTAAAAGTGTAATTTTCTCTAGTTTTCTGGTGATTTCATGTATTGGTTTGCAACCCTACATATTTATTTAGACGCAAAAGTTTATATTTTTCGTGTGCCTCAGTCTCTCCTCTAAACATTCGTTTTTGTTTGGTGTTCGTCTGATTCGTAAATCCTGAGCAACTGTAGTTTTCGTAAACGCTTGCAAATGCAAAAATTGGCACTCCACCGACAACAAAGATGACCGCCATTCAGGAACACTTGTACATACGACAACGTGAATGATGTTATTGACCTTCTCATACACAAGGTTCGTCACACTCAAATTTTTGGAATTTTCGGAGATAGTCGAGCAACCATTTTCAGAATTTCTGGAGCACTTCAGATGGATTGACCCATTTTATGTCTTCCAGGTTTGAGTGTTTTTCACAGTAATCCAAGGGGCGCTATTTTCCATAAATAGGGTTGTTTTTTATAAGCAATGCAGTGAAAAATATTGACAGCAGGCCTATGCGAATTGTCAATGTATCCAGCGCTGTTGTGCGTGTCAACACATTCCAGCGACTTGGAACGTCCAGAGCTCGAAATGACTCCTCACACTATCAGTGAAAATATTTCCTGTTTGACCGTTAGTGGTAAGCAATCTAAGCTTAGACCAATGTATATCAACTGGATGAAAATTGGGAAAATCATTAAACCAGTTGAGAATGATCCAAGAGCATTGCCAGAACCACTGCCAGCTGGGAAAATAGCCCCATCATCAGCAACATAATGTAATGCAACCTTTCTTGTAGTGTCTCCCATAGGTCCTGAAAGGGTGGATGGGAATAGGAAGTAGAGTAGCGAAAAAGTGCAACATTTAAATAAATGGTACATTTCATCCAAGAGATAGAAGAAAATATGCAAACGGAAAGTCAGTTACATGTAAGAAGTATAAGCATGGGCGGCGATTCGGGGGGGGGGGGGCAAAGGGGGGCAGTTGCCCCCCACTTTTTTTGAAATTACCTATTAATGTATATAGTTTCATTTGGAAATATAAAGTTTTGTAGGTATTATTGGTTCATAGAATAAAAATGGTGCCATAAAATACTTGTCGTTCTATGAGTACGTATTGGTTGTCTTCCCGTGGAATTAAGAAAGCTACAGGAATTGCGTTTGAACTGCCAATAAAAATGGCCCAAAAATTAACCTATTGGAGCACCACAATTCAAGCGTACTTTCATTTCTTCTTGCAATTGATCGATATGTTAGTCAGCCGCTCTGAAACTAATTGGGATAACATTTCGCAAGAAAAGAAGTCCTTCACAAGTTATTCTTTAATTGTACAAAAATCGACAGTTCCTAAAATGTATTTCTTCTTTCTAATAATAATATTTTGATTTGATTTTTTCAGTTTAACATCCTGTTCAGCAGCGAAGTTATATGAGACGTGGACTTAATGATCAACGTGGAGTCCGAACCACGTGAGCTCCACCCGGGAATTGAGCCCGGGTCTCCCACGTCTAAGGCGCGTACGCTAATCGCTTAGCCACGAAGGAGCTAAGTAAGGAATATTAATTTTGCAGTGTAATATACGAGTTTAGGGGTGTACATATGCAGTTTTGTATATACAATTAAATTTAGTGAATTCAGCATAATTCTAGGTTTTAGGATTATTTTGTATAACTGAAATGTGGAGTGACTCTAAGTATTGCTGAGTTTTGATATATTCCAAGAAAGTGAAAACTGTACTTAATGGCAGCGAACATGTTTCGGGAAGCTGCAAAAGTATTTCTTTAAATGTCGTAGCACATGCTTATGGTATTCACTGTCATTCTAAGAGTAATAAGACATATAATAGCATTCGTGGAATTAAAAATATAAGTTGTTCATTAATTTCCAGTTTCAATATAACTTTTGCAAAACAAGCCTCATTATTGATTACTATGATTATTTGATTAATATTATCCTTTCTGTTTATTTGTTTTGCATATTTGTTATTAAATAGGCCCCTAATCTGATCACACAATTTTCCAGACATATATTCATGAGCAAAGAATCAAATCTCTTCTTACACTTTCGTTGTTTAAGAGTACAAAAGGCTAGTATCTACTTGCGTTGCTCTTGTCAATTTACTTAATAAAATATGAAACAAGATATACGGTATAACTGAAAAAGACAGTATCCTAATAGTTATACAACCTTTCGTCAAACAAAGTGTTACAAGCAACCAGGAAAACTAACATTGATATCAAATAGTCAGATCATGTCTTGCCCCCCCCCCACTTTTCACGTCCAACCGCCGCCACTGAGTATAAGTATTTCAATGTGTGAAACTGATAAGGATGAAAGGAACATAGTAGTACGTACTTCAGTCCTTGTCACTGTTTTCACTTATGGCTACACAAATTTTGTCGTGATCGAATATTTTGTTCAATATTTCTGCTGGTTTAGGGATCCTCGATAAATATCCTCCATAACTTAGGTAATAAATAATGGCTGCAATATGGAAGCAAGAGCCAACTGTTTACAATCCATTTGCACAGTCGCAACAATACATAATGACACTTTTGTAACCTTCTGTATTTGGTTTTAGATTAAGCATTTGTATCTTGATTTGCGTATGTCTTGAATGCACTGCCGTTTTCAATATCTTGCCGTTGTATTTATCATGCTGCATTATAATATTACCTCTTTCATCCAACATTTCAGCCAAATAACATATTGCCTGTTTATATTGGAAGGATCCACAAAACAATCCTTTCAAATATTTCTAGGTCATTCGAGGAAACTCTCAAGATCCTGTAAAGAATTAGATGTAAACGGAAGTTCTCATGTTCGCAATTTCTTCTGTTCAACAAAGGCTGTAAAGGTGTTTTCGTTTCCTATAATTTTCGCAGATTTCATGATTGCGGTGATTGCGGGGTGGTTTTATCTGGTGTCACACATATGGGAAATTTACTGTGTAGAAAACTAGCAATTCTGTAATACGGGCTGATCCAGCTATCACTTCATTGTCAAATATTTCATTCAACAGACGAGACTTCTCCTTCAGCATTCCATGTGTAGCTTCAACTACCTAACGAATTCTTGTAACAATCCTAGCATTATTTGCTTCTGCAGTGGACAATTGTGATTTTTTCTTTAAATGCAGGCATAGGAACTTTATAACCTTTGTCCTCAATGTTTTACAGGGTCTATATTTTAATCCATTGACTACTAATTTACTAGTATAAAACGTACAATTCTTATGTAGATGGGGGGTCATACCCTCAAGAAAAATCACAACAGACGCTCCTGGCTGTCAGCATTCCTTTTTTCGCGACAAATCCACACAATCACAAAGATGTATTGTTTCGTGTTTGTTTTAAAGTGACAAGGGTGTTCATTCCTAAATAAATTATTAGGAACTGTTTCAGTATATCCAAAACTATGGATGGAGGCGACACAGGCCATCAAATAGGGCCTCAGTGAATTTGGCAGTTTCAGGTGTGATTTCTCATTCATTCACATAGCAAATATGCAAAAGCTACATCAATAGTTGTTCTTTTCGCAATTACTCCCTTATAGGTGTGGTATGGTTGGTTTTGGCCCATTTTAACCGTACCCGTGATTTTGGCGTACCCGTGATACAATTTTGGATACAATATATGTGATGTAGGGTTAAAGGAATATCTAAAATTTATTTTGTCATAATTGTGCTCGCAGACCATCATAGGTCAAAAGGGGCTCAAAATATTGAATCGAATTCTTAAGGGGGAAATGGTTAGGGGGAGCTGTTAATTTTTTTTCAGAAAAAGCCCTTGTATACATCTATACATACATCCAAGTTTGAGCAAAATCGATCTAGCCATTCTTGAGAAATACATTAATCTCACTTTTCCGATTTTGCGCCATTTCTCATCAACCAATGAGAGTTGAGTTTTGAAACGTGAGGGATTAATGTATCTTGAGGTACTTACATACCACTCACTTGTCGTCCCAAGATTCATCTTGGTCCATTTCACTATACTCATCCACCCATGCCCTTTGTTTTTGGCTTGCACCAATGTCGCATTGTCCGACAACATTGAAATCACTCAACTCTTTGGCTCCTTTCGGTTGCGACATTGTTTCTCTTGTGGAATATTCACACTGCCCCAGCTGGAATATCAAACAAATTAAGACTATTAATGATTTTAAATCCTTACATTTCATCATGTTGCAAGGTGTCTGTTTCTAATTATGTCTCTCTGTACTCAAACTGAAACTCTACTTAAATTGATACATACCACGTGAAGTTATTAGCAATAAGTACTGAATGGAATCATATACTTTTGCTGGTAACTTATCTCGTCTTGGTGTTCTCCCAGAAATAGGGTCTAGCACATTTATCCTAAGTTGACTATGTAGGGCAAGCAAGTGAGTACAGCAAGGAGAGCTGTGGTTCTAAAAAGTACAAGAAAAGCTATGTATAAATTAAGAAACTAAAATAGAAGGATATGTCATGAATTAGGATCAGGGATACACGTGTATAAGAATTATGTAATTATGGCTTCATAACACAAGTAGACATTTGACAAGCCAACTAATATTCCTCTGATATAAGATACTGTACTTGTAACGTCAAAAAGTTATGTAATTTGTAGTATCAAGACGCAAAAGGGAAGCAACATTATCGTATATTTCACCAATGTTTATTATATCTCTGGAACGGTTTGAGATATCAAGATACTGTAAAGGGTGTTATGACATTTATGTCTATTGAAAATCGTTTGCTTGATTAGATACGATAGTTATCTAGGCAGAGTAGCGTTTTGAAAAGTCACATTTTCAATCCTCTGTAATTTTGTTCCTGTTTATTTGAAATAGGCTATTTTGAGATAGTGTAGGTAACGCATTTGAAACACAGTATCTGACCACAGGATTTGAAACTAACGTAAGATACTTTGGATGTGCATTGGCACGTCCGTCTCACTTGCGTTATTATCACTGTTGTATAGGCCTCCAATATTTGTATTTTGTGATATTCAAGTCATTAGTTCAACACTAAGTAATTATTATGATACTAGCTGAATATACCCATCCTTCGCATGGGGGCTGTATTTGGAAATCAACGCCTGTGGGAGTATCACCATTCATTTCAGGAGCCGCGAAAACTATGAAATATCGGTCATTTTTGACTATTTTTACATGTCTCGGTATCCCCTCCCCCTGACCTCCGGCCCGCATACAATGGTAGCTGAATTTGCAAGTCATCGCTAATGGAAGTGTCACCATTGATCTCAGCGACCGCAAAAACTATTGATTTGACACTAATATCGGTCATTTTGGATTACTTTGACATGTCTCGGTATCCGCAGCCCCGGTGAATCCCGGCCCGCAGCCGAATAGGATGAATTTGGAAGTTAATGCGATCGGCGACCATTGATGTCAGCGACCACGAAAACTATGAATTCAACACTAATATCGGTCATTTTCTACTACTTTTACATGTCCCGGTAAACCCCCCTGGTTCGAATTTTAACAAAAACGCTTCGCCTTGGTCTGAGGCTTGGACCAAGGTGTCCGTGACCAAAATTTGGTAACTCTCGGTCAACTTGTCTGGTCCCCAGGCCGGTCTCGGTAAACTCTCCCCTGAGACCCTTCTGGTTAGAAATTAAAAGAAAACGCTTCGTCTTGATCTGGGGCCTGAACCAAGGTACTCATGACTAAAATTTGGTAACTTTCGGTCCACTAATCTGGTCCCCAGGCCGCACACAGACAGACAGACACACAAACAAACTCTTTATTTTATTTATATTAGATTGTGATTTTTTTTTTTGTTCTACGTGTAGATTTGAAATATGCAATAAAAGGACATAGTGCTATTTGAAAACGTACAATTTTATGTTGGATTGGCAACACTGTTAATCTGGCAGTATTTTGAAATGTGACAATTTTTTCCTGTTGATATTCGCATTGTACAAAATTTCAGTTATTTTTTGTCTCATATTTTAAAAGTTACAAGGGAATTTCAAGATATGAATGGTACACCCTGTATATATTAGTTGGATTGGAGTTTATCTGTCTCGTGCACACAAAACGTACACGATAGCCACTAGACTAACGGGGGACTCCCTAAGAGTGCATAGTGGCTTGCAAGTAGAAAACTATAAAAAAAAATACTACATTGTTGATACAAATCAGAAATAATGTCATAGCCCAGTAAAATAATTGCCTCTTCTAGCGTAAGCACTTTCACAGAGAAAGTACTAGTAGTTCGAGACCCTCCCAAGTCTACTTATTATTGAAACTAAGTTTTAGTAAATGTAAACGATGTTTTCTAAGCATCCTAGCCCAAACAAGGCACATCTTGTGAAAATAAAACAAACTGATATTTTCGCGTAGAACACTGCTCAAGTAAATTTGTGTTTATGCATTTGTAACAAAAATTTCTGTGAATTGCTTTCGTGAATACCATACTCGAAACAAATATTGGAATGCACATGCATCATTCATTAGATCTCGGATCCCTGTACCAAGCAGTACATCGGATTTCACTCGGAAAACGATATCTCTATAATGCATAAAATCTGATCATTGATTACTATTATTTTAATTTGTAACAATCACGCAACAGTATTTTTTGTTCAAGTTTTCTATTTGTAGGATAATAGGTATTGTTGGGGTATGCAACACGGGGTATGTTGGGGTAGAAAGTAATCCGCTACCATCTTTCGTCTGTGCGAAATGCTGACATGTCTTACACGAAGCACATTTCGTTGGTGGCCAACCCTACCATAAAGGTTCATTTGGATCTGTCTTTTCTTCACATAATTTCCAGAAATCATTTACTTCTTTTGGAGAAATCCGTGCACAATGGCCCAATTACCTCGAAGTCTTGAATACGGTAAGAAAATAAAAGAAGTAAAAAAACTAAACATATGACTTTCTGTGTAAATTTAAAGACAACCTTTCTTATTGTTATTATAGCTTCCTTTTATGCTATAGGGCTTTAAAGATTACTTTTGCAATATTTCTGACGTTTATAACGCAGAAAGGAAACCTCTTTCGGTGTTTGTTCATATATACTTTCTTTTTGAATGCATAATCACATATGAGACGTTGTAATAGAAATACCAAATCACCCTGTATACTTTTATTGTGACTTTAAAAAAAAAGAAAAAAGAAAAGAAAAGTCAAAGGACAAAACAGTTGAGTTATGATTAATAGAAATGAAGTCCAAACCTTGATCAAGAGCGCAATACAGTATGTGATGTTAAGATGGAATGAACATTTTTCATTGTACTATGATAGCTATGGTCAACCCTCTGGTTTCCCTATTATACAATTATCCATATGAGCTATTTTGGGTTGCATTCTAATTACTATTTCCGAATTTTGTGAAAGTATTTTAATATTTGAGCGGCTCAGTCGAACATAATGGTAAGCAACACTTTCTGTAAAATTGAGTTATTAGGTGGAATGAGTTGCGCTCGAACCACAAAAGAGTATGTAGCAATTTAATTTCGGAAATGTGCCTGCAGATGGGAGGGGAAGCTTGTTTGGTACGTGCCATTGCATTCAATTGCATGGGTATGGTCAACCTTATTTTCCACTTGACTCGAAATTTAGAAAATGTGACATACCATTATGTTCGCCCGAGCCGCTCAATTATGTATGGATGAAAACAAGTAAGTACCTTTGGATATTTGTTTAAATATGCAGGAATATCTTGCGTAATAAACACGGGTTCTTCTCTAACGCGATTTATATTAGTACACATATTTACGAATTGACAATAAATTTGCCAATTCATTTTAAAAATAACATTTTATTTATTGTTGTGTATTATTCTGAATTTTTGTGATTAACAAATTTAGTTTAAGTCTATTGTAGTGTTGTTAAAATTATTCGAATATTTATTATTTGAATAATTATTCAATTTTTTTCTTCGGGTACTCGAATATCCGAATATTCATTATTAATATTCGAATAATTATTCGTTATTCGAACAGTTGTTCAAATAATTATTTGTCATCCGAACAATTGTTTGAGTAAGTATTTGTTCTTCGAATAATTATTCGAGCAAGGATTTTTCTCGAAGAATCCATTACTCGAATATTCAAATAATGAATTATTCGAATTTTAACCACACTATTCCCTTGTAAATATATCTCGCGCAATGTGGTTTTGCACAGTGCTGAACCAAATAACCACGTTATGCAAAGTATTGTTGTATTAATAGATGAAGTGATATTCTTATTACAAAACTGGCTGTCTAACATTTGGTTTGAGTTAAGCTTCTCTTTCACAAACAAAGCTATATGAGACGTGGGCCTACAGCTTAATGTAAGATCTGAACCACACGATCTTGCACCGGAAATCGAACCCAGATCTCCCACGCCAAAGGCTTATACGCTACCCACTCAGGTATGAGGGAGCTCTGGTTGACAAACGTTCTCATCTTCCGCTTTCTCCGTTATCTAGATAGCAAATTAGTATTACCTCGTAAAATGACAAGATAATGGAATGTTGTTTAAAACGATATAACTTTTAAGCTACTAGCAATCACCCGACTTTCCAAAGGCAGATGTGAAACTCAAATAAATTCAGTTCAATATTGTTTTGTTGGTTTCGTAAAATTCAATGCAGGGCATGTATGCTAACGTTATGCAACCCATCAATACGGCCATAAGTTGTTGGTTGCTTAACTGCATGCAATTGGAATGTCTTCAGCCAGTGTGAGGAAAATTTCGTAGGTTTTAGCAAAAAGGGAAAAAAAGAATTTTTCGATAAAACGTAAAATTCCAGGGAAATTTTCGCACTTACTGACTGACCAATATAAATGCTTATTTATTTTTATTTCTTCTTCAAAAATAAACCAACACAATAGCAATAGTTTTTGTTTGTGTTGAAAGTAGCATCATTTGCACTGAT
Organism: Thermobia domestica; assembly: GCF_964235325.1. Lineage (NCBI taxonomy): Eukaryota > Metazoa > Arthropoda > Insecta > Zygentoma > Lepismatidae > Thermobia > Thermobia domestica. Next base: position 199,299,143 of record NC_137459.1, on the reverse strand, counting down.
TGTTGGCTGGGTGCATTTGTATGTATCTTTTGCTTAAAAATGAAGAAAAAGGTAAAAATATAGAAGCAAAAAGAAAATGAATAAAACAAATGTAGTTGGCACTTCCTTTAATATAGCTAAATTAATCTTATCACATAACTTCTGTCACAGGAACTTGACACTCAACAAACTAGGGAAAATATGTCAGTCGAGGGAAATTTTCTTAAGGAAACCTACAAAAACAGTGTTCAGTTACTAAGGAACTGAACTCAAGTAAATGTTTTTGTCTTGTAAAATCCCACATTCTAATTAATGTCTTAAGCATTGCAACATTATAATGATTGAATGTTAATAGTTTACTATATCGGAAAAAATGTCATGCATTTGACAATTTTGTTTTCAATAGAGTTACAGTATAATCCATTTGACTCGTTGAAGCACTGGCGGTTTCAGGATTCGTGAGCAAGGGGCATGATAAGCGAAACAGCACTCTCTATATTTATACGGAATGAAAAAAGACTGCAACCTTTTACATCGTTCTTTGTATATTACAATACCTTTATCAAATTACGTGAATAATGTACAATCTACTGCAAAGGGAAAGCAAGTGTAAGTGCAAAGCAAAGAAATCCTTCGACAATTTAATTAAATAAAAATAAAAATGGATCTTATAAGGGAATAGCATGTATTACCCGCTGGGTTGAAATGAAAAGTTAAATGCACAACTGCGTATCTCATGTGTTTAGTACCCGTGAAATATGCTGTTTTCGTTTTTAATCGCATCGATTTAAACGGCATCGGGAAGATCATTGATCATCTCGGCGACCCCGAAAACCATGAATTCGACACTTATATTGGTAATTTTCGACCATATATATATATATATATATATATATATATATATATATATATATATATATATATATATATATATATATATATATATATATATCCCATGTTTGCTCCATGGCATCGGAAATGTCACTATTTATCTGAATGAGCCCGAAAACTATGGATTACACACCAATATTGTTCATTTTCGACGACCAATCTTATTTAGCTTCCCCTCCCCCTCCTCCGTGCTGCGGCATACGGCATCAAAATTGTCACTGTTAATCTCAGCTACTCCTAAAACTATGGATTCGACACTAATATTAGTCATTTTCGATCATTTTTAAATACTTATTCCCCTCCCCTATGTTGTACCCCCTCCCCAACTATCAGGGTTGAACTTGGATTGAAACAGCATCAGAAGTGTCACTGTTTCTCTCATCGATCCCGAAAACTATGGATTCAACACTAATATCGGTCATTCTTGATCATTTTTAAATTACTCTCCCCCTCCCCGACCTTGCATCGTCAAAGTGAATAGCCTAAAGTAATCCCTGTCCCTAAACTGATGTATGTTGACAATTTGATTGAGTTCCGTCGGGTGGTTCAAGAGTGATGAAGTCACAAAGGCAGTCATTTTTATTTTATTTTTTTATATAAATCTCTCCCCTGCCCCTCTCCTAGGTTCGCTCGTCAAAGTGAAACGATTAAAAAAAAAAAAAAAAAAAAAAAAAAAAAAACACCCAAGCCCTAATCCTCATATATGTTGAAAATTTGATCAAGATTGGTTGGGTGGTTCAAAAGTTATCAGGTTTTATTAGTTTTTTTTTTTATACGTCCCCTTCCCTTAGAATGTACCATTAAAGTGAAATTGCAAAAATGTTTCCAGATCCGAACCTCATGTATCTTGAAAATTTGATTGAGATCGGTCGGATAGTTCAAGAGTTATTAACTTACAAAAATAGTCATTTTCAGTCTTATGTGAATTGATTTTTGTATATCTCTCCCTCCTCCTCCCCTACAATGCTCCGTCAAATTTAAAACATAAAAATCTATCCCAGGTCTGAACCTCATCTATGTTAAAAATTTGATCAAGATCGATCGAGTGGTTCAGGAGTTATTAAGTTTATTTGTACCCCCTCCCCCAACCCTCAGTTCTACCCTCAAAGTGAATAGGCTAAAATCAGCCCAGCCTCGAACCTCATCCATGTTACAAATTTAATCAAGATCGGTTGGGCGGTTCAGGAGATTTAGAGTCACAAACATAGTGATTTTCAATTTTATATATATAGATTGTTGGCGTTAGAGGACAGGTTCCGTGCAATTGTTGACAGTTGATTGAAGCAGTGAAGAAAGAAAGAGACAAAATAAAACGTTTTCAATATTTTTTCTCTTACATTTCCCCAAACGGTTTAAGTCGTAACTTTGTAACGTAGAAGTCGTTATGAACAAACAGTCTATTCGCAAGAACAGGAGCAAAGGGCATGGGTGGATAAGTATAGTGAAATGGCCCCAGATGAATCTTGGGACGACAAGTGGGTGGTATATAGGTACCCCTAGGATACATTAATCCCTCACGTTTCAAACCTCAACTCCCATTGGTTCATGAGAAATGACGCAAAATCGGAAAAGTGGGATTAATTTATTTCTCAAGAATGGCTCGATCGATTTTGTTCAAACTTGGATGTATGTATCGGTGTATACAAGGGCTTGGTCTGAAAAAATCAACATCTCCCCCGACCATTTCCCCCCTTGATAATTCGATTCAATATTTTGAGCCCCTTTTGATCTATGATGGTCTGCGACACAATTGTGAAAAAAATAATTTAGATGATGTTTTAACCTCACAATCACAAATGTTTTTTTTTTTAATTGTATCACGAGTACACCATGGTCAAAATTAGCCAAATCCAACCATACCACACCTAGGGATGGGCACAAGCGAGTTCGGGCGTGTTTTCAGTAAAAATTGACTCGACTCGAAACAGACATCTTTGAGCTCAACTCGAGAACTCAGCTCGAAAAATTTCCTTCAACTCGACTCGAAACTGTACTCAAATTTGATTCGAGTTTTGAGTCGAGTCGAGCCAAATCGACTCCTACATAGACAATATATATCAATGATACTACTACTACTACTATAACATTATTATTATTATTATTATTATTATTATTATTATTATTATTATTATTATTATTATTATTATTAGTAGTAGTAGTAGTAGTAGTAGTAGTAGTAGTAGTAGTAGTAGTAGTAGTAGCAGTAGTACAACAACACCGTGTATAAACATGAAAGATAGGTGGTTTGTATCTGAATACTAAAAACTAGTTTACTGCTGACCTCGGTAGTCGTGAAGTCTAAGAGGCAAGGACATCGTTCACGAGGTTCTGGGTTTGAGTTCCGGAGGAGCAAGTATCTGGGCTCGAACCAAAATTCGTTAAAAGTTTGAGGGCACCGGCCAAACATGTTCGAAACTGCTTGATCCGGGTTTAGGATTCTCAACGGCTCAAACGGCTAGACTCACAGATCATTCCCTATCGAGCCGAGCCAACAGCTCACTCACCCAAACTGACACGAGCCGAAACAAACCGAGCTTATGGCTCACTCCAATCGTGCCGGCTTAAGAAAATGGCTCACTTGAGCCGAGTCGGTGCCTCATCTCAACCAAGCCGGCTGGAACTGTTCGCTCAGTTGAACCGAGTTAAGCCGGTTAACATCCCTACACGGGTTGGGTTTCTGCTTCGGCTCAAAACTTTCACCGTGCAGGTCTCAGCCTTTGTGGTGAGAACTCCAGTATATACTTATGTTAGTGGTCACGACTTTTGAGGCTGTCTCGTTATAAAAATCCAATGTCGTCTTGTTAATCGAGACGAGGCAAGATGTGAGCAGTGTCTCACCTCGTGAGCAACACTAAAAATATTTCACATTACTGCTTACATTTCTCATATCTTTCGCTTTCCAGTCTAATCAGGCATTGATTTCAAAACGAGCGAGCCATTTTTCAAACTCGACTCGACCCGAAACTCGACCTCAAAACAGTGACTCGGCTCGGAACTCGACTCGAGAAAATTACCTTTGACTTGAATCGAAACTCGACTCAAATTCCCTTTGAGTTTCGGGTCGAATTGCAAAACGAACAGCTATTGATGTAGCTTTAGCATATTTGGTACGTGAATGAATGAGAAATCACACCTGAAGTGCCAAATTCACTGAGGCCCCATTTGATGGTCTGTGGCGCCCTCATCCCTAGTTTGAGATATAGTAAAACTGTTGATAATTAACAATTTATTTGGGAATGTTTCACTTGACTTTAAAACAAACATGAAACAATGAATCTTTGTAGTTGTATGAATTTGTCGCGAAAAAATGAATACCGACAGCCATAAGCGTCTATTGCGATTTTTCTTGGGGGGGGGGGGGGGCAAGAGCTCCCATCTACATATGAATTGTACTTTTATATTGTTAAATTAGTAGTCAATGGATTAAAATATGGATCCTGTAAAACTTATATTGAGGTCAAAGGTTATGAGGTTCCTATGCCTGCATTTAAAGGCAAAAATCACAATTGTCCATTGTAGAAGCAAATGATATAGGATATTATTTATTACTTAAATGATATTATTTATTACTTAAGTTATGAAAGATATTTGTCGAGGATCCGAAAGCCAGCCCAAATATTGAACAAATTATTCGATTACGACATTTGTGTGGTCATAATTGAAAACAGTGACAAGGACTGAAGTACGTACTACAATGCTCCTTTCATCCTTACTTGTTTTACACATTGATATACTTGTACTCCTTAGTTGTAACTTACTTTCCGTTTGCATTATATTTTCTTCTATTTCTTGGATGAAAATACATTTTATTCAAGTGTTTCCGTTTTTCACTACTCTACTTCTTATCCCCATTCCCCCTCTCAGGACCTATGGGAGACACTACAAGAAAGGTTGCATTACATTATGATGCTGTTGATGGTTATTCTCTTTCCAGCTGAGGTTATTTCACTTTGATTGGACACTGTAGGTATAGGCAACATTGATTTTTTATATGAACACTCACACTGAAACTTCAGGCATCCTCAAATGGGTATTTACGGGGGTCTAATGGCAGTTTTAACCTTATATTCATATTCAGGCTGATTGATTTAAGTGAAATAAACGGGTGACATTCATAAGTCCTAAACGGCACAAGTCTTAAACGGCATAAGTCCTAAAAATATAGGCACTAGACTTAAATTTTAGGTCTTGTGCCGTTTAGGACTTCTGCCGTTTAGGACTTGTGCCACGAAATGATTTTAGGACTTCTGCCATTTAGATCTTGTGCCTTTTCATTCACTTGCCTTAGTTCTGAAATTCGCCACCACCACACGAAATTGCAACAAAGCAGCAACTAGTCGGCGACAATGTCACGAAAGTAGCTAATTCCAACGGTAACAGCTATAGACTGAAATAGTGATGTCGTCATTTCCTGCTCGTTACCATGGTGATCGCCACGTTTTTGTAAACAAATACATGAACCGAAAGGAATGCTGTTAAGTCTGCTGTTAATAATCACAGACTGTTAATTAGACAATTGTAAAAAAAAAAAAAAAAAAAAAATTGAAGACACAGTAAAGTTAGTAAGAAATGGTACAGATTAAGAATATGAGGCCAATATTTAGAAAAATTACGAGTGAAATTCAGTAATTCATGAAGTAACATCTAAGAAATCTTCTACAGGGACCACATTTCTACGTAAAATGATAAGATAGAAATTATATAAGAAATGCTAGCGTCATTACCACGTAATCCATAATGAACAAAAGCAATTATACGCAATGTAGAAACTCTAAGGTAGAGACAGACGAGCTGTCGGCACAATGAAACTAGAACAAATATACGATTTGTCTACAAGGAAAAATCCCTGTCTACTTTGAAAATAATGTTAATTATGTTGGCGCATTCAGATTTCTTACACCCAGGCTTTAAAATATGAGTGCATAGTTACAGTGGCTACAAAATTAAAAAAAAATCAAAACAAAAAAAGGACACTAGGCTTGTAGCCATATGCGTGCTGACAATGTTCAGTCTGGACCGATTTCTGATCGGTTAAGTTTTAAACACTAGTTCTGTAGTCCCACACATATGCAATGTAATATGTGATACTGATGGTACTAAATAAAAATTTTCCTATCTTTTCGTAGTTTCATTCATTGGATTTTTTTTTTTTTTTTTTTTTTTACATATAGAAGTATTCCTTTTGTTCTAATGTTTGCAATCCAGAAGTTAATACGTCACTGTTTTCGCTTTGTACTTAGGTTCTTAGGCCATGTAGTTTAGAAAATAAAACTGCGATCACCATGGCAACGAGAAGGATGTGACGTCACACTATTTCAGTCTATATTTGTACTACTAAGATTATTATTATCATTATCTGTTCTGCAGTTATACATGATATACATTGTATAATCTATTTCATTCTAAGAATTAATGATATAATTGGTTAAGAAATTCGTTTCTTCCAAATGGAGATACGAGAATCCCAAGACAAATTGCTAAAAAAAAAAAAAAAAAAAAAAAAAAAAAAAAGTGAAAATGTTTAAAAAGCATATTTTACCAGACTTCTGAAACCAATGGGTGAAACCATTTAGGAGGTGTAGCCTGCAAATATTTCTAGGGGAGCAGGCTTTTTATATATTAAAAGCAAACCAAAAGTTTATTTCCAGATTACGAAAGCTTCAATAATTCCCGTTCTGCCTAATCTTTGGAGGTGGGGAATTCTGTACAGGGAGGGATTTCTTCTAGGATTTTTCTTCTTAATTGTAAGAAATTCTATAAGAAGAATAACCATTTCTTCAGGTTTCATCATAAGTTTTAAATGTTATTCTACTTGTTCTTCTCGGAGAAATGAGTAGATACAGTTTTGTTATTAGCAATATTATTCACATCTATTTTAGTAAAAATGAATGTGATTTTTTAAAAGTACCTGCAGATAAATGGAAAACTGACTGACTCAGTTGCAAGAAAGTCGTTTGACATTGTAACTGAAACAAACATAAAACAAACTTAATTCGGTCTAATATAAAGTCATTTCAAAACAATTTTTTTCTCAGTTTTCCAGTAATTCATGTCCAACATGCTAAGGTTAGCAGTAAAAAAAGGTATCATATTTCACATCCCCAAGACATGTTTGGCCGTACATTAAACAAATAATCCAAGAGGGTGCATAAGAGGGAGGCCCTTATCCAAGAGAGAGGCCCTTATCTGATCTTTTGACTTGGTTGAAACTCGATAAAAACATACAAGTATTTGAATGTGTGATATTGTATTGGTGCTACTTACAAGCTTGTACATTGACAATATAAATATTTGGATAGAAGTATGTTATCGCATACAGTATAGAATTATGTATAGAAGACAAATCAGCTGATAAGGTGATGCTGAAAAAGGAGTTGTGATGTACAAGACTAAGACTTTTTCTTAAGAGCCTTCTTATGCGTTCTCTTGCATTGTTACTTAATATGTGGCCAAACATCTCTTAAGGATGCAAACTGTGACACATTTTACGTACTGAGAACCTTAACATGTTAGAAATGAACTTCTGGAAAACTGAATAAAATTTTGAGGTGAAATGACTTGATATTAGGTTGAATTAGGTTTGTTTTATGTTCGTTTCAGCCACAATGTCAGACGGCTTTCCTGCAACTGAATCAATCGATTTTGCATTTCTCTGCAGGTGTTAAAAAAATTACATTCGTTTTTACTAAAGTAGGCGTGGATAACACTGCTAATGACAGAACTGTATCCTAGTCATTTTTTCCGAAAAGAACAAGTAGAATAACATCTAAAATTTATGATGAAACTTGAAAATATGGTTATTCTTCTTACAGACTTTGTTAGGATTACTAAACAAATTATTACGAATGCAGAACAAAATCCAGAAGGACAAGACCTTGAAAATTCTGACAAAATGAACTAAAATCAAAGAACAGAATCATAGGCGCAGCCTAATAAAAGGATGATTATTCTTTTCTTCAACTGTCACACACCTTTCACAGAGGGAAAGGCGAAGAAGACTACAATTGATGGACGATATCAAAACAGAAAAATCATACGTGAAGAGAAGGAGTTTAGCGGAAGACCGTGGAGTACGGAAGCTTCTCAGTTGCAGCAAGTGACCTGCCAATAATGGCAGAATACTATGATGATGATGCTGTCATGCACCTAAAATGTTATCTGTAATTCTTCACTTTATTGAAGAACCTTTTTAAAGTACTGAAAACTCAATAAAACACGTGAGACTGTTGTACAGACGTGTTCAAATTATTAGACTCACCCTCGAAAAATGCGAAATTGATGTTGGAGTCCTAATTTCGGAGTTCTTAAACATGTAATTTAATGGTTTAAACCACCAATATAGAATCCTTCTTTTGTTTACTGTACACTTGAAGTGGTGATATCACCGTTGAACAGCAGATGACATTAGTAGAGGGGGAGAGAGTTCTGAAAGTGGTATTTCAGTTGTAGACAGCTATTGTGGTTTCTAATCACAAGTTACAATCTGAAGTATTGTGCTTACAGTCTTAAGCAGTCACGACATTCAAAGCGTTCAACAGTTCGAATGGGCCAATTCAAAGTCATCTTGACGTGTTTTGTGTATTAATATTTTATTTTATGAAGTCCTGTAATCGCGGAAAAATTCGAAAAGCCAGAAACCTTTCTTCCCGTAAAGTGAAAGTTGTGAAAACAATTTTGGCGGAAGGAAGATATACACAACGACAAATTGCTATAAGAGTTGGGGTAGGGCAAAAATCTGTGAGTAAAATCTCCGTTGCGATGAACAAGAAGCAAATGTATCAGTAAAATAGGCTTTGGAAGTGTGGGCGAGATCCAAAGCTATCGATAAGAGGTATCAAAAAACTAAAAAAGATTGGCTCTGGGAAACAGAAACGCAACTTCTAGAGACTTAAGCATAAAAATGGCTGAGTATGATGTAGACATTTCGCCTGAACATGTTCGAAAGATTCTTTGCGTTGAGGGAATAAAAGCACTCAGGCCAAGAAAGAAAGCAAAAATTACTCCTATCATTGTAAAGAATTGCCTCGAATGGGCACTAGGCTTAGAACATTGGACTGCTGATGATTGGAGAACAGGAGTGATGAATCATGTGTCTTTGTGTCTGGTGAATGTTCAAAATATGTGCGACGTCGACCTCTGGAGGAATTCAAGTTGAAATGCCTCCAACAAACAATGAAGCATTCTACTTCAGTCATGGTCTGGGGTGTGATGTTTGTCTTCGGGCCTGGGAAACTGTATAGGGAAGCTTGCCCCAGTACCGGGCTCTTCCCAGTGCCGGACAGTACTAGTTTAGCATTCCGGCATTAGAGAGCAGTAGCTGTTCTACATGCGTCTGTAGCATTTGTCAACAGGGTAAGTGTTTGGCGCCACTTGTCTGTCGCCAGTCTCAAGTAAATAGCTGAAAATTGATCCTCGGTGCTATCTTGCATTACACATGTAACTTTTACAGATTTTCACACTCCTCAGGTAAGTGAACTAAATTTATCTTACTCTCATAATATTTCTTAATAATTAAAGAAGCTTACAGTGTGGAAACATTAACTAAAATTTCCATGGTCTTTAGTTGGTAATATTTTTTTCTAATAGATCGTGTGGTCCCAATACCAGACACCCCGAATGTTCCCAGTACCGGACAGAAGAAATTACTCAATTAGTCTTAGTTGAGAAGATATTTAGGGTGGACTTGATTTCTAGGAACTTGATACAAGAATGGCTGCATACAAGAAAGGGAAACGGGATGAAGAAAGTATGAAGAAAGCTGTGGATAGTGTGTTAGCGGGAAACTGTATTGTTCGGAGAGCTGCTGGACAAAGCAGAGGAAAATACTCTCACGAAGTGTCTTATTTGTGGAGGTTTCGATGAGGATTGAGTACAGTGCTCCAGTTGCCGAGGATGGTCACATGTTGGGTGTAACGACAGTGAAAATATTGATTACTTCATTTGTGAAAATTATAAGCAGTGAGCTTACTGAGATGAATCACTTAATTTGAAAAATATTTTGGGTTTAATTTCCTACACATTATTGTTACTATAGTCTTAGTTTTAGTATTATTGTAGAAGCTTATAAATATGTTGCTTGTACCAACGCTTGTAACAGTAGTCACTTCTGTGTACAATTTAGTAGGGAGAGAAACATTGTTGCGATGAAGTACTATTTTTTTTTAATGTTCTACTCAATTTTCATACTTTAAAAACCGAAAGTACTTATAGAGGGTATAGCTCATCTTGTCAGCTAATATTGTGAGAACTGCATTATGTAATACTATTAACATAGCAAATAAATTGTAATTCATAACTACAACATACCATTTGCTTGCATATTTACAACCACTCCTCGCTTTGTTATTTATAGTAATCTGTCCGGTACTGGGAACAGTTTTTTGACCATGAAATTTTGAGCATTTTAGAAAGTAGAAAAATTTAGTGTTGAAATCTTATAATAAAAATGTTATGCTGTGATTATTGTCAGTGTGTTTTCTTCTATCGATTTGTTGATTGATTCTTAAGCAAATAAAAATAAATGCTTAGGTGCCCGGTACTGGGGCAAGCTGCCCTATATTAGAGGGAACAATGAGGCACGAAACATGAAATGAAATGAAATTTTTAAGTTTTGCGTCCCACGGATCTGCCGGTTAGGCTAAAGGAGACGGCGATGATGAGAGATGAGTGAAATGGTGGAATGAAGAAAGTGGGAGGAAACGGGAGAACCCCGAGAAAACCAACGAGTACGGTGTTTGTCCACCACAAAGTCCACACGGCGTGAGCTGGGATCGAACCCGGGACCCCAAGCACCAGAGTTGAACGCTCTATCACTGAGCCACCTCGCCCCCAATGCAGCACAACCAATACCTCCAAGTTCTTCAAGAAGAACTGCTTTCCCAGACTGCAATCTGGTTTGATGACGCACACTTCATCTTTATGCATGATGGAGCCCCATGCCACCGGGGCAAAACTGTGACAAAATTCTTCGAGAACAACGAAATTAGTGTTCTTCCGTGGGCGGGCAATAGTCCTGATATGAACCCGATTGAAATTCCCTGGAACTTTATGAAGGAAAAGCTAAAGAAGAAGCATATTACAACCAAACATTAACTGATCGAGGAGATCAACAATTTGTGGTATCATGATGCTGAATTAAAGTCAAAATGTGCTAAACTCGTATATAGCATGGTACAAAGGATAAAAGACTTAATAAAGAATAACGGATTTCACACGAAATATTAATCTTTTTATGAGAGATCATTTTCTTGTAAGTATTCCATTTTATTTTTTGTTTCCAATTTAGATACACACACTATAATATTTATATTTAAATATCACGTGCGCATTTGTTTAGTTGATATTAAAAAACATGTGCCATGACTACAAGAATTAAGAACAGAGTTACAGAACAGTAATTTGGACTAAGTTGAAAGGCGTTTTCTGATGTAATATTGTAAGAACTGGAAAATATTCAGAAACTGAATGTTGAGTCTAATAATTTGAACACGTCTGTAGTAAGTATAGACTATGTTTCACATTTTGATCTCTGCTAAAAAAAATATCTTGATCAGTATTTCAGAATTAAAATAAATAAATATTTATACAAGGCTCAAAATAAGGCTACTATATGCTACGTCATGAAGATGAACATTTAAAAATCTATATATATAAAAGAGAACGCACAAAATCCTTTGTCCGCTCATCACGCTAATACGGCTGAACCGATTTCTTTCATTTTTGGGGGGTTGTTAGGATTTGGACCCTAGATGGTTTTTATCATATCACTTTAATTTTCAATTACCAGTGTCTTGAGATAATTGACCAATCAGGTGTCAATACGTACAAAAAATCCTTTGTCCGCTCATCACGCTAATACGGCTGAACCGATTTCTTTCATTTTTGGGGGGTTGTTAGGATGTGGACCCTAGATGGTTTTTATCATATCACTTTAATTTTCAATTACCAGTGTCTTGAGATAATTGACCATTCAGGTGTCCATACGTACAAATCCTTTGTTATTAGTTCATCATAGGTATAAAAATAAACGTATTTATATGCAACCCGCATGACCCTGTGACTCGGCGGGTTAACATAACTGACAGGCGCTATAAATCACTTGAAAGCGAAAAAGTAAAAATTATCTAAGTAACAAAGTTTATTGCGTTCGGGGATGACCGCAGCGAAGCGGGGCGGGTTGGGGTGACCGCAGCGAAGCGGGGCGGGTTAACATAAATGACAGGCGATATAATGTTAACATTAGTGCAATCTTCTATGGTTTTTATCATATCACTTGAAAGCGAAAAAGTAAAAATTATCTAAGTAACAAAGTTTATTGCGTTCCGGGGTGACCGCAGCGAAGCGGGGTGAACGCTGCTAGTAATCAAATAACATCATAGTTATTTTTCACAATTAAAATCAATCGTCTAACAATAACATGCTGAACGTATTTCAAATGTATTAAATGTATAATAAATAGGAGTACCAAGAACTTTTCATGTGGGTGTGTGTGAAAGTAATTAAAGCCAATCTACCCTTTTATTATAACATTTTTAGGAATAAGTTTTATTGGTTTTTCCGTACTTTAAAAGAAAGAAAATGTGACGATTGAAGGAAAAAATAGCCATATAGGGCGAGCACTGGTAAATCAAATATATACTCATATAATGCTGTCCATGCGAATATACTGAATAAGCAGTCGCGGACAGCCGACTAGGAGTGGTCCTCCAGCTTGGGGGTTTGGGTAGGGCTAACAACCTCATCCTGTAAAAAAAAAAAAAAAAAAAAAAAAAAAAAAAAAAAAAGCACTTGTTCAGAAATATTCACAAAAGCCTCGGACAAGGACTTATAACTTGGCACGACTTCAGCAAAAAAAATGGACATGAGATTTGGAACATGGAATATTAGGAGTTTTTATAGGGCAGGCGCGTTAAAATCCGTAACGAGTGAGTTAGAGAAATACAGGATGGATGTAGTAGGAGTTCAGGAAGTTAGGTGGGAAGGAAATGGATCTGTGAATTCCGGAAATTTTACGTTCTTTTACGGGGAAGGAAATAAAAATCACCAGTTAGGAACAGGGTTTTTCGTTCATAAACGTATATTACCAGCAATTAAACGGGTTGAATTTGTTACTGACAGACTTTCTTTTATTACTCTTAAGGGACGGTGGTGTGATATTGTTGTTTTAAATGTACATGGCCCAACTGAAGATAAGGATAATGATATAAAAGACAGTTTTTACGAAGAAGTGGAACGGGTATTTGACCAACTCCCGCGACACCATATGAAAATTCTATTAGGGGATTTTAATGCGAAGGTAGGACTAGAGGATATTTTCAAACCGATTATAGGGAATGAAAGTCTGCATAAGGAAAGTAATGACAACGGTGTTAGACTCGTGAACTTTGCAACATCCAAAAACCTAATCGTAAAGAGTACAAAATTCCCACATCGCGACGTTCATAAATACACTTGGACATCACCAGACGGGAAAACACATAATCAAATTCATCACGTTTTAGTAGATAGAGGAAGGCAATCTAGCATAATTGATGTCCAATCGTTTAGAGGGGCTGATTGTGACACTGACTACTACCTGGTAGCAGCGATAATACGAGAGAGGTTATCGTTGAATAAAGGTAATATTCATTGACCGAAAACGGAGAGATTCAATTTAAAGAAATTAGAAGAGAGCCAGGTAAGAGAGAAATACCAGATTGAAGTTTCGAATAGATTCTCGGCTTTAGAAGATTCGGAGTGCACTAGTGTTGAGGATACCTGAATTGAAATTAGAGATAGCATTAACATTTCAGCAAAAGAAAAATTGGGACATACGGAAATACGTAGGCACAAACCATGGTTCGACCAGAAATGCATAAAACTAGCAGAGAAGAGAAAACTGGCAAAATTACGCTGGCTACAAAACCCGAATCAAATAACTACACAAAATTTCGCAGATATCAGGCGGGAAACTTCCAAAACTTTTAGAACAAAGAAACGCGATTTTCTGAAAGCTAGAATTAAGGAACTTGAAGATAATAGTAAAAATAAAAACATCCGGGACATGTATAAGGAAATCAACGAATTTAAAAAAGGCTATCAACCTTGTGCTTATATATTAAAGAAATCTGACGGTAGAGTTCTCACTGACACGGATAGTATCTTAAATAGATGGAAAGATTTCTTTGACGATTTGCTTAACACGCAACCAAAAACTAGTGTGCGTGGAGAAAAGGAGATACACACCGCAGAACCGTGTATCCCAGATCCCAACCGAATAGAAGTAGAAACCGCTATAAAGAAATTGAAGAAACACAAATCTCCGGGTGTAGATGAAATTCCGGCTGAGTTAATTTTAGCTGGAGGCAAAAAAATTGTGGAACAAGATACACAAACTCATTCTCCTTATCTGGAACAAGGAAGAATTGCCACAAGAGTGGAAAGAATCAATCATTGTTCCAATTCACAAGAAAGGCGACAAAACTGACTGTAATAATTATCGAGGCATTTCTCTTCTGTCAACATACTATAAAATCCTTTCAAATATTCTATTAGCAAGGTTGACCCATACGCAGATGAAATTATTGCAGATTATCAGTGCGAATTTAGACTAAATCGATCAACTATCAAACAAACATTTACCATTCGCCAAATACTCGAAAGCAGGGGGGAATACAATACCCCGGTACATCAACTATTTATTGATTTTAGAAAGGCTTACGACTTAATTAGGAGAGAAACGTTATACAACGTTCTTGCAGAATTTGGAATACCAAAGAAGCTAATTAGATTAATTAAGATATGTTTAATAAATCCCAAAGTAAAGTCCGGGTGGGAAAATTTTTGTCCACGAGCTTTCACGTCGAAAATGGCCTGAAGCAAGGAGATACGTCGTCGCCATTATTATTTAACTTCGTTCTGAAATACGCTATAAGGAAAATCAAAGATAGCAACCAGGGTCTACAGTTGAACTGTATTCACCAGGTTATGGCATATGCTGATGATGTAAATTTAATAGGGGATGATAGGAGAACAATAGAAAGAAATGCAGAGATCTTATTAAATGCTTGCAGGGACATGGGTTTAGAAGTAAATGCAGAGAAATCTAAATACCTGGAAGTGCGTCGGGACCGGAATACAGCAAATTATGGACGCGTTAAAATATTAAATAATACTTTTGATAAAGTGGATAGTTTCAAATATCTAGGGTCAATATTAACAGATGAAAATCATATTCACGGAGAAATTAAATGTCGACTAAAAGCAGGAAATTCGTGTTACTATTCGGTTCAAAATCTCTTGTCGTCACGAATTCTGTCGAGGACTTTGAAGCTTAAAATATATAAAACGATAATCATGCCTGTTGTTCTGTATGGCTGCGAAACATGGTCACTTACTCTGAGGGAAGAACATAGACTGAAAGTATTTGAGAACAAGATCCTGAGACGAATATTCAGATCCAAGAGGAACGGGAATAGGGAATGGCGGAAACTTCATAACGAGGAACTACATAATTTATATGGTTTACCCAACATTGTTAGGGTCGTCAAGTCTAGGAGGATTGGGTGGGGGGGTCATGTAGCTAGAATGGAAGAAAGTAGAAACGCTTTCAAAGTCTTGACTGGAAGACCAATCGGAAAGCGACTAGGGATGCATTCGAGTCGAGTCGAGTCGAGATTTAAGCCTGTCTCGACTCGTCTCGAGAAAATGTTGTCTCGACTCGAAAATATGTTTCTGTCTCGACTCGTGTCTCGACTCGACAGTCTCTGTCTCGACTCGACTCGAATTCGAGTCGAGACGTCTCGAAATTCGAGTCGAGACAAAATGTACGAGTTAAAATATACGTACACATCAGCCAGACCATCATGACTACCTACCTAATTGTCAGTATGTCGACTTTTGGCATGGATAAAAACGGCGACACGTCTTGGCATACACGCAATGATCGTTGATATATCCCTGGAGAGAGCTGGCACCACATGTGATCACTCAGGTTACCTAATTCCCGTAAATTCCGGGAAGGGGGGCGATGTGTTCTGACGTCACGTTCAATCACATCCCACAAGGGACATCACTCAAATGTCCGGCTCCAATTTCAATGAAACTTTTTTTGCTGATAGAAGGCATGTATGCATCATTACTTGTGATGCCAAATTTTTGCCATGGTGCATGTTTTCTATTTTTTTAAAATAACTTTTAAGAGTTGTGATGTGGTTATTAGAGATTACTACAGAAGTCCCTTACTACCCTTTGTAAACGGAGCGTTAATGAAGAAAAGTGAAGGAAAACCATGTGGATACATATAAGTCCTGGGGGGAAGTCGTATGGTAGATATGACCTTGATGGCAGCCATCTTGAAATCCGCCATTTTGAATTAAGGTCAAGTTTTCAAAATGGAAATAGGGAAATATGATACATAATTTCGGGCTAGAATTTAATTAGAAAAATAATGGTGAGGTTAGTTTTAAGATACACCCATTTGGGGGAAAGTTACAGGCATATTAATTGTTTTTACTTACTGTGTGCGTAAGTCCCTTCTTACTTTCGTCTCAAGACCTGTAAATCGATCGCAACGGCAGAGCCCGGTTTCGCACTAGTGTTTAGAAATCTTTAAACTCACTTGAGGCAATATTTGTGGATTATTGCCTCACACACACACACACAGAATCAGAGTCCTCACACACCAAGGGTGAGAGCTGTGCCACTGAGTCACAGCGGCCACGGGGCTAGATCGAGTCCACTTTACGTTCATAGTTTCTTAGTACATAAATGTTACGATTATGAAATAGATTTTCCTTAATGAGCTGCATAAAAACAAAAGCTTTCGAAATGCATTAAACGATTAGCACGATTTCAGTGTGAACTTAAAGTTATATCAGAGTGTAAATACGGATACGCACCAAAGCTCGAAAACTTAATACACTATTTCTCCTATATAGTCAGCATGTATCAAGCAATCGTTCAGCTTTCATTTGAGAGGATGGAAATCGAAGGCCCCTGAACAACTATGTTACTAATGTGCGGAATGTATTTATCTTACAGTGAACTGCTTTGATGCCAAGTGGCCTAACTCCAAAATTGAAATTTTCCAGGAGTGAAAGTTGAAGTTCAATAGTGTTTACAAAAATCCTTTTAAAAAATACCTATTCATAGAAGTGAATGGTACTTATCTGTACTAGTTCTTGGCATTCAAGCAGTCCATTTATTGTATTACTAGCTTAATATACCCATTCTTCGCATGGGGGCTGTATTTGGAAGTCAACACCTGTGGAAGTATCACCATCCATTTCAGTGACCGCGAAAACTATGGATTTGACACTAGTATCAATCAATATGGGCTATTTATACATGTCTCGGTATTCCTCACCCGCTGACACCCGGCCCGCATACAGTAGTAGCTGAATTTGCAAGTCATCGCTGATGGAAGTGTCACCATTGATCTCAGCGACCGTGAAAACTATGGATTTGACACTAATGTCGATCAATTTGGATACTTTTACTACGTCTCGCTAAACGCCCCCCTGAGACCCCCTGGTTCCAATTTTGACAAAAACGCTTCGTCTTAGACTGGGACCTGGACCAAGGTATCCGTGACCAAAATTTGGTAACTCTCGGTCAACTTGTCTGGTCCCTAGGTCGGTCCCAGTAAACGTCCCCCCCGAGACCCCCTGGTTCGAAATTAAAAAAAAAACGCTTCGTCTTGATCTGGGGCCTGGACTAAGGTACCCGTGACCAAATTTTGGGAACTCTCGGTCCACTCGTCTGGTCCCCAGGTCGCACACAGACAGACAGACAAATACACAAACAAACTCTTTATTTTATTTATATTAGATAAGATATACTATGTAAAATAGTCTCGTATCATAATATGTGATGTACAACAAATGTTACATTATATATTATCCGTAGCTCGTGATATGCTGCAACATATTAAAGCATCAGAATAGTTGGGCAAGCGAATAATCCAGAAGTTACGTAACCCTATTGCGTTCATGGGAACGAAAACACAATAATTATAACTATGCTAAATTACTATAGACTACCAACTGCTCATTCAGAGAATTTATGAAGTTCACTTTATCGCAATAGTTTTATACAAACTAGATTTAGACTACGGATAATAGTTTTATACAAACAAGATAATCAATTATTATTATTATTATCATTATATTTGCAGTACAGCCAAATACAACGGCATTAACTATTAGTTCTAATTAACTGAATTGAGCTGAAAATTAAATCTTGATCTTTAAAGATTAACTATTAATTTTATGCGTTCTGTACCTTTCTGAAGGAATAAAAGCTGGAATTGGTTTCAAGGCTGTTTCTGAGTGAATACTTTCTTCAAAATAATATTAAAAATTATAGAAAAATTTTCGAGACATTCGAGTCGAGTCGAGATTTTTAAGAACCGTCTCGACTCGACTCGTGTCTCGACTCGAAAATTCGAGTCGAGAAATACGTTTGTCTCGACTCGTCTCGAATTTTACAGAGTGTGTCTCGACTCGAATCTCGACTCGAATTCGAGTCGAGTCGAGTCGAGATTCGAGACATGTCTCGACTCGAGCGCATCCCTAAAAGCGACCATTAAGAAGACCTAGGCGCAGATGAGAGGACAATATTAAGATGGATCTCGCAGAGATTGGAATACAAAGTAGAAACTGGATGCAGTTAACTAAGGATATAAGTCAGTGGAGAGCTTTTGTGAACGCAGCATTGAACCTCCGGGGATGTTTTTATCGCTTGGATTTTGTCCCCGCCCTCGTTACTACAGTCATCATATTGTAAGGATCCCCACATCAGGACAAGGGCACATGTCAACACAACACGTGCTATTGATTGTAAACAGCAGAGCAGAAGAAAAGCCGACAGGAAAAGCACCGAGGATCGCCGAAAGAGGACGGACCTCACGGAAGAACCCGAAGAGGACAGATAAAAGGCAGACCACCGAGGGACCCAGCATCAGTCGTCCAACTGATCAAATCACCTACACCGCCTTGAGGTCGCACTGGACTAGGGGTACACCTATCCTTACCCGAGGTCGCACTGGACTAAGGATCCTCACTACAACCAAACCTCGCGAAGCTGCCTTGAGCTGAGGGGGCTATGCTTCAAGACTCACCAGAACCGGCAGGTGCCTTGGAGACTGCCTTGAGAGAAGGGGCACCGTGCAAACACCCATTTCCTCTCATCTGGATAATAACAAGGTAGACACTATTTTACTCTTTGTAATCAAAGACGTTTTGTATTTAACGAATTTTATAATAAATTACTGAAAGGGATAAATCTCTGTCCATTATTGACTCTACCAAAATGATTACAATATGCACCTACATGACTTCCGATGTGCATAAAAACACTCTAGGAGTCAAGCATTTTGGTGCTACATTTTCCTTTAAAAATCCTTCCAGCATAAAATTCTCTTTCTCCAAAGATTAGGCAGAACGGGAATTCCCGTACTGCCTAAAGATAAGATCATTTAAAATATTTTCTACAAAGCGCTGGAGGGCCTTTAAGCAGAATGGGAATTAGGCTGAACGGGAATGAATCATGAAATCCAAACTAAAATTTCTAATATGGAAACGGGTTTATATAAAACAGTCCTTTTTCTACATTAATAAACTCCAGAGCACTTGAAATTTTATTATTTTAAAGATGTGGCAAATATATACGTAACTCGTAAATTTGAGGAAAAAACTTGCATAATAAACTCTCAATGGGGATCGAACTTGAAACCCTGTGTGCGAGTCACACGCGCTAGCAACTACACAAGCAGGGACTACTGTTTCAAGTAAAAGCTTCACGCTCTTCCTTCAGAAGAAGAACTTCTTTGTAATTCACTTACATATAATACCAACATGTAACACTTCCCAATGATAACACTCCGATTTTGATAAAATTTTGCAGGTAGATACTACACATAAACTAAACGAATCCGTGTTTTTTTGTTGTTTTTTTTTTACTTTCTGCGGAAAAACGGTTTTAGAGGGCAAAAGTTCCCATCAAAATTTTTGAACGTTGACGCCCGAAAGGCAAGAAGAAGTGGATCGAAGTGAATGATATTGTGCACAGAATTTGTAGACGTAAAATGAAAGAATATGTGTTTTGTATTTTCTTAAAAAAAAAAAAATCGGTGGGGCACGGACTCCTCCAAACCTTTGATCACGAAATATCAAAAGTGCTAATAACAGTAAGTCAGAAGTGCCTAGAGGACATGAAGAGTTGCAACGAAACTTTGTGTAGTGACAATACGCTAAAAATAAACGGATATCAGTTTTTTTTATTATTTTATGCGAAAAACGGTTTTAGGGGGCAAAAGTCCCCACAAAAATTTAGAAAGTTGACGCCCGAAAGGCAAGAAGAAGTGGACCGAAGTGAATGAAACTGTGCACAGATATTGTAGACGTAAAATGAGGGAATACTTGTTTCGTATTTTCCTAAAAAAGAAAAAAAAGAATATTGGATGGGGCACTGATCTTTGCGAAATATGAAAGGTGCAAATAAGTGTACGATAGAAGTTCCTAAAGGATATGAAGAACTGCAACGAAACTTTGTGCAAACAAAAAATGGGTGGAGTAAGACCCCCTCGTAAAAACACGTGTTTTTAGTTTGTGTGGAAAAACACTTTTGTGGATAGGGCCCCCTCCGAAAAAAAGTAAATATTACCGTAGTAGCGGAGGAAGGAGTAGACCGAAGCAAATGAAATTGTGTGTAGATATAAAGTAAGGCCTCTTGGATTTCCCAAGTGTCCGCATCCGATTTGCTTCAAATTTGGCACATCAACAGTAAACAGAAAATAAATCGACACGTGTTTTTGTTTATGCGGAAAAACATTGTAAGATGAAAGGGGCCTCCCGAAATATTATAAAATACGCTATACTATTTGTGCTTACTGTTGATGTGCCAAATTTGAAGAAACCGGATGGGGACACTTGTTGAACACGAAAGGCCTTACTTTATTTATAATATCTACACACAATTTCATTCGCTTCGGTCCACTCTTTCCGGCACCCAACGCTTCGATCCACCCAACAGTTTCTTCCTTTTTCTTTTCTTTTTTTTTTCTTCAGGAAAATACAAATCACGTATTCCCTAATCTTACGTCTACAATATCTGTGTACAATTTCATTCACTTTGGTCTACTTCTTCTTGCCTTTCGGGCCTCAACTTTCAAAATTATGGGTGGGGACTTTTGCACCCTAAAACCGTTTTTGGCATAAAATAAAGAAACTCGTATTACGTTTCTCCGAAGAAAATAATAAAAAAAAAACTATGTTAGTTTAATTATTGAGTATTGTCCCAACACAAAGTTTCGTTGCATTTCTTCATGTCCTTTAGGCACTTCTGACACTGTTATTAGCATTTTTGATATTTCGTAATCAAAGGTTTGGAGGGGTCCGTGCCCCACCCAACCGTTTTTTCTAGGAAAATACGGAACACGTATTCCCTCATTTTACGTGTACAATATCTGTGCACAATTTCATTCACTTCGGTCCACTTCTTCTTGCCATTGACAATCTGACAATCTTACAAAGTCGAATCCCTCCTTCGTAATCACGACGTTGTATAAGGACACAAAACTCAGAAATTAAAAAAAAAAAAAAAAAAAACTCAGCTATTGCTTCTACACTATTTCAATGGTTCGTACTTTAATACATCCCTTCTCCAACCATGGTTGCAGCATTGATTAAACGTAAAGTTCTTGTATTAAATAAAGTTATTTTAAATATATCTAAGTTTCTCATTAATTTCAATTAAGTTGCTGTTCAAAGATCCTCTTAAATTTCAGTGACGCACTATGGGTTATAAGCCATTCTGTAGCCACCCCTGCTGCAAACTACAGACTTAAATATTCGATAAATCATTTCAGTAGTAAGTAGTTGCCACAATCCTATTATGAACGTATTTAATCCCAACGGTAACAACTGTGTTAGTAATATTATTATTATTATTAATAATGATAACGAGTAAGAAATAGTTAATTACGAGTATGACAACTATCTCTTACAGAAAGACTTGTATACAATAAATATATGTGTAAGGAGTAGTTAATTATGAGTATGACAATTATTTGCTACAGAAAGACTTCTGTACAAGAAATAGATATGTGTAAAAATAATTTACTTGAAAACAACACAAGGAAAGCAAAATTTATTACGTACATAACTAAAACACAATATTATGTTACTAATATGAGGTCAATGTTGTGGAAATAGGAAAAAACAGACATTATGAAAGATCTGGGAATCACATTTGGTAGGAAATTAAAATTTTGTCACCATAGAAATATATCACGGAAAAAGCAAGAAAGGACAATAGACTTTATTTATTTATTTATTTATTTATTGGTTAGTTCAGAACAATAGAATATGTATTTATACAAATTACTTGTAAGAACTAAGGTTCTGTAATATGAAACAGTATATCTAAAACTTTGACTAACAGATTGACAGTATTCTTGGCACGGACGCGATGGTAGCGCCACAAGAGATTCTTAGGTCCAGTGCCATTTAGGACTTGTGCCACGAAATGATTTTTAGGACTTGTGAAGCAAAATGATTTTTAGGACTTCTGACGTTTAGATCTTCTGCCGTTTAAGACTTCTGCCGCGTCCTTAAATAAACATCAATATCAACAGTTTCAGTTTGCCTGAAAATGGGGATGGGGACGCCACAGAGCATTAAATGGGGCCTCAGTGAGTTTGGTGCTTTTTATATGTTATTTTTCATTCATTCAAGTAGCAAATATGCTAAAGCTACGTCTAAAGCTGCATATTCGTTTTGCAAATACCCCCTTTTAGGTGTGGTATGGTTGGTTTTGGCCAATTTTGACTACGACGTACCCGTGACACAATTTTGGAAAGAAATATATGTGATTGTAGGACTAAAGCTACATCTTAAATTACTTTTTTCATAATTGTGCTCGCAGACCATCATAGGTCAAAAGGGGCTCAAAATATTGAATCGAATTTTTAAGAGGGGAAATGGTCGGGGGAGCTGTTATTTTTTTTTTTCTGACAAAGCCCTTGTATACATCTATACATACATCCAAGTTTGAACAAAATCGATCGAGATATTGTCGACAGATAAATTAATCCCACTTTTCGATTTTGCGCCATTTTTCATGAACCAATGAGAGTTGAGGTTTGAAACGTGAGGGATTAATATGTCTTGGGGATACCTATATACCACCTACTTGTCGTCCCAAGGTTCATCTGGGGCCATTTCACTATACTTATCCCCACGCCCTTTATCCCCAAAGAATGCGTTCAGTATATAAAAATTGGCTACGTTCTGCCTTCATGTCGCCCCGGCCTCCGTACCATCGTATCCCTCTGGAGCCGTCAATGTATTTATAACAATTTGTACTTGTTTATTGAAGTTTTGCGTTGCTTTTCAGTACCGAGGCTATATAAGACGTGGACTTACACTTTAAACTGGGATCAAAATACCGTAATGGGTACAAATTTCAATGCTGGTAATCTCACTGGAAATCGTGCATACGCGCTACGCACTAGACTAGCGGGAATAGATTCATAAAGGAGAACAAACATAAAATATGACCTGGATATTTGTGTTATAAGATATGATGTACAACTGTACTGCTACTCTGGCGGTACATTTTGTGCTGCAACAATACGAGTGATTCGGATTGTGTGCATGTTGTTAATTCATTATTTCGCTAATTGTTGTATTATGTTATCTTTACATCGATGTGTATTGTTGTTATACGGAATTCCTTTATTATAATACTACAACAATAACGTATGTTGTAAGTGTTGAAGAATGTCGAAACGTTGGAAACGTTTGAAGTGTTGGCCCATTGAGCAGTCGCCATCCCACTTGCGGAAAAATTCCTGAAGGCCTAAAGTGTAAGATAATGAGACGAAACAAGAGCTTGGAAAAATAATCGAACAATGTTAAATACAAGAAAATATGGAACATTATCACAAAATATGGATAAGCATCAATATATTATTCGAAATCTAAGAACTAATCGGTTTCATCGATTAGTTTTAATCGGTTTCATCGATTCAACATTAATCGGTTTCATCGATTGGTTTTAATGGTACTTTATTACGTGATTTAGACAACAGGTAAGCAAAACAATTCTTTAATTACGTAAAACATATAACACTAAATCTTAGCAAAGATATAGTTATACATATAAGTAGGGATTCATGGATTCTTTCTATTTCAGATCTACGAAATCGGTACACCGCGCTGTCGGATCCAATATGGTAGCAAGGGTAAGTATTTAAACTTTATTTGTTTTATTTTCTTTTCTTTCCTTTTAATATGTAGCATTATATTTTTCATTCATATATATTTCCTCACTTTACCTCTACTTCATATTCTTTATATGTATGTATCATTTCATTAATTATCTTTATATTTTTTATTTCAGATTACTAATCTTCCACTTGGACCATCCATCAACCTCGATCAATATACGAGTGCACTGCTGCATTGGATACTTACATCTTTGTAACATATTCCATACAATCAATCGTTTCGTAATATCCCAGCCATATACAATGAACGTAAACTCTCAACGATTTGTACCACAGCCTGCTAAAATCTCATTACATAGAATTTTCATTTAATAGTATTTGATTCGAAATATGTGAAGGATTTAAAATCACAAATAAAACTTCTGCAACTTAAAACTTTGATCCATTAAATGAAATTTTTATTATTTTGTTATTCATTTCAGACATGTAGATAGATTTGGAGGGAAGGAGGAGTCTCCTCCGAACCTTTTTTACTTAGCAAGTCATATTTATTTCGTTCTTTCTCAACACAAAAATAATTACCTAATTTTCTAGAAATGGTTACCTTTTGCTTCACAACGATTTACATCCACTTTGATTTTCTTTTAGGTGATCGTTTTTGTATCTTCCAAGGTTGCTTATTTACTTCTCACTTAAAATTGTCATTTATTTTATTTTCTATATATTTTTCGAATCGAAAACGTTATATATATTTTAAATTTATATCCTGTGGTAAAGACCAATAAACGTATTACCGGTTTCTTCATATCTTGTAATGCGCTATGGTACAGATTCAAAATAGCGGCGCATTAAACAACAATATCCTGCAGTGAAAATAAATTTTCATTTCGAGAAAAAAAATACTATTAAAACGGTGAAATTTACTTTCACGAAACTTTACATCAACAAATCAGAGTCTTTAGTGGCAGCATGAAACGAATTACTTATTGTAAATTGATATATTAACGTCAGTTAAGTCAGTGTTCTGCAACTTTGTGCCACAGCACAATGATAAGGTGAAAGGTCTGATGCAAGATTTAATAACCTGTTGTATGTTGTCGAGTTTCCTGCCATTATTATTTTCCAGTTACTGCATTTCATATGTTTGTACATTATTTCATCCTCTAGTGTATTTTATTATTGGTGCAGTATTTTTGTCTGTCTTCGAAACAAGAAAAATCGTCTTCTGGAGAAAGTATAGTTAGCCAAAATTATCTTAAAGGTCAAGCAATCACTGAAACGTTGATAATTCCTCGTTGTAAAGAGTTGGTCAAAATAGTTCTCAGTTTGGAAACTGCTTGTCAAATTTCAAAAGTTACTCTCTCTGCTAACTAGAGATGCAAAAAAGCCGGCTTTTTTGAATCGATGGTTTTTTTTTTCACATAAAAAGCCGGCTTTTTTGGGAAAAAAACGAGAATTTTGGAAATTTGGGCTTTTTTCAACTTCATGATTTTTCTATCTAAATAGCTTTCTTATAGTATATTCTATAGTTAGATAAAAATTCCATGACCTGAATGTGATATTTCGCTCTGAAATTCACCATCAAGATGGATGGAGTACATGTTTTACGAATTAAAGCTAACATGAAGAATGTAGTATTTGAGGGTAATTTTAGAGGCTATTTAACTTTATTTTAACTTTTGAGTTATCGACATCTTTTTTCTTCTCTAGTTTGTCATCCGTGTTTCATTTCTAAGAGCTTTTAGTACTCTAGCTTCTAGCGCAAAAGTTAAACTTGCCCGTTTTTCTATTTATCCGTCAAAGCGTACGTTTTTCAATATATCCGTCAAACCGTACTTCCACATCTCTGTTATACTGTAGCTGTGAAGTGATTTAGCAATAATTTTCCGGACACAACCTTGAATACCAATTTATACAAATAATCAGTAGCGGATTTAGAAAAGTACTTTAGGAGGGTTTTTTCTGATTGTTTCGTTTCCTAAAAAGTCCTAATTTTATTTGGGAAGTGCTTGAAGTTTATGAGTACAGGCATAACTAATATTTCGTTTCGTTTATATGTTTAGCAATAATCTTCCGGATACAACTTTAAAAATCATTTTATACTGAGAATCAGTGGCGGATTTAGAAAAGTATTTTGGGAAGGGTTTCTTACTAATGTTTAGTTTTTTTAAACATTCGTAATTTTTATTTGACGGGAGCTTAAAGTTTATGAGTAAAGGCATAAATAATAGATATTTCGTTTGTTGCAGACATTCCGTAACTTTGGGGAACGGGCTTCAGTCCGAAAGACCGCCCCGCTAACCTTCGCAAAACCGTCACTGCTGATAATTAGTAATAATAACGATTTAAAAACAATAAAAAAAAAGGAAGTCGCCCAACTCACAGTACACGCACTATTTCTACAGTCACAGATGGAATGAAGAAAAGCTTTGTCAGAATGGTCGAATGCTGGTTGAATCCCGGACTTCCCGATAGAAGCGCAAAAGCTAATCACTCAGTCATGTTTGTTGTGCAGTTGTATTTAGCTTAACTTAAATATATTCCGTAGTCTTTTTTTTTGGGGGGGGGGAGTTCCGTAATGATATGTTGAATCCCTCTTGTTAAAAATTCAGAAAACTTGAGGATTGGGTAAACTGTGATGGTGGTTCTATAAAACTTAACTGTAGAATTTTAAGAATATACAGAACCAAAAGCTCTAGATGTGCAGCCTTTAAGTGTATCATATAAATCTAAGTATTTCTCTTATGTTTTATTTTAATTTTATTTTGTTTCAAAAAGAGGGTATGGAATATTTTGAAGTAAAAATACTGCATACTATTTTGCTAGTTATTTGTGTATTCTTTAAAAAGAAGTGTTTACTTTTAGGGTTGGCTGATTTACACGAACTTTTTTTTTTTTAATAACTGGTTTAAACCACAAAAATAAAAAGAATGAAAAATGCGAATCGTGTGAACTTCATGGTAACGTTTCCAGATATCAGACTACCTGCAATAGTTTTATTTCCCTTTCACCTTTTAATCAAGGTGTCCCATGTTCAATTCTCGGTCGAACCACAATCCTTCTTTCATGCGTAACCCAAGTAGCGGTTCGGATGTCAGTTTAAGCGAAAGTCTTCTCCTTGATAACCTCGGTATTTCGTAAGGATGTTAAGCCTAAATATACGAAACAAACCAAATTGTATATTTCTACATGCCTAAATGCGTGTTGTTTTATAAAGAAGCCAATATTGCTTAAATATATTGATAGAAATTGGCAAAATTTATCGATTGCCTACGTAGCTTCCAACATTAGCTTGGATTGGACTTTTAATGATATCTACGTACCGGTACTAAATTTGTAATTTAATACCTCAGTTTTAGCGTACTGATTATGGTACGTTGACCTTTAAATTTTACATGCAAAGCAATAACAGGATTTTCCTGTTATTGTCTTATATTTCAAGTAATGACGGGATTTTCCCAATGGCTAGGGCGGGAGATTCTCAACTTAAGAAATTTACTGACCGCACTTCTTTAAGCTTATAGGAGTTCTTCCGGCATAACTCCGCTGTTGCATAATAACATCAAGGCGAAACAAACCTAGGCTATTTCTGTGAATATGTAATATAAATACATAAAGCAAAAAATCTAAATCAAAAAAGCCTGGTTTAAACCAAAAAAGCCTGGTTTAAACATCCCCCAAAAACGGGTTTTTGGCATTTTCAAAAACAACCACGGTGTTTGCCAACTCTGCTTACTTTTGTATATAGGAGGTTAAAAAATTCTTATTATATACATTGGTTAATCCTGTGGAATTCATAATGTAAATATGTTGAAGAAAAATTGTTTGAAATATTTTTTCGAAATTCATAGTTTATTTTCGATGTTTTATATTATTATCAGCATCAACCACTAATTAAATGATTTTTTGTGTTATAGAGAAGCGATACAAAGTCTGTTTTATCAATTTAAAGCAGTATTTTGAAAAAAGCCCAAAATTTCCGAAGCAAAAAAGCAAAGCAGAAAAAACCGAGTTTTTTTCCAAAAAAGCCGGTTTTTTTCCGAGCCCTTGCATCTCTACTGCTAACACAGTTAGTCACTGACTTCATTTTCAACTATGTATTTGCGTGAAGTGGGCTCTTCGACATCGTCTGAAATTAAAATATTAAAAATTTCGAAACCTCTCCTACAGGAAAATTACATGAAAACCTTAAGTTTAAAATTGGTTCAGATATGAACAGACGGACCGATGACGAAATGTCACTTTGAGCCATCTATGGGCCATGAAATGCGTAAATCCGTCGATATCTCGAATTCGACTTTTTTCACGATCATCATACTTTCTTCTTTCCTTTCGTCGCTCGAAGGTAAGAAAAGGAAATACTTAAATTCACTGATAAAGAAATGAAACTTTGATTGTAAATGAATTCTCCACTTATCAGTCACCTGTGTGCAGGTTAAGCAGGCAGAAGTATAATATTGTAAGCAAGAGTACAATTATTTACTTTGATAGTGATAGAAGTGTATTTTGTTAAATCTTCTACAATAGAGTAACTTCATTTGAAGTGTTCAGTGTAGAAAAGAATCAAGTCCACTTTTGGTCATTTCGAACATATACAGGGTGTTAATGAACTATACCGACAAACTGTAAGAGGTGATTCCTCACATCAAAATAAGACAAAAAGTTCATATGGACCTATGGCGAAAAGTCCATAGTTTCAGAGCTAGGGCTGTCCAAAATCGCGAAAAAAAACAAATTTCAACATGCCCTATTTCGAATTCCAGAAACTCTGGATGGTGGCCCTTATCAGCGTAAAGGAAGTCATGCATACACAATACAAAAATACATATTTCGTAAATTTTCAATAGGTATACAGGGTATTTTCTAGAGGGTGTAATTGGCGATGGGCAGTGAGAATATTCCCGGTGGGAAGGAATTTAAAAATGGGAATATTCCCGGGTTTTTCCCTGGCCTATAAATTCCCGGGAAGGAATTCATTTCCATTTCTTTACTTTACCTTCCAAATTATAAGAACCATATGACTAATTACTTTATTTCAATATGTTATGATTTACTTCTGCGTTTTAAAGAATTTGGAGGTTAAGAAACTTAAAATTATTTGACGGTACTTTATATAACTAATAATATGACTTTTAAGTTCCATTTCCATTTGCACAAAAAGGTAGGGTAATTGTTTAGTATTGGAGGCCAAAACTAGCAAAAAGTAGGACGATTTACGGAAGAAATGAGTTGATAGTGATGTTCAAGTAGTCAAGAAAGTATCGAACATATTTTTTAAGGCAGTAGGGAATTTATACAAAACGGAGAGGTAAGTGGAAGTGATTTATGTGAGAAAAGAAAGTGAATTGTTGGTAACGAAGATAGAAAACAACGTGCCATGCGGAGCTCTAACCCGCCTTCATACGCTAACGCTCGCTCTGCAATGCTGTCAGAATTTAATGTTGGTAACGTAATTTAACGTATGAAACCATAAAACTACCGCATCGGAATAGAATATCGCAAAAAAGTAGATGCAAAAGCTTTTCCCCAATGCTAAAGAACAGCCAAAATTAGCAAATTACAAATTTACAAATGATGAAAAGGACCATTTTGTAAAGTAATTTAGAATTATGTAGAAATAGAGATGAAGTACTATTAATAAACCCTGAACCCTGAATTACTATCAGTAATAGATGTCGGTCTGTCTCCTCTCTCTGACTCGAATTTCTGAAGAGGTACTTGGACTTCTTTTACATGTGAATTAACGTATGGAATTTGGAGAAATAGGTAGAATGAAAGGCCGTGTATGGCAATGTTACGTGCTAAAATATAAAGATAAGTAAGTATCTTGCAAATTTTGTGAACATAAATATGTATACGCAAATGCTGATAAATTGGTGAGACATGTATATTCTAGCATTTACCCAATCTAATTGGTTTATAACATTTATAAATTTAATGTGTTTATAATATCAGTAATAGAGTGAAGTTGAGCAAATCCACTTACATATAAATTTAAACTATTACTATAGATTTTTTTCACACATATTTAATTGATAGAACATATTGTAAATAATTATACATTTATGTGTTCTCTCTAAATATAGTAAAGTTTTAATAAAGTAACATAGTACCGTTCAGAATATAACTAACTAACTAACTAACTAACTCTATGGCCTATTGAACCCGGAGGTTCAATGCCGCGTTCACAAAAGCTCTCCACTGACTTCTATTCTTAGCTAACTGCATCCAGTTTCTACTCTGTATTCCAATCTCTGCGAGATCCATCTTAATATTGTCCTCCCATCTGCGCCTAGGTCTTCCTAATGGTCGTTTTCCAATTGGTCTTCCAGTCAAGACTTTGAAAGCGTCGTTCAGAATATAAAGATTTTAAAGAATCCTCTGTGGACAACAGTATTAATATGCTGTGATATATAAATTAATTCAACTTTGAAATCATAATGTAGCAATAGAATGCAATTTTCTTTCTGATTGTACATAAATTCCCGGATAAATTCCCATTTTGGGAATCTTCTCGGGAATATTCCCGAAAAATATCTTCCCGGAAATTTACCCATCACTAGGTGTAATTCTCAGATATGCTCTAAATAGAGATTTCAATATACCCTGATTTCAAGGAGAGTCCAAACTTATCAGAAGGTAAGCGTTGACAACGATGGAAATCCGATTCTTCGGAGAGAAGTCGGAAGTGTTAAGGATCGTCAGCAGCACGGTTTCTCGTACTCGGGAAAACGCATGCAGCAATGTTTTCTTTCACGCTTATAAGTGAAGCAAACGAGAAATATACTGCAACGAAATACATCGCATCACACATAATTCTGAACACAAAAGAACATGGAGCTGCTGGTTTCTAACACTTCCGACTTTCCTCCGAAGTATCGGATGTCCATTGTTGTCAAGGCTTACCTTCTGCCAACTTTGCACCCTCCTTGAATTCAGGGTATAATGAAAAATATATCGAGAGCATATCTGAGAATTACACCCTGTAGAAAATACTCTGTATACCTATTGAAAACTTATGAAATACGCATTTTTGGATTGTGTATGCATGGCTTCCTTTACGCTGATAAGAACCACCATCCACAGTTTCTGGAATTCGAAATAGGGCCTGTTGGAATTTGGCTTTTTCGCGATTTTGGACAGCCCTAGCTCTGAAACCAAGAGCGTCATTTCAGATTTTGCTTGGGGCGGGGGGGCAAGATCCCTTGATATAAGTAAAATTTCGCAGTTTTCACTGATTTTCTACTATTATATTGATAACATCTGTATAAATATCAAACGTAGCGGGGGGGCAATTGCCCTTCCCTGCCTCCCCCTAAATGACGCCCCTGTCTGAAACTATGGACTTTTCGCCATAGGTCCATATGAACTATTTGTCTTATTTTGATGTGAGGAATCACCTCTTACAGTTTGTCGGTATAGTTCATTAACACCCTGTATAATTTTGAAGATCTTTATCTGAAGCTCCATTCAGAGCTGAACAGTTTCATGTCCAAATATTGTAATTAACTCTTATAATGTATAAAATAGTAAAAAGTTTTCCACGTACTCAAGTGTTCTGTGCAATCTTTATGTATTTTTTCTGACAACTTTGTAGTGTGGCTTGATTCCTTGTGCTCTGAACACACCCAATATATGAAGCTTAAATCCATTGTATATATCTGTCATAATTATAATTCATGTTCATAAGTTATTAATAGATGTATGATTCAGTTTGTGTATAATAATAATAATAATAATAATAATAATAATAATAATATGCATTTATAATTAATAGTGTCATATAATATGTTCTTGAAGGAAATAACCTTCTGGTGTGCCATGTTGAGTCACGAAATTTATGTTGTGTCGCGAGTAGAATTAGATTGAGGAACACTAAGTTAAATCATGAAATTGCATTATGAGTTAATTGTAACACTCTTTTATAGATTCCAGAACTATATGCCCTGTTAGTCAGTCGAATTTATGATATTTCAGGAACCCGTCCAGAAGAAACTTAAGTTTAGTGATAACGTTCTCATACGTAAACGCAAGTTT
This sequence comes from Thermobia domestica, assembly GCF_964235325.1. NCBI lineage: Eukaryota > Metazoa > Arthropoda > Insecta > Zygentoma > Lepismatidae > Thermobia > Thermobia domestica. The sequence goes on along the minus strand of NC_137459.1, from coordinate 199,267,024 downwards.
TAAATAGAGTACAGTAAAATGTTCTACAATGTGTTTATTCCACCAATATCAATCAACAATCGTATAATGATTAATTGTTTACTGAGTATCCGAACAGTTACTGTATATGCTTTCCATACACATGGTAATCAAATCGAACCCCGAAGCACGCACGCACTCAGAAATACTTGTTGGGAGGGGTCCAAAGTTTGACGTGTGATCCAATATACTCCAAGACACTACCATTAGGTACTACTACGTAGCATTGAACCTGTGTTATTCTTCACCCGAAAAGACGATAAGTAATAGGTAAGTACTGCCGCCCATATTCTTAGAAAAAAATAGAATTATATTTTTTTATATAAGAAAAGAAAGAATATAGATGTAATGTAAGGTCAAATCTTTAGGCTACGCCAGTCATTTCTCTGCTAAACAAGTATAGTTTCATTAAGAAATTGTATAGATATATTTTAAGTTACGAAGTTTTGAAATTGGGGGGGTCCGGTCTCGGTGGACCATCCGCGTGGGTGCGTCCCTGCCCCGAAGAGAGAACGTTTGATTTGGTTTGGTTTGGTTTGTTGATCGGTTCAAGTTTAGCGTCCTTTTCCAGGATCGAGGTTATATGAGACGTGAACCTCCACATTAACGTGAAATCCAAACCACATGAGTTTCTATCAGGAATCGAAACCAGATTTTCCCAGTGAAGGCGCATGCACTAACAATATAGCCACGAAAACACCTTAATACAAGTCATAGTTTAAGAAACGATTGGTTATTGCATACTAATGTTGCGGCCTTCATCTCTCATATACCAACTCAAGGGAAAATTATATTTTCCTTTAAGGTTAATATTACAAATTTATACCTTGTAGGCTAATGGAAATTGTGATGCAATTGGAGACTTTCTATTTCAAGTGTGCCCCTTCTGGCACTGCTGTCGATGTGTGTTTTCTCGTTCCTCCCTCGAAAGAGGAGGGACAAGTTGCTATAGCCAAGATCTTTCAATTGTTGGATGCGGGAGCGTTGCCACAATGAATTATTTCACGGACTTTGCTGTGCTCTGTCTTGTTAGCCGTTCTAAGTAGCCTACGACCTTCACTCGTCAAGACCAAACGACTGAATGATAAATTGGCAACACAGTCGAGGTTATTCACTTCTGTTGTCTAAGCAAAGGCAGGGTTTCCTCTGTCAGAGGATGGTGAGGGTGGGGCCGAAGTATGTTTCATATATTTTCCGAGGGCATGCTTGAAATAGACAGGCTCTAGGAATAAAAATTTTAGCTCAAAAAGACATGCAAGTTAACCAGTTTCCTGTTGGTTAGTGCATATAATTCTACAGATGACAATCGATAGTTCAAGAAAATTTTCTAGCAGACCAGAACTTACGAAATACCAGAATCCTGACAGATAAAATTGTGTCTATCATAATCTCAGTAAGAAGAGTTAGATGCTTTATTTCCTCTTGGATTCACTTTTACAAACTAAATATAATTAAAGATGACAACTAAACACTCATTTATTATATTTTATAGGGATTCGATTAATTAACAAATCAATGAAAATTAATTCTAGTAATCAAACAATTCTGACCTATATGATAAGAAGATATGCTAAGAACATTTCTAGAAATTTTTCCTTCTTTTTAAATGTAATGTCTTGTTTAGTTAGGTTACTTGATATTTTATGCTCCTATTGGAAACCTAACCTAAGATAAATTACATCAAAGGCCAATATGTTACTTATTTGACTATCAAGAAGCTCTTGAATTTATGAAAACAGATTAATGACAAATTATGTAATTCTTAAACAAATTATGTACAGTTTATAATTTCTCTTTATGAAAGATTTCTGATCCCTTTTACAAAACCGAATTTCTTAATGTTTCTTCATATGTGCTACATATGTGTGCAAGTCATGTCTTAAAATGAGATAACTTTTAAAGTATAAGGAAATAAGAGAATGATCCACTATATTAAGCATGTTAGGCATATGCAATAAAATGAACATAAACACGTGGCAAAAGCTCGCAAATAGAAGCATATATGATATACCAATTATTTATATCAATTTAGATAAGTAAAAAAAAATACGACTTCTCCCAATTCCTAGGTTCCAATACGTAGGAGCTCTCAATACATTACGCTTAAGTAAAGGCTCCATAAATTTCCGACGCATTCATGTGATGAAAACAATAATGGAATAATTTTCCTCGTACGGGCGAGAAAACTCTAAAATTTCATTTTGTTCCTGGTGCGACCAATATTAATGCATCAATTACATCAGCGTTCTATCATCCTTCGAGTAATTGCTTAACTCATTACGAATTGAACTGAAGTGTAGTTTGAAACTCTGAGACAAACCTACGGGCAGAAGTTGCTGAAGTTCAGCACATCGTAACCACAGATTAACGCACATATCATGCCTTTCTCGTATGTCCCACCCCCATATGAGTTCAGCACAAAATTAACCGATTTCCCAGCTCTTCATTTTCGATATGATGCATGACCCGTGACGCTGTTCCGGCTCCACTCGCTCTCTTCCAATTCCCCCAGACGATCGTAAATCCTCGCCATCTTTGTTGTAAATCACAAGGATTGGCCGGGCCTCCCGGTGCCTGCGGACTCCCTGTACTCTATGCGGAGTGCCCGTCCTTCACTTGTTTTCGCTTGTAGTTTTTCAGTTTGCTACTGAGAGCCTCTTCTGCTTGGGTAATGACCAATACATCTTAGGTCGGGAAACGAATATAAACCCTATAGAAGGAATATGATTTTTTTTACCTATATGGTTCTTGACTGAAAGAGGATGAGGAAGAAAGATAGAAGAAAGACGAAACACGCATATATATCATGCATGCAAAATTCATTTAATTAAAACCTGGTAAATTCCTTCCAGCCATATCACGCAACCTGGTAAATTCCATCCAACAGAGTAATACTATTAATTACTTTCTTTAAGAATCTCCACTAAATTGACATAATTTTATATAATCTTCCAATATTAAGTTAGTTGGCTGATTGATTGGATTGGAGTTTAGTGTCCTTTTCCGCACCGAGGCTAAATGAGACGTAGAGCTACAACTTAAGGTGGAATCCGGATCCGATTAATGGGTTCAAATTTGAAAGCTCTCCTACTAGGAATCGAATCTGGGACTCCTTTACGAAAGGCGAGTATATTCGCCACTATACCAGAGGCAAAGGCAAGTTATCAGGTCATATTTAATTTTATTAAGAAATACTAGGAAAAATACATTGTAAATATTTATTTCAGTTTGAAGAATTCCTATTAAATTTATTCAATATTGTCTTGAGTTCTATTAGGCAAATATTAGCGTGATTCTTCAAACGAAGCAGTAAGTCTCTCTTCTCATGTGCAATTTCATGGTTCAGCATCATCCTTTAGATGTCAGATAAGCAAAGTTCACCAAGATATTCATACACTGAGAAAAATTCATTCTCTGAACTTCAGTATATTGTACAAATATACGGTATCCTCTCGCTTACTACAGAAGTCAGTATGGAGTATACGTTATCCGTATGCTATATAGGCAAAGCCCTTAGATGTTACATCATGCCGCTGTAGGATGTCTGACATCTAACAGTTTTCCGTTTATCACATGCATATACTTATGTTACCTTCGTCAGCTATATGTTATATATATGTCCATTTGTATGTGAGATCCTGACCCCTATATTGTTTTATACGGAAAGTACGTACAGATGAAACACTTATACAGAAAGTATTATAAAACATGCGTTTTCAGTCATACGTTTAATATACGTTAAGTCCAAAAATTACAGGATTTACAAATGTAACATACAATTTTATCTACGCCACATACAATATTTTCTCAGTGTACGAATATAAATTATATAGTTTCTTGAATATAGGGCTATGTTTTTTCACTGCTGAGAAAACAAGAAAGTATGGTGATCATGAATAAAATCTAATTCGAGATTTCAAAGGATTTACATGTTTCATGGCCTTTTCGATGTCTGTCCGTCCGTCTGCTCATTCGTCCCCATGTAAATGTGTTCATTCGCACAGAGATTGTACTATTAAACATATCTGCACCAAAATGTTTATAGGATTTCCTAGGGGAATTTTTGAATTTTCTTCCTGCTTCCATAATTAAGGGTAGTTTACTGAAGGGCGAAAATTGAAAATTGCTATTTTCTCGAAAGTAGCTCTAACGATTTTGTTTAAATTTCATACGTCAATATTTCATTAACAACCCTATAGTGATGCATGCCATTTCTCTGAGAAAGATCCTTTGAGTAAGTTTCTTAAAGAGCAATTTTCTTTAAAAAAAAAAAAAAAAAAAAAAAAAAAAAAAAAAAAAACTCGAGAGATTTTGTTTTGACACTGTATTTCAAAAGTTATGATTACACTGTTTTCCAAAAGTTCAATAATCTCAGGGTAAAAAGAAATGCAACGCACACCATATATGTACACTCATGTCCAAAATTGTCGCATATCTATAACTGTCTTCTTTTAAGAATATAATTTGATAATGATTTTGCAGGGTACTTTTAATACTGATACTAGGTGTATAATCGGGAAATGTATATTTGTGGTAAATTCCATAGGAAAAGAGTTATAAATACGAAAATTAGAGTGAGTAAAACAAAATATTGCTAAATGAAAAAGAAAGTTTTATTTTCCTTTTTATTGTTCTTATTTACTGCTCTTTTGACATGAAATTTGCCACATCCATGTCTTTGCAGATTATACACATTAGTGATGAGCAAATGCAAGACCAAGACCGGGGTGGTCTTGGTCTTGGTCTTGGTCTTGCACATCCAGTCTTGGTCTTGGTCTTGCACTGGAATACTTGGTCTTGGTCTAGGTCTTGGTCTTGCACACCCAGTCTTGGTCTTGGTCTTCCCTGCAAGAGTCTTGCTTTTAAGAAAGCATGCTTTCCACTGGTAAATTTTACTCTGGATATAAGGGATAATAAATTCTACAGTGCGTCAATAGTAATGAAAATAAAATGTATGTTTCTAAATGTAATATAGTTTACCTTCGTGTACGTATGATGATAATGTACAACATAGGTGATGACCTTTATTTTTTTAATATGTGCCCACGCTTCACTACTTATAAGATAGATCACAACGTTTCGTAATCTTTTTATATTTTTTAAACAAATCCAACACTCCACTGGTTCCCAAACTGGGGATGCTACCTCTGAGACGCATGAAAGAAAATCAAGACGGCACAGATTATTGAAATACCATGAATTGCAAAATTATTTTTACACTCTAAAGGCGTTAGAGTTTTCTTTTCAATCACGATTAGCCAATCCTTATATTAAACAAACTTCCAATTAAATATTGAGATTTTGTTTGATTCCAATATGTTCTCTATGGGGCAGAAACATGGACATTACGCAAAGCGATGAAAAAAATGCAGACTTTCGAAACGTGTGCATGAAGAAAAAAGGAGATAATTAGTTGTGTTGAATGGAAAATGAATGAGAAGATGTTAGAAATATTAGCAGTAGGGGAAAAGGAAGAATTTTAGATATTGTTAAGAGGAGGAAGAGGAACTGGTTGGGATATTGGCTGAGGAGGAACTGTATTATGAGGGACGTGCTAGAGGGTATGGTGGAAGGAAAGAGAGGGAGGGAGCGAAGGAGACTAGTTGAAGGAAGGTATTAATACACAAAATTGCTACGTCAAGATGAAGAGACTAGCTGAGGACCACCGTACATCGAAGCTTCTCAGTTGCAGCAAGTAACCTACCAATAATGGCAGAATAGCTATTATGATGATGATGACATGTTTAACAATACCTAGTCTAGCCATAAATTCTGTCACACACTTTTTTGTGAATATATGAAATACGGTTTGAGATTTTTCAATCTGCTTTTAATATGTTATAACCACATATATTCTTTACAAATGGCACCTATCAAACTTCAAAGCGTCCACCATTAGCACGCACACAGGCTTTGAGTCTCTTGGGCCAGTCATCTATTGCAGTACGGAGAGTATCAATCGGAAAATCCGCCACTGCTGCCACCAAGGAACACTTCAAACTTTTAAGTGAAGGGTCTCTTCTTCCAGACCATGTCTTCTAACACTGCCCACAGCTTGTAGTCCAGAGGGTTTAAATCGGGGCTACCAGAAGGCCACTCAGCACTGAAGATGAAATCTGATACATTGGTCTCCAACCACTGCTGTGTCATCCTTGCCTTATGAGCTGGCGCAGAATCCTGCTGGAAGGTCCAGTGATCATTGTTAAACATGTCACTCAAGTCCTTCACAATAGGTTCCTGAACAGTTTCCAAATATACCCTGGCACTTGTTTTTACACCTTGCTCACAAAAGTGAAGTCTGGTATGGTCTTCATAGCTCACCCCCACCAATCCATGACTGAGGAGGGGTGATGACCTCTCTGAACCTTAGGAACTCTCCCACGAGCTTCTCGGGAGCTTGCTGCATATATCCTGTCATTTTGGCGGTTAAAGCTCTCTTCAATGGTAAAGATTTTCTCGTCGGCAAAGAGGATTTGCCGATGTCCATTGTTGGCGTACCGCTGTATGAGTTGTCTTGCTTCAGTTTCCTCTGCTGCTTTAGCTGTGGTGTCAAGAAATGCTCCGTGCTCCGCCGATAAGCTCTGACCTTCAGGTCTTCAGAAAGTAACCTGGATATTGATCTTGGGGCCATGTTGAGCTCCCGTGCCATGATCTGCTTCCGGAGTGGATTTCGCCGCACACGAGCAGCCACTGCTTTAACAGCTGCCATTGTTCTCACACTGCGAGGACGACCATCCCTTCACCGGTCACGTACACTGCCGATCTCAGTAAACCGCAGGATTGTGCGGTAAACAAATCTTTTGCTGATTTTCAGAAGTTTCAGCAGTTTGAAAATCTCACTTGGTGAATTTCCACCGTTATGCAAGGCAAACATTGCAACTCTATTTTTGTACTTACTCCATTCCATGCTTAAGCGAAGCAGATCCATCCATTCTTTCCTTGTTCGACACACACTGGCCAGGGCTGACCTTGAGCTAAATTGTACCTTGCCACCTGCACAACAGGTTCTACAGTCAAAGCCAAAAGTTTGTGACAATATTTATGGCTAGACTAGGTATTGACCAAAAAAGAGAGAGAAAATAAAATAATAATTACTATAACCAAACCTCTTAATATTTTAGAATAATTTGAGTGAAAACTAAAAACGACTCAACTGTCTATGTCTTTTCTGTAAACTCAATTTATATAAATACTTTTGACCTATATTAGAAATACAAAATAACGGCATCAAACTCCAAGTTATTTGAAATACTGTACAACATCTGTCTCACTTGTAAATGTGGATTACTAGCATCAATTCCCTCTTGATTGGGTTAAATTAAAATAATAATAATAATAATAATAATAATAATAATAATAATAATAATAATAATAATAATAATAATAATATATTTCGTTAGTCAGTCACTTTTTCTATTACTAAAGCGCTCTCTGATATCGGTCATTTTAGATGATTTTTATATTTCTCTCTACTCCTCCTGCCCAAGTTGCAAATCTGAATTTGGATTTAAATGACATCAGAAGTGTCACTGTTCATCTCAGTGACCCCGAAAACTATGGATTCGACCCTACTATTTGATCATTTTTTTAAAAATCATTTTTATGTATCTCACTCTCCCCCAAGTTACGAGACTGAATTTGGTCGTAGACGGTATCGGAAGTGTCAGTATTCAACTCAGCGTCTTCGAAAACTAAGGATTCGACACTAGTATTCATCCCTCCACCAAACTACGGGGCTGAATTTAGATTTAAACAGCATCAAAAGTATCATTGTTTACCTCAGCGACCCCCAAAACCATAGATTCCACTCTAATATTGGTCATTTACGAACATTTTTAAACATCTCTCCCCTCCCCCTCTCCTAAGCTGCACCGTCAAAGTGATATGGCAGAAACCATCTCAGGTCCGAACCTCATCTATGTTGAAAATGTGATCGAGGTCGGTTGGGTGGTTCAAGAGTTATTAAGTCACAAACTTAGTCACATTTGTTTTTATTTATATTGATTTTTGTATACCTCTCCCTTCTCTTCCTCCCCTAGTTGCCCTGTCAAAGTGAACTGACAAATAACATTCCAGGCTTGAACCTCATCTATGTTAAGAATTTGATCGAGATTGGTCGTTTGGTCGAGTTATTAAGTTTTATTTATTATTTTATAGCTCCCCCTCCACCTCTTCCCCTAAGTTTTACTGTCAAAGTGAAATGATGAGAACACTCCAAGGCCTAAACCTCATCTATGTGATAAATTTGATCGAAATCGGTCAGGTGGCTCAAGAGATTAGGAGTCACAAACAAAGTTACTTTCAATTTTATAATATAGATTTATTGTTGTAGTATAATGTTATATCGCTCAATCCTCGATGTCCCGTATACCTAAGGAGGCTAAAAGTTATAAACAATTATTCAACATAAAATCATCCGCCCATGAAATCATGAAACTTGCGGTCACACGCACTAAACTTTTTTCAATGTCATGAAAATGTTATTTCGAAAAATTTTCCAACGGATGCTTGAGACTCGGAGTCAAGACCATACTCATGTAGTCGGCACCTATGGTGTACGAAATTACCGATGTTCAATACTACATTTCCCCTTTAGTTTTGGAATAAAAACACCACTAATATGCTTTGAAATGAAATGACGTCCCACAATTGTCCACCAAGGCTAACTGAGAAGGTGATGAGAAATTACTGAAATGATGGAATGAAGAAAATAGGAGGAAACGGAAAAATCCCGAGAAAACCCACGCACACGGTGTTTGCCCACCAAAAAAGCTCACATAGCGCAAGATGACACCCGTGTGGCTTGAAAACAAGCAGCATATACAGAAAACGCGAACAACCAATTCAGAAAACTAGATACTGTAGGTATGTGCTACAGGGGCAGATCGACTCAAACGGATTGCATAAACTACTGGGAACACATTCACTCCAGCGTTATTTTTACTGAAGCAGGAAATTCAAGTGAAAGATGTAATGATTTTTCCCCTTCTTTTTTACATTCTATAAGAAAATTCAAGTAGTACCGGTACTTGTACATTTGCTTGGTCTTGGTCTTGCAGGTATGGTCTTAGTCTTCCACCCCTTGGTCTTGGTTTTGTATGCAAGACTCTTGCAAAAACTGCAAGACGAAGGCTCTTGCGCTCATCACTAATACACATACTAACATTATGAGAAATACCGGGTGAATTCATTATCAAAGTATATTCCTACAACAACATATTTATAGACATGCGACAATAATTTTGGACATGAGTGTACATGCATGTATTTACACTTTGGTTACCAAGTTTATGACCAAGCTAAACTATTTTAGATTTCAAAACAAATAGGAGCATTAGAAATTTTTAAGGTATTTTATAAAATTACTTCGAAATAATTCTCAAGAATGAAACATTAAATTGAATAAAAAATTCTTTACATTTGCTATTTTAAGGGTACAAATGTCAAGTATAAATATTCTGTAGTTCGTTAACATTTAGTATTCTTAGAGCTTCCTCGTGGCTATGTGGTTAAGCGTACGCGCCAGTCACAAGAAAACGGTTCGATTCCCGGGGGAAGCTCTTGTGATTTGGGTCCCATAAGAATCTGTAGGTCCATGTACCATATAGCTTCGCTGCTGAAAGGATCGCTAAATTTCGATTCAACCAATCAATTTAATATTCTTAATTGTTTATAAGAAGGTTCTAGTTTTGACCATAATAAATCGTCCAAAGTCCCATTTATCGAGTTTTTCGTCAGTCTTGACGGATGAATATTGTGATGGCTACTTTAGATATCAAACTTCGAACAATTTTATTCAGTAAATGAACGTTTTGCCCTTTATTGAAGTTAATACTTCCAATGTTAAATGGTGGCACATTGGTTGAATCTCAGACTTGACTGAAATAATAATAACAATAAAATAGAAACAAGACATAGAATATTAGTTTCTCTTTGTTGGCTTGCAACCAGTAGAAGAATTTATTCTTCAACTATTTGAAAGCTTTCTGGAAGGTCATGTGTCATACTATGCTACTTACGGGTTCGATTTGGGAATTTGTAAAATAGGGATTCAGTCATAACGTTTGTAACTAGTACCTTCAATACAATAATATTGACCCCCATTCACAGCAATACATAATCTTTATAACGTAGTATCACTGAACATTCCTTAACCTCGACTGCCTTTGTACGAGAGTATTTCCAAAAGTTCCGGCCTGAATTTGAAATATCGCACCACTGCTAATGAGAAATTCGTGGTACATAGTGCCATCTGTGGAAGACACGCCGTATCAGTTCCATTTACCTGCGTTAGTTCATTGGAAGCGATCGTTTGATTCAGTCGCTATTCATTGAGCTCGCATCTTGCATGACAGTGCTCCAGTCCATATGGCTGTTGTTCCCAAGGCTGCAGTACTAAATCTAGGTTGTAGAGGTGGGGGGAGGGACTGCAATTCCTCGAAGTCACAATCTTCTATTTCCACCTTAGCAACAACAGTCGTGTGGACTGGAGCATTATCACGCAAGATGCAAACTCAACGCAAAACTGATTCAAATGATTGACTCGACTGATGCAGCTGGACGGTTGAAACTAGTGGTGGGCACAAAAAGCGGTCTTTCGGTTTTTAGAAAAACTGGTTTCGGTTTTCTCCAAAACCGGTTCCGGGATTTTCCAAAATTTGTTCTATTTCTGACCAGAATAGTGTTTCGTTGTTTTTCGGAAACCGAATCCGTTTCCGCAGAAATAGTTTTATGTGTTTTCCAAAAGTTTTCACCGAAATCAGTTTTGGAGAAAACTGAAACCAGCTCCGGTGAAAAACCGAACCTGTTTTGGAGAAAACCGAAATGTCGGTTTTTCGGGTTTTCTAGAAACCGGTTTTCGGTTTTATAAAAAACGATTTTGCCCATCCCTAGTTGAAACTGATACATTATGTTTTCTTTAGATGGCGCTAAATGTTATAAACGACTTCTTACCAGTGTAGTGGTGCGATATTTCAGTGTCAGACCAGAAACTTTTGGAAATATCCTCGTATTACTACTATGTTGGGTAATAGTGACTAGTAAGCAGGGAGGCATAGGATGGATTTCTGTATGCAATAATCCAACAGAATATGATATTTAAAGATTTCTGATATTCAAAGAAAGCAAATTGCGGAGGTGCTGTTACTTGGAGGAAGTGTGTCCAACACTGTTACTACATAAGACGTGTCAGAAACAATAGTATTCAAGTCGATGATAACAAACAAAAATTGTCTAGGACCTGATTAAAATTAAAAAGCGGATGGAACTCAAGTCTGAATATAGTGATTATGGAAAATCTGATTACAGAACTCAAACAGCATTTCGAATGATTAGTTTGTAGAATCACTGTCCAACGAGGACCACATAACGTCATGATCCTCGGTCAGATTATGATTTGCAAACATTGAAAACCATGGCCAACAAATTTTACTTTGAGATGCATAGAAGAGAGGGAACAAGTTGTTCTGTTCCATGGAGAAATCGCTACTGCATTTACAGTAGTTTGCATTACATAATATAAAAGCATGGTTCGGATCAACAGGGGATGAAGGAGATTTCCCCATCTTTTAAAGCAATTTCCCGTGTTCGTCAAAGAAAAATTTCTTCCTTGTCACGGAAATATTTCCTCCATTTCAAATATGTAAATCTTACATTTCCGGGACCACGGTGGCTTAGTGGTAGAGCGTTTCTTCATCCACCACCCACTTTCTTCATTACACCATTTCATTCATTATTTCATCATCACTGTCTCCTTTAACCTAGCCGGCATAACCGTGGGACGTAAAACTCAAAGATTTCGTTTCATTTCATCTTACATTTCTGTATTTAAAAAAGGTCGGGTTACGATTTGAAAACTTTGTAAACCACATTCGTAGCACGAGAAAGGTGGTGCAAGAAACATAAAAGATCCACAGATAATCGCTTAAAAAGAGTAATATGTTACGTTGAGTTATCTTTCTCCTTGTTTTCAACAACAGGCCATGCTTATGTATGACGAACGTCCAAAGAGAAGTATGCTCCAGACTCCCTACTTCTTATCATTGAACAAGCGGAGATTCTATGTTAGTGTGAGTCGCATCTTCGTGGTATTGCATACGTCGTGACGAATTCCTCCCATATGAACATTCTCGGTGACTCGGTGCATTCTATGATATAGGTTTTGTTTCGTAACAAGACACAGTCCTTCAAGATAACAAAACGCGAATATACATAGACAGATTAGTTCAAACACGGTTAGAGCAACATCATAATATATTTCAGCATCTTCCGTTGTCAGGCTTGTGAAAATCAAAGTTTACGGTGACAATGCTCAAAAAGAACATAAGTGTCATTGGTGGTTCACGAAATTTCGTGCTAGTGATTTTGATCTCAACGACCCCTCTTGTTCAGAGAGAGAGACCCACTGACGCCAAATAAAGGCATTGAGCAAGTTAAATTCACGTTACATGACACAAGAGATTGCAGAAACACTAATCATTCAAAGTTCACAATCACCTAAAGAAGCTGAGATATGTAAGCAAGCTCGATGTTTAGGTTCCCCAAGAACTCAAAGAATTTCATTTGACGGCGTGTATAAACATATATAGTATGCCCATTAAACGTGAAGAAAACGATCCTGTTTCGAAGCTACTAATAAGTGGTGATGAAAAGGTATGGTGAATTGACAATAATGTCGTTTGGAAAATGTCTTAGTCTCGATCAGTGGTGAGACTTGAAGGGAGAAAGGGTAGGCAATGTCTACCGCGTCTACCCTTTTGAATTTCACATGCATTAAGTTTATGTTGTTGCTTCTTTTTTCATAACTTACAATTTCCTATAATTCCCTTTCCGTTTTATTATATTTTTTCACGTTAAAACTAGATCCTTTTCTAGAATCTGCTTGCATGCAGGTAGACATATCGTCCAGCGTCTAGCGAAACCTTGAACGTTATCCTTGCGTTAAATCCATATTTCTTGAATCAACCTAGAGAACCATAGGAATACCAGCTGCGCGCAAAGTAAAGGACCAAACACTCGTCGTGTAGAATTCTATAAAAGACGCTCGACTTTCTGACTATTACAGGATTAGCAGTCTAGTTTATTTTAAGGTAAATTCGTAAATGCCAGAAACAACGCTACTTTCTTGTTGTTAAATTGTTGTTTATCTTAAATCACCTTTAGAGCTCCATCTATAAAGTGTTAAATTGCCATAATGTCCCTTTGAAAAACGATTCTTAAAACACACTTGTCATTTTGTCTAACACTGAAGGAAAAAACTACCGGAAAGTTCAGATGTTGCATTGGCAACTCTACTACTATTGTGAATATGAGAGAGTGATAAGTAGAAGTGAGGTGATTACGATGATTTTGTTTGTGTGTGTGTGAGCGTTTACATTACACTGTGGGTGCACGGGAAGGAGGGACTAATCGACATTTTACATTTCTTTCAGGGAAAGAAATTTAAAAAGTTGATGCCCCCCTTTTTTTCCTGTATTGCTTTTTTCTTTTGTAAGTTTCTCTGCAACGAGCCACTTTTTTAAAAACAATATTCGTAGTGCATAGAAGTACAAATTAGCACCAACAGGTGGTGTTCATATCGGCATTTTCGCAAAAATTGCAGTGAGCTCCTTTCTTCCGTGTACCCTTCATATGTTAACACTCTCTCATATTCAAACTGAAATCAAATTCAGCAGTTCAGTGTAGCTGCTCTTGTTCAATGACTTGCTGCACACTCTATGTGTTCTATAATCCAAAGTAAAAAAGAAAAAAAACTTTAACGCTGATCAGACATTTTCTTTTTTTCTGTTTGCCTTTACATTTTTATTGTTTTTAAATATCTCATTGAGATGTTGTATCTACTTGACCGTCACGCCTTGTGAAATCGAATGTCGTTACAGCACTTGGATGGAAATGGTTTTGGGATATTCATAATACCCACTATTTAGATAAAAATTGATAACTGAAGTCTGAGACATTCCAAACGCATTTTCAGGAACAAAATAAGCACGACTAATATGAAAATTAATCACTTGAAGAACACTCAGTTAACTGTTTCGTAGAATTATGTCGGTTACTTAGAAAATGCCTAGTGTATTTTTTTTTTGTTTTAAATTCTGTAAGGTAAGGTGTAGGCTTGCCATTTAAAATAAACGTACATTATCATAAAGATCAGTGAACATAATGGACATAATTTCACTTAATCTGCCATACACTGGCTAGTTTATTTCTGTGCAAGACGAAATTTCTCAATTCGTAAACCTAGAACTGTTACCACTCACCTGTTCCGTTGTCGCCTTATTTGCACAAGTTTAACTAGCAGTATGGAAACCTAAGGCTTCCAGGTTTTTATAAAAGAGTGATATATCATATACAAAGTTATGTAAAATTATGAACAGATTCCTTTATTCCTTAGCAAATTAAAATTACATAAACAAACTAAACTATACAACGCGCTAAATTCCACTGTGCCCAATAGAGGAGATGGAACAACTAAAGCTTCCCCTGCCTTCCCCCGTCCCTCGCTATATTCCTGCTTGCTCGGATTTACTCGGAAGAGAACATTCTTTGCATCATCGACAACTGAATGTTGAATGGCGTGCATTTTCGTCGATTCCAAGAGGTTCATCCAATACATGGCTGAAGTAGCATTCTTATTGGCTACGCACCGATGACGTCACAAAGTTTCAAGTTCAACCTGCTAATATGCTTGTTGCTTTCGTTTCTCTGTTTTCTGAGTGTGTGTGTTTTAAAAAAAAAGAGGAGATTATCAATATTTTTACTTACGAAATACATTGAGTTATAATTCTTGATTTATGTTCACATTATACGCGGTACAAATACAGATGGTGATCAGAAAAATGAAAACACCTGAACGAAATTGCAACTTACCAGATTAATATGGTGTCTGGTAAGTTGCAGCATACCAGCATGAGCATACCATACCAGCAGCATACCTTTCGCTTCAGAACAGCCTTGATGCGACGTGGGATGGAGGCATAGAGGTCGTGAATGGTAGCAAGTGGAATTTTACAACATTCCTCGTGCAGGGCATGGGCCAGTTCTGTGAGAGAGGATGGAAGTGGAAATCCTCGCCGGAGTCGTGTTTCCAATACGGACCACAGATGTTCAATTATGTTGAGATCTGGGGATTGGGCGGACCAGGGGAGGTGTTGAACTTCATCCCGATGTTTCTCAAACCACGCTGCAACAACGCCAGCTGTGTGAATGGGTGCATTATCATCCTGGAAGATGGCGAAATGTCTTGGCCTAGTTATTTTTACTATGTACAACAATGGCTCTCAAATTAGGTTTACATTACACGCTTCAGTTCATCTTCATTTGCTTCCAAGAGTAGGTCTGGTTTAGAAGTATTTTGCGGCAAATAACGTCGTAGTGCCTTTATAGATAAGCCATGTTATGTTCAATTGCAAAAGAAATTGCCCATCAACTTGACCTACATGGCTGTCTAAATACGATATCATAGATGAGTCAGACAAAAAAAAAAAAAAAAAAAACATATACGGCCAATGAGCGGGAGGGAAGTTAGCAAGAAGTATAAAGGGTTTAAGGAGAAACAGGCTCCAGGTAAATACGGTTGGAAACCACTGATTTAAACATTATCACTTAGACTTTACAACCTACCAATTGTGCTTCATGCTTCGTCCTGCCCTTGTGCGAATTGGATGCAAAACTACTTGTACACAACTCAGCACAGATTGGCATGTATTTTATGCACTTGATGGTATAATTCCATTGAGCAACTCTTACCAATAAAGACAAGACAATAACATCTGTTACAAAATACTTCTACGCGTCGAATGCATGTACGAACTGTACTGTATTTTTTTAATTATCTTTATACGGAACTCTAACATAAAGATAATTTTATACTTTGACATAAAGATATTTTTTTAATTATCTTTATGTTAAATGAGCCTATTCCATCAGCGGATTTCCATTCTGCCACGAATGCTTTCAAGAAAAGATTGGTTTCATAATTCACTTTGAATTGTAGGTGACCTAAGAAAACAAGCACGTAAATAACACTGGAAGTGGTGTTAAGAGCAATGATAATAGACCTGAAAACACTAGCCTCAAAATACCGCAGACAATTGTATGTTGCATTTGCTGCAGATTTTGAAATCGTGTTCCAAAAGCTGGAAATGTACAGGAAAGTTGTAGTATTTAAGATTTGATTTTGATTTTAATTTCGCATCCCTTTCAGCATGAGCTTGAATGAGACGTTGAGCTACAGCATAATATGAGACCTGAACTGCATGAGCTTCAGCCGGGAATCGAACCCGGCCCTACTACGCCAAAGGTGCGTACGCTATCCACCTACCCATTAGGAAGCTATGTGTAGTAATTTAGAAACGAAAAGCATTTTTAAGGAACTAGCTTATGTATATACTGAAACCTGCAAGTGTAGTGTTACGTCTCATACGTCTATAGGCCTTTGTTGAAAGAGACGCTAAATTCAAATCGAAAATTAATTCTAAATTTCCACCACTTTTCTGTAAATTTCCAGTTTTTGGAACATGATTTCAAAATCTCCAGCAAATGCAACATACAATTGTCTGCGGTGTTTTGAGGCTAGTGTTTTCAGGTCTATTATCCTTGTTCTTAACACCAAAATGAAATAAAAATGAAATGAAATCTTTGAGTTTTACGTCCCACGGTTATGCCCAAAGGGGACGGTGATGATGAGTAATGAATGAAATGAAGAAAGTGGGAGGAAACGGAAGAACCCCTAGAAAACCCATGCACAAGGTGTTTGTCCACCACAAAGTTCACTTCACGGGGGCTGGGATCGAACCCGGGACCCCAAGCACCAGAGGTGAACGCTCTACGACTGAGCCTCCGCGGCCCCTTCTTAACACCACTCCCAGTGTTATTTAGGTGTCTGTTTTTTTAGGTCCCCTACAATTCACAGTGAATTATGAAACCTATCCTTTCATGAAAGCATTCGTAGAAGAATGGAAATCCGCTGATGGAATAGGCTCATTTAACATTACGAGTTCCGTACAAAGATAATTAAAGAAATAATTCTGCAGTTCGTACATGCATTCGACATGTAGAAGTATTTTGTAACAGATGTTGCTGTCCTGTCTTTATTGATAAGAGTTTCTCGATGGAATTATATCACCAAGTGTGTAAAATACATGCCAATTTGTGCTGAGTAGTGTACAAGCTAGTTTTGCATCCAATCCGCACAAGGGCAGGGCAAAGCATGAAGCACAAGTGGTAGGTTGTAAAGTTTAAGTGATAATGTTTAAATCAGTAGTTTCCAACTGAATTTACCTGGTGCCTCCTTCTTAAACTCTGTATACTTCTCGCTAACATCCCTCCCGCTCATTGGCCAAATGTTTTTTTTTTTCTAACTCGTCTATGATTTCAGATTCAGCATTGAAATCTTAAATCTTCCAATAGTAATAATAATAATAACACAGTAATACAATAAGCATATTTTCATCTCTGGTTCCCTCGTAGTTATATGATTAGCATAGACGTCTTCGGAGCGGGAGACCTGAGTTCATGGGCGGAGTTAGGAATTGTCTGCTGGGGCGCAGCCTTTAGGTCGGTCTCGGACTTGTGGAATATTTCCTATACGATTGTGGAGTTAATATGAATAACTCATTTTTGTCAAAAAGTTGGGGAGCAATGACCCCATAACTCTGCGCATGCCTGAGTTTGATTTTCGGCGAGAACTCATGTAATTAAAATTTTACGCTAAACTGTATCTTCACGTCTCATATAGCTTTGCTGCTGAACGGGACACCAAACCTCAAACAACTCACTATGTTTTCCTCTGTTTGTACTTATTAAGTGTAGTTACTTAAAGATCTCGAATGAGAGTCTAAGAAAGACAAAATATCAAACACGTAACATCTGTTAAGTTTATTGATAATTTTATATTTTATTTCTATCCTTAGCTTATGATTCATCGCTTGTTCTACAAGTTCCCTCCAAGAGGCTGGCCCTTTAGAACCATTGGTTTAAAGTTTAAGGCGATGCAAAGTTGATCTTAGTATATTCATTCTAAAGAAAAACAGGATTAACTTTACATTGTCTGGAACTATCTCGTGGCCATATCAATAACGTACGCGTCTTTGGCCCGGGAGATCCGGATTAGATTTCCGGTGTAATTTCATGTGATTCGTATTCCACGTGATACAGTAGATCCATGCCTCATTATAACCTTGGTGTTGAAAGGGGCCCTAAACTCCAGCGAAATGTAATGCAATTTACATTATATGCTCCAGTTGGTATCCTTATGTGGCTCATAAACAATGCTAAGTAATAATAGCCATCCAGCTCAAGTCGATGGGCAATTTCTCGTGCAATTGAACAGAATATGGCTTATCTATAAAGACACTACGACATTGTTTGCCGCAAAATACTTCTAAACCAGACCTACTCTTGGATGCAAATGAAGATGAACTGAAGCGTGTAATGTAAACTTAATTTGAGAGCCATTGTTGTACATAGTAAAAATAACTAGCCAAGACATTTCTAATTTTGCATCAAACGAGTGGAATCCAAGTTCTGTATGTAAATTTGAAATCAAAAGAAGGTGTTGCATTACAAAATGCACGATTTCTGCAAAAGCAAGTGTATTTATTGTATTGTGAGCACCATCAGCTAATATGTGATCTAATAAAAATGTTAAAATTTATTGTAGACAGTAATAACATTTATGTGTAGTTCGTTTTTTATAACTTTTTTAGGACGAAGACTTACTTAAGGATAATATATTTGTATCGCATAAAAAGTGAACATAAATCAGGAATTATAATACAATGTATTTCACAAGTAAAAATATTGATAATCTCCCCTTTTTTTAAAACACGTACACACAGAAAACAGATTGAACTTGAAACTTTGTGACGTCATCGGTACCTAGTCAATAAGAATACTACTTCAGCCATGTATTGGATGAACCTCTTGGGGTCGGCGAAAATGCGAACGGCGTTGTACTATTGCAGAACAGACGATATGGAGCTTGAATGCAGAAAGGGAATGATGGGACTTTTTCCTCCTAGAAAATATGTGTTTTAAAATTATGTAAATTTTACTTGGAGATGCACAAAGACGGAATACGTTGTTTCTTCTGTACCATTGAGAAATCGCTACTTCATTTATAGTATTTTGCATTACATACCATGAAAGCAATGTTTGAATCAACGGGGGGAGGAAGAAGATTCCTCATCTTTTTGAAAGTAATTTCCCCCTTTCATTAAAGAAAAATTTCTTCATTGTTAGGGAAATATTTCCTCCGTTTCATATATGTAGATCTAACATCTCTGCATATATATATATATATATATATATATATATATATATATATATATATATATATATATATATATATATATATATATATATATATATATATATATATATATATATATATATATATATATATATATATATATATATGGAAAAGTCCCCCTTCTTAAAATCGTGATTCGAACCCTATATGAGAGTCAACAGTTGCATGATGCTCTGGAGTTTCTTGGCCAATTTTCCAACGATGTGATGCAGATTTGCTGCAACAGCTGTTTCAGGTCACCATTATCCAGTTGTAGTCTTCGTCCACCGACGACCAGAAATCTCATGAACTACTTGATGCACCAAAATAATATAGAGGATCGTAAGTTAGAAATCGAGTTCTTGGTGAAGGTGACATTTAAACCGGAAGTGTTAGAAACCAACCATTCCTGGTTTTTACATTGATCATTATAGAGCAAAAGCGGTAATAGATAGCGAGAATTCATTTTATGCAATCGATCAAGCGTTTCAAGAATCCATTTCGTCTTAATCCTTAACTCTCTACGAAAACCGGAAGTAATAGAAAGTCCTTATAGCTTCCGGTTTCAGTATCGATCTACACAAAGCAAACGATTAGATAGCGAGAAGTTTCTTTCTTTTTCTTATTTGGAGGGGAATCAATTTAGTATTCTAAGAATAGGCATTTTCTCTCTTAATCCTCTACTCAAACCAGAAATCGCAGACATCAACAAGTTTCGGTTTTATCGTTTATCGCTATAGAGTAAAAACGGTACTGCGAGAAGCGGCTTTCTGCAATCAATTAAGGATCTCAATAGTATATTCCGTTTCCACTCTAATCTCTTTACTATAACCGGAAGTGGTAAAAATTTACTACATTTCCAGTTTCAATATTAATTGTGACATTCACAATTGAGATGTCCAATATTACCCCACAATGTCACGCCATAACAAGCGTACTCTTTAATGTACGTAGAGTGATTATAATAATAATCATAATTATAATAATCACTCTACGTTTAATGTATCATATGGTATTCAGATGACACAGCTACTTGTTCTTTAAATTGCTTACACAAAATATGAGGGGCGTAAGTTCAAATGTTATTGTGTTTTCCCTTCACTGTGTAAATCTAAATTAGTAACTAGTAACATCACATTCTAAACAGTGGCCCCGTGTAGCGTAGTCGCTAACGCTTTCGCCTTCGATGCGAGCGGTCCCGGGTTCAATTCCCGGTGGGGTCACTCGGTCGAAAAAGTGTAAAACGTTTTTTCAGGCCATCCACCCTGAATGAGTTTTTCCTCATTCACGCCAGGCAAATGCGTGGTGGAGTAGTACCTAACTTATAGGTCCCAGGCCGCTTCCTTCCTTCCCTTTCCCCGGATTGTGTGCTCGCCGAGGGACATTATCCCTCAAATCGTGAAGGGATAAATGGCCTTAGATGCCGAAAGCCCAGGAATCTAAATCATAATCCACATTCTAAATATGATGTTGTTTTCTGCTTCTTTTTATATAAATTATTTCATATTTTTTAAAGAAAAATCTTTTAGAAATAAAATGGCGATTTGAGTTTTTCTTGTCCTTTTTAACAATTTTGTCCATTTACAACTTAAGTTCCATCACGACAAAGCAAAACTAAACATTTGGTCATCCGGCAAGAATTATTGGAGCTTGAATGGAATATGTTGCCACACCCATCATACTCCTCAGGCATCTAACTATTTTGCTCTTTTCAAGACGTTCTGTATAGTATTCAGTTCAAATGAAACTATGCATCAGCAACTTATTCAGTTTTTTTTGTTGAGAAAGACAGATCTTTCTACGAATGAGGAATTATAAAGCTCACTCAAAGATGGGAAAGGATCATCTAACTAAATAGAAAATATATCATTGATTGAGCTTCGTTTTTCGTGTTAATAAACAAGCTGAAATGCCCGTTCTTCGTACGAAAAGAATAAGTACATTGAAAATATTTGAGCCTCCTTCAGAAACACATTGCAATGAAAGTGTAATGATAAAAAAACCATCACAACTGTCACTAGTCAGTTTAGCAACCCCAACAATTGTGGATTTTACAACAAGATGGGAAGTTTTCGATTATATCTACATGTCATCCCTCCCATCTCCTTCCTCTTGTAAACGTGAATTGAGCTGAAATGTCATTGGGACTGTCATTAATCAGTTTAGCGACACCTAAAACTATGAGCTCGACACAGCAGTCGGTCATCTTGGACATTTCGTTTTTCACTCACCCCTTATGTCAATGGGAGCTAAACTTGAACTTGAATGATGTCTGGTGTGTCATTATTCATCTCAGCGACCCAGAAAACTGGATTCGACAATAATATCGGTCGTTTTCGATTATTTTTACATGTTATCGTCTTTTCACCCCACCTCTAGGAGTACTAGGGATATCTTATCCTATAGGGACTGAATTTGGACATAACCAGCATTCGACACTAATATTGGTCGTTTACGACTATTTTACGTTCATCACCTTCAATGCCCTCCTAGGGCACTGGGCGTCTTACCTCTACAGTACTTTTACCCATATGTGTACCAAGTTATTTTGAAATTTCTCCAGGCGTTCCATATTTATGCTGGAACATACAATTATACATTTATATATATATATATATATATATATATATATATATATATATATATATATATATATATATATATATATATATACACGAGCTGAAATGCCCGTTCTTCGCATAGGAAGAATAGTTGTATGAAAAAAAATGAATGCATTTTCCCTTAGAATTTGCATTCCAATCAAAAAGTAAGGATAAGGATCCATAAGACACTCTACTTTAGGCATAAATTTTGAAATACCCTACCCCCATAGAATACGATCTCCAATCGAAGTGACATGATAGAAACCCACATTGAGGTAGATATTGGCTATGTTCCAAAAGTTATTCCAAACGGGTGAGCCAAATCCGAAAACTATGGATTTGACACTATTCTCGATCATTTTGGATAATTTATTTTTCCCGCTTTCTCACCCACCATCACGACGGGGACTGAATGTAGACTTAAACAGCATGACAAACGTCAGTATTCATCTTAGAGATTCCAAGAACTATGGATTTGAGACTAATAAAGGTCCTTTTTGATTATTTTTACATATCACCCCTTCCGACCTCACCCTACGACTTCGAAAGCTATGGATTCGACATTAATATCTGTTGTTTTCAATTATTTATACATATCACCCCTTTCTAAACCCACTTCTAGGAGAGCTAAGAGTGTTTTACTCCACAGTATTTCCTTTTATCAGATTGTAAATCATACATGCACCAAATTCCAGGTTTGGCTGAAATAACTTCATGTCTTTCAGAATTATGGTGGAACGTACGCTCATGTCCAAAATGATTGTCGCATATCTATAACTGCCTTCTTGAGAGAATATAATTTGATAATGATTTTCCAGGGTACTTTTATTACTAATACTATGTGTATAATCGGGAAATGTATATTTGTGGTAAATTTCATAGAAATAGAATTATAAATACGAAAATTAGAATGAGTAAAACAAAATGTTGCTAAATGGACAAGAAAGGTTTATTTTGGTTTTTTTGTTCTTATTTACATGAAATTTTCTACATACATGTCTTTGCCGATTATACACTTACTAACATTATAAGAAATACCAGGCTAATTCGTGACGTAAAACTTAAACTTAAACCGGGCGAATTCGTTATCAAATTATATTCGTACAACAACATATTTATAGGCATGAGACATTTATTTATTATTATTATTTTTTTTATTTTTCATTCGCTCAACCGCGTTACTGTCAGCCGGTGCCTTGAGGATTCAAAACCGGCGAAGTAACATCATTGCGAACGATTTCTCTTTTCGGATTTTTATTTCATAATTTTGAAGAATGAAAGGGGAGAGGAAAAAGGACGTGAAACCAAAACAGGGGATTGGACAAAGAAAAGAATAAAATAAAATAAAAATAACATAAAAATCGAACAAAAAAGGAACAAAAATAGCAGCTTAATATTTGCTTAACTCTACTCTCATTTCTAGTCTTGTGAGATTTTTTGTGTTTTTTGAGTTTTATTGAGTTTTGTGTGTTGTTTTGTAAGTCGTACGTTTTGTGTTTTGGTGTTTACCTTTTGGTCATCTTCTTCTTTCTTCTTTTTTTCAGGTTTTCACTCTGTATGTTTGGTTTATCTGGTTTCTGCCTGTATGTTTTACCTCTTTTCACTATCCTGCATCAACACTACACTACACTCACTACAGATATTGACACTGACTGCTTTTGATGAAATCACTAACCTTCACCAACTAGTACTTACACTATAAAACACACACACTACACTTACTTTGATCTAAATTTTCACATTTTCAAAACTTTTAATTTTCTTATGCTTCTATATAAGCGTTTCCTGTTACTTTTCCTTTGATGCTTTAGTGTTCTCAGTTGCGTATCAATGCCAGTTTCCACCCATTTGTGCTGGCTTGAGGTCCAGGGCCCACTCAGAGCACTTAGTGCAGGCCCTGGTCCGTTTTATCCTTCGGTCAGCACGCCCGGGATGAACCGTCCTATTGGCGACAGTTGCTCTATATTTTCTCTCTGAGACACTATCCTCGCTTCATCTCTACTCATGCACTCACGCAACATTCACTCTTGCACCGGAGTTCCTTTCCAAACCGAGAGGCTGGAGGTGCACACGCATTCTGGTCCTCGGCGAAAGCACGGTAATCCAGTGCTGGGGTTCCAGGAGTCTTTTCTCCGGTCTGAGGACTTCTTCACACATTCTTCCACTTGCACTCATCCTTCTGTTCTTCTGTAAGTTTTTCGTCTTAATTCGGAGTATTCATTTGTCAAATTTTCCAATTTTTTGCAGTCTTCCTCTACTATTATTTCTTTCAGCGGTTTTTCTCTTATTTGAGTTCTTAGTTCTAAAATTTCTTCTAATGGACACCACATGACATGGTGCTCAGGAGTTCCTTCTTCTCCGCATTCACACATTGGGCTGGGTTTTAACTTGATTCTGTGGAGGTGTTGTTCATATGGTCCATGGTCTGATAAATAATGAACCAATCCATATGTTGGATTTAAGTGATTTATTTTTAGTCTGTCGACGATGCTAGGAAAGATTCTATGTAATCGTTGCGCTCCACTGTATTCCTGCCATTCTTTATCCCATAGTTGTATTATGTTGTCATTAATTTCTTTCTCATCTTTTAGATCCCTGTTAAAAATTTCTCTAATTTTCCTTTTCTCTTCTTTTCTTAACCAGTAATTAGTTGCCCTTTGCAATAACACATAGTTCATTGGTTGGATACCAAGGATTATACAGAGTGCGCTATACGAAGTAGTGTTAAAAGCTCCAGACATTCTGATTAATAGGTTTCTTTGTGGTCTATTGATTTGTTTTTTGTAGTTCTTATGTAGACATGAGACAATAATATTGAACATGAGTATACATATACATATGCGCACACATACATCTTTCATAGCCCAATAAAAACAAAAATGTGTAGAAAGGACGCAAGTTCTCGTACGTTTATTAGTTTATTCGGCAAGAAAAGAATAGAGATCTGAAAAGTTATCAAGTTCTATTGAAATCTGAAAATCGGAATATGACATTTGCAACTTTGGTGCTAAGGGTAAATTGCCAGGCAAAAGCCTCTCGAGCCTTCTGTATAGAATTTGTAGTCAACAGTAAAATAGCAAATTTCATTTTCCGATTTCCGGATTTCAATAGAACTTGGCATTGTCTCAGATTTCTAGATTCCTAGATTAAATTTTACTGTAGTTCAAATCCTCTTTCATATTCAACAGAACTGAATGTTTCTGTGTAAGTATTCTGAAACGATGCCAAATTTTATCGAAATTCGAAAACAAAATTTGTAACTTTAGTGCTGAGAGCAAGTTTTATTTCAAAATCACCTCAAGAGTCGTTTGCCTGGCAATTTGTTCTTAGCATTGAAGTTGGAAATTTCATTTCCCGATTGCTAGATGTCAATAGAACTTGGCATCGTTTCTCAATCCTGCATCGTACTGCAAATAGAAAATAGGGTTTCAATCAAGTGACGTAGCTATTCAAAAATAGCTACGGATTCTTCTTCCTCTGAAATTTCCTCTATGGAGGGAGAAATTTCCAATGTTTGAATTTTCTTCTTTCTTTGTATCATAAATCCTAGATTTCCCACAAATTTTAAGATTCAATGTCTACAGAAAGTACCCTATTGATTTTGAATCAAGTAATAACTATATGTATTTTACCCTTCCCCCTATTTTTCCTCTTTAGTAGGGGAAATTTTAGCTTTCGGATTTTTCCCTTTATTTGTAATACAAATCCTACATTTGTACTAAATTTCGAGTTTCTATGTCTGCAAGAAGTACCTTGTATGTTTTGAATCAAGTAACGTAATTTTGGCCTTTTCCCTAATTTTTCTCCTTTAAAAACAAAATTTAAAGTTCTCGCATTGTTTTCCACATCTTGTATCACATATCGTGCGTTTATACCAAAATTTGAAGTTTCAATCTCTACAGGAAGTGCTATACTGGCTTTCAATGAAGTAACGTAACTATATAAAATTTAGCTTTGTCCCGTAATTCTCCGCCTTGGAGGGGTAAATTACTAGGTTTTGGATTATTTTCCCTTTTATTTGTATTACGTATTCTACAATTGAACCAAATTTCAAGTTTCTATGTTTACAGGAAGTACTCTATAGGTTTTGAATTACGTAATGTACCTGTATGTAATTTTGTCACTGCTACGTAATTTCACGCCTTGATGGGACAAATTTCTATTTTTTTAATTTGTTTTCTTTACTTACATCACATGTTGTACATTTGTGACAAATTTTAAGCTTCCGTGTCCATAGGACATAGGTTTTGAATCAAGTGACGTAATTTGGCCTTGTCTTGTAATTTTCTCCATTGAAGGAAGAAATTTTCAGTTTTCGGATTATTTTCTTCACGTACAAATCCTTCAAGTGTACGAAATTTCAGGTTTCCATATTTACAGGAAGTACCCTATAAGTTTTGAATCAAATGATATCTATAAAGATGGCGTCGTATAGTGCAGTGGTGTCAAGATCACGTTCACAAAAAGACAAACTAGTAAGGAATGCTAGTTGTGCGAAATGCTGCAAAATAGTTAGAAACGGAATTATATGTGATAACTGTGATAGATTGTATCATTTTGGTAAATGTTCTGAAGTTAGAGCGGATAATATTCCAAAAATGACTGGGATTGTGAAGGATGCTTACAAACGACAATGGCGTCTACTCAAAGGTGTGAAAACAAAAGAAAATCGAACTGTGAATGTGATAATAGGGATCTGGTAAGTGAACTATTAGATGAAATTATGTGTTTGAAAGAAGTTATTAATATTTTGAAAGGTGATATTGTGTAAATCAAGCAATAATATACTTCTGTGGAAGAGAGACAAGTTAGGCATAGTGTGAGTAACCGGAAAACAAATGTGGATATAAATACTAGTGATAATATGGTAGTAGAGACCGAGTGGCAAAAATTAAACTGCGTAGGTCTAGGCATATAGAAATTTCAAACAATGAGACTTGCATTAGTGTTCTTACATCGAATAGATATTCCGTACTAACCGAAATAAATATAGACGAAGAAAACTCAGTACCAGTAGTGCAAGGCGACAGTGATCAAGTTAAAGTGCAAGGATAGTACGACAGATGTAAGAAATAATAAAATCAAGGTCTATGCAGACAGTTATGGTCGTGGAATTTCTACAATATTAAGAAATATGAGCCATGATAAGAAGTTTGATACAGAACCATGAGTGAAACCAGGGGCGAAATTCGATAAAATTGTGATAGAGGTAAGGAATAATTGTGCTAAACTAACGGGTACTCATGGGAAGTGCGAATGATGTTGCTAGTAACGAGACAGAAGCCGCCACCGCTACACCACGGAAAACTTTGGCAGGACTAACGCACACGCACGTGATCGTTATGGGTATTCCACATAGACATGATCTTCTAGATTGGGCAATTGTTAAAGGAGCAGTTCGACTTAGAAATGCATTTTTTACAATTTATTTTCATTTGTAGAGTTGAAAATTCTAAAAGGAATGGTGTTTGTTTGATCGCGATACGTTCAGTCGTTAACGAGTAACAGAGGAAGAAAGATTTTGTGATGACGTCATAGGTGGGTAAGGAGCGAGGGCAGGCTTACATACTACACAGTGCCAAGCATTTCGTTTGTGAGAGGTGCGGTTTCCTTTTCCAGAACTGATTGCAAAGACTTACAAATATCATCTGCATGTAGAAAATGATATCTGATGGTGGGCTGTACAAACGTTTTTATAATATTAAAAAACGTATCCTATAAAGCATGAGCCCAGCGTTTCAAAAAAAAAAAATCGAGATTGCTGCAACACTTAAGTACCTTTTCTTTAATCATTCTTCCGATTCCCAAACATAAGTATGTTTATTTTCACGTTTTGTTGCAATTTTTAACGATGACCCAATAATTTTGTGCTTCAAGGTATGTACAGGAGCGCAACATATGAGGCAAAAATGAAATAACATCTGTAAAGTTTGCCAGAATACGAAAAAACACTTCACCGGTTAAATTTATTTTATTCTCATAGCTGTCCGCGGAACAACTCTCATCACCCATTTCATCATTATTGTCACGTGATACAGAGAAATCAAACGATGGATCAATGTCTTGAGGAACAGTCATCGTCACTGATTCCTTCTACAAGCCGGTATATTTCACTCCCTAATTCACATTGTATAGCTTATTTCTAAAGCAGTATCTTCATAATCATGAGTGACATCGTCTCTATTACCCTCTAATGCCTCGTCTTGACTACAACCGTCAATTGCGTTTTGTACGATATTTGTACGTTGGTAACTGGACATAGATCGGTGCTTGTTCAATGGCTCGGATTTTAAACCTTTCAATAATATACTTGGAACAGCATTCTTTCTCAGTTTGCGTGTAAATAATTATCCTGGCATTAGCCAGAAGTGGATCTAGACGGTAAGAACTCAGGGGGGGGAGGGGAGTCAGAACCCAGACTATGATATGTATATCATGTTTACTAAAAACTATCAAAAATATCTAAATAATAGCTTAAATCAATTTTGTCACTCAAAAAGTAGGGGGCCTATGCCCCCGGCCCCAGCCTAGATCCGCCATTGGCATTAACTTTTCTTTCAGTAAACTTGACTTCTCGAAGGCAGGCTCTTCAAGATGTTTGGAACACGAGTGATTTTATTTGGTACATTTTTTTTCCATTGATTTTCTTGGGCCATAATTTATATCGATCTGGTGATTTCCCACGACTTAGAAACGTAAGAAAAGATACTTTACGTCCTCAGCTTCAATTGCACAAGAATTACAACCGAAAACACAGCAGGTGTTAGGCATTTCTACTTCACTTCACAGACACAGCACGCGCTGTACTAACACGTGTTTTCTACTTCACACTAGTGTTTCTTCCAGAAAAAAAATCCGGGGAGGGGGAAGGGACACTTAGTATTCGGAAAGGCACATTATTTTTACACATTAAGTACTAATATATTTATTACATTGTAGACGTATTATTTTGGTCTCCTCCGGGGTAGTCTCTCAGAACTCCGGGAGACAGTGCCACCCTAAAAACATGTCTGGAAGAAACACTGTTTCGCACAACAAACGTAATTACTGCTCTCTCTCTATTCTTTTTTATACTTATGCTATAGGAAAAACAACTAACAAATACTTCCCTCAAGAATTCAACACAGCAAGACTGCTAATAAATCCAAAACACAATCTATTAAATCCAATGCGCTATTAAAGGTTTATCAGCTGTGTACAAGGAAGTGGTTGCTGATTCGCATTGAGTTTCTCGCGTATCCCACCCATGACGTCACCATTATCGATTCATCAAAAACAAATGACTGTAGAAGCTGAACGAGACGGCCTATCAAGATATAAAAAAATACGGGTCTCTTATTTTTTGTTTCTCTTTCTATTGCACCAAACTTGGTTTTAACTCGAACTGCTCCTTTAATAAAGAAGTGGAAAAAGCAAACAGGGTGTACAGTAAGATATGTAAACGTTTTAAGAATGTAACGATGGTAAATATCAATAAGGCTGACAGAATGCTTCACACTAGACACGGTCAGCATTTTAATGTTTATAGTAAAAGGAAATTGCGTGAGTCTATAGGTAAAGTTATTGAAAACAGGTACTGGAATATGAATCGTAAAATTACCACGCTGAGTAATGAACAGGGAAAGGTGAATTAAAGGCCAAGCTGATTCAAGATGAAGTTTGGCCGGTTTCGTACAAGCTAAATAACAATAATATTAGAAATCATACCATGGAACAATATACTAATTCAGAAAGGAAGTCTATTAACAATAATAATACTACGTCTATGACTGACTTGAGTGAATATGATATGAATTTTGACCTAAAAATAGGTTTTCTTAATGTACAAGGTTTAAATAACAAACAGCTGGCTGTAAACGTTTATGCTAAAGATAATGGGCCTTATGCAGAGTCGTTTTGAAGCACGATTAGTGCCATACTAAAGAGTTCGACTAACATAAGACTCCTGCAGTAGTCAGTAGTTTAGTATGTCGCTAATCATACTTCGAAACGACTCTGCATAAGGCGGAATATGTTTGACGTTCTTGGTGTCAGTGAACATTGGTGTCATGAAAATGAAATACCATATGTTGTGAGGGATGATTATTATGTAGCCAATAGTTATAGTAGAGAAAAACATAAACGCGGATTTGTACCAATTTATGTAAAAAAAAAAAAGTCGTATATGATGAAATATATTAGTATACTAGACTTAAACTATTTATGTAATGAACTACATTTTGAGGTTACAGGTATCTTAAGTTAGTTACAGTATCTGTTTATAGGTCACCTGACGGGAACCCCGTTATTTTCTTACAAGTAAACCTTACGTTTGGGTGAATCGAGTTGCTGACTGAGACACATATGAGAAAGTAGTACTAAATATGATCAGTATTTCAGTGAAGTTGTAGGTGCGAAGCTCCAGGGGTTTAGGAGATACAGCTACCAGAACATCACATGGAAGTACAGAATAGTCTTCATACAGTTGGAGGTGAAAGCTCTGTAAGTCCTCTTGTAACAACAAAAGATGAATAACAAATATATGGGTACATATTAGGACTAGGGGGAAGTCATATAGTAAGGGTATACCTGACGGCGGCCATCTTGAAATCCGCCATTTTGAATTAAGGTTAAGTTTTTAAAATAGGAACAGGGTCATGTGATACATGATTTAAGGCGCAAATTTAATCAGAAGAACAATGGTGACGTTAATTTTGATTTACACGCAATTGGTAAAAAGATACAGGGAAATTAAATATTATTGCAGCATATGTATTAGACCTTTACCCCACCTTGTAAATTTTGTGTTAATGATAATAATTAAATAAAAAGCAGGTGGATAAATATTAGGTCTATGGTAAGAGTTGCCTTGATGGCGGCCATGTTCAAATCCGCCATTTTGAATCAGACAATAGTTTTAAACAAAACGCATAACAGTGACACCTTATTAATAGCAAATATTACCATAACTCCAACGGTGTAATCATTTTTGCTTTATCATTAACCAGCACAAAATTAAATGGATCGCTCCTTACGACTACTGCTTTGACGGAATTGTTAACAACAAATGTGTCAAGTGTAACTCGATTGCCTTTGTCAGGTGTGCTCACTGTGAGCAGAGCATTTGTGCAAGTCATGCACTCTTTTCTGAACTACATATTAATTGTACTAATTGAGGACTTTTCTGGAAGAAAGACCCAAGTTCAATTATGACACAATTCCACTTTGGTCATTTTTCCTTAAATTAGCAACTTGTTTATGCGATAACAATTGCTGGTTAATGATAAAGCAAAAATGATTATACCGTTGTATTTATGGTAAAATTTGCTATTAATAAGGTGTCACTGTTATGCGTTTTGTTTAAAACTATTGTCTGAATCAAAATGGCGGATTTGAACATGGTCGCCATCAAGGCAACTCTTACCATAGACCTAATATTTATCCACCTGCTTTATATTTAATTATTATCATTAACACAAAATTTACAAGGTAGGGTAAAGGTCTAATACATATGCTGCAATAATATTTATTTCCCTGTATCTTTTTACCAATTGCGTGTAAATCAAAATTAACGTCACCATTGTTCTTCTGATTAAATTTGCGCCTTAAGTCATGTATCACATGACCCTATTCCTATTTTAAAAACTTAACCTTAATTCAAAATGGCGGATTTCAAGATGGCCGCCGTCAGGTATACCCTTACTATATGACTTCCCCCTAGTCCTAATATGTACCCATATATTAGTTATTCACCTTTTGTCCTTACAAGAGGTCTTACAGAGCTTTTACCTCCAACTGTATGAAGACTATTGTATACTTCCATATAATGTTCTGGTAGCTGTATCTCCTAAACCCCTGGAGCTTCGCACCTACAACTTCACTGAAATACTGACCACATTTAGTACTACTTTCTCATATGTGTCTCAGTCAGCAACTCGATTCACCCAAACGTAAGGTTTACTTGTTAGAAAATCTTGATAAAATGTTTAAATTTTTAAGTAGACCTAGGTGGAAGCATTTTAGTGTTGTTATTGGGGATGGTGTAAACTCCCACTTTGATGTAAGGCAGGTCAAACGCAGTGTATCCGAATTATGTAACTTACTTAGAGAGTACAACTTCTACTATACGAATGACAAACCAACTAGAGGATTAGCCTGTCTTGACAATATATTTACAAATATAACAAATGATCGTATATCTAGTGATGTAACAGTCTTTCCATTAGCAGATCATGACTCTGTCTGGATTAAAGTAGGTTTCGTTATTGCTAGGAAATGTGTAATTGAGGAGAGTAAAACAATAATTACAAGACCAATATCCGATGAAAGAATTTTACATTTTAGAAATACATTGAATAGTGTAAATTGGTTGAATGTGTTAACTGGACCTACATCTATGAAATCAGCTAATAATATGTTTGAGCGTTTCATCCAAGTTTTTTTTGAATGTGTTTAATACATCTATTCATCAAAGGAAAGTTACAAGACTAAAAAAAGGAACGTGAAAAAATGGTAACGCAAATTGGCATATTACCCAACTTGCAACTATGAATTGTACAGTTATGTCATTATTGGTATTATACAGATGGGATAAAAGTGAAAACAACAAAGAAAAGCATTTAAAAGCAAAAAAGGATTATAAATTAGCGTTAAATCAAACAAAAAATTATATAATGTAGCAAAAATTGAGGCAGCACCTAATAAATGTAAAGACGTTTGGAAATTAATTAACAAGGTAGCTAGGGTTGGTAATAGGGATAGTATACCCATTTCCCCTGATGAACTTAACACATTCTTTATTAAATCGGTTGAGGAAATACGCAAAAATAAAAATGTAGGGGTCTCCGACATAACTGAACTGCATGCTAAGAAATGGGAATAGAATAATTTAGTTTTTACCGGGTAACAACCGCAGTGGTTTTTAGATATTGTTAAAAGAATTAAGTCCTCGGATAGTGTTGATATTTATGATTTATCAACAACTCTGATTCAAAAAGTAATTGATTGCATTGTAAGTCCACTTACATATTGCATAAATAGATGTATAAATGAAGGTACTTTCCCTGACGTACTAAAGCTGTCTAGGGTTGTTCCAATTTATAAAAAGGGAGACAAACATTGTACAACTAGCTATCGCCCTGTTTCGCTGGTCCCTATCTTTTCGAAAATTATCGGATACATTATAAAAATACATTTATGTGATCATTTGGAACAATTTAATATAATTAGTGATTCACAGTTTGGATTTAGGGCCGGAAGGTCTACAGTTGACGCTTTAGACTCATTAGTAGACTTCGGATCGATATGCACTAAAAAACGGCAAAATATGCATGCAAATATGCGCCAAAAATCACGAAAATATGCACTGAAAATATGCAAATATGCACTAAAAATTGTAAATATGCGCCAATCAAAAGCTAAAGTTAAATGAGGAATTTTATTATCTTTAGAGAAAAAAAGTTGTATTACTTGAACTACATATACTTAGTGTATAACTATGATGCATTCATGCTACAATACACAACTACAGTGTGTAGTTTCCGGTGTTTCTGGCAACAACCTGCATTTATCCATCAAAATATTACTGTACATTGAAAATGTTCCTTCCGTGTCACGGATCGTTAAGGGACAGTATTTCAAAGAAGCAATGTTACTTGCCGATAGATCTTGAAATTCGTGCGCCGTTGTTCCCAGGAACACTTTATTGATATTAGACAAGAATTTTATGCCAGGATTTTTCGCGTTTATTGACGGTGCTTTTCGAAGAAATGCGTGTCCGATTGGTCTTGATGGCGTCTGTTTTCGTTATTGAATCAAACAGCTCAAATGCACTACAAGGTGCTAATAATCGCTCTTCTAATCTCGTCATGATCTTTGAAATTGAACTGAAATGAGTATTGATAAAGGTCGCAAGGTCGCTTTTAATGTTTTCAACTCCGCAAGCGTCCAAGGCTTCTTGAATACATTTGGTTTCTTCGGGTTCGCACAGCTCAAAGTCAGTATGGAATATATATATATATATATATATATATATATATATATATATATATATATATATATATATATAAAGAATGTGCCAAGTATCTGTCAATAAAGAATAAATATACTCAGAGAAGTAAATAAACATATCTGGCATAAGCATATAGTAAAACCTGCCTAGCGAAATTGAACAGGACTCGCAAAAATTTCCGTGAAAGGTTTTAAAGTTAACGTAGATAGATCTTTGAAAAAAAAAGAAATAATGTACATACATATAATGGACATAGTGAGATAAAATAAAATGATGTACACTCATGTCCAAAATGATTGTCGCATATCTATAACTGTCTTCTTGTAAGAATATAATTTGATAATAATCTTACAAATTACTGAATACTTCTAATACTGACACTATCTGTATAATCGGGAAATTTATATTTCTGGTAGATTTCATAGGAAAATAAATAAAAATACGAAAATTACAATTAGTAAAACAAAATGTTGCTACATGAACAAGAAAGTTTTATTTTCGTTTTATTGTTCTTATTTACTGCTCTTTTGACATGAAATTTGCCACATACATGTCTTTACCGATTACACACATACTAACATTTATAAAGAATACCGGGTGAATTCGTTATCAAATTATATTCCTACAACAACATATTTATTGACATGCGTCAATAATTTTGGACATGAGTGTACATAGGTCTATTGTATTCAATTACAGTATTTATTTATGCTACGAATTAATACATATAAAACTTACAGAAAAAAACTATATACGGTTTCAAAGGCCGAGACAAAAAGTAGTTGATATACCCTCCTCCCTCTACTTCTGGCTTCCTTTTGATCTATTGTGTATAGTCTGCTCCTTATTCCATGTTTCTAGACCAGCTAGAGAACGAGTTATTGGTATTTGGAAATTACTGTGTAGATTGCACTTCGTTCAAAAAGTCGCACGGTATCTAGGGCCTTATATGGCGGTGGATTAATGGTTAAATGTGTAGAGTAACAAGTAAACGAAGACATTTACAAACAACGTAGTTCATATATCTAACCTCTCACAGAATGTCAATTTTTTTTCTAAACGCTGCATTCCGGAACTTGAAAATTTTCGTTAAAGAGTATAGTTAACATCCGTTGTTCGCAACACAGGTTCCGCCTAATCAAGAGAATTTAACCATTTTTTTAACCTTTACATTCATGGAACTGAAATATTTCCGTTTAAAATAAATTTCTGTTTAATACTGGGCCTGGTTGAAGGCAGCTTTTACTGTATTAAAAGCCTGTATTCAAAAACTTTATGTTCTTGTTTAAAAGAAAATAAATCCACTTGAAATTACTTTTTATGTCCAATTGTGTTAAATCCTAGAATATTTTCTTCTAGCGTAACATTGTTCGTTTAAAACAGTAAGAATTTACAATGTACTGTATAATATTGATACTTTAAATGGAATAAAGTAATTTGACATGGAGCATGAATGGGAAGAAGGTAAAGTTATCGAAAACATAACAGAAGACAGTAGGAAAATTACGTTTCGAGAGACCGAGCTGCGTATCAAAGCAACACAAGCTTATATTTAAATACTCTCATAAACTCCTTAAAGAAAAATTTGGGAACTTATCTCCTTATCTCAGAAAGTAACTGCTGTGACAAAGCTTTAGATTTTGTAAAGCAAATCTTTTAATTAATTTAGAGCTCATTTTCAAAATGGTTGTTTATTTCTTCCCGAAATACATTCTTCAACAGTTTCTTTGGGATGAACTCTGTCGA
This sequence comes from Thermobia domestica, assembly GCF_964235325.1. NCBI lineage: Eukaryota > Metazoa > Arthropoda > Insecta > Zygentoma > Lepismatidae > Thermobia > Thermobia domestica. Next base: position 199,231,377 of record NC_137459.1, on the reverse strand, counting down.
GTATGAAAAAAAGGCCACATCTGGGTTGTTTTAAAGTTGTATAAACTCCTTATTAAACTAGAAAATGCTATGAAAATATAAGGCGGCCAAAAAATTGAGCTCTGCTGAAGATTGAGCTTTTGGTGTCGAACAAAATAGAAATGTCCTCTTCTGAAAACAAGCTTACTTACTTTGAAAATATTATTTGTTTAGCATATACTTTGCAAAATATATTTTCTTCTTGGATTGTTAATGTATCTCAACTTCAATCCATTGTTTCAGAAGATAATTCCTAGATTTTTCGGACCCATTTAGTTGTAGTGCGACATCTTTGTCCAAATTTTATCCATTTTTGTCCAGCCAAGAGGAAATTTCGTACCATTCAAATTAACAAAGGAGGGCCATTTCAAAATTTGGTCACTTCGATCACCTGTAGTGTGACATCTTCAAATTTGAATTTTAACTAGCTCAGAATTTTGTCCAATTCCTGTCCATTTTTGTCCAACCAAGAAACACTTTTACGTCATTCAAATAAACGACGGAGGGCCATTTCAAAATTGGGCTACATCGATCACCTGTAGTGTGACATCTTTAAATTCGATTTTTAACAAGCTTAAAATTTTGTTCAATTTTTGTGCATTTATGTACCACCAAGAAAATATTCTGTATCATTAAAATAAACAAGGGAGGGTCATTTCAAAATTGGCCACTTAGATTAACTATAGTGCGACCTCTTAAAATTCGAATTTTAATTAGCTGAGAATTTTGTAAAATTTCCGTACATTTTTGTAGTACCAAAAAAATTTGTACCATTAAAATTAACAAAGGAGGGCCATTTGAAAATTTTGGTCACTTCGATCACCAGTAGTGTAATATCTTTCATTTTGAATTCTAATTAGCTTAGAATTTTCCCTACTTTTTGTAGATTTTTGTACCGCCAAGATAGTTGAAATTCGAATTTGAAAACGTCTCACTACAGGTGATCCAAGTGACCAAATTCTGTACCATTGAAATAAACCAGTGACCGTCTGATTTATTTCAATGGTACAGAATTTATTCTTGGTGGTACAAAAATGTTCGACACAATTCTGAACTAATTAAAATTTTAGTTTAAAAATGTCGTACTATAGGTGATCGAAGTGACCGAAATTTTGAAATGGCCCTCCCTCGTTTATTTGAATGGTACATTTTTTTCTTGGTGGTGCACACAAATTGGACAAAATTGAGCAAGTTAAAATTCGAATTTGAAGATATCGCACTACAGGTGATCGAAGTGGCCGAAATTTTGTAATGGCCCTCTTTTGTTAGTTTGAATGGTGAAATTTTTTTCTTGGGTGGACAAAAATGGGCAAAAATTGGACAAAATTCTGAGCTAGTTAAAATTCAGATTTGAAGATGTCGCACTACAACTAAATGGACTCAGATTTTGTATTCTTATATTACCACAGTATCACACAATTTCAAAGCCACACAAACACAATAGTAGCAACTTTAACTTCCGAGATGGGTGACGTGGAAATTTTGTTGTAGGTGATTTGACACCGTTATTCATGTTTTCTTCCAAAAAGGGGACAGTCATGCATCATTGGCGGGCGGATGAATAACACACCCTTTTGTTATTCTCTTTTCCCATGTCCTTGGAAGATACTCTAAACCGACAACAATGAACCATTTAAAGATCTTGAGTAGATTTATATTAGAAACTTGAAATTCCATTTCTGAGGAAAGTTGTTGGACGTTAAAAATTATCAAATTTGGCCGTTCCTTTAAATATGCATCTATATGCAGTAACGACATAAACATGCACTAACCTCCAAAATATGCAAATATATGCACTATAAAACTCTGCTGTTTTACACCAAAACACTTGAAACGAATTTCTGTTTAAAGAGCATATCAATATCACATCAGGAAAAAAATATGCAAATATGCAAAAATCCGAAGTCTACTCATTAGTAAGAAAGGTTTACAAGTTTTTGAGTCCAGAGGTTTAGCGAGGGTCACATTCTGTGACCTGAGCAAGGCTTTCGACTGTGTTGACCATAATCTATTATTACATAAATTGGCGTATTATGGTGTAGGAAATATGGTCTAAATTTATTCAGGACTTACCTTAAGGATCGATGTGTGGGAAGGGAAAAGTCTCAAGTTGCACAGGTTGTATATGGTGAACCACAAGGCTCAGTACTTGGGCCTTTGCTTTTTACTATAATGGTTAATGATTTACCAAATTGTGTAACTAGTCACTCAATTTTATATGCAGATGACACAACATTTCTCAGTGTTAGCCACGACTTGAAAAAATTAGAAGAAATCACAGAAAGAACACTATCTGAAGCAGGATCGTGGTTTAAGACGAACGGTTTTTTTCCTTAATGAAGGTAAAATGAAACATTTAAACTTCAGTTTAAGAGATATGGCAACTGAGAACAATTTGGACAGTGTTAAATTTTTGGGCATTATTATTGATAAATTATCATGGAACTCTCATATTCAATATATTACAAGAAGACTTTCAAGAGTTATATATTTGATAAAAAATCTGAGGAATCAGGTACCACAAAACTATGTAATATGGTATACTGTTATGGGGAAACGGTAGTCATATGAATGACGTTCTGTTGTTACAAAAAAGTTGTGAGAATAATGATGAATGCAGAGAATATGTGTCATTGTAAACCGTTATTCATAAGATTAAAACTAATGACTAATCAATATATATATATATATATATATATATATATATATATATATATATATATATATATATATATATATATATATATATATATATATATATATATATATATTTGGTCTAGGAATTAATTCGTGCGGTTGGTACGCACACATTGAAGCTGTAGTACAAACACAAAATACATAAATACCTTAAGAAAAATATTGTCCATCGCTAGCCACCACTTTCGCCCATCTGTCAGGCAATGTACGGATTCCGTGGCGAAAGAAGTCCTCATCCTTGGAAGCGATCCAGTCAGAGACCCATGTTTCGATACCTTCTGAAGAAGTAAACCGCTGTCCAATCAAATCGTTGTTCATGCAATCGAACAAGTAGTAGTCCGAAGGAGCAACGTCTGGTGAATACGGCGGGTGGGGTAAAACTTCCCATCCGACATTTTCTAAATAGGTTTTGACCGGTTTTGCGACATGTGGGCGAGCGTTATCATGTTGAACAATAAGTTTATCATGTTTGTTCTCCCATTCTGGTCGTGTTCTGGCCAGAGCTTGCTTCAAACGCATTAATTGTCGTCGATAACGTTCTCCATTCATAGTTTCACCCGGTTGCAGCAGCTCATAGTACACCACACCTTTCATATCCCACCATATGCACAGCATAACCTTTGCACAGTGAATATCTCGTTTTGGTTGTGATGGACCTGGTTCACCTGGTTTCACCCAGGCCTTTTTTCGTTTAGGGTTCTCGTAATGGATCCACTTCTCATCATCCGTAATAATTCGATGCAGAAACCCCTTTCTGCTCTGTCGTTGAAGCAGCAATTCGCAAATGGTTTTTCGTCTTTCAACGTCTCTGTCTTTCAATTCATGTGGAACCCAATGTGACATCTTTTGAATCATTCCCATGGCTTTCAAGCGTTTGGAGACTGTTGTTTGATCAACGCCTAATGCTGCTGCAAGTTGTTCCTGCGTTTGACACGAATCCTGCTCGAGCAATGCTGTCAATTCTTCGTCTTGAAATTTTTTTGGCTGTCCAGCTTGCTCTTGGTCTGCCAAGCCGAAATCACCACTTCTAAACCGTGCAAACCACTTCTGACACGTTCGCTCAGCTAGAGCATGGTCACCATACACTTCCACCAAAATACGATGACTTTCAGTTGCACTTTTCTGCATGTTAAAGTAATGCAGCAGGACACCCCGCAAAAACACTTTATCAGGCACAAATTGCGCCATGTTCACTTAACTACAAACTGGTGTTGTTGACGCTTTAATCCACTGCCCTATACTACGAACGATACGCGATGACAGGGGTTTGCAACACATGTGTGGATACACGGAACTGTGGGACGCTCCGTTCGTTGCGCCATCTCTTGTCCACCCGCACGAATTAATTCCTAGACCAAATATATATATATATATATATATATATATATATATATATATATATATATATATATATATATATATATATATATATATATATATATATATATATGCAATGTGTTGATGTACATAAAGGACAAAACGTCAGCAATATCCTATAGACATGACATACACTCATACAACACTAGAAATAATAGAGGTGTCAACGTACCATATTTGAGATTAACAAAATCACAAAATAGCTATGAAGTCATGAGTGTGAGGTTGTATGATAAATTACCTATAGAACTGACACCACTACCTATGGGTAGCTTCAAAAATATATTATATTCTTGGTTAGTTAAAACACCATTTTATTCAATAGATGAGTTTTTTGAATACGATAATATTTAAGTTTTTTTTTTGTAAGGTAATAATATTAAAGTTATGTTACTGTGGTGAACTTTAATACTTTAGCACTTATTGTATATAATGAACAATCACTATTGCTGTACATTATTGTAGTAAGTTATAATTTGACATTATCTATGGCTATGTAGCTGATTCGACAATACGATTTATTATTATTATTATTATTATTATTATTATTATTATTATTATTATTATTATTATTATTATTATATAATTTCTGCTTTGTCACCAAATTTTTTTCCCTTAGAGGGGAAAATTTTTAGTTTTTGATCTTTTTCCTTTACTTGTATTACAGTTCTTACAGTTGTGCCAAATTTCAAGTTCAATGTCTACTAGAAGTGCCCTATATGTTCAGAGTCAAGTCACGTAGCTGTGAGGGACTTGCCTCTTAATTTTCTTCCTTGGGTGAGTAAATTTCCAGTTTTCTGATTTTCCCTTTACTTATCTCACTAGTCTTACACTCGTGCCAAATTTCAAGTTTCTACGTCTAAAAGAAGTGCCCTATAAGTTTGGATAAGTGAGTGCCAACATTTGAGTTTTTTTCTTTCTTTTTGTTAGGATTTCATGACAATGTATCTCTTAAACGGTAGAAGATAAAACATTAAAATTGTATAAAGGACGTAGTTTAGTACAGATTAGTCATACTTTCCGATCAGCTTGACGTACCAAACGTCATACGCTGTCTTTTGTGTAAAGCCTAGCCCAGCTGGGAAGTGTTAACGTGCCTTCGAGGACATTGTGTAGCACACGCACAATCGAGACAAGCACGCATACGCTCTCATTGGGATTGACAGCGCTTTACAGTGCTGGAGGGTGAAACTATCATCATCATTCCATCTTGTATCATCAGATCGTTCATCACACATTTATAGGCACACATCTTCGTATTTACATTTGGGCATCAGCCCAGGGGCGGATTTTCGATGGCGGACTCACGGCTAGGAACAGGCAAAACGATGAAAGGCAAACATACAGGGTTACCTCAAGTTCTACCTGGACCCTCAGATAGCACCCCGAAGGCCAGGACTCGCAAGGATCCGAATCACACTTCTTCCAATATTAGCAAATCTCAGCAGCGGCGAGGTTCTCAAGCCTCAGTTGCCTCTGCAACTTCAGTCATCTCTTCTGGTTCTGTCCGCAGCAGATCGCCACATCCATCAGAACATACAGACAGTTACGCAGAACGTCTTCAACAATTTCCACCTTCGAAAAAGCAACATCTTGCTTCTACTTCAGATCTTAACCAAGTTCCAATGGACATAACTACAAATCATTCTGACGGATCCACTCCACCTGTAGTTCATTCCATGTTGCTTACTAATTTCGACATAAAATTCAGCAATGCGAAGTTTGTTGCCATACAACTACGCAAGTATCTCCCTCGAGCAGCTATTTCAGAAATCGTTCATACGAGGAATGGCATCATCTTAAAAACTCCGGATCCAACTCTGCTCACTACAATAAAAAACAAAGTGCCTATTGATACTTTTGGTCCAAATGCGAAAATTCAGTCGCTCAATTCCTCTACACGTAAGCATCCTCCACCTCCGAAACGATTACCATTGCTATCTGTCGTTATTCGGGGAGTTGACCCATCTTATACAGATGAAGAAGTCCAAGAGGAGCTCAAGCTCGAGGGCCACGCCATTACGAAAGTCATACGCATTCGAAATGATAACGGGCCTACCTATATGGTCCGTGTGCTTACAAACCATCAAGACACCATTGATGAGTTACTAGCATCAGGTGCATACATTTACAACCACAAGCACAGAGTAGAACCATCACGAACACCAGTACCTATGCCAGTCCGCTGTGAACGTTGCCAGGTCTACAATTCCCATCATACGTCCGATTGTAAAAGTTTAAGTAAATGTGGCTACTGTGCTGGTCCACATGACACCCGGACTTGTAACAACTTGCAATTGCCGCCAAAATGCGCCACTTGTAACGAACAACATCCGGCCTACAGCTACAAGTGTAAGGCAAAGCCGGACCCTATTCAGGATCATCCCGAGCTCGTTGTTCCATTGCGACCGCCGACACCAGCTCAAACCAATCCACATCCGATTGACGCTCCAGTATCATTAGACCAGCTATTGACGTTTCTAACACTAGCTTTGCAAAATATATATCCCTTCATTAGGCCTCATATCTTACAACAAATCATTCTTGCAGCAAGAACTACTTTTCATATTAATTTTACTGCAACCTATTCCGGCAATACTGTTCATTTTCATAAATCCCATGCTAGTTCACTCGTTTAACGTCATGGCTCTAACTTTTCTCTTTCTGAACATCCGATCACTACCAAAACACAGTTTTATTCGAACAGCTTCTTCTTGAGGAACGTGTTACATGTTTCTTACTCAATGAAACCTTTCTAACAAACTCTCGTACTTGCCGTTTACCACGCTATACCATGTTACATTCTGCAAATCCGGTACCTGCACTTCGAGCCAATGGGGGAGTAGCTATAGGAATTTCCCCTCACATTCCTTATCGCCAGCATCAGTATACGGCAGCAGCTCTTCCCGAACATCTCCTTGCCACAGTTTATTTCAAAAATATCGTCATCACCTTAGCAACTGTATATATCAGACCAAATCATCCTTTGCCTCAGCAGTTCGTTCAATATATTTCCAATAATTTCAATAGATACATCATTATGGCCGATTTCAATATGCACAGCCGCAGCAATGGTGACCGGACAAATTTCATTAACTTCATAACGACCCACACTACAGGGATAATTCTAGATCTTCCACAAGCTACACGCCCAATCTCAAACACCAAACCTGACATAGTCATTGCCTCCTCAAATCTTGTTTCACATTGCACTATAGAAATTCTTGATCTTCTTGGTAGTGATCATGCACCCATCAAGCTTGTCTACAAGCCATACTCAGCCACACCACGTTCCTCTTTACCAGTTCGAGTCAGCTTGCGCTACGATAAAGCTAAATGAGATCAATATCGTTCGCATATTTCAGATCTTACCAGTGATCTAACAGAACCCGCCACAAGTGACGAATTATACCAGACTGTCGATCGCATTACATCCGCAATTCAGGAAGCCAGCAACTTGTATATTCCAACAGCACAATCCGTTCCATATCAGCCTAAACTTCCGCCACAATATCTCTCCATGATCACACGTTCCCGTCAGCTCTATCGAGACTATCTCCACACTCGCAACCCAGAAGCACTCCGACATCACAAACAACTACAACGTACAGTGCACAATTACATCAAAGCTTATAAGCTCCGGTGCTGGGTGAAGACATGCAACACTCTGTCTGAAACATCGCATCCTACTAAATTCTGGGCTCGCTTCAATGCACTGTGTGGCAAATTCTCTACTACACCCTATCCCATTTTATTGGGTGACACACCTGTTAGTACCGATAGCGATAAGGCGAATGCTTTTGCAGATCACCTCCAAGAAATTTTCACACCGCCAATTGAAAAAGCACCTCATCCCGCAGACAGACTCAATATTTCATCACCACAACTGCAACCACATACTTCTCATGTTTTACCCCCTAATATTGCTGTGTCCGCCCCAATCACCACTCATGAAATATCTCAAGTTCTCCATAATAAAAGAAATACTGCACCTGGCCTAGATAACGTGACGTATCGACACATCAAGGAATGTCCTTTTTCACTATTACTCCTTCTTGCGAATATCTATACATTCATATTGCGCACTGGCTTCTTTCCTTTAGCTTGGAAAACATCTAAGACGCTAATGTTTCCTAAACCACATAAACCTCCCCAGAATGTTGCATCCTATAGGCCTATTCAACTCACTTCCACATTCAGTAAGATCCTGGAACGTATCCTGGTTAAACGACTACACATCTTCATCTCAGATCACGGCCTACTTCCATTCACACAAGCTGATTTTCGACCAGCTTTCTCTATCAATGATCAACTACTTCGTCTCACAACCCTCATTACTCAGCACTATAATTCAGCCAACCCTTCCTGCTTAGTATTGTTTGATTTGGAGAAAGCATTCGATAAAGTCTGGCACCATGGGCTCATATACAAACTTCTGCACTTTCAGCTTCCTATCTCCTACATTCGTCTTATTTACCATTTCATCACAAATCGTATCACCTATATCTCAGTACGAGGCAGTTTGTCACATCCTATCTTTCTGTTCTCTGGAGTACCACAAGGGTCAGCCCTGTCTCCTTTACTATACCTACTGTATGTAGCTGATATGCCCCGACTTCCAGATAAGGTCCATCTTTTCCAATATGCGGATGACACGGCGCTTCTCGCACTTGGAACAACTATCCAGCAGCTTAACATTCTCTTACAAACAGCTATCGATCGTTTTTACACCTGGTGCGTTCAGTGGCGGCTTACTATTAACGCAGCCAAAACACAAGCCATCGTATTCTTACCACCTAGAAGAACTTCCAAAGTCCGCCGAAACCCACGCAATCTCTCTCTGAATGTTGATGGGGTGCCTATTCAAATCAGTAACACTGTCACATATCTGGGAATTACTTATGATCACCACCTTACTTGGTCGCAACACCTGAAAACCATTACCACTAAAGCTTATAATAGACTCAACCTCCTGAAACGATTGACTGGTACCACCTGGGGCCTTAAAGCACACACCATCCTAAATACCTACAAGGTTTTCTTACGACCTGTCATTACATACGGGTTTACTGCTTGGATAGCTGCCCCAACTAAGTTCTACAATAAACTTTTAATTCTAGAACGCCATGCTTTCCGTACAGCGTTCCGCATTAAGCTGCCTAGTCCTACACAGAATCTATACCGTAAAATCACTTTTCCGACTTTACAATATTTCCTTGAAAAGCTGCGGCTAACATTCATCACCAAACGCTTCGAAACACGACATCCTTTACTACAGGATACAATGCGATATTTAGCTCTTCACCCAACACCTCACCGTTATTATCATCCTCCACTTTCGCTTCTCTTCACGCTATATCACTACACTCTACCACCGTTAGATCCCGCCTTACTTATCATCACAGATTACGTCATTCATGAACATCTTCCTCTCATTCATCCATCATTTCCAGCACAGTGATTATCATTATTTACTAACATGGGCCTCATTCGTCTTCATCATTGCCTAGAGCAGCCCCTAGGCTGAAGATAACCTCATTTGTCTAATTAACATCACCCATGTGTTGTCCTGTGAAAGCACCTCACCACATCTCTCACGCTCATAGCTACACTTGTACAGATCATGAATGCTATACCTAAGCATTGCTATCCTTGTGTTATAATTTATTTGTTTAAAATATACCGTATTCTTTTCTCCTTTGTGTTTATACCTACACCTAATGTTAAGGATTAATATTCCTTAAGTCTCCACCTTCAAAATTATTTATTTATGTAAATGTTGCTGCTAATAAAGATTAAAATCACTTAGCCCATCCAACATACTCATTCCATTGTTAACCGCCAATCTCGTTCCTAAAAGAGGGCGTAACCCTCTGAAAGGCAGCTAGTCCTTCAGGCTAGCCTGTAAAAAAAAACAGATTAGTAACGCAGTAATTTTTCGTTGCACTGTCTTTATGGGAAACGAAATTGTGGGTGTTCGAAAAATGTCTTAGTTGCTTCGTGTTATATACACACGTCGTGCCCCAGCCAGAGAGCTTGGCTCGTCGCCTTGATATAGACGTTGGAGCCAGAGATGGTGAGGGTCAGTGGGTCAAGTTTTCTGAGTGGGTCGTGGGTCAACCGCATGTTACCCACTGCGACCCACCACCCACCGTGACCCACTCTAACCTACCACCCACCGTGACCCACTGCGACCCACTACCCACCATGACCCACTGAGAGCCACCGACTCACTCTGACCTACTGATCCACTCTGCTCACTGCATTATAGACAGTATCTTCTGAAGACTAGTGAATTTGTCTGCATTTTACTTTCAAGACCTCAATTTCCCTTCCTTTTCCATTTGTTTCTGTCTACTTATCTGAGGTAGGATATTAGTGCGGTTTTTGGCGGACGGCGCTGCTGTGTTTTCATCAGTTTCTAAGTAAGCGCGTTGGAACAGGGGAACGGAGAGCGTTACGCAGTGTATCCAACGCTTTTTAAAAGTTGCAGTTTACATGTTGTAAGTAGCCTAATCTCTTTGCGCTTAATAAAGAACGCCATAAATTATATAGTTATTATTGAATGCAGGAATGATTCACCATTCCTGCAGTAATGCAGATGTATTGTGGATAATGACATATGCATAGAAATTAACAATTTAAGAACAACACAGTACGTAAGTGTGTTTCTACCGTGTATTAAGCAGATTGTATAACATTGATTACTTTTATTCGATTCTATTATAAAACAGGAGCAACCTCTTAAACGCAGGAATGAGATGTCAATAGCAGAGATGGAGTGGGTCAGTGGGTCGGTGGGTCAAGTTTTCTGAGTGGGTCGTGGGTCAACAGCGTGTGACCCACTGTGACCCACCACCAACAATGACCCACTGTGACCTACCACCCCCGTGACCCACTGTGACCCACCACCCACCATGACTTACTGCGACCCACCACCCACCATGACCCACTGCGACCCACCGACTCAGTATGATCTACCGACCCTCTCTGCTCACTGCATTGTAGACAGTATCTCCTGAAGACTGGTAAATTTGTCTTCGTTTTACTTTCAAGACCTTCATTTCCCTTCCTTTTCCACTTGTTTCTGTCTACTTACCTAAGGTGAGTATATCTAACCAAGTGAAAAAAAGAACTTCAGGACTTTTGGATATTGATATTTTTAATTGTAATAATAGCAATAGGACTTCTACTACTACTTGGCTTTCGAGATCTGTGAGTTTTTAGAGGAGCTACCTACTAGAAAAAATACATTTTTGAATCACTGTAATATATAAATTATTGCATAAAAAATCAATGTAACTATGTGTGCCTGATCATCACGGTCAAATTGCAAAGTCATATGAAATTAATTTTGGTATATAGTTAGGCCTTAATCCAAACTGGGATGTTATATTGCTTTTATTATAATGCATAATATCCTAAGGATATAGAGAGGATCCGAATTTTTGCGAAAAAAAAATGAGTATCTCGCAAACCGTTAAACTTACGGAGCTGAAATTCAGTGTATTAAGTCTTTATTGAAAACAAACAAAATGTGTCCTAGCACTTTTTAAAATTCTCCATTATGTGTGTGTGGGGGAGGGGGCACTTTCTATATATGGAAAATTGGTAGTGAGTTTGTTTGTAAAAATGATCGAAAACGATCGATGTTATTTAAAAAAAATTAGAAACAAAAAATACTGTGCTTGGCTTCATATATCCATTGCTTTCTACTATAATAATTGCTGAACCTTATGTTTATTATATGGAGCGCTTAAAGCACAGGGCAATCAACCCAAAAACTTGTGACTAAAATAGGCATAAAATTTGTACTGTAAGCTTAATTACACGGAAATTTTAAGTTTGGATTGTACGCATAATTATATGGAAAATTTTACACTTTTTTTCCCTTTACGTTGGTTTACTTACCTTGATTTGGAACTTTCAAATTTCATCCTTTTTTCCACTGAAAAGTATTGATAATTCAACAAGGAAATAATTATACTATGATAATTTAAATTCATCGTAATTTGGCACAAAGCAAACAGCAGTGTGGTAATTGAAGGGGGAGGAGGGAAATTCCCATTCACCTCTGAACAATGTGTTTGCAAAAATTAAATTTATAAACAAATAAGAAATCATCAGTTTATCAGGTTTTAATTGATAATTCATTCACAAGATTCCCTATCGAAGGCGTGGTAGATGAAGTTTCTGTTTTCCATGAGTCAACATTGCCAACTGACATGGTCGATATGGAAAAGATGTTGTATAGTGATAGAGAGATTATACTTCTTGCTGAGTATTTCAAAACTGACTAAGAAAAATCGTTATCAGACTTAAGTCTAACAAGCAGATTGCCGATGAGGAGTTGCAGAAATCGGGTAGAAGCATTATCAGTTTCCACGACAGAGTGAGAACGGGGATTTCCCCTTATGAATTTACAGATGACTGATATTAGAAATAGACTAAGTGCTCAAACATTGTCTAACTTGTTGTTCATCGATGTTAATGGCCCACCGCTAGACAAGCTCAAAGTACACGAGCTAGTTATTTCTTGGCTGAAGGATGGACATCATTCCGCTGCGGATGATTTACCACGAAAAAGTTACCAACAGGAAATAAACTCGATTTCAGATTTGTTTTTAGGTGGAAAATTACGAGTTATAAAAAAATGTATACTTGTATTAGTAATGGCTTATTTGTGTTATTCAACTTCGTACCTATTTTCTATTAAGTCTCTTCTATGCTTTAGGTAAACTACTTTGAATAAATATTCATAATAATTGCAATTATGCATATTTGTAACTTAAATTTAACGTGGTGTTTTAGTGATTACACAAATTACAATTATGAGCATACTTTATGGAGATGCTCTCAGGTAGGGTACCCGGGCACCTTTATAAACTATGAAAAACTGATTTTTCAAGTTTTTTTCTGAGAAAAATACTGTGAACTGAGAAACCATAACCTTTTCCATATTGTACAGGGGTATTTTCGTGCGAATAGAATTTTCTTTTGGAATGCGTTCAGAAATTAACACTTGCAAGAATACTCTCTTTGTACAAGCATATTTTAGGCACACACTAATTTCCCCCCACCTCGAACTGTTTCAATTTCGTCACTGACAAACACTTTACCATTTTATATCATAAAGGTCAGATCCACCGTTATTCTAACAGAGTGGTGCTTGAGCGATTGACTAGAAATTCAAACTCCGATTAGTGACAATTTCACAGTCTTGTTTTATTACAAGTGTAAACTCTTTAGTCAGTACAGAAGAGGCCGTGTATTTTGTTCAGAGTTGATGACGATGGATTTTGGTTAGTCAGAACAGGTCACAGTGGATGAGAGTGGTTCATGGTGGGTGGTGGGTCACGGTGGGTGGTGGGTCAGAGTGGGTCACGGTGGGCGATGGGTCATGGTGGATCGTGGGTCAGAGTGGGTCACGGTGGGTGGTGGGTCAGTGGGTCGTGGGTCAAGTTTTCATTGACCCACGCCAACTCTGGTCAATAGCTAGAGGATTAATTTAGGGTTGATAGCTTAGATACTTTACAATACCTTGTAACTGTAAGGTAAACCAAATTAAGGCTCACGATGCTTGTGTTTGTTTTAAGTGTATGTTTATCGGTTGACAAATAAATTATTTTCTCGAGTTTTAGCCAAGGAAGAATTCCGATACGTTTCCACTCGAGAACTGTGGAAGTTCTCTCTTGGCCTATTGGCTAGCACATCTGCCTTTGCTGTTCGTGGTTCTGGGTTGAAAGTGAGAGTGAGAGCCCAAAAATTAATTTTACAACCTATTTTCATTAATCATCTGTCTCCTCTAGCATAAAGAGCATAATCATGGGACGTTAAACTAAAGAAATTTCATTTCATTTTCTCGGTGAATGTGAATCCATTGGGGGAAAGGAAGGTGAAGAAGAATTTTTCCTGCATTTTCTTTAAAACCTATGGGATTGCAAAGCTTGCCTTTCGGGATTGATGTGTAAAATCTGATTACAGTGCATCTTTCTTTTAGGATTATTATCGAAATCCAGACTTTTGATAAATGTGGAATAGAAGCATTGATAAAACATCAGCGTCTGGGTAATGTAAGCGTATCATTGATTCAACACATAGTAAATTCACAATTTTTATTTATGAGTAGAGAAAGTCACCTTGAACTCCCTCTGAATTTCTTTCAGATTCTAGGACTCAGGTGACAAATAATTAATTCTACTAACTGTTTTCACACACAATATAATTTTGAAACTTGGGAGCCTAGTGTTATCTTTGTGTCTGTAATACATAATAATTTGTCGATTTACTTCAGAGGACTGAGTTTAGCCCTTACGCACAAATTACCTATGGTTCAAACATATCTATCATATGTACGGTCTTGTTTAATAAACTCTGCCCCTCCCCTTTCTGAAAAGCCCTGTATTGTTATCCACATGAAATTCAAAGATAAAGGCAATCGTCTTTAGGCAGCTGTATTTCCGTTTCAAGTCTAAGTATTAAAATGTACTACGTATGGTTGCAAGAAGGGTTCTTTTTAAATACTGAATTCAGGTACCTAACATTGGCACTCATTTTCTTCTTCATGAATTGATGTAAGAAGGGGCTGTGTGATTTTCGGCCAATTGTTTCATTACCGGTATCTTTAAACAATGAGATAACAGTGGGAGACAAACTTCGTTCTTCTCAAACTTCATACTTTGAAAAACCTATGCAAGTGGTTTTGTTATTCAAATACATATCTATTCACTTTAATCAGATTCAGAAGTAGCATTTATTTTATAATAACATAATGCCTGTAACTTAGTCTGAAAATGTGTTTTGTATGTTTTCTTTTTTAATACGTAATTCATTTCTTTCTGAATTTGACTAGAGTTATAAGTAACCTTCAACTGCCAGGCACCTCAGTTTAAACTTTACTCGCTTTCCTACCGCCCTCAATGTAACATTGGGTATTTTTCTTTTAAATAAAGTTTTCAAAATATGGCAGAAATACTGGATTTTTAAATTACACAACCATATTACCTAATGACAGGTTAGGCATCAGAGAAAGTTATCTTTATCTACCATCTCAACCAGGGGCGGATCCAAGTCTCCTTCGGAGGTGGTTAGGAGTTTGGCTGTCAAAGGTTATCAGTTTCTATCTGACCGAACTTTTGCAGCACATCCGAAAATAATCTCAATGCAAAAGAATTTTTTTTACTCAAAACACTGCTTAGACAACCGATCGGAGATCAAATTGTCCAACTTGGTCGCAATTTCTAATACGTCTTATCTCAAAACTACACAATAGATCTTGCTTTAAACAATGAAAGCGCAGTTGCCAAAATATTACTTTGATTCACAAAGATGAACTTCGAGGTTTTGTTAATAGGATAAGTAGGAATTCCTTATACTCGAAAGCTACGAAGCTCTTAGTGTTTTTTGTACAACATTGAGGTTAGTTTATTTGCAAGTTATTGCCAAATAATATGGAAGGTGTATGTCCCTTAAAATGTTCTGGAAATAACTTACATAACTTTTGAAACTGTGTTTGTCATAACTTGAATATATGCTTGAAGTGGTTTATTATGAAACGGACAAAAAGAACGGTAATAGATTAATTACAAGTAATCCGGTTAGAAACACTGTTGCTTTTATTTTAGTTACAAAACCAGCCTCCCATACTCGTTCGCTGGTTAGGTAATATCTAAGTGAATAAAGAACTTCAAGCACTTTTGGATATTGATATTTGTAATTGTAGTAATAGAAATAGAACTTATACTACTACTTGACTCTTGAGGCCTGTGAGTTTTTAGAGGAGCTAACTACTGGAAAAAAATATATTTTTGAATCACTGTAATATATAAATTATTATATAAATCATTGAACGTAACTAGATGTGCCTGATCATCACGGCCAAATTCCAAAGACAAATGAAATGACTTTTGGTATATAGTTGGGCCTTAATAAAACTGGGATGTTATATCAGTTGGGGATCCGAATTTTTGAGAAAAAGTTGAGTATCTCGCAAGACATTAAACTTACGGAGCTGAAATTCAGTGTATTAACTCTTCATTGAAAATAAACAGAATGTGTCCTAGCATTTTTTTTTACATTCTCCTTTATGGGGGGGCACTTTCTATATATGGAAAATTGGTAGTAAGTTGGTTTGTAAAAATAATCGAAAACGATCGATATTAGTTGGGAAAAAATTCAGAAACAAAAAATACAGAGTTTCGCTTCATACATCCATTACTTGCTACTATAATAAATGCCGAAGCTTATGTTTATTATATGGGGCGTTTACAGCAGAGGGCAATCAACCCATAAAGTTGTGAGAAAAATAGACAAAATTTGTACTGTAAGCTTAATTACACGGAAATTTTAAGTTTGGACTGTACGCATAATTATATGGAAAACCGTACACTTTTTTCCCCTTTATCTTGATTTGGGACTTTCAAATTGCATCCTTTTTTCCACTGAAAAGTATCGAAAATTCAACAAGGAAATAACTATACTATGATAATTTAATTAAAATTCATCGTAATTTGGCCCATGACAAACAACAGTGTGGTAATTTAAGAGGAAGAAGAGGGGAAATTAACAGGTACCTCTGAACACTTCATCGGAACCTCGTTCCCTTTTGCTTTCTAGGGGGGGGGACTTGGTAGTGACATCAAACCTTCATGTTTAATTACAAAAATTAAATTTATAAACAAATAATAAGTCATCAAGCTTTAATTGATCATTTATGCGCAAGATTCCCTATTGAAGGTGTGGTATATGAAGTTTCTGTTCTGCATGAGTCGACATTACCAACTGACATGGTCGATATGGAAAAGATATATGGTGATAGAGAGGTGATTCTTCTTTCTGAGTGTTTCAAAACTGACTGAGAAAAATCATTATCAGACTTAAGTCTAACAATCAGATTGTCGATGAGGAGCTGCAGGAATTTCTACGTCGAGTAGAGGTATTATCAATTTCCACGACAGAGTGCGAATGAGCATTTCCCCTTATGAATTTACAGATGACTAATATTAGAAATAGACTAAGTGCTCAAATATTGTCTAACTTGTTAATCATCAATGCTAATGGCCCTCCGCTAGACAACCTCAAAGTAAACGAACTAGTTATTTCTTGACTGAAGGATGGACATCATTCCGCTGCGGATGATTTACCACGAAAAAGTTCTGGAGACGGACAGGAAAGAAACCGATTTCAGATTTGTTTTAAGATGGCAAATCACGAGTTACAGAAAATGTATACTTGTATTACTAGTGGCTTATTTGTGTTATTCAACTTAGTACCTAATTTTTAATAAGTCTCTTCCTTGCTTTTTATATACTAAAAGTTAAACTACTTTGAGTAAATATTGACAATAATTGCAATTATGCATATTTGTAACTTAAATTTAACGTTTTGTTTTAGTGATTACACAAATTACAATTATGAGCATACTTTGTAGACATACTTTCACAAAGGGTACCCAAGCACCTTAATACGCTATAAAAAACTGATTTTTCAAGTCCTTTATGATAAAAATACTGTGAACTAAGAAATCATAACCTTTTCCATATTGTATAGGGTTATTTTCCTGCGGATAGAAGTTTCTTTTGGAATGTGTTGAGAAATTAACACTTGCAAGAATACTCTCCTAGTACAAGTATATTTTAGGGACACACTAATCCCCCCACCCCCACCTCGAAGTGCTTCAATTTCCACACTGACAAACACTTTACCATTTTATATCATAAAGGTCAGATCCACCATTATTGTAACAAAGTGGTGCTTGAGCGATTGACCGTAGAAATTCACACTCCGATTAGTAACAATTTCACAGCCTTGTTTTATTATAAGTGTAAACTCTTTAGTCATTAGGAAGAGACTGTGGATCATGTGTCAGAGTTGATGACGATGGATTTTGGTGAGTCAGAGTAGGTCACAGTGGATGAGAGTGGTTCATGGTGGGTGGTGGGTCAGAGTGGGTCATGGTGAGTGGTGAGTCAGAGTGGGTTACGGTGGGTCAGACTGGATCATGGTGGGTGGTGGGTCAGTGTGGGTCAGAGTGGGTCGTGGGTCAGAGTGGGAAACTAGCAGTTTTTGGATTGGTATGGGTTAACACTGAAACCTAAAGGCTGGAATATATGAAATCAAAGTGGACACACATATCTCTCTATTTATCTATATATCTTTCCATCTCTCTCTCTCTCTCTACATATATATATATATATATATATATATATATATATATATATATATATATATATATATATATATATATATATATATATATATATATATACAGACACTATAAAGGAAGTGGGCTGATAGTATACGATAGTGTCGGGGATGGTGACACCTTTACATCGAACTTTGCTTGTCGTGTAAACATTATTTGACATTAGTGTCTTCATCTTCGACGTACCTATGGGCAATTTACTGTATATTCGTGTATTGAAACTGGTGAAACGAATTTCAGTTTCAGAATGTAAAAAAAAAAAAAAAAAAAAAAAAGCCAGGGTCGAGAAGCCTCAGACAACTAACAGCAGAGATATATTATCTTGTAAACTATTTGTCCTTGCCTTGTGAGCTTATTTTAGTTTATTTTTAAGACCTTTAGGCAACTTTGGCCGAATGGATGATGATGGGAAAATTAGTGGAATGAAGAAAGTGGTAGGATACTAGACAACTTCGAGAAAACACATACATTCGAAAAATGAAGTGAAATGAAATGAAATGAAATATTTGAGTTTTACGTCCCACGGTTATGCCGGTTAGGCTAAAGGAGACAGTGATGATGAGTAATGAATGAAATGGTGGAATGAAGAAAGTGGAAGGAAACGGGAGAACCCCGAGAAAACCCACGCACACTGTGTTTGTCCACGACAAACTTTACTTGGCTGGGCTGGGATCGAATCCGAGACTCAAGTACCAGAGGTGAACGCTCTACCACTGAGCCACCGCGGTCCCCACACACATTCAATGTTTGTCCACCACAAAGCTCACATGGCACTAACCGAGATCGAACCGACTACCACATACACCAGAGGTGAAGGCTTCACGGTGTAGCTACCGTGACATTTCTTGTCTTGTGTGTTCTGGGTAATACTTGTAGCTTAGTTGTGTCTTGATTAGCATGGTGTAGCCTGCTACATTTCTTTTCGTTCCCATGGTATACTGCTATATTTTTTACGAGACAAGACGATACAAAACGGGACGAGACGAGACGAGACGGGACAGAAGCCCTCGAGACGAGGCACGAGACGGGACGAGCACATTTTTTCGAGACGAGACGAGACATGCTTTGCATGAGACGAGACGAGACAGCCTGAAATCTCGTCTCGTCTCGTGGCAACACTACATATGAATTCTGTAAATTGCTTAGGCTTGAAAGAATCGAGGTATCTCGAACATGCATTGGGCTCTGCGCCGTTCTGGTATTCGTTTTAGCTTGGATTTCTTTACAATAAAACCGCGCCTTAATTTTATTACTGGAAAGTTCCCTCCTCCGTACATATGCAGATGTGTCAAATAGTAAATCTTCTTTGTGGCAAATAAGATTTATTATTTACTTTTGTTTTTTTTATTGTTTCTTTGTTTGCTTTTTACTCAAAATGTTTATCTCACTGCACCGTACGTTTTTGGATTTTCTTATGGTTTATTTCGTTTCTTCTTTTTCCCTGTATATTTACATAAGAGACGACAGTGATTTCATTTCTTCAGAAATGAAAATAAAGAGAAAAATAGCCTTTGGCATTATCTAGGAAAACTGTTTTTGCTAAACAAAAATTCCCAAGATATTCCAATAAAAGTTCAACTTCAGAAGGGTTGAATGTTTAGCATTCGTGGTTGACTGTTTGATTCTTAAAGAAAGCATAGAATGTTGGGGTTTAATGTAATAATGTAATACAACTTTAAAACTATTTGAATAAGAAAGTATTGGGGAGAACGCCACGAAATCCAGAACTAATAACGTTAGTGTTATTTGATACGCTGACCACTCATGACAACTAAATGTCTCTCATGTGAGCTGTTCAAGTTCTTCGTAGGTTGCAGGCAGCAGTACAATATTATGTTATTGTAATGGACTGTAAGCTGTCCTGTTCTCTTTCCACCGAAAGTTGTTGGGCAACGTAGGAGAATTCATGTTCCTGTTTATTTAATGTAACATAGATTTTTTACG
The DNA here is from genome assembly GCF_964235325.1 of Thermobia domestica. Lineage (NCBI taxonomy): Eukaryota > Metazoa > Arthropoda > Insecta > Zygentoma > Lepismatidae > Thermobia > Thermobia domestica. The sequence continues at coordinate 199,211,138 of NC_137459.1, read as the reverse complement.
GGGTAATGTCCAAATACTTTGTTCTATGTATTCCATATTCAGTTCTTTGTTCAAGAATTGTTCTTTTTACTAGTTGTACTTTGGCTTATACGCAGTGGCAAATTGAATTGTAATTCATGCTATTTGGTTTTGTACTTCAATCTAGTTCTCTAAAAATTATGCGAATAATTTTTCTTCTGTCTTCAAATATTCAAATTTCTTGAATATTCGTTTCCAATACGAGAACAACTATTCGTTATTTGGGCAATTGTTTGAATAATTATCCGTTATCCGAATAATTGTTCGAATACCAAATTTCGCTTGAATATTCGAATAACGAATATTCGAAGAATCCGTTATTCGAATATTGGAATAATGATTTATTTGAATTTTAAAAGCATTATTCTAAATTATGTTATGCAAATGCAAAGGAAGTCATATGCAATGACTATGTCCGTCTAGTTGAGGTGCTACATCGCAGAAATCAACGAAAAACTGCAAATTGTGATAAGAACATTCCCGTTGGTGTAAATAATGTTTAAGGTTATACAATGAAATTAAGTCGGGGAGGCATCGTCTAAAAGCAAAGAAATCCAAGATGGCGGCCATATTTCAAAATAGCTATGCGGTTACAGTGTTTCTGTTACACGTCGCAGGAATTGAGTGTTTGGTATCGATTTATAGGTTTTTGAGGTCAAGGATTCCATTTTTTATGTTAGAAACAAATTAGGAATTACTACAGGTGTTTTTCTGTTCCATACACTTTTTAAATTGAAACATAGGCGAAATCATCATACAATATTTTTATCTAAAAATATATGATATAATGCTTCGTTTAAACTGAATATTTCTGAAGTTGAACAATGTTTCTAGACCATAACGAAACACATCGACTAGCACCACAGCCATTGATTCTTACATTCATTCTTACAGTTGCATAATAGTGTACAAGACAGTCCAACATGTTTGTATCCACACTTATCTCTACAGTTTTTGCACGTACAATTTATTAGTTCTACATGAGTCCGAAATTTCTAGCAAATCCGACCATTTCACGTGCCATGATGGGGGCCGCGGTGACTCAGTGGTAGAGCGTTCACCTCTGGTGCTAGGGGTCTCGGGTTCAAACCCTGCTCCCGCCAAGTGAACTTTGTGGTGGACAAACACCGTGTGCGTGGGTTTTCTCGGGGTTCTCCCGTTTCCTCCCACTTTCTTCATTCCACCATTTCATTCATTACTCATTATCACCGTCTCCTTTAGCCTAACCGGCATAACCGTGGGACGTAAAACTCAAAATTTCATTTTTTTTTCACGTGCCATGATGCATCATCCAACCACCATCCCCAGTCGGCTGGAGAAGGTACACATATTGTGCGTTTGTTTGCTTGCTTGTCCCCAAACGTGTCCAGGTTGGAAAGCACTACGTAACACTTGTTGTTGTAATGCGTTCTTTGTCGGTGGAAGACTTTCAAGGGGACGAGTTTTGCGTCGTGAACAATTCCTGTCGTGCATCATTGACACTTCTACTGTTACTAGTTGAGCAGTATAGTAGTACCACGTATCTTTCAAGAATGTCAAAAATTGCCGTTGGAATGGAAGTTTGAGGTTGTGAGATGAAAGAAAATGCAGTAGTGGCTTATTTAAACAGCATCCATGTCTTCCAAGTTGATTTTCTTGTTTTCCCTGTAAAATTTGGAATGCTGTCAAAACCCGTAAACGCATGGAATCCTGGTAAAGCTATAGCCTTTTCGCTTCTCATTGTTTCAGCTATACCATGAACTGGAATAAATCTGTATTTTTTTTCTGTTCCGAATGCAATCCAAAGTTTATCCAGGCCCTTTGTTAAGAAGGGAAAGAAGTAAGCAATTGCTAAGACTACGACATCGGTATCTACAGTGCGTATAACAATATTTTTGAAGCCGTTTTCTACGTTGTCTTCGAGATGAAGTATTATCCTTGTGTCCGCTTCTTCATGGCAAGGGCGGGCACCAATTAGAGAACTCCGTGCAGTAATATTGCCTTTAACTTCTTCTCCTGCAGTAGTTAGAACCTGAATATTTGTAATATTATTTACAGCTAGTGTTCCAAGTAGAGAAAAAAGCTCTTCTTTGTTGCTGGAATTCCGCAAGAAATCTTGCCGATGTTTAGGAAAAGTTACGTGTGAAAGCATTTGTCTCCCAGTTCCAGCTCCTCTCTTCAGTCTAGGTTCACCTTTAATACTTGGTGCAATGTATCTATCCCAAATCAAATCAATTCTTTGACAAACAAAATTTTCAATGTCGTTACAAATGTGAGGATGAAATGTGTTTATATAGTAGCCACCAAATGTTCTTGAGGAATGTGGTTTTAAAATGTTAGTAGGAACTGCACAATCATAAACTATAGCATCACAGGTTCAAGGAAAGGCATTATCATTCTTGCCTACAGTATCTTCTAGAATGTGTACTAAGTCAGATTTATTGCCTAATCTAAATTCGTCATTACTTGAAAATGCAGGCGGAAATGGTTGGTTTTCGTGCTTAAAAAAATCTTCATATAAAACTGACGATTCTGTGTAGCTATAAAGAGTCTAGAAAACAGTTTAACATCTGTTTTTAAAGTATTAAGTATACTATTGTCTTTGCTAGCATCCTTCACAGGAGTGCTAAACAGGGATATTCTGTTCTTCTTCAAAGGTTGAAATATTGTTGTAGACTGTTTTACTAATATTTCCTCGATGAAACTATTTAATAGCGTAATACCAGTATGCATTAACTTGCTTGTCTACGATAATTCTGTTGTCGATGACAATAAGATCTTCATCTTCTTCTAAAAATGGATTTCCAAACTCTGTCAATGTGTTGTAAAGTGCCTGAACCTTCGCGACATATTTTACTTGATATGACTGGTACTGCTCATGATGGCGTCGATTGTTTACTTCAGGTTTTAGCTGAATGGCACTCTCAAATTCCTGTATTAACTCACATATTTCTGACCCGGCAACCATCCAACGTCTCAGTGCCGATGGATTCTGCGTCAGCCCTACTGCACCATCATCTTTCACTATTGCGTGATTTTGCTCATGTGCTTGGTCTATGCTGATTGCTGAAATGATTCTGTTTGATTTTCTTATCACAAACTGTCCAGAAGAAAATGAGCGATGTATGTCTGGTAGCTGAGACTCTGCATCAAAAAGGTCTTTCAGGTGGACCGGTACCCAACGGGCATAGTTATGATGATCCAGGACAAAAAACCAAGAAATCATGCCTCTTAAGCAGTCACAATACAAAAAGTAGTTGCCTTCTCTAATTGAGCGAGAAGTAATCGGATTTCCATATCAAGACAAGTCAGCCAATATTTGAACTGTCTGCTGCTCGCTCTTCACACCAAATGTCAAATTCAAGCTCGGAACAAGACTGGTGGTAAGCATCTTGCAACAAATGGTATAGTGCTCCTGCAGTCACTTGGTGAATTCCTCTGACTTTCTTTACACGGGTTACTTTGATATAGCTTTCTGCAGCGCTAGAATATGCAATATCAGCGCTGGAAATTGCAGCGCTTCATCCACTTTCTGACATCCACTGACCCAAAACTCTGAGAAAAGCTTGTTCGATGTGGAAGGCACCAAACATCACCATGAACTTTTTCTCACCATACATGTCTGGATAGTTCCACTGAATCACTTTTGATAACGCAAACAGTGATTGATCCACTACCATGACAGGAATTTGATTTCCGTTAAGAAATTGTGTAACTTGTTTTGTTACGTTCATCGCATGCTTGATCATAGCTATTGATGATGAATCTTTGTAGAATAGTGGTAAAAGTGATTATATTCCTGAAACAAAATCAGTTGAAGCAAGTTTGTCTATAAGCATGGTAGGCAGCCCACGACGTATCAAGTCCAATGTCGATATCCTCGCTGATGACATGTTTTAGCCATGCAATTTCTTCTTTCTTCTGATTCGTAGCAGTGGGTGTCAGCATGAGTTTCAATGTAACATCAGAACAAGTTGGAATAGTCGGTTCTTTTGACTTAAGGATTGCTGGTTCCACCAAAGAAAACTCGTCCGGAAGACTAGGCACACTTCGCTTTTTGAAGTTACTTATACTGTATATCTTGTGTAGTCCTTACTGTTCCTAAACATTCAGGTGTCGGATTTTGAAATGATATTCTTGTCCCATGAAAGGAACTCTCCGAAGTTGAACTACTAGGATTGTGGTCTATGCTATCGTACGCCCTAATTGTGAATATATCTTTACGTAGTTTTGATGGCTACAATACCTTTTCTTCTTGGTACCTAACATTCACAAGTTCACACATCGCCGTTGAGAGTTCCAGCACACGAGTGTAGGAGATTGAAAGTCCAAGTGAATGTAGCTTTTCCACTGTCTCTTTTTTTTTTTCGTGTTTTTCCAAATATTGAAAGACCCATATAACTGGCAGCGGAGGTTCTCTATCAGTTTCATGTCTCAATATGTTTCCAGTTGGTTTTCGGGATTGTATATTAAAACAAAGCAACTGCGATATTGTTAAAGATGGCTGTGTAACAACTTCATTGTCTTCAATGTTGGATCCATACAAGAGCATATTCACATTGGCAAGTAGGGAGCAAGGAACAGATTTACACTGGGTTTCAACATGTAAATCACCATTGAATGCGTTCTTTTGTTATAGCATTTCTTTCCTTACTATTTTAACAACACGCAACAAAGCAAGGGCGTCTTCATCTTGGTCGTTTTTACAACATTCCAACATGGTATCACCAACAGTTTTATCATATGCTAATATATACTCTCTGCCAGACATTTGTACCGTCATATATGGGAAATGTGCAAGAATCATCTGTCGTAAACTTGAGGTGTGGCATTTTCTCATCCGTTCCTAGTAGTTGCATTAATCTCATCTTGTACTTTTTTGTCAGGACACTCATCTTGAAAACTGGTTGCATTTCATCTGAACCCTTCATACTTTCCTCCATGAAATTAACTAGCTCTGCGAAAACTACCCCTTCACATACATGAACATTGCAAGTTGATGTCGATTGACTACTCCGAGACTTGTTATACAATACTGCTAGGCACTTTGCGTGATATTTTGCATCTAGAGCAATCATATCACCACCACTAAGTTTTGCTAGTAGAACACTATTTCCTTGTTCAATGGCACACTTCGTCACCTTTTTGTAACGTGGTTACATTAAACAACTGATCCTTGCTGGTCGCAGAACCATCATAAAAGAAGCATATCTCTTTAGAAGTAGATGATTGGTGTTTACGCTCATGCGATAATGATGTAGACTCTTTGTCACCTTCATGAAGCTTCCGTTTCTTTGCTCTTTCGAACATTGTTGAGTTATAATTTAATGTACATTTTTTGCGCCATTTAGCTCGTCGTTTTAAAAATGTTTTTTTACTTCACAGTTATCTTCATCAAATAGTTTTATGTCCATATCACTGGGTAAGGCATAAATATAAATAGATTGAAAGTTTTCTAAATTCTTCGCAAGTGTTGCATATCCAGTGTTACGAAAAAATGCATTTGGGTTATTTGCAGGACATACCAAATGTTCATCAGATATCTTTTGACGCAGTATACACTTTGTCCAATCAACACTTTTTTTAATCTCCCAGGTCAGATACAGGAACTAATCGGAGACGCTTTGCCATTTTCGATTGCCACCTTCACGTACTCAAATCTGAACAAAATAATAAAGAAATAAAAACAGGGATTAGTTGGGTATTGCATTTCTTACAACGAGTTTACTATTTTATTTATTGATTGATTGAGTTTTACGTCCCGTTCAGCAGCGAGGCTATATGAGACGTGGACATACTGAATCCGAACCACATGAGCTCCCGCCGGAAATCCAACCCGGGTCTCCGGCGCCAGAGGCGCGTACGCTAACCGCTTAGCCACGGAGGAGCTCTATTTTATAAAAGAACCTGAAATATAAAATCCTTCACTTGTGATTAGAACATTTCCTTAGCGCAAAGCAATATACCGGGGGAGGCATTTAAAATTGTTTTTTTGAATATCTGGAAAACTACAAATCGGATTTTGAAAAAGTTGTAATAAAAGTTGTTCGTCTCGAAGGGGGACATCCAATGATACCACACTCGACCCCCTGCCCCCACCCCCCGCTGGCGGGAGGGGGCAGCTTTAAAATCTTAAATAGGAACCCCCATTTTTTATTCCATATTCTGATTCCCCGTGAAAAAATACGTAACTTTTGTATTGAACATTTTTTTCGTTGCGTGATAGATGGCGCTGGAATCGACAAAAATCAAAACGGCTCACAAACTGAAAAATGAGGCATTTAAAACTGTTTTTTTGAATATCTGGAAAACTACAAATCGGATTTTGAAAAAGTTGTAATAAAAGTTGTTCTTCTCGAAGGGGGACATCCAATGATACCACACTCGACCCCCTGCCCCCACCCCCTGGGGCGGGAGGGGAGGCAACTTTAAAATCTTAAATAGGAACCCCCATTTTTTATTCCATATTCTGATTCCCCGTGAAAAAATACGTAACTTTTGTATTGAACATTTTTTTCGTTGCGTGATAGATGGCGCTGTAATCGACAAAAATCAAAATGGCTCACAAACATTTGAAAACCCATATTTTTGGTGTAATTTCTGTTACCGATGTAGGTGAAATTTACTTCAATTGGACTACGTGGACGTAGTATCTATTAGTTTGTTGCCTTTTGTTTGCTGATTCAATGTGAGTCCCCTTGCCTCTCACTAAGGAGGTGCTTGTTTCAGGTAAGTCCCCTTGAGTCTCGTCATCGAGGTGTTTGTTTTAGTTGAGCCTCTTGCATCCATTCGGGTGTTTGTTTTGGGGTTGTCTCTTTGCCTCTCACACATCTTCATTGTTTACTGAACAAACGAACAAACGTTCGAAATGGTCCCCCTTTTCTGCAATAGACTACACATTGCAAGCAGGGGTAGGCGCGAGTCGAGCTTAAACTCGACTCGAGTTGAATTCGAGTCGAGTCAAAGGTAATTTTCTCGAGTCAAGTTCCAAGCCGAGTCACTGTTTTGAGCTCGAGTTTCGAGTCGAGTCGAGTTTGATAAATGGCTCGCACATTCAGCTCTTTTTAACTCGTTTTTAAATTATGGCCTGTTTAGACTGGAAAGCGAAAGCCATGAGAAATGTAAGCAGTAATGTCGAATACTTTTAATATTTCTCACGACAGAGGTACATCTGGTGGGGGTACGTTTAGTATATGTCATCTCGTCTCGAAAACGAGACAACAATAGATTTTTATAACGAGACAGCTTCAAATTTCGTGAGCACCAATATAAGTATATACTGTAGTTCTTACCGTCTAGGCTTAGACCTGCACGGTCGACTTTTTGAGCCCCAGAAGAAGCCCAATCCGTGCAGTGATGTCAATAGGCTCGGCTGGTTCAACTGAGCGAACAGCTCAAGCCGGCTTGGTTGGGACGAGCCAGCGACTCTTCACAATTGAACCGATGGCTCGAGCCGGTTCCATTCGGATCAGCCACCAACTCGACTCATGTGAGCCATCGGCTCGAGCCAGCTCCATTAAAAGCAGCCCATCGACTCGGTTCGACTCATCTTAACTGAGCCTATGGCTGAGCCGGCTCGCTTCGGTGAGCTGTTGGCTCACTTTTCTGTTTGGCTTGATAGTGAATAAGCTGTGAGCCGACCGCTTGAGCCGATGGCAACCCTAAACCCGGACCAAGCAGTTTTGAACATGTTTGACCGACGCCCTATAACTTTTATCAATTTTTGGCTTGCTCCTCCGGAACTCAAACCCAGAACCTCATGACCGATGTCCTTGCCTCCTAAAGACTTGTCGACTACGCAGATAGACAGTCAAATAGTTTTTAGTATTCAGATACAAACCGCGTAATAATAATAATAATAATAATAATAATAATAATAATAATAATAATAATAATAATAATAATAATAATAATAATAATAATAATAATAATAATAAGTTGTAGTAGTGGTGGTATATTACTAGTAATATCATTGATAATTATATTATCTACGTAGGATATTTGAAAAGAGTATTTGGAACTACACACAGGATTTAGCTCGAATTGGCTCGACTCGACTCGAAACTTAACCCGAATTCGAGTAGAATTTCGAGTAGAGTTGGAGGAAGTTTTTCGAGTCGAGTCGAGTCGAGTTTCAAAGAAAACTTGCTCGAACTCGCTCGTGCCCATCCCTAATTGCAAGTGTTACACCTACAGGAAATCTAACCATGGACTGCTACGCGTGATAGCAGTTCTTGCTTCGTAGACGGTAGTTTGAATAATGCAAAATATATCGCAAAAAATAGTCACAATTTCGAACATTTTCTTATCACTTGTCAGCGGTGTTTACTCATTTTGATTGTTGTCTATTAGAGCGCTATCTATTAGACAGCGCCAAGAAAGACAATGTTACATAACGTACTCACAAAGTACGTTCACATGTCATTCAGGGTTATGTCGTTGTTTGTATTGGTGAGAATAACATGTAGTTTCAAGGATTAGTTTCTTGATGAAATTCTATTGAGTGGAGTTCGATTGTGGATTTCACTTTTAATGGGATGTTAACTGAAAGAAAAGAATATGGGCAACAAGACAATAGTCCGTATCGTATGATGAAGTTGGACGTTGCTATGTAGTTAGAGTCTGTGATCAATAATGATGAAAATAGTTGTTCATTAGTTACAGAAAAATTCTTATTATGGATCAATTGAAGATATCAGTAACATTAGGTGACGAAGTTAAGGAATACTTTGAGTCAAATAGACAGTAGAAGAAGCACGTTTAAGGTATGCTAACCTGTTCCCTGATAGGAATGTTCCTTCTGCAACGACTTTTCGCAGTATTATTCAATTATTTATTGAAACTGGAAGTATTCAACCCAGACAACGAGTCCGATCACGGCCTGTGACGAACGAAAATGCCGCAGTGAATGTTTTAGCTGCAGTTGCTGCAAATCCTCACATCAGTTCTCGGCAAATCGCACGAAGTTCTGGAATGTCGCAAAGAAGTGTTCTGCACATACTGCATGAACACAGATTCCATCCATATCACGTTTCGTTGCATCAGGAACTACATGGGGACGACTTTCAACACCGCTTGAACTTTTGCAATTGGATACAACAGCAATTAGCAGTTAATGATGATTTTATTTCACAGATACTTTTCTCTGATGAGGCAACTTTCACGAATACTGGTCAAGTGAATCGGCATAATATGCATTATTGGTCAGTAGATAATCCACATTGGTTAAGGCAAGCCGAGCGTCAACGTACATGGAGTGTGAACGTTTGGTGCGGTGTTTTAGGTACTCGAATAATTGGCCCATGCTTCATACACGGGAATTTGAATGGTCAAATGTATGCCGATTTTTTAGATAATATTTTGCCAACACTACTGGAAGATGTCCCACTTCAAACAAGAATGAATATTTGGTTTCAACAAGACGGATGTCCAGCGCATTATTTACGGATATCTCGTGAGGTTTTGAATAGAAAATATCCTGATCGATGGGTTGGACGAGGTGGTCCTCAAAATTGGCCTGCACGATCCCCTGATTTAACTTCTTCCGACTTTTTCCTGTGGGGAACGCTAAAAGCAAAATGTTACACGGAAGAACCAACAACCCCAGAAAATATGCGGCAGCGCATAATCAATGCATGTGCAAACATTAGCGAAGAGACACTTAGAGCAGTAGAATTGTTCTTCAGAAACAGAGTTGTAATGTGTATTGCAGAAAACGGACACCATTTTGAACATTTGCTTCGATAAAATATGGAGCTTCCGATGGTGAGAGGCAAGGGGACTCACCTTAAACAAGCACCCCGATGGTGAGAGGCAAGAGGACTCACCTAAAACAAGCACCCGTATTTTTTTACGGAGAAACAGAATATGGAATAAAAAATGGGGGTTCCTATTTAAAATTTTAAAGTTACCCCCCTCCCGCCCCCGGGGGTGGGGGCAGGGGGTCGAGTGTGGTATCATTGGATGTCCCCCTTCGAGACGAACAACTTTTATTACAACTTTTTCAAAATCCGATTTGTAGTTTTCAAGATATTCAAAAAAACAGTTTTAAATGTCTCATTTTTCAAATGTTTGTGAGCCATTTTGATTTTTGTCGATTCCAGCGCCATCTATCACGCAACAAAAAAAATGTTCAATACAAAAGTTACGTATTTTTTCACGGGGAATCAGAATATGGAATAAAAAATGGGGGTTCCTATTTAAGATTTTAAAGTTGCCTCCCCTCCCGCCCCAGGGGGTGGGGGCAGGGGGTCGAGTGTGGTATCATTGGATGTCCCCCTTCGAGAAGAACAACTTTTATTACAACTTTTTCAAAATCCGATTTGTAGTTTTCCAGATATTCAAAAAAACAGTTTTAAATGCCTCATTTTTCAAATGTTTGTGAGCCATTTTGATTTTTGTCGATTACAGCGCCATCTATCACGCAACGAAAAAATGTTCAATACAAAAGTTACGGGGAATCAGAATATGGAATAAAAAATGGGGGTTCCTATTTAAGATTTTAAAGTTGCCCCCCTCCCGCCCCCGGGGGGTGGGGGCAGGGGGTCGAGTGTGGTATCATTGGATGTCCCCCTTCGAGACGAACAACTTTTATTACAACTTTTTCAAAATCCGATTTGTAGTTTTCCAGATATTCAAAAAAACAGTTTTAAATGCCTCATTTTTCAAATGTTTGTGAGCCATTTTGATTTTTGTCAATTCCAGCGCCATCTATCACGCAACGAAAAAAATGTTCAATACAAAAGTTACGTATTTTCTAACGGGGAATCAGAATATGGAATAAAAAGTGGGGGTTCCTATTTAAGATTTTAAAGTTGCCCCCCTCCCGCCCCCGGGGGGTGGGGGCAGGGGGTCGAGTGTGGTATCATTGGATGTCCCCCTTCGAGACGAACAACTTTTATTACAACTTTTTCAAAATCCGATTTGTAGTTTTCCAGATATTCAAAAAAACAGTTTTAAATGCCTCATTTTTCAAATGTTTGTGAGCCATTTTGATTTTTGTCAATTCCAGCGCCATCTATCACGCAACGAAAAAAATGTTCAATACAAAAGTTACGTATTTTCTAACGGGGAATCAGAATATGGAATAAAAAGTGGGGGTTCCTATTTAAGATTTTAAAGTTGCCCCCCTCCCGCCCCCGGGGGGTGGGGGCAGGGGGTCGAGTGTGGTATCATTGGATGTCTCCCTTCGAGACGAACAACTTTTATTACAACTTTTTCAAAATCCGATTTGTAGTTTTCCAGATATTCAAAAAAACAGTTTTAAATGCCTCACCCGGTATATATATATATATATATATATATATATATATATATATATATATATATATATATATATATATATATAAAATTCCTAACGCATTTTTAACACAAAATTTGCAATTTTTGACCTCAAAAACCTATAAATCAATACCAAACACTCAATTCCTGCGACGTATAACAGTAAAACTGTAACTGCGTAGCTATTTTGAAATATGGCCGCCATCTTGAATTTCTTTGCGTTTAGACGACGACTCCCCGACTTAATTTCATTGCATAACATAAAACATTATTTATACCAAAAGGGATGTTCTTATCACAATTGGCAGTTTTTATACACGTAGCACCTCAACTAGTCTGCATGTTGACAGAGAACAAGAACGGCAAGAGAAATTGATAGTTCTTTTTTTACATATGGCTGTGTCCTAAGAATGGGTTTCATCTCTTTACTCAAACGAAAAGTTCTAGAAATGTACCAACTCTGGTTTCAACATTGCTCATAATAGATCAAAAACCGCAAGATACACAGAGAATCGGTTTTCTGATGTGGATTCAGTCTTCCGAGAACACGTTCCATCTCTCTACTCTAACTGAAGTTTATTACAACTTCCGGTTTCAATATTGATTGCCATAGAGCACACACTGTAAGAGACAGCAACAAACGCCTTATTTTCCTATCGAAACCGGAAGTGCTACTGCTTCCATTTTTTTATATTGAATTCCCACAGCTCAGAAGCCTTTCGTACTTTCATATTGAAAATTAAACTCACTTTTTCTCATCTATCTATCGTGATCAAAACGTATTGATTTTCATTTGCTGGTTTCAGTATATATATATATATATATATATATATATATATATATATATATATATATATATATATATATATATATATATATATATATATATATATATATATATATATATATATATAGATAGATAGATAGATAGATAGATAGATAGATAGGGTGTCCACAACCTTTTGAGTCAAATTTATACAGGTTATATTGGGGTCCAGTATAAGTATTTTGAGATAGGAAACCGAAGGTCAGAAACTGCTAGTTCAACGTATCATATTGAAGTTGCAGCAATCTGTGGGAACAAGTTCGACGTGTCAATAGAAAATATGTTATCAAGTCAATGTAACCTGCTTTATTGTGCATAACACTACATCTGAGTACGTAAGATTTAGTACAAACAAATTACTGCTGCATTGTACGTTCTAAACACTCACAGTGACTGCTCAAAGTGAAGACCACCAACCTCGATGCACGTAGCACAACGCCTATCGAAATTTTGCCTCACTCACTCAAATATTCCCGGTGTCTCTTGCACAATCAAGCATGCAGCTAGGACTCTTGCAAGCAAGTCTTCTTGTCCTCAAAATAAAAAAAAAAAGCGAGAGGATTGAGATTCGGGGAACGCCCTAGCCACCGGATTACGACCCTCTCTCCTTTTTCTTTCGGTGGCACATCAATCCGAGGAAAACTTGCTTGTAACAGTCCTAGCTGCCTGCTTGATTGTGCAACAAACGCTGCGCAGGGGATATTTGAGCGAATAAGGCAAAATTCCCTTAGGCGTTGTGCTCCATGCATCGAGGTTGCTGGTCATCACTTTGAGCAGTTACTGTGAGTGCTGCGGACGTACAGTGCTGCAGTAGTTTGTTTGTACTAAATCTTATGTACTCAGATGTAGTGTTATGCATAATAAAGCAGGTTACATTTACTTGATAAACTCATTTCTTATTGATACGTTGGATTTGTTCCCACAGACTGGTGCAACTTCAAGATGGCGTGGCGCTTGAACTAGCCGTTTCCGACTTTCGGTTTCCAATCTCAAAATACTTATATTGGATCCTCTATCACCTGTATAAATTTGACACAAAAGGTTATGGACACTTTGTGTGTGTATATACACAGGGTGTCAGGTAATTCGATGCATTCCTTGCAAGGGGATATTCTACAAGTAATTTGGAACATTTTCAGCCATGTGAACCGGGGGTCGGAAATCAACATTTTCCCATAATTTACACATACAGTATGTGAAATTTGCCGGCTAATGAGAGTTGCGCGAGAAAATTTCACCCTGGCCCACTTCCACATATCGTTGAGCGATGAAATTTTACATGTGTGATCTGCGTACCCGTGTATGTCATGTGGTAATGTACAGCTCGTAACTCTGCACCATTGTTGTGTTAGAGACCCGAATGTGAGGTAAGGTGCAGTGGTCCGAAATCCATGACTGCACCTCAGAAAATATCATGGCAACACCGCAAATGTACTTGCCCGTAGGAAATGACTGCATGGTTGGTAAGAGGTGGAACGAAGATAGTGTGTGGTCAAGAGAAAGCGCGAACTACGACGGACTTCATATCCAGGATCGTGCATCTGTCAGTCAATATTCGAGCAGTGAACGGGTGCGTTCTTTTCCAGGAAACGGATATCTTTTATCAGCATACCACGCTCTGTTTCTATTTTTCACAAGATTTTGATAGTTAGGTATTATAACATTAGATTGTCATTGTAGCAATTGGTACGGCAATGATCGTAATTTTGTTTTGAGTTATTAAAGTGATGTCTTTGACTGATATTTATTTATTTATGCAAAGGAATTGCTCAAGGAAGGGGTCGGACTTCTAAGTCCTTGGTCACATCGGTCTTTTAGGTGGATCTATGATTTGGGAGGGAACTAGTCTTGGCTTTCTAGAAGGTGCAATCCCTGCATTCGCTTAGTGGAAGTAAAGAAAACCAGTGAGATCCTAGCAAACGAATGACAGCGTGCCGACGTAAGACCGCCAAAAGAAGTCTGTGTTCAACTCTGAACGATCAAAGTGATGATCATTTTACTTTGGATGAACATGGCGTAGTACTACTTGCTTGCCATGCATAGGGTACCACTATTACCAGGATATACAATGCCTCACTTCTGCGTGAATTGCGGGATTCTGTGTAATCCCAGAGAGTGGCATGCTAACAAAAGGTGTCACCCTACTGGGAAACAACGTACGAGTTTATTGCTCGAATGTAGGCCAGACAGATACACGAACCTGAGTATGAAGTCCGTCACAGTACGAGTTTACTCTTGACCGCACACTATCTTCGTTCCACCTCTTCCCAGTTATGCAGTCATTTCCTAGAGGTAAGTACTTCTGTGATGTTGCCACGCTGTATTCTGAGGTGTAGTAATGGATTTTGGACCACTACATATTACTTCAGTTCTGACCTATAACACAGCAACGGTGCAGAGTTACGAGCTGTACAATACCACATGACCTACATAGATACGCAGGATTACACACATAAAATATCATCGTTCTACGATATGTGGAAGTGGGTCAGGGTAAAACTTTTTGTCGCACCTCTCGTTAATCAGCAAATTTCAAAGAAATCACAGTACAAATTGCTCAGGAACTATTGATTTCCAACCATCGGTTCATATAGGTGAAAATGTTAAAAATTACTTGTAGAATATCCCCTTGCAAAGAATACATCGAGCTACCAGTTACCCTGTATATAAATATATATATATATATATATAATCACAATTATCCGGACACCACCAAAAACATGTTTTTCATATTAGCTGCATTGTACTGCCACCTACTGCCAGGTACTCATTATCAGCGACCTCAGTAGTCATTAGACATCGTGAGAAAGCAGAATGGGGCGCTCCGCGGAACTCACAGACTTCGAACGTGGTCAGGTGATTGGGTGTCACTTGTGTCAGAAGTCTGTACGCGAGATTTCCACACTCCTAAACATTCCTAGGTCCACTGTGTCTGATGTGATAGTGAAGTGGAAACGTGAAGGGACACGTACAACACAAAAGCGTACAGGCCGACCTCGTCTGTTCACTGACAGAGACCGCCGACAGTTGAAGAGGGTCATGAAGTGTAATAAACAGACATCTATCCAGACCATCACACAGGAATTCCAAACTCCACTCCAAGTACTATGACAGTTAGGAGTCAGGTGAGAAAACTTGGATTTCATGGTCGAGAGGCTGCTCATAACCCACACATCACGCAGGTAAATGCCAAGCGACGCCTCGCTTGGTGTAACGAGCGTAAACATTGGACGATTGAACAGTGGAAAAAACGTTGTGTGGAGTGACGAATCACGGTGCACAATGTGGCGATCCGATGGCAGGGTGTGGATATGACGAATGCCCGGTGAACATCATCTGTCAGTGCGTCTAGTGCCAACAGTAAGATTCGGATGTGGTGGTGTTATGGTGTGGTCGTGTTTATCTTGGAGGAGGCTTGCATCCCTTGTTGTTTTGCGTGGCACTGTCACAGCGCAGGCCTACATTGATGATTTAAGCACCTTCTCGCTTCCCACAGTTGAAGAGCAATTCGGGGATGGCGATTGCATCTTTCAACACGATCGAGCACCTTTTCATACTGCACGGCCTGTGGCGGAGTGGTTACATGACCATAACAACCCTGTAATGGACTGACCTGCACAGAGTCCTGACTTGAATCCTATAGAACACCTTTGAGATGTTTTGCAACGCCGACTTCGTGCCAGGCCTCACCGACCTACATCGATACCTCTCCTCAGTTCAGCACTCCGTTAGGAATGGGCTGCCATTCCCCAAGAAACCTTCCAATACCTGATTGAAAGTGTGCCTGCGAGAGCGGAAGCTGTCATCAAGGCTAAGGGCGGACCAACAATATATAGAATTCCAGCAGTACCGATGGAGGGAGCCACGAACTTGTAAGTCATTTTCAGCCAGGTGTCCGGATACTTTTGATCACATAGTATATAGATAGATAGATAGATAGATAGATAGATAGATAGATAGATAGATAGAGATAGAGATATATGTTCCTGTCCAAGATGCTCATAACGTTCTTCTCCAGCATCTCATCTAGAGCTCTATCAATTTTCTTTTTATTTTCCGAAGTGTTCGTGATTCTAATCCACACAAAGTATAGTTTAACACGTTTTCTGTTCTTGCTGAGAACGTATATAATTTTTACCTTTTTGGATTATAAAATTCTATTTTAATCAGTGTAATTTCAAAAGGAAAGTATATAATTTCGTGATGTTTTACTATTTTTTAAATTCTTATCTTTATTTTTTTTACTTACTGTAACTTTTACTTACTTTTGCTATTCTCAGTACATCTTTTCTTTATTACTACCGATACGTTTTTTTATGTCAGTAGAACTTCTTCTGTGTAGAATGTGTGCTTCTCTAGTTCTAGCGTCTTTTCTACTTCTTTCTTCGGAGGATGTCGTGCAACCTGAATATTTAAAATGTCTTCATTTCTTCAATTTTCTCACTGTCAAGCAAAAATTTTATACACTGCTAATCCTTCTTCCTGAAATTGTCGATTTTCAGTTTCGTGTTTTATTTTCAGGTGCTAACATATGTTTGTTAAAGCTTCTTGGCAGTTTTTTTTTTACCTGTCACCAATGCGGTGTTATATGCTAATCTCATACTGAACAACTCTCAGTTTATGTTATTGAATATTATTATTCGTGTTATTAGTAATAATAATATGAACAAAAATATTTTATCACTCTTTCAATAGTATTGAACATTATTATCTTCGTCTCACTCTTTCCCTATTTTCGCTTCCTCATAGGATGTTTAGTATAGCTGCTGCATATTAGTTAATCTTCAAATAGACTCAGTGAAATATATGGGTAATGAATTCAAATGAGTGAATTCAATAAAACTCATGAATTTGGACATTCTTTTATTTCAAACACTCATATACGCATTTTGGATTCATATTTCTTGAATTGAATAGAACCTGATCAATGTAACTCTTAACTATCTATCTTGAAACTATGAGTAAGTCACTTACCAGAATTATTGTTGCATCAAACCTATCCCAAGACAGCCTCTAGCTAAGAGAATGTTAAAGAAGTTCTATAAAAGAAAGTAACATACCTAGTCACGAACGTAAAAAAACAGTAACTGGCCAGAATCTGCGGGAAAGAACTAATGACCATGCAACTAAAAAAAATTGCGCACGCGTGGATAAATTTGTAAGTGGTCTCTCTATACTAACTTGAGGATGCTAAGTCCACTGGAAGTTTTAAATTATCTATTCAGCGGTAATGAGAAAATTACATGTTGGACCTTTGATTTACTGCTTATGCCAATGGTGAGGTGCTCACGCTTGGATACACTTCTAATTGCAATTTTTATACTACTTTGAGGATGGTGAATTCAATGAAACTATTTTCAAACTTATCTGTCCATTGAGGCATGAGAAAAAAAAAGATGGAATCGTATGTTCATTGTAAAAGTGGTTCTGACTCAATGGACAGAAGTTTAAAAATAGTTTCATTTTTCAAATCCTAGAAACCTTAATTTAACTCACTTCCCGACATCACACAATGATGAAAGTTTACAAAATAAGGTAATTCGGATGATAATACAATACCTCATTGTTACTTTTATATATTTCTATGCTTTATTAAGTTAATAATACTTCTCTCTTCTAATTATACCTTATATGTAGTCTATACTAGCCTTCGTCTAACTGGTAATTTCGACCCGAGACAGCCGAATTTTCTCGGTTTACGCCCTCGTAATTTTCATATCCCTAACATTCCTCTAATCTTTACGGATTTCGAGATATGACCAACTTATTGTAACAATTACAACCCCCAACCTTTTTTCTCCCTTCTAAGGAAATCAAGAAACGCTTAACCACTTCTTCAATTAACGTCTCTCTACTTTCAAGGCATTTCCAGATATGCCATGCTATTTTAACAATTACAGCCCCCAACTTTTTTTCTTTCCGCTTATTTTCTTTCCTTCTAAGGAAAAAATAAACTGTTGGAATATATCTTTAATTATTTTAAATTAAAAGATTAAATACCAATTTTCATGTCTCTATACTTAAGGAATTTTAAGATGTGGCCATTTTATTTTAACAATTGCAAACCCAACTCTTTTCTTCTTTCTGCTTTTTTCTTCCTTTGTAGAGGAAATATCAAAAGACGCTTAAAAACGTCTTTAATTATTTTAAATGAAAAGTCTTAATATCAAATTTAACCTCTAACCTTAAGGGATTTCGTGACATGGCCATCTTATTTTAAAAATTATAACCCCTACTCTTTTTTTTTTTGCCAGCCTTTTTTCCCTTTTGAGGAGAATATCAAAAGCCGCTAAAACACGTGGCTAATTATTTTAAATGAGAAGTCCAAACATCGAATTTCATGTTCCTTACCTTAAGATCTTCCGAGATATAGAAATCCTATAATAATTGTAATTCCCATCCCTTTTTTCCTTCAGTGGCGTTCATCTCTGGTGCATGGGGGCCCAGGTTTGATTCCAGCTCGCACCAAGTGAACTTTGTGGTGGACAAACACCGTCTGCGTGGGTTTCCTAGGAGTTCTCCCGTTTCCTCCCACTTTCTTCATTCCACAACTTCATTCATTTCTTATCATCACCATCTTCTTTAGCCTAACCGGCATAACCGTGGGACGTAAAACTTAAAGATTCCATTTCATTTTCCCCCCTTTTTCTTCCTTCTCACCCCATTTTACTCTCTTCTAGATCTAATATTTAAAAAATGCTGAAATACGTGTCTAATTATTTTAAATAAATAGTCCATATACCAGATTTCATATCTCTAGCCTTCAGAGATTCCGAGATATGTTTTTTTTTAAGTTAACATTTGGCACCCCTCTTTCCCCATTTTCCCTCGAATTTCCAGAAATCCCTACCTTACATTACATATCTTATAACTGTCCAAATTTCAGCTGGACTTGATCAATCAGTCATTCAGGACTTTTACCGAACCAGAAATACTTTGGAGTGTATATGTAAAGTATAACATCCAGGATATCTTCATAAATTAGTTTCATATTGAAGAACTGGTTGAATCTGAAAACACCCTATAAGAAAAAATAAATAAATAATAAAGGTAATGACATTAATGTTTTCATAAAATGAGATTCTTTTGTGTGTAAAATGAAGAAATGGTTCAAAAACTATAAACTCATAGGACGCAATGGATTACAACAAACCACTTAGAATGCCTAGTGGATTTTTAGTTTTAGTTCTATTTCTTCGTTTTTCCCGATCAAAAGAAAACTTTATTTTCTTACATTTTCGAATACCTGCTTCAGGTAGACCATAGAGTCAAAATACACCTGGTTTCGGGAAGCATGTGGGAAAGGAAACAAACAAAATTGTACAACAAAAGAAAAATGTATTTGAATTATAATTACAATGTAGAAAATAATATATCTTTTTTACTTATGGAATAAAACAAATGACAATAAAAAGCAAAAAAGAAAACAAATCGTATTTTGTTTTTAAATCATTTAGTTATTTTTTAAAAGATAATTTCTAGTTAAGCATGACTAAAAAGAAAAGCATTGGGAGCATTTTCAGTGTTTAACTATAGATAATATAGAAAAACATAATACCAAATATTGTATACAAATTGATCTTCACCAGATCTAATCGCGTACGAAGACGTTTCCTTGGTTTTCGGCTCAAGGGGAATTATAAGAGGTCAAAATATACGTCGTTTCTGGTTTCCCCTAAGAATTCCTAGTATGTATGCAACCAATGATACAATCAAAAATCGTAAATTTACAAAATATTAGAGGATTAATACTTGAGCTTTGAATTGTTGTGGGGCCATTCCTTCAAGGACATTCTTTTTCCTCTTATTATCTTGCAGGTTCTGAAATACAACCCGGAAACAATGACTACGTACAGCTAGTATATTCTAAATTGCTTGTGTATGGTAACGCATACCATGCCTTTATAGTCGTGAATAAAAGGAGTTTATTTTTTAAATTCTTGAAAACGATTATTTGGTACTTATTGTACTTGTTATTTTAATTTATTTTACTTTTTATTGTGATTTGTTTTATTCTTTGTGGAAAGCATGTTTTTGAAAGTTATTTTATATTTTATTTTATACTAGCATATATTACCCGCTTCGCTGGGTTGAAATAAATTATTTAAATGCACATCTTTGCATATTGTATGGCTGAATTTGGATCTATGCTGCATCGTAATTATCAATGTTCATCTTACTGCCCCCAAAATTATGGATTCAACATTGGTATTGTTCATTTTCGATCATTTCAAGGTACGTCACCCCTCGTCATCACCAAAGTGTCGGGGCTGAAATGGATTTAAACATCAGAAGTGTCACTGTTCATCTCGGCGACTGCAAGAACTATAGATTCAACACTAATATCGGTCATTTTTGACCATTTATATACATATACATATATATATTTCCCCCTCCTCTATGTTGCGGCCATGGCATCGGAAGTGTCACCGTTCATCTCAGCGACCAAAATAAGGTGGATTCAGCACTAATATCGGTCCTTTCCCCATCATTTTTAAATATCTTTTCCTCCCCCTCCCCAAGTTGCGGGTTTGAATTTGTATTTAAACGGGATCGAAAGTATCACTGTTCATCTAAGGGACCCAGAAAACTATAAATTCGACACTGATAATGTCCATTTTCGATAAATTTTATATATCTCTTTTTCCCACTCCCCCAACTGGCGAGGCTGATTTTGGATTTAAACCGGATCGGAAATGTCACTGTTCATCTAAATGATCCCGAAAACTATGGATTAGACACTAATATTGGTCATTTTCGATCATTGTTATATATAGCTCCACCTTTTCCTACTTCGTGCTGCGGCATATGACATCAGAATTGTCACTGTTAATCTCACCTACTCCTAAAACTATGGATTCGACAGTAATATTAGTCATCTTCGATCATTTTTAAATGTTTATCTCCCTCCCCTACGTTGTACCCTCCCTCTCCCGAACTTATCAGAGCTGAACTTGGATTGAAACAGCATCAGAAGTGTCACCGTTTCTCTCATCGACACCGAAAATTATAGATTCAACACTAATATCGGTCATTTTTGATCATTTTTAAATTTCTATCCCTCTCCCTGACGCTACATCGTCAAAGTGAATAGCCTAAAGTAATCTCTGCCCCTAAACTCATGTATGTGGAAAATTTGATTGAGATCGGTCGGGTGGTTTAAGTGTGATTAAGTCACAAAGGCAGTCATCTTTATTTTTTTTTTTTTACATATATCTCCTCCTCCGCCTCCCCTAAGTTGACTCGTCAAAGTGAAACGATAAAAAGCGCCCAAGGCCCGACCCTCATATATGTTGAAAATTTGATCGAGATTGGTTGGGTGTTTCAAAAGTTATTAGGGTTTATTAGTTTTTATTTATATGTTCCTCTCCCCTCCTCCTCCTCTAGGATCTACCATTAAAGTGAAATTGAGGGGGTTGGCGCAACAGTGGTCTAACCCACATTTTTAAAAATGGAGAAAAATCAAGTGAAACTTAAACACACGTGTTTTTTGTACAATATATGTATGTACAATGTATGACACATTCAACCTCTTGTGCTTGCTTTTGTTATATTGTACATAGACTACATGTGTTTAAGTTTAACTTGATTTTTCTCCATTTTTAAAAATGTGGGTTAGAGCACTGTTGCGCTAACCCCCTGAATTACACAAATGTTTCTAGATCCGAACCTCATGTATTTTGAAAATTTGATTGAGATCAGTGGGATAGTTCAAGAGTTATTAAGTTACAAAAATATTTATTTTCAGTCTTATATAAATTGATTTTTATATATCTCCCCCTCCTTCTGCTCACCTACCTTGCTCCGTCAAATTTAAATCACAAAAACGGTCCCAGGCCCGAACCTCATCTACGTTGAAAATTTGATCAAGATCGTTCGAGTGGTTCAGGAGTTAATTAAGTTTTATTTATTTTATACCACCTTCCCCACCCCAACTCTCAGTTCTACCTTCAATGTGAATAGCCTAAACCAGCCCAGCCTCTAACCTCATCTATGTTGCAAATTTGAACGAGATCGGTCGGACGGATCAGGAGATTTAGAGTCACAAACATAGTGATTTTCAATTTTATATATATAAACTAGCTGAACCTGCGCTCTCTACACAGCGTATCCTTCGCATATGAGCATAAATCTCCTTCTCATTCCTCACAACATCTCTACATGTCCCTTTACATAAACAAGTGAAAGACGTCTTGATGAAAAGTCGACAAGTGGTATCATAAAGAAGAGATTTTTTCGATTCCCAATATCTCGCAAAGTTTGCAAGATATGAGTCTACTTCCGGTTGGAGTTTATAATTCATGTATAACCAGTGTTTTCTTTCTTCTTGCATGCAGTATGTAATAAGCAAAGACATTACATATACTATTAATTACAATTTCAGTAGTATATGGTGTTCATTCGCAAAACACACACAAAAAAAATAAAGATTCATCTTAGACTGGAGCAGGGTGGGAATTACCGGAGGGGATGAGGGTTTTTCCCCCTCAATCACATTTTGTTAACCCCAAAGAAATCAACTGAAGTATCCCCACCGGGGATGCTCGCTTTCCCCCCAAACCATGCTTAGTGTAACGCCAAGTTTCACTTATTTTTGTCATTTCTTGTAAGTTTAATCTGCTAGCCGTATTTCGAAATGAGCGATGTAAACTATTCAGTTTTGGTCATTTCTAATTTCCCCACTATTTTCACCGTTGCTTAGTTGAACTATATTATTATTACTATAGTTGTTACTTGCAACCGTATCCTCATACCCTTCAGTTCGTCGTCGTTCGTGAACTTGAATGTACTAATTGCGCATAACAAAATAGCATATGGATTTATAAATACTCTTAGCGGTTGGCCAATAAGTAAACAAATAGCTTCTTCCATAACACTTCTTCCATCATACTCGAGCATGTCATATCCATTCTCTACATTTGTATCGATTATCATCTTGTTTTAATTTTTATTTCATTTTAGTTTGCAAGTTGCATAATGTTCATAATATCCAAGAAATAGAACAAGTGGACTTAATAGAACTTAAGCGGGCCATTATTGCCTGGACATCACTGCTTTTTACAGTTTACAGAAATGAACTTTTGAAACTATATTCAAAATCTGAGTTATGTATTCTCTAGTGGCTATATGTTAACATACACTCATGTCCAAAATGATTGTAGCATATCTATAACTGTCTTCTTGTAAGAATATAATTTGATAATGATTTTGCAGGGTATTTTTAATACTGATACTATGTGTATAATCGGGAAATGTATATTTGTGATAAATTTCATAGGAAAAGAGTTATAAACACTAAAACTAGAGTGAGTAAAACAAAATGTTACTAAATGGACAAAGTTTTGTTTTCATTTTATTGTTCTTATTTACTGCTATTTTGATATGAAATTTGCCACATACATGTCTTTGCCGATTATACACATGCTAACATTAGAAGATATACCGGGCGAATTCGTTATCAAATTATATTCCTACAACAACATATTTATAGACATGCGGCAATAATTTTAGACATGAGTGTACATGCTGACGATGTGTCCGTAGTGAGCATATTTGTTTCATTATTTGCTAATACGAATGATTCTCCGTGTCATTCATTGTCCGTGTCTGTATAAGTACTTCAACTAGAACGAACTTTTTAAAGTTAACCCTTGACTTTCCATCTTTCTTTTCGCTCATAGTTTGCTGTCCACGCCAATAATGCTGTCTGGAAAACTTTAATGCAATGTTTATACTTTATTTGATAATGTAGCACATAGTGAATCAATTCATCTGTAACCTAACAGGAAAGTAATTATAAGTGTTGATTTCCTGAGCTCCGTCATGGAATCGAAATTTAAAAAAAAAAAAAAATGGAGAGTTCAGCATTAGCGAGAAGTAGAAGCGTAAGCCCGAAATTTGAATTGAGAGCTTTAAAATACTTGGCTTTCGATTTGCCCTTGATACCAGAAATCGGGACCGCCAAGAATCCATTTCTCGTATGATAGGCTAAAAAAAAGTCAGTCCGGTTTAACTTCAGTAGTTTTCGTTCACAAGGGTGTGTGTAATAACACAAAGTGGAAGATTTTAATATGAGGGGAAAAATTAACATATGCTTGTGATCATGGCTACCACTCGGGCCGAATTATTAAGTAAATAAACCCTAGAGAGCTACGAGTACAAGAGTGAATACAACATTTAAACACGTCCAGAAAGATTAGGTGTAGTGTGTGCATGTCAAACAATATATACATAGTTATTGTCGGTATATTTATTGAATTAATAAATCCCTTATTTATTTCAGATGTAATATCATATTTATATGTGTGTGGGAAGGGGTGTAAGGCATTATTATCTCATTTTGAATTATTGCACCTTCATACTCTACGTCAAGTTGGCCTAATTTTATCCCCCCCAATATAAATTGTCTAATTCGACACTGGACTGGAGAAGTGGTTATCCTTACTTTTTCATTATTATTTCGCCATGAAACAAACGCCTGAGACATATACAACCCCTATAGACAACTATGTGGTGTTGGAATGTATAACGCGTATGATATGATGCTTTAGTTCTCTTTATAAATTTCAATACTTCCAATGTACCCGTAAAAATGTAATAAAAAATAATGGCCATGTTTTTCTAACATTCAATTAGAACTGGACAATCTACGCAAATTGATCAGTGAAAACGTTATCTTTCTAGAGCCTGTAGCTTCCGAGATCTAATTGTCGAAAAGATTGACCACAAACATATAAACGTCCACAAACATATAGTTTAATAAACTCCAGAGATTGCAGCACAATTCATTTGCATTGATTTTGGAAAAGCCTTATTAAAATACAAATACTTTGAACAATAATTTTTAAAAATAAACTTTGTGAAAAAGATCTATTTAAATAATTTATTTAAGGTACACCCAGCCACAAAGGTATCTCCCCCCTAAGTGCTCTAATTCCATTACTTGGAGTCCAGGTCTTTTGCAGTTGTGAGAACGCTTAGACAGATGCAACCCAACTTACACGTGACTTTTCTCGGAACTGACAGCAGTTGGTAGCACTGAGTCAAGTCTGTATGGAAGAAAAATTGTGAATAGATGACGCACGAAACATTTCTCTATTCTGAGATGAATCTCTCTGGTTCAGAGCGTGTTGTCCAATGAACATCATATGTTAATCTCAATATTGCTATGTATGTAATGTATTTTTTCATTATATACTGTATATTCAAAGAAATAAAAACACTGATCACATATGAATCAGAAAATGCTTGAAAGTATCTGAAAATATCAAATCTAGAACAACTGCTGGAAATAACTTTGTAAATGATTGCCTCCATTGAGAGATCTCCAATTCTCCTCATTCTAACATCTTTTTCTTTCTGGAGGAGAGAAGATCTTGCTTGTCACACTGAGTATACATTGAAATTGAAACAGACACTTGAAAAAGTTTCAGGCAATCCGGGACTCAAACTCTTGTCCAAAAAATAGAAGTTCAATGCGCTAACCACACACCTACCGCGCCATGTAAACTTCCACTCAAACTAATACCTAGTTAAAAACGTTTCATGGAAAAATATAAACAAGATACTCAAATATAACAGAAAGAAACAAATATAAACAAAATATAAATAAGAAAATATAAGCAACTTGTGTGTCTTACTGACTTACTCGAGATTTCCTTGTTCAACTCAAAAACAAGTTATATAGACGTTGCTCAACGAGGAAAATATCACGAAATGTTCTTCAACTTGAGCCTACGTCATCGGCAGAGCCGTAACTTGTAGGAGCCCATTTTGAGACAAAATTTTCTTACTCCTGTACGATACGAACATGAAATTAGAAATGAAGCATCAAATAGGGTCGCTACATTACATAAACAAAAAGCACATAAAAGGTAAATAGAACAAAAATGAGTCGTGGACCCATTTGAGTAATATTTATTCGTATGGCTTTGAGATTTGTCAATATTGTCCCCTTAATAATTTTGTCATGTATGGAATGTGCCCAGGGAGTAACTAACGGAACCGCAGACCTTGCGGTGCGGGAGGGCCCACAGGCTCCGGGGGGGGGGCAAAAAGATTAAGAGAAAGTTGGGGAGAGGGGGTCCAATAATTAGAAAATTAACTTTTTCTAGGGGGCCCAAATAAGCTTATTAATGCTTGCCCCCCAGAAAAGAATCTAAGTCTCGGCGCTGGTCATCGGTGACAGCGATGGTCCCGATTTACATTACATTTCGTCTTTACCGTAACTTCTAATTTCCAAAGAAGAAAAGATGACAGAAACTATTTTCACATTCTAAAAAATTCTATCAACACGTGTAGAAATAGACAGTTCTGTGTTTATGTTCCATAACTACTAGTATATTTTCTTATATTCATATGAAGATTTTGTGGCAAATTGAACCGCTGACACTAGCCGAGTGATCCCGGGCGTTCGGCTTCTGATCGTGAGGCGCAATCCACTAGGGGTTCTAATTCCTCTGAAGAGCAAGGTCGGAATTTTAATTGTCCTGAGTATTTGTGTGTTCGTGTTCCTGTAGTGTTTGGAATACGTCGAAAGGACATGATGTGCCAGTGGCGAACAATACTCCAGTTGGGGCGATTTTTTTTAAATGTGAAAGCAGGAAACTCCCATTGCAGCAACTTGGGTTCAAATCTCGTCGTGGTAATTAGTATTTTTTCTGAATGGGAAGATAATGTTTATGTAATTGGTATTTTAATTATGTTATTCCTTTATTATTATTATTATTATTATTATTATTATTATTATTATTATTATTATTATTATTATTATTATTATTATTATTATTATTATTATTATTATTACCACAATGGAAAGAAAAAGTAACGTAGTAGAAGGTATTCATAGGAACACAAAAGATATAGAGTATGTTAGATGTTTCTTAGTTTTACAATGAACGCAATAATATTATTATGTTTATGGATTTACATATAGAATTATCATTCTATGACAACAAGAAATGGAATATAAAGATTTGTTAGCTGATAACAGTAATGCATTTTGTTTCGCATTAGGTACAAAGGTGAGGTGATATCTTAAATAGAATCATTCTCGTGACTAGCGATCCGTATTGTAAGTTCGACCACTATTTGCAATTTGTGCACAGCTACGAACAATTCCTTGGAACTCCTTTTTGGCCCATAATACAGCAGTAAGGACGTGTTTAGACCTTATGTGTTCATCAATTCTTGTCCAAACACGTTACTTGCCAAACAGTTACGAAGGTTGATACGGATGACGTAATTTTGTGTTGTTGGCATTTCACTCGTAAAGGAAGTTGTCTCAACTCTTAGACCCAGAGTAATTGAATATTTTTCATGTTAGTATACATCAGAAATATCAGTTTTGTAGATTATAAAAAATTGCTAAATTGCAACAGCCGGAATCGAACTCGTCTCCCCAACATTACTAAACTAACGCTTAAGCCACTACTCTAAGTCAACACTGTTCTGGGAGAAGGAAAAATGGAAATGTAGTGAATTCAGTAATTACACACTTTTACGATTCCAGTGTAGTTATGCTGAAACTTTCTGATTTCAGTCATAATAAAATAGTAAAGTATTATGCAGAAAGAATAGTCCAGAGAAGTCAACATTAAATTGACAACTCACATGTACAGAGGCGCTGCCATATGCTCTCGCCTCGGGCACTGATTTCTCACTGCACTGCATTGGACAGATACTTATATTGATTGGAATCTGGTGTTCCAGGGCACTGAATTATTTTTTAAAGATAATTCATTTAACGAACCTCTCTACTCACTGCATTGTAGACAGCATTCTCTGACGCGACAAAACGCCAATGAACCACAAAATTACTCCCCCAAAATATGTTAAATAGCCTATATGTGTGATTTGTTTATATTGGGGTGAGTCTAAAATCACTATAAAAGGTACCAAAAAGTACCCCTTAGGAGGCTCGAACCACCAAACTTATGATTACTAGGCGGGTGTTCTTTGACTTCGCCAAGGAGGCAATGAAGGAGACGTCGCTTGTAAAGGGATAAATCATTAAGATCTTTTTTAATTTGGTCAATCAGACTGCTCTTTTAACCGTATATATGAGACTATAACTGGGATAAGATAAAATGCGTTGGACATGTAATTTTATAACAAAATGACGCGTGTCTATTTAGTTTACTTCATAGTTCTTCCGTACTCACTTTCTAATGATCGACGACAGTTCCCATCTAAATTCATACAATTATCGCACTCAAGATTTTTCAATTCATGATGTTGAGGCAGACGATATTCCTGACCCCCGGAACTCACTTTCGGAACAATTCGTCAGGAAAAAATAATATATAATAATAACCGCATGCACATGACTGGCGATTTTTCGTATTGATCCCTTCGCGATTCTCCGCGACGAATCGAAGGAGCGCGGACCAAAACGAACTTCTCGCCGCTACGCGGCGGTAACTTCAAAACCCCGACGCGAGATATCTGTTTCTACTCGACGAAACCCTGCCGGCAGTGAGACACTAGCGGCAATCCTTCGACTCGTCGCTATATTGACGATCAACATTTACCCGCAAGTGCGCCACTAGGTGTTGGTAACGTTTACGGCATGGGGGTAGGTCCATGTTTCATATAGCCTCGCTGCTGAAAGGGACGTTAAACTCAAAATCAACTCAACTCAACAAAAACTACAGTGCTTCGCATCATATATCCATATATACTTACCATGCGCTTTATAATAATTACTGAAGCTTGTTTGTTATATGGAGCGATTAGAGCACAGGAAAATCAACCCATAAAGTTGTGAGAAAAATAGATATAAAATTTGTAATGTAAGCTTCTGTATCTTGGTCTGCGTACCTTGATTTGGGAGTTTCAAATTTCATCCGCTTTTCCACTGAGAAGTATCGATAATTCAACAAGGAAATAATTAGACCATGATAATTTAATTGAAATTCATCATAAGTTTGCCCATGACAAACACTACCATTTTATATCATAAAGGTCAGATCCATCATTATTGTAACAGAGCGGTGCTTGAGGGATTGACCATAGAAATTCAATCTCCGATTAGTTAGAATTTGATAACCTGGTTTTATTACAAGTATAAACTCTTTAGTCTGTAGAAAAGAGGACGTGGATCATGTGTCAGAGTTGATGACGATGTGTTTTCGTGGGTCAGTGGTTCATGGTGGGTGGTGGATCATGGGTCCCAGTGGGTCGCGGTGGATGGTGGGTCAATTTTTAATTGGCCCACGCCATCTCTGATCAAATCTGTAAAACCAAACCAAACAAAGCGCAATATTACTACACAAAACACTGAACATCTTAGCTATTCATGACAAACTATTGCATGATCCGAATAACTCTAGTTTATCCACAAACCACCATTTGTCATATTTTATGAAATACGTCATGTCTTTTCTGACAACCTGATATTTGAGATGTTAATACGCAAAGTTCGTTGATCTTATCATTATTAACTTATTCTCTTGTGATCGACACAACCTTTAGGATACTTCCCGTAGATATAGAAAGGTGAAATGTAGTCTCCACGCTTGGTGTAGCGTGCAAGTAAACAAATGAAAAGCAACAGGATAATATTTCCCTCCTCCAAACCCCCTAGAGTGGAGTGTATTGATTATTCAACAAAAAGACTTGAAATCCTATCAGAAAATTCATAAAATGTAAAATATGTAGCCAAGTCTCGACTTTTCAATAATAATAATAATAATAATAATAATAATAATAATAATAATAATAATAATAATAATAATAATAATAATAATAATAATAATAAAGAAATAACAGAATTACAAAATCAATTACGTAAACAATACCTTCCAATTAAAAAAATGATTGCCACGACGCAGGACCGTAACTTGAAACCGCCACTGCCCCCAGGAAAGCTCCCCGCCGTTCGAGGGGTTCCCATTTTAAGACAAAATTTTCTTACTCCATATACATACGAAAATGAAACTAGAAATGAAGCATCAAACAGGTTCAGTACATTACATAAACGGAATAGCACACTAAAGGTAAATAAAACAATAATGAGTCGTGGGCCCATTTCAGTAAAAAAATGTCTACTATTAGGGGCACTAGAAATAATATATATTCGTATATTATTGTCAGATTTGTCAATATTGTCACCTTAATTAATTTGTCGCGTATGGAATGGGCAAGAGGCGTAATTAACGCTGACAGTCGGTCACGAGGTGTAACACTCGACCACAAGGGCCGACAGCAGTTGGTCTTAATTTCCGCTCAGACCGTGGTGTGCGGGAGATTCCAAGAATTTCAGATATCATCTGATCTTATTTGCCGATACAGATAGGACATCAAGAGTCATGACCTACGTATAGTGGAAATTAAGGCCAATTGCTGTCTGCTCTGGTGGCCAATTGTTCCAGGGCAACGTTCTAGTAATGAAAATAGTTTTTGGCGTGGGTTCAAACCTTGCCCAAGGATTTTTTATATTTTCATAATACTTTTTTCATTAAAATAAACTTGCAGTTGTACTATACGGATCCATAGTAAAATAGTAGTAGTAGTAGTAGTAGTAGTAGTAGTAGTAGTAGTAGTAGTAGTAGTAGTAGTAGCAGTAGTTTTAGTAGTAGGAACGGTTAGAAGCCCCGCAGGGGTTGGTTAGGTTCTGTTCTCTCGTTCGATTTTTTCTGTACATTTTACATGACCAACTTCAAACATCTGCTATGGTAGCGCGCGGATACTGAAACTCTTGGGATCGACGTAAATGCTGCCGGCTGTTCTTCTTTGGAAATTAGAAGTTACGATGAGGAAGAATAGTAGTAATGTAAATTGGGAGCAGTTAAAAGCGATAAGGTAGCCTCAACTTGAAGAAGGTTTCGTGATATTTTCCTCATTGACGAAGGTCTATATAACTTGCTTCTGAGTTAAAGAAGGAAATCTCGAGAAAGTCATTGTGCCACTCATAAGGAGCGTCTTCTCACAGGAGCATTAGTAGTTTGTATAGTCTTACATGCAACGATTTTAACTAGCTAAAAGTTTAGATAAAAGGTTAAGTGACGCGGTAGGTAAGTGGTTAGTGTATTGAATTTCTGTTCGGCGGGCCCGGGTTTGAATTCCGGCCAGGTTGAAACTTTTTGAAATGTTTCAATTTCAATTTCAATACATACTCAGTGTGACAAGAAAGATTTTCTCTCCTCCAGAAAAAAAAGATGTTGGAATGAGGAGAATTGGAGAAGGTCTCTCAATGAAGGCAATCATTTACAAACTTATTTCCAGCAGTTGTTCTAGATTTGATATTTTCAGCTACTTTCAAGCATTTTCTTATTCATGCGTGGTCAGCATTTTATTTCTCTAAACATACAGTATATAAAGAAATAATACATTACATACACATCAATATTAAGATAAATATATGGTATTCTTTGGAAAACACGATCCGAACCATAGAGATTCATCTTAGAATGGAGAACTGTTTCGTTAGTCACCTACTTTACAATTTTACCTGGATAAACACCTGGATCAGGGCTACCAACTGCCGAGAAGAGTTACGTGTAAGTTGGGTTGCATCTGTCTAGGCGTTCTCACAACTGCAAAAGACCTGGACCCCGAGTAATGGAATTAGAGTACTTAGGGGGGAAATACTTTTGTGGCTGGGTGTACATGTACTTTAAAATATTTGTCTTTGTTAAACTTGAAATCACAAATAGTCGCAAATGAAAAGTTTGAAATCAAAAGTTGTAGGTTGGAGCTCAGTTTTTTTTATTGCTATTGTAGCATTTTAATATATAGATTAGTTGAAAAGTGTACAAGGATGTTTCAACATAAATGGTCCACTCTACATGCATTACGGGCCGTAAGTATATCGATCAGAAAAGTATTGCGCAGAAGGTGTTCTCTTTAAAAATGCGAGATACTTTAATGCTATTATACCAAGCATAAACTTGAGAATTTAAGGAACGTTACGAGAGATTTTTTTTTTTTTAAGGTTGTACTAACCAAGGGAAATTGATGGTAAGATCGCTTCTGATAATTTCGAGTTTAAATTATTTTGAAATCTCTGTAATAAGCACTATTATTTTAACTATTCTTCTTCAAAAAAATCTCGAAAATTGGGGGGCACGGCAGTTCGTGGTAAAGCGCTTACATGTGATGAGTTGGGCTCCTCGTTCGATCCTCGGCCAAGTAAGTTTGTGATAAACAACATCGTGCTCGTGTTTTTCCTCGGGGTACTTCCATTTCCTCTTACATTCTTATTCCACCAATTCTTCCATCATCATTCACTTGCTTTAATTACTCACCTCCCTTAGCCTAGAGAGTATAATCGTGGGACATTAAACTCAAAGATTTCATTTTTCCTCGAAAATTTTCCTAAGTAAGTTTTACCCTGTAGGTTTAAGCATGTATTTTTGTGTTCTCCGTCCTTATGCAACAACAAGTTTATGAAGAATGGAAAGTGCTATTGGCGTGGGCTCCAGACCACAATTGAAGCGTATATCCGCTGTAGCAGCGCGTTTACAGACCATCATGCAAAGTCATCTGTCACACTATATGCCCTTCCCTGCCACTCTATGTTACCTTGAAGAGAGGTGGAATACAGGAGCATTCCACATTGTCCTCTTTTCTTTCTTTATTTTGTATATATATATATATATATATATATATATATATATATATATATATATATATATATATATATATATATATATATATATATAGGGTATATATGTATAGGGTGTTTAAAAACAACACCAACAACATTTGAGAAGTGATTCCTGACACCAAGATAAGACCAACCTGGATGCACAAATGCCTCCTTTCGGAGTTATAGGCTACCGGAAACATGAAGAAATGAACTTTAAAGGGCCATAGCTGCTAATGTATGGGACCTACCGTAGTTGGGTCAAGCCTTCACTTAGGAACTAATATGTGCCCTATCCAAATATCCAAGTTTCAGAATCCTGTGGTATTCCGAAACAATTTTTATAGAGGTAGTTGGTGAATATTTCAAATTATATGCCCGTTGCCTCTATAAAAATTGCTTCGTGAATACCTAATTGTTTTTGCTTGTTTACTGTAAGTATAGGTCTATTATTATTAGTTATTACAGTATAATGTTCCGTAGCTTACAAGAACAATAGTTTGAATCGACATTCAACAGTTGAATTGGAAAGCAGTAGTCAATGGCTCAATCCCTCCTCGTTGTCCTCCACACATGAATACTAACACATACACTCACAACATAGTTTATACGTACAAACTCTCACTCGTACACACGGAAATGGATCACGGCCCACCGTCCGGAGCTGATCTATTGATTCAGTCCCTTCCACGGTTCGAGGTTGAATTGAAATCGGGATGTTCAAAATAGTTTAATGTGTGGCCTTACCGCATTGGATTCACTTTAAAGATATAACAAAATTTCGTGCATCTCTGTATGAGACAGATTAAGTGGGAAATATATTTGAAGTTTCTTTCTATGCATATATTCTAGCGATTTATTGTTATATTGTGATTTTAACTTTTTAACTGCTCCTCTGGTGTGTGTTTAAAGAAAATAACGAATCCATTGTAGTGAGAAAAGATAGCTCTGAAACATAAAACGCTGCCTACAGTATGCACAGTAAATACTTCCATAGTTAACCCAGGAAGGAATAATTTCATTATTTGTAACAAATTTACGTCTTATCTACTATGAATTAAAGAGACAAATATTATTACTAAAACTGAGAGATTGTAATAGGCCAGTTGAAAACAGAAATAAATTCCTTAATTTAAGGTTTCATGACTTATAAGTAGAGCAATCCACATTATCTTTCATTTTTTGTTTAATTATGCTTTATGTTTTTCAAACTATGCTTTATTGTTAATTTCAATCATTGTTTTACATTAATCGTGTATAATGTATAATATTTACATTAAATATTCTACATAAGTAACATCTTGATCTATTTATTAATATTTTATGCAACCAGTTTCTCTCACATTTAATGAACTTTCTACTTTCATGTACTGTAAAGAGATATGCTTTACTCAAGTTAGTTTTCTCTATTACTTGTGTGCGTCTTAGAGGTGCACATTTACAGAAAGGGAGAGTAAAAGATACCACCAAAAAGTACAGAGAGTGCTCAAGTTCAAGACGTATTGTCTGTCAAACAAATAAATGCATGTTTTCCGGGGGATAGTACCTTGCCCCTTGCTGCTATGAAAATAAAATACTACACATTACCCCATATCATTTCGCCAGTAGCTTCCTATTTGCTGATCAGTTAAAACAGTATTCCTGGGCATCGTAGCGAAAAATGTATTTGCCTTTTCGTGCATTGTACAAAAACACAGAGAGAACGCAATTAAAACGAAACAAGGAAAAGAATAGAATGCGATGTAAAAGGGCTTGGACTCTTTTCACAAATCACTCAATTTAGCGCTTTCCTTGCAAGCAGGTCTTGATGGTGTAATCGGTAACAACATGGACCACGGGGTCCTCAGATCGATTCCCCCTGAAGACATACTTTTGATTTTCTTTACAACAATAGAAGTTCTTTTTTCTTAAATTATCCAGTCATACGAGAAAAGGAAATTGTGTACGAACACAACATTTCACTTTTGTATTCACATTATCGCGAAGAAATAAGATCATTTCTTGCAATTCAAACCGTAGACAATAAGTTAGTGAATAATGTTTTTCGGTCTTTTTATAAACAATGTCCAGTGTGTTGTCGTCGGCAGAGCTATACACTGTAGACCTTAACGTCGAAAGTTTCTGAGGAAAACGGTCTGTATTTATTATTGTTATTATTATTATTATTATTATTATTATTATTATTATTATTATTATTATTATTACTATTATTATTATTATTATTATTATTATTATTATTATTATTATTATTATTATTATTATTATTATTATTCTAAAAGAAGGAAAGAAAAAGACACATAGTCGAAGCTATTGATAGGAACAGAAGAGATATACTTTATGTCACGTTCTTTTTAGGTTTACACATGAACGTAATAATATTATTACATTTATGGATTCATAGATATAATTATTATTTATGAGAACAAGAAATTGAGTATAAATATTTGTTAGATGGTAGCAGTAATAAAATTTGTTTTGCCATTCTTCTAGTTAGGTTGAGTTGAGTTTGAGTTTAACGTCCCTTTCAGCAGTAAGGCTATATGAGACGGAACCTACAGATTAACGTGGAATCTGAAACACATGAGCTCCTGCCGGGAATCGAACTCAAGTCTTTTTCTAGATAGGAAGATGAGGTGACACCTTGAATAGAATCGTTCTTGTGACTAGAGTTGTAAGTTCGGTCACTATTTCTAATTTGTGTTATTCCTTTTATGCTTTATCAACATTGCATGTAGCGTTAAATTTAATAATAACTTATTGGCGATATCACGTGTAAAATTTGAAGACCGAGTTAGTTGTGTAAATTTGCACACATATCAAGGTAACGAAGCCAGAAGAATGTGCGTATGTGTCTTGAACAAAGAAATCAGTTTCTCTGCTCTGACCATCATCCCTCGTGAAGTATTCGATAGCAAGGTGGTCTGAAGAACTTGTAGTCCAAGGTTCGATTCCCGCGCACGCAGAACCATTAAAATTTCTTCAGCAAAGAAAAAGGAAAAAACAAACAAATCGAGATGCATGAAGTTTAGAGCTAACAAGTAAGACCGAACCAAAGGTGTGGGTCATTACGTGATTTGTTTAAGAAAAATAAAATCGAGGAAAGTTGTTTTGTCTGTGTCTAGGAATGGAGTATAAAAAAATAAGAAACTACACTTCTGTCCAGAATTTCTGTCGCATGTCTTTCAAAATTACATAAATAGAAATAACTATGTTTCTTATTATATAAAATGTTAAATGTCTTCTTAGAAATATGCAGAAAAAGCACCCACATATTTCCAAAAAAATATTTCTGTAAAAAATTAAGAAATAAAGAAGTTATAATTAATAAAAGAAATCTCATACACTCATCTGCAAATTCTAAGTTCCATGTTCGGTAGCGTGTCAAACGTCGCGAAATTTACAAAGAAGGAATTTTATGCTTTATTAGAAATACAACGTAAATCTTTCATTATGCTAGTTACTATACACATTGCACAGCTCTAATAATAATAGATATTAAACATTTTATGTGTAAACAAACAAAAGGAAATAATCCACAAAATACGCGAAGCAATCAGCCAGTTTGTGGTAGTGACTTTCTAATATGCGTTTACTAAGAGAATGAACCTTAACATACCTTCGGAGAGTAGACGGTTAGCGCACGCTCCATGCTACCCTGCGCTTCTCTTGTTTTTAGAAAAGCTTGATTCTGTCAATTTCTTAAATAGCAATATTTTGTTCTAATTATGTTGCTTAGTACAATCGCGTTCATTCTAGTTTATTTGAATATCTCCAAATAATCCAGAATTTCGTCCTTTAAATAAAGTATTACAATTATCAAGAATTTTATAAAAAGAGGAAACTTCATTTCTAATCATTATCCTAACCGGAAAGGGGAATCTATAAATATTTGAAATAGTAATTAATATATATCTAAACTTTAATGAAACATTACTAAAATAAAACATTTACTACGAATAATCTCTGCAAGTAATTTGTAGAAAACGGACAGAAATAGTGAACATAAACTATTAGTTGTCAATTAAAAGTGTAGTAGCGATAGCTCTAAACCGAAGTAGAATATTCACTCTTTGCTTCATGAAAATAATGAACATTTTACAAAAAAGAATTTTTGGCTGTATCGTAAATCTTTTAGTAAATAAATAAATAAATTACATATTATGAATAATATAATCACCGTGATTCGATAGTTGATTGCGGTAGTGAAAATAATGAATAATACTAAAAACTGTTACAAAGCTAGGGGCCGCAGTGGTTCAGTGGAAGCCACACTAGGTGTAGCTGAACAGCCTGAGATGTTAGACTGTTGTGTTGTCAACGGTTCGAGCGGCTTGGCTCACGGCTCAGTCACCACAGAACCGAAACGAGAAGTGAGCCGAGCCCACTTTTCACCCTACTGAGCCGGCCCGGGTCGTCGGCTCAGTTGGACCAGACCGAGCCGAGCCAATAGCTCACCTCAGCGGAACCGCCTCGAGCCGACGGCTCACCTGAGCCCACGAGAGCCAATGGCTCACCTGAGTCGACCCGAACCGAGCTGATGGCTCATCCCAACCGAGCCGGCTCGAGCCAATGGCTCACTTAATCCGAGCCGGATCGAACTGTTACCTCAGTTGATCCGAGCTGAGCCAGAGCTCGAGCCGATCGGGTTGACATCATTATTAGACTGACGATCGTGAGGTTTTCGAGTCCCTCTGTAGTAGGAAGGGAGAATTTTAATTGTCCTCGACGTTTCTGAATTCATATCCCTGTCCAATCTAGGAGTCCTGAAATGTGATTGGAATAGAGAATAAGTCAGGAAGTTATAACAAATGTATAGCGGTCACCTCTGGTGCATAGAGTCCCTGGTTCGGTCGCAGCTCGCGCCAAGTGAACTTTGTGGTGGACACAGCGTGTATCTGTGGTTTTTCTCGGGATTCTCCTGTTTTTCCGCACTTTCGTTATTCCACCATTTCATCGATTTCTCATAACCACCGGCTCCTTTATCCTAGTCGGCATAACTATGGGACGTACAACTTAGATTGCTTTTTCTTTTTGTTGTTAGAGGTAAATGACTAACTAAAGTACTGTAAATAATTGCGAATAGAATCATGTAACCTCAGATAAAATATTATCATTCAACCCTTCCTGTTGGTCTAGCAAGTTGCACGTGCGCCTTCGGTGTATGTGGTTCCGGGTTCTATTCCCGCTAGAACACAGAAAATAATTACGTTTTCATTTGCTCTTATTAATTGTCCATCATTTTAAATGTGAAGAGCATAAACGTGAAACATTAAACTAAACAATTCCGTTTCAATATTGTCCAGTTATTTCATTGTCTCTATCATCAGTTGTTGCGATCGTGCTATATACTACCATGTGTATACAATTGGCTTGTCACAGCTGATCCGAATTTGAATGTGGCCTTTTTGTTGTTGTTCAAAGATTTAATGCTTGTTTGTGTTAGTTCTTCACTACTGCTGTGGCAAGCTGTCTTTCCTTTAGGCAGTTACCTGCGTGAAACCATCTAACCAATAGCTTGTAACTCGTGCCTACGTGTTCTGTGTTGTTCTTAGCACAGTAGTCTTAATACGAATAAAGCAATGTTTTCCTTCCTACATGAAGTCTATTACACAAATCAAATATACGTGAATGTATTTAGAAACGACAAATTTTTCACACGTCATTCACTACAGACGAACTTCTATTATCCAGTTTTGATTGTTGGCAGAAACTAGTGTTTTATACTGAAAATCGGCATTAGGCTCACTTTCGGTATGAGACTTCTAAACTGTGCTATGCGTGAGTATCTACAGAATTATAGAACAGCTATATCCGTTCGTTCGTCCATCTGTTGACAGGTATCATAGGAAAAACGGTAAAAGATAAAGAGATGACGGATCTTGCAATCGATTCACCATCCCAAGGATAGGTTTTGTGTCCACTGTTTACTCTCTGTTGAAACCAGAAGTTGTTCAAGCAATTCATTTCCGGTTTCAACGTTTATCTACATAGAACAAAATGGTTATTAGATAACAACAAGCGGTTTTCTGCAAACGATTCAGCGTTTCAAAGCAACGTATCATGACAATGGCGAACACTCTACCAAAACCGCGAATGGTTTAAATTTACTACTACTCCCGGTTTCAATAGCGATTTCCGTAGGGCAAGACGGTAAGAGATATCGAGATATAATATTATCTAATCGATTCAGCTTCCCAACAGTATGTTCTATCTTCCCTTTAATCATCTATTCAAGCGTGACGCGATTCGAATTAACAATTTCCGATTTCAACCTTTAGTACCACAGAACAAAAACAGTAAGGGATAGCGAGTAATGGCTTTCTGATGTGGGTTCAGTGACCAAGGAACAGATTCTCTCATCTTATTAATCTATTGTAACCATTATTTATAAATATCCTCATGCCGTAAGCGTAGTGGACCACCGATGGGCAACTAGCGACATTTTGCCAAAAATTGGCGGCTCCCAGCGACGATTCGCGGTGGTCCCACTTCCGTTTTGAAAATTATACCACTCGCGGCCTACCAGCGGAAGAGACCCGACGAAATGCCAATCAACCACAAGATTATTTCGTAAAAATATGTTAAATCGCCTCTATGCATGATTTTGTAACATTAAGGTGGGTCTAAAAATACTAAAGAAGAAACAAACACTACCGTAGGCGCGAACAACCAACATTATGATTTCTAGTCGTGAGTTCTTCCGATTTGGCACGAAGACGATGCAGAAAACCTGGCTTGTAGAGGGATAAATTATTGAGGTCATTTAATTTTGTTAATAAGAGTGCTTCTTTAACCTTGTATATTCGACGATAATTTTTTTGGGATCATATAAAATGCGTTCGCCATGTAATTTTATAACAAAATGACGCTGGTACATTTACTTTATTTCAAAGTTCTCCCGTATGCACTTTCTAGTGATCGGAAAGAGGTTTATTTGAGAAATATTTGGAAGACTCGTTTAAACCTTCTTTCTCCCCGTAGAATGGGTATTTCAATTCAAGTGAACTGATGAAAACTAATAAGGTGAAAGCAGATTTTGGTGAACGAACTTCGGGGCCATCTTTCGCGAGGTAGTAGTTTCGCATTTCAAGTGTTAATATTACAAACTAGGAAGTGCAATAGCCAGTGATATCAGATAAAAAGTGTCTTAAAGTTTTATCTCGCAGCATATACGATACAACGCGTTAATGTGGATCACCACCTGGAAGTCAGTATAAGAATTAGTTCATTGCCTTAACCAATGAGTAACGAAATGGCACATATTATAGGTATTGCACTATAAAATACAGTAGAGTTATGCGTCAGCTACAACATAAGATACTATTCCCTTTGGTTATGTATTCTGTTGTCTAAAAAAGTAACATATAAGAGGAAAACTTAATGAGTTTTAAGATGAGTACGCAAGATGGCGTTTTCTGTTAGATTTTGCTACTCCTGTGCTCAGTTTTATGAAATTTTTACTTACAAACATAAATTATTTTACAAGTAGTTATCTCATTACAGAATATGGATATTATATGGCAGTGTTTAGTGTTATGTTTTACAATTTATCCAAAGATGATTCTATGTTTACGGAAATAGTTTTAGCGGCTGAATCTCATGCTTCCGCAGAACGCCATAAGAACGCCATTGTGACAAAACTATTATAATTAATAAAAGTTTAAAATGGGGAAACGGAAGAAATTATATAAAAGAAAGAAGAATACAACTAAAGTAAAAGGTCGAAGAGCCAAAGGAAGCGAAGAGAAAGGGAGAATAATTTGAATAGCTGAGCGCTTTTCAATTTTTAACTATTTGTTGCCACGTAAATATTATACACACGTGTAACATAGTTTATTTTGACGATCATTTTGAGCGTTAAATATGTAATATGTGTTCTTTGTTTCTATTTTCTTCTTTTCTTTTATTTATTTATTTATTTATTGCTGAAACTTAATTATATCTCCTTGAAAATAATTTATATATGTTTTTGAGCTTTCATATGTACACGAATAGTTGCCTGAACCCGTTAGTGGAAAATACTAATTAATTTCACATACTAGGGAAGGTCGTGGGGTGTTACTCTCAATTCATATTGATACTATGCTCAGTCGACTGCTCTTGACATATGACATATTCCCTGGAGTTTGGCCAATATTTCCCCATAATCGACATTCCAATTCGCTGAAATCTAAGCACATAGCTGGAGATGATGTATTAGAACACTGTATTCTGCGATGCATAAGCATAGGCGGATAGAGCTCGAAATACTGCTCAGGTTTGTTCTGCGGCAGGCCTCTCTGGCGCTGCGCGAGCTGTTAGGATTGCTATTTCCGTACGATTAACTACAAATAAAATACCGGTGGTATAAACTAATATTCGTATTCACTGTCAATGCCAGCCTGTAGTGGATAACTTATTTGATTTAACCTCATTTTAACAATAACCTGATTTTCGTTTTCCACATATGATACTATGTTATGGTGCGTCCCAGTGCAAAATTTTTGCTGAACAGCTGATCCGAACAAACCAACATATTGGTGACAGCCTTTTGAGAAAATATTGGTCTCACTCCTAGCTACAGAAGGGGAAGAATACTACAATATAGATCATCACAATTTTAATTATGAATACCACGACATTCCCCACTTCTGGCAAAGCGTTTAAAAACAAACGTTACTGTTGAATTTGGAGGTGGACATACAGGAAAGTGATATTTGAATGGCACTACAGTCGAATAAAGGAAGCAAATACATTTTATTAGCCTATTGGTCCAGTATGCCAAATGGGAGGCAATTTGCAAGGTGTAAGACGCCATAAGCCTTCACCCTCTTCCAAATAATTATCCTTATCTTACAAAATGCGTACGTTTTGATCTTATCACTGTGCTGGGAACCCAAGAAAACCCCCGATACCAAGAATGAAGCGTCTATCTCAAGAAATGGTACTTCAAACTTTATGCAAAATATGTTCAATTTTGAACTATTAACGCTCATAATTCGGACACGCATGCGATCGAGGATTTCTCCTGTCACCTAATTGTTCCATATGTAAAAAGGCGTCGACTGAGCATAATATCAATTCGAAGCCAGAGTAACACCCCGCGACTTTCCCTATGTACTATTTAAAAAAAAAATTACAAAACCTACAGCTTGATTTTTTTCTATAGAGAAAAGAAAGTATGTATATCTTCAATTCAGAAACGCAACCACTACTGTAGAAATGCAAATACTTCTACTCCAGAGTTGCAGTGGTAGAGCATTGACATTTTGTACGTGATATCGCAGTTTCGATCCTAACTTTCCCAGGCAGGCTTTATGGTGGACAAACACCATGTGGTTGTGTAGATTTTCTGGGGGTTTCCCCATGTGCTCCTACTTTTCTCATTCTACCATTTCATTCATTTTTGTCATCACCGTCTCTTTTAGCCTACATAGTATAACCAAGAAACGTTTTTTTTTTCTGTAACGACCCATCATAATGCTCCGAAGAAAAAGTAGACGGTGGAGATGACAACGAATGAAATGGTTGAATGAAAGAAAGGAAGGGACCAGTAGGAAACCCACACATATGTGCTCTATGTCTAGCTCTTATTAATCCAATATCCTGACCGTAAGTGATACGTTTACCATTTGCGGTTTCAACAAAAGAATAAGGAGCGTAGATGGATCCCATGCTTTTGACGGTGAATCTATACCAACAAATAATTTCTTGTTATCGCTATCTTTGTTCTGTGTAAATTGAAAGTATGATAAGGGGCAATGCAGAGTGACTGGATGAAGTAGCTACAATCATTGATATAAGACATGGTTCAATCTGTAACATTATCCACGCTGTGCTCAGATTTCGGAATGTGTGCGCCAGGGTGGTATCACGCCATTTGACAGATGAACTGAAGCAGCGATTTGTTGATGTGTGGTGAGATTTTGCCATGCCGCAAACGAGAAGGTAGTGACTTTCAGAAGAGCTTCGTTACAGCGCATGAAATATGGATGCACTATTACATTCCGGAAGAAAAAAGTGAGCATGCAATGGCAATATCCATTATCGGACACAATCATCTACAGGGAAGTTAGTACTTTCTTCTATGACCAAAAGGGTATCATTTTGGAGCATTAGAGCTTAGGGAACGCATAGTCAATAATATCTTGTATTCCGATCTCCAAAAAGATCCTAAACCTGGTATACGAAAAGACGTGGACTTCTGACAAAAAACTTCCTTCTACAACATAACAATACTCGGCCTCATACTTAGGCCCGCAACCAGCCACAGAGGTTTGGGGGAGGGCATGAATAAGTTAGGGGGACTAAGTCACTAAAAATTCTTTTACAAATATCTAAGTTGTGTTTTTTTTGTATTAATGATGGCATTTTGTGTTGAAGTCTGGGGGCCAGGCCCCCCTAGCCCCCTCTAGTTGCGGGCCTGCTTATAATACTGCCTGTACTTTGGCTGTGATCATTGAAAATCTTCATTTGGAATGTCTACTCCATCCACCTTGAATACCGAATCTCGCCTCAGTGGTTTCCACATATTTGTATCTCTTAAAAGCACTACAGAGAAAGAAGTTGAAATCTGATGAAGAGGTGCAACAAATGATGGATGACTGGTTGCATAGCCAATCAAAAAAAAAAAAGTTTTTCAGAGGCATTGGGACACTTTGTAAGTAACGGGAAACTTGAGCGTAGAGTAGATTGTGTAGAAAAATGAAATTCATGTGTTTCATACTTGCTCATTAAAATAAATGGTTTTAAGGTTTTTTGACTGATCTCGTAACACTAGACAATTCTTGTTTCCGTAAGTACTGGATACGGAAGTGGAGATACAATTTTAATAACCGGTTCCAATAACTTCAAAAACTTTAATTCGGGCGAATCAGCTGAATGACACCATTGAACAAAAGCAATATGCTCTGTCAACGATAAAGCTATGGGCGCCCGCAACGGAGGCAAGAGAGCACTCGCTTTTCCCTGCATTTTTGAAAGGTGTTTGGTTGTTTCAAAACACTTTTATCCAGAAACACAAGTCAAGGCACAATATATTTGGTTACACCCACTAGAATGTTTTATATAGACCTATTTAATGCAGTCCAAAGAGTTATCCAATATGCCTCAATAATAATTGTTTTGCATTAAGCGTTATGCGCATCAATGTATGTCTTCTTTGCCCTTTCCTCGCCCTTGGAAAAATCTTGTGTGTGTTTCTGGATAAAAGTATTCTTATTCGAACCTGTTATTATCTTCAAATGTGCATAGTAGTATGAAGTATGAACCAGTACTAAAAGATAATGTGAAACTGTTTTGAATATATGCCACTATAAACAAGAATTAGAGGATTCATATTTGGCTTTTTTCATTTTCATGATTTTTTAATTTAAATAGCTTTCTTATAGTATACTCTAAAGTTAAATAAGATTTCATGACCTAAATGCTATATTTCGCTCTGGAATTCACCATC
This sequence comes from Thermobia domestica, assembly GCF_964235325.1. NCBI lineage: Eukaryota > Metazoa > Arthropoda > Insecta > Zygentoma > Lepismatidae > Thermobia > Thermobia domestica. The sequence continues at coordinate 199,167,011 of NC_137459.1, read as the reverse complement.
ATGATGGATGGAACACATGTTTTATGAATTAAAGTAAACATAAAGTACGTAGTATTTGAGGGCAACTGCAGAAGATATTTAATTTTATTTTAACTTCTGAGTTATCGACATTTTTTCTTTTCTACGTCATTTCTTGTTAGTCATCCGTGTTTATAGCACATAAGTTAAACATTTGTTTTTCAATATATCAGTCAGAGCGTACGTTTGTCAGTATATCTGTCAAAGCGTACTTCCACATTCTTGTTATACTGTAGCTGTGCAATGATTTAGCAATAATCTTCCGGATACAAACTTGAATACCATTTTATACAAATAATCAGTAGCGGATTCAGAAAAGTATTTTGGGAGGTGTTTCTCTGCTTAATGTTTGGTTTTTCTAAAATTTCCTAATTTTTATTTGGGAGTTTATGAGTACAAGCATAACTAATATTTCGTTTTGATTGTATATTCAGCAATAACCTTCCGGATACAACCTTGAATACCATTTTATACTGATAATCAGTGGCGGATTTAGAAAAGTATTTTGGGAGGGGTTTTTCTTATTAATGTTTAGTTTTTCTAAAAATACCTAATTTTTATTTGAGAAGAGCTTGAAGTTTATGAGTAAAGGCATAACAAATATTTCGTTTGTTTTAGAAATTCTGTAATTTCGGGGTACAAGCTTCACCCGTAAAACATCCCCACCCTAACCCCTTTCGCAAATCCGTTAATGTTCGTAATTAGTAATAACAACGATTTAAAAACGATAAGAAAGGAATCGGCCAAAACTCACAGTACACGCATTATCTCTACATTCACAGATACAATTAAGAAAAACTTTTGTCAAAATGGTCAAATACGGGGTTGAATCCCGGACTTCCCGATAGAAGCGCAAAAGCTAACCACTCACTCATAGTTGTTGTACAGTTGTGCTTAACTTAAATATATTCCCTCGATGGCCTATGGAATCCGAAGGTTCAATGCCGCGTTCACAAAAGCTCTGCACTGACTTCAATCCTTAGCCAACTGGATCCAGTTTTTACTTTGTATTCCAATTTCTGTGAGATCCATTTTAATATTGTCCTCCCATCTGCGCATAAGTCTTCCTAATGGATGTTTTCCGATTGGATTTCCAGTTAAAACTTTGAAAGCGTTCCTACCTTCTTCCATTCTGGCTGCATGAGCTGCCCACCTGAGCCTCCTAGACTTGATGACCGTAACGATGTTTAGTAAACTGTATAAATTATGCAGTTCTTCGTCATGAAGTTTCCCTCATTCCCGTTCCTCTTGGGTCCGAATATTCGTCTCAGGATTTTATTTTCAAATACTTTCAGTCTGCGTTCTTCCCTCAAGCGACCATGTTTCACAACCATAAAACACAACATGCATGATTATCGTTTTATATATTTTAAGCTTTAAATTCCTCGACAGAATTCGCGACGACAAAATACTTTGAACTGAATAATAACACGAATTTCCTGATTTCAGTCGACATTTAATTTCTTTGTGGATATGACTTTGGTCTGGTGATATTGATCCCAGATATTTGAAAGTATCCAGTTTGTCGAAAGTATTATTTGATATTTTAACGCATCCATAATTTGCCATATTACGATCCCGGTGAACTTCCATATATTTAGTTTTCTCTGCATTTACTTCTAAACTAATGTCGCTACAAGCGTTTAATAAGGACCCTGCATTTCTTTCTATTGTTCTCCTATCATCCCCTATTAAATTTACATCAGCATACGCCGTAAAATGGTGAATACAGAGGTTGTCCAGTCTACATTTGGCCAATTTCGACTTACCTAAAAATTTAGAAGAATCCATGGCGCCAGGTCCGTAAGTGCTCGATGTGTTTCCCTTGGTTCCTAACAATAGCCCGACAGCGTAATTTTCACTGTAATAGGCTTCTCTGAAGAACTGGGAGGGGAATCTTGTCCCATTCCCTTTGCACAGCTTTCCAAAGTCCTTCCACAGTTGTCATACCCCGTTTTCCCAAAGCCCGCTTCAGCAATGCAAATCCACAATAGCCCATAGGATTTGCATCTGGAGATTTAACAGGTACCTCATTGAGAGGTATCACCTGTATACCACTTGCCTCCTCCATCTCCCTGTAGAATGCGAGGGACGATGGTGAGGTATGTGATGAGACCTTGTCCATGTGAATGCGCACCAGATTGGCGTCATTTCCGTACATTGTTGGAATCTCATGCTCGTAGATTAGCCACATGATTTGCTCCTGAAAATACTGCGAATTTATTTTGCAGTTCTTTGCCACCCTACGAATCTTCAGTTTATCTCGGTAACAGTAGCCAGTAACGACCATGAACCATTTTCGGAAGGATTCTTTACAGACACGGACCCACCTTCTGAGGCTTTCTGTCGGTACATGATGCCTCTCGGTTTGCCGCAGTCGGAAAGGTAAATCCATGCTTCATCGAGCGTTACGACGTACATCCACCTTTGTTTTGCCAGATGCCGTTCGTACAGCTTCCGGGTGTTACACTTTCGTTCCTTTTGGTGGGCATCCGTGAGAAGATGGCCGCGAGCTTTCATGACTTTTTCCAGCTTGAGTTGATGGTGTAACGTCCGGCTCACAGTCCCCAAAGACACAACAAACGCTTAGCAATACAACTTTGTGTTGGCGGATTTTCTTGCATTGCCATTTTGCTTAAGTTTCCTCTGCATGGTGGAGGTGGCCTTGGTGCATTTGCGCTCCCTAGGCAACTTCGTTGGTGATCCAAATGGTGGAGCTTCGTTGCCCTTACTTTTTAATAACATTTTTTTATTCCACTTAAACTGATGTTGCAACCATTCTTGCACTGTTTTCTAATGACAGAAACACTAAAGTGGGTGTCATAAAGAGCCGCAACATAGCCTTCCCGAAACCGGCTTAGTTTGGGCGGCATTTTGGTCACACAGCGGAAACCCACACACTTGGAAACAAATTTAACACAACACTCACAACAATGGTCCTGTTTTGTGCGTTGTTGTCGTCCGCGCGGAAAAACAACTCCGTTCCCAGGAAGCCACTGCACAATACTGCAGGACGCTACGAGTCAGGTCGGGTGAGTCCATTCTACCCGGGAGGGGGAAGGAACGAAATCGGCCAAACGTAGGCTGAACAACATCTTTACAATTCAGTTCTAGGGCCTGGTTGCTATCTTTAATTTTCCTTATAGCGTACTCCGGAACAAAGCTGAACAATAATGGCGATAACGCATCTCCTTCTTTCAGGCCATTCTCGATGTGGAAGCTCATGGACAAGAATTTTTCTGCTCGGGCTTTACTTTGGGATTCATTTAAACACATTGTAATTAATCTAACTAGCCTTTTCGGTATTCCGAATTCTGTAATAATGTTGTAAAATGTTTCTCTTCAATCCGAGTCGTAAGCCTTTTTAAAACCAATAAACAGCTGATGTACTGGCTAATATATTCCCATTTCTTTTCGAGTATTTATCGAATAGTAAATACGTATCTGGTCGATAGTTCATCGATTCCCCTAAATTTATACTGATAATCTCCAATAATTTCATCTGTGTATGGAATCAATCTTGTTACAGAATTTTAAGGGAAATGCCTCGATAATTATTACATTCAGTTTTGTCGCCTCTCTTGTGAATTGGAACAATGATTGATTCTTTCCACTCTTCTTAAATGTATTCCATAGTTTTTCTCTTTTTAAAAAAATGTTTCGTACTGATATGTTGAATTCCTGTCGTTAAAATTCAGAAACGTTCAGGACTGGGTAAACCGTGATGGTGGTTATAAGTCTAGGAAACCGCACGATCAGATGAACAGTCTATTACGCATATGATACATTAACAGAAAATTTGGTACTTTCCCGATTCTGAACAAGCTTAAGAAACAGTCAGTGCATTATATAATTCGGAATTTTACTGATTTTGCAGACTCCAAGCACCTGATAGGTGGTAACATTATTATGTTTGTGATCAATGAATGAAAAATTTGTTCCAAATATTCATACAATGTATATGAAAGTTAAAACTTAAAACTTTCAAGAATGTACAGAATCACCCGAAACCAATCTCTTGATGTGCAGCTTTTAAGATTATCATATAAATGTATTTCTCTCATGTTTTATTTTTTGTTTCAAAAATAGGGTGTGTGATATTTTGAAGTAAAAATACTACATACAATTTTGCTAGTTATTTGTGTATTCTTTTCTTTAAAAAAGTACTTATTTTTGTGTATAAGAAGTTAAAAAATAATTATATATATATATATATATAGGTTGATCCTTTGGAATTTATAATGTAAATATTTTAAGAATTAAAAAAAAAACTTTTCGAAATTCATGGTTTATTTTAGAGGTTCTATATGATTATCTACATCAATCACTAATCAAATGAGTTCTTGTGCTGTAGAGAAGCGAAACAAAATATGCTTTATCATTTTAAAGCAAAATTTTGAAAAATGACCAACATTTCCCAAGCAAAAAAGCGAAGCAGAAAAAGGAGTTTTTCTCAAACAAGCCGGTTTTTTCCAAGCCCTTGCATCTCTACTTTATTTCATAAAATTTATTATTATTCAGCAGGTGGATATTGCTATCCTTGCGATAGCAATCATGAGATAGGGGAATGTCGGTATTGCATGATTGATTGTAAGATTGGACAATAATACTTCCTATATGGAAGAAGAGAAGAATAAGTTGGCTATGAGATGAAGTGAACTAGACAACACAACACGAGGGTGATTGTTAGAGGACAGATGCAAGTTAATCTTCTCGCTTGGGAGCAGCTCCAAGCATTGATGAGAGACAAGGGGAAGCCCTGTTAGTAAGAGAGGACTACTGTGCAGAATATGACGGTGTGATGTGAGGTGAAGGATGGTCGATGAGAAAAGTACGAGTGAGTGGAAGATCAGGGTGGTCGGGTGGTAGAGAATAATGATAATAGGTGAAAAGAAGGGAAAGAGGAGAATGTGTGATGGGATGTGAAAGATCAAAGTTGGTATGAGCTTTAATAGTATCAAGGAGGAGCGGGTGATGAAAATGGAGACGTGTCTGAAAGTATTTAAGGCGAAGCGTTTCGAAATGGAATAAGATCTGGGGATTCATTCGATCGTATAGAATCTGAGTTGGACTCGGAAGTTTGATGCGGTAGGTTATGCGAAGGGCGTGTCATTCTAGGACTTAAGTTTGTGATAATAGGAAGGGGGAACTGCAATCCAGGCAGGGTGGCCATAGGTCAGCACCGGACGAAGAAATACTTTATAGGTGTTTACAAGAAGTTCTGAATGAAGACCTCAAGTTGTGCCAGTTAGTCGTTTAGGTAAGTTAAGTCGTCGGCAAGCTTTTGCGGTGACATCCTGTAAGTGTGCTTTCCAAGTAAGATGTCTGTCCAATGTAAGTCCCAGGTATTTGGCTGTTTTAGAAAGCTGAAGACGAGTGTCGTTAACGGCGAGATTCAATAGAGATGGATTGCGGTGAACTTTGCAGCCTTTATTTGGTGGTAGGAATACTGTGGTTTGAGTTTTACTTTCATTGATCTTAAGCCTCCATTTATCACACCAGAGGACAAATGTATCTATCGCTTCCTGCAGTGATGTGTTAAGTTGGTGAACAGTGTGACCTACGGGAAGAAAGGCTGTGTCGTCGGCATATTGAAATAGATGACCGTTGGTAGGAAGTGGAAGCATATCTGCAATATATCGCAGGTAGAGTAGGGGAGAGAGCGAAGAGCCCTGTGGTACACCGGAATGTAGGAAGATAGGATGAGATGATTGTTGATTGATGAAAACGTATGCGAGGCGTCCAGACAAGAAATTATAAATGAGTCGTATGTATGCGAGGGGGAGGCGAAAATTAAGTAGCTTAGAGAGAAGTTCTTGATGCCAAACTTTATCAAATGCCTTTTCCAGAAAAAAATGGACCAGGCAGGATGGTTTTGCCGTATTGTATTGATTAGTAATGTAGTTTAGAAGCAGGGGTGTAGCCAGCAGGTTTGTGTAGGGGGACCCGTCGTTTTTGAGGGGGGGCCAACTACAATGTACAAAGCCAAAAAAAATGTGTTGCTGCTAGTGTTTTTGAGGCCTGAAAGAAAGGAAAATTTTGGTTTCCTTCTGGAAAATTAAAAACACTATTTTAGCTTCTTCTTCTTCTTCTTCTTCTTCTTCTTCTTCTTATTATTATTATTATTATTATTATTATTATTATTATTATTATTATTATTATTATTATTATCCATAAATTATATTCAAGATAGTTTTTATTATGCTTAATCAAGAACGGGACCAAACGCTATACTTTTGTGCATAACTATAAAGGTAACCAAGAAAGTTCTGTCCCTTTTCGTGGAGGTCTGTTGGACCTCACACCGTGAGTTGAATGCAAGTGGAGATAAGGCGAACGTCAGTTGTTGGTGTGGGTATATCCAACATACTACCTGATTGTGGCAATTCAGACACACCGTGAACTTGCGTAAAGACAGAGGGAACATGGGACATCCACAGAGCGTCATAAGAGCATGTATGCTGAACGAGTTCAAATGGAGGTCAAACGCCGCTGTAGCGGGACAGAAGATATGCCAGGCCTTTGGTGAGGGTGTCGTGATGACGCGGACATGCAACGATGGTTTAACAAGTTTAAGGACGATGACAAAACACCCGAAAACAACACGTGCCAGAAGACCAACACATGTACAAAGAGGAACTGGGACTACAATTCAGTGTGTGGAGAAACCATTCGGCAGCACATCCACCAACTTGTGAAGCACTACAAGTTGGGTCGATGGGTCTCTCATATTTTGACTCCGGGCCAGAAGGCAACGCGGCAGTCGCCTGTGTTTATTTATTGTTTCGGGGCCACTTCTGGACAGGGCGTTGACATATGATAAAAAGTGTGTCCTATACGAAGCTCCACGGCGCCGTCATTATTTGTTAGCATCCCATGAACCGATTTCGAAACAGCCGAAACCAGAACTGTACCAGAAGAAGGTCCTTCTGTGTGTTTGGTGCATCGTGCATCGGGAACTGCTACCAGCTGGTCAGAGTATCAATGCAACTATGTAGTGTCAGCAGTTGCGCTGTGCTCAACCAAAGCTCAAAACTCTGGAGCCATCACTTCTGAATTGCAAATGAGTCCCCGTTTACGGGACAACGCTAAGTCCCACGTGGCTTGGATGACTCAGGACACCATTTTTCGCCTTGGATGGGAAACAATATTGCAACCACAATATTCCCCGGGTATTGCACCGTCCGATTATCACCTGTTCCATTCTTTGGACAATCACATTAGAGGACGCCAGTTCAAATCCCTAGTAAAGGTCCAAAATGCACCTGATACATTCTTCGTTTCACGGCCCACCACGTTCTACCGCAATGGATTCCATGGCCTTCCAGAACGTTTTCAGAAGGTCGTCGATGCTGATGGGGACTATTTTTGATCTTCCAGGTTAGGTGACATATCGATGTTCGAAGGTGGTAGGTGAAAAAGCAACACTTTTTTTGGTTACCTTTATATTTAAATTTAAGACCTTGTATACAGAACCTATCTACACAAGATTGATTTTCTTTGAAATTTCACTTAATTTCACTTACGGTTTCCTGACAAATATATTTATTTATTAATTGTGACTAAAAAAATAATTATTTTATTACACTGAGTAGAAATAAAAGTGAGAGCGAATGAAATGCAAATTGAATAAAAGCATTGTTTCTCACCAAATTTTCCATCCTCTATGTCTTTTAAAACATTTGTTAAAGCATATAAAAATATACTGTACTTACAAATCAGTTTAGTACCTTTATTTTATAGCTGTATTTGTAGTACTTTGTTAAAACGTTTGTCTTCAAACTGTCAAATATAAATCGCAGTAAATTGTTTAGTCTGCTGTCACAAAAAAGTATCCTATTTTTCGATCGGTATAAGGAAGAGATACTATACTATTTTTCGATCGGTATGGAAAAACAATATTTCTCCATACTATTTTACCATAAATTATTAATTGTCAATAAACTTTGTTACTTTTAAATGAATGAAGCGAGATAATTTTACTATGATGTTTTAAAAGCTGGTCATTTGTGGGGGGGCAGGAAACCATTTGGGAGGGCCTGGCCCCGATGGCCCCCCCTCCCTTGGCTACACCCCTGTTTAGAAGACACATGAGCTGATCGTTAATACTGAACTGTGGGCGGAATCCTGCTTGGTGTACTGGCAAAAGATTGTACCGTGAAAGATGGAGATCAAGGCGTTGTACTATGATTTTTTTTTCTGAATTTTAGTGAAAACCGGGGTGAGCTGAATTGGACGTTAAGAGGATACTTGGTCGGGAGTTTTCTCTGGGTTAAGAAACATAAGAACTTTAGATGTTTTACTCGAATCGAGTATATAGCCAATTCAAAGGATAAAAGTATAGATCAGGGCAAGAATATTTGTCAGATCGGGTGGGCTTTCTTTCACATGGCGATACGAGATGTTATCGATGCCTGGTGCAGTGTTGCGTTTGCGGGTAACTGCATTCGAGATCTCGGTAGGAGTGATAGGGTTCAGTGAGTGATTTATGAGAAGAGACTGTGTGATTCACGTTGGGTTGAAGATGTGGAGACCAAAAGTTAAAGTGCTCTGTAGGATGATCACGAAAATGACGTGTATCTGATAAGGGCGTAAAGATATCCTATAAATAGGTAGCGAAGGCATTAGCTTTATCTTAGTCTAAGTGGAGTGCTTGATCATGATGAATCATGATGATCAGGATGTTCTGGTGAATTTTCAGGTGATTCCAATATTTTGTAGGGTGGTTTGTATCAAAAAGAGAATTGCAAGCCTTGATCCATTGTCTTAATTTATAAGCTTTAACATAGTTTGAGACTGTACGGTGGAGGGCTCGATGATGTTGAAGAGCTCCACGGTTTCCAGATCGCACATATTCTTTATAAAACTGACGGGAGCACTGTATGAGAGTAAGATAGTGGGTGGGTAGTTTAGGTTTATGGGGTGAATATGTAGATTGAGGAATGAACTGTTCGGAGGCAACTTGTATATGATTAGTGATATGATCTAGGGTAGAGTATAACTCATCTTCCGTAGTGGGAGGAACGCATTGCTCAAGAGAGTGACTTAAGTAAGTTCGATATTTCGACCAATCTGCTTTATCATAGCGGGGGATGAGTCTTGGAGGGGGTGGTGTGTTGGTGATAGAGGTAGTGGATACTCGGAGGCTGAGTTTAATTGGGACATGATCGCTTCCTATTGGATCTAAGATATCGATGTGAATATTTTGTGATAAAGAGGATGAAGTTATGGCGGTGTCTGGAGTAGTATTGGATTCTGGGCGGGTGGGTTTAGGTAAAGGATGAATTATACCGGTCGTAGTTGTAGCAATCAAATTCCGGAAAGTTGTCTTATCTCTATCTGAGCGGCTGTGAAAGTTAATGTCTGCTATAGTGATGTTATGACCGAAGTTGCTGGATATGTAGTGAAAGAATGATAGTGGAATTGAATGACCGGGACGAACATAAATGGTGGCTACACATAATGACTTATAATATAGATTAGTAATGAGATGTTCTGGTAGATTTTGGATCGGTGAAGAATGAATACGGTGATGTATATGAGCTGAAAAAACTATGGCAACGCCGCCATTGGCACGGCGGGCTGGTAAGGCACTATCATGGCGAAGAATGTGATATCCTGGAAGGTGGCAAGTGAGCTTGGGTGTGAGGTGCGTTTCATTCAGAAGGAAAGTATTGACTTTTTCTTCTAGTAGAAGTTGTTCAAACAGGATTTTATGAGTGAAAAATGAGCGGATGTTGAGGAATAAGAATATGAGAGCCATGTTAAAAGCCATATTGAAGATGGATTTAGACAGCAGTTGTGAGTGTAGTTGAATGGAAATGTACGCAGGGGCCATTATAGGTAGCATAGAAGTCAAGATAGAAAAGGTTGCGAGAGGCATGTTGAACATGCTGTAGCACGAGTGGCCGTGCAAAATGATGAACGTTCTGAAGTGTCAAAGTGATGAATGCTAATAATTGATGAAGGGTGACATATTGATCGGGTTCCAGTGGTGTACCCACTGTTTGATTCTGAGCGTCGTGAGTACGTAATGGTACTACTAGTTCTGGTTTAGTCTTTTATGTTGCAGGCCGAGATTTACATTTATAACTGTAAGTTGGATGAGATCTTTCGTGGCAAGTATTACAAGTAGGAGCTTGTTGAAGATTAGTGTAGGTGCGAGTTGGATGAGGTCTAGAGCAATAACCGCATTTGAATTGGTTTGTGCAGCGATCAGTGGAGTGCGTGTTGTATTCCTGGCATCTTTCGCATCTAAGAGGAATTGGTCCTGGTGTTCGTGACGGTTCTACACGATGCCGCTTTTTAAAGATAAAAACGCCATTATCTAGTAGATCGTTTATCGTTTCCTGTGAAGTTGTCAAGATCCGGACCATATAAGTAGACCCCTGATTATTACGAATACGGATACATTTTTTTGAAGGAATAGGCTCCCTCTCGTAGTTCATTTTCAATCTCTGCATCTGCTGTCGACGGATCAACCCCGCGGACCACTACCGACACGTAAGGTGGTTGGCGTAGGGGTGGGCGCTGTTTCTGCCTATTGTTAGTCAGTGGAGAAAGTGTTGCGGTTTTCCCGAAGATTTCAAAGCTATGTTTATCTCGGATGGTTGTAGCAAAGTTTGCTGATGACGACTTAATGATGAAGCCGTTCTTGGTTTCTACGATTTCTGATATCTCAGAGCGTGGTCGGTATTTCAGAATTTGTTGAAGAAGCAGTTTCGAATTCTGGTACTTAGGATCGTAGTTTTGAAGAAGATAGCTATAAACTTTCGGTTGCAGCTTTGAAGAAGGTAGAGGAGGAAATTCCTCTTCGTCAATGATGAGACGGTCTTCGTCGAAACTAGAGATGCTGTGGGCATCTGTATGGTGTTTCTTGGATGGTGGCGATCGTGACGACGGTACTGGGCAGCTAAGAGGTGAGCGAGATCGATCTGGGCTTGTTTCAGCTTTAGACTTTTCCCTACCAGGCTTCCGCTTTTCTGTCTTCGTAGAGATAGTAGATGGTCGGGAAGCTGATGGTCCTGATGTCTGTCTGGTATCCATAGCCAGATAGCATAAGCGATGAGAAGTTATACACAGCTTACGGTGAAGTGATGGAAGCGAAGCGAAACGAAGTAATAAGAAATGATAAACAAAAAATACACAATAATAGTGTAATTCAGCAGGCTTCCACTTGGGTGAAACCCTCGATCTCTCGTAACCTGTCGCCCGAAATTGAATTCCGATCGCCGTGCGTCCACACGTACGCAAAGAAGACAGTCTAGATTTGTTACGAAAGCTGTACTGCGCCAACTGGTTAAGTATGAAGTGCAGATTTTTTTTTGTTAGCCAGAGCTAGCTACCCGCTCGAGGGTTACGCCCTCTATTGGGAATTGGGTAACATAATAATGGGAAGAAATAGCAGTAGTGGTGGTTGGTCTATGGGATGTTTGTCTTACTGAGTTAGAGGAGGGGTATAGAAAATGAAGAAAAGTGGTATGGTTATTATAGAGAGGATTTTATTTTATTTTATTTTATTTATTAATTTCAGCATTGGTAGGTTGAACATTGTGATGTTTAGATCACAATCATGAGGTGAAGATGAGATGGCATAATAGGATGTGGTAAAGTGCGAATCACAAACACACCACAGGGTTATGTTAGTTGACTGATGCTGGTTAATCTTCTCGCTTGGAGTTGCTCCAAGCATTGATGAAAGACAAGGGAAAGCCCAGATTAGGCACAGAGGTATTACAGTGCGTATGATGGACAGATGAGAGGCTGAGGATTGTCGGTCTTCAATTCTTCTGCTAAGTGGAGGTACCTGTGGTTTGGAGGTAGTGTGTAGTGTTAATCGTGAAAAGAAGAGATAATGACGTATGTATAATAGGAGTTGAAATAGGAAAGTCTGTGTGGGCGTTCATGGTGTCTATGAGAAGCGGATGAAGTTCATGCAGGTGTTTATTGATATATTTGAGACGGAGAGATTCGAGATGGAAGAGAATATGTGAAAAAGGTATTCTTTCGTACAATTCGCATGTTGGTCTTGGTAATTTTATCCTATAAGCAATGCGAAGTGCATGGCGTTCTAAGATCTTTAATTTGTTATAGAAGGATTGTGGTGCAGCGATCCAAGCTAGATTAGCATACGTCAGAACTGGACGCAAAAAAAAAAAACTTTATATTTAACACAGTTGTAGAACTGAGACCTCAGGTAGTGCCCGTGAGACGTTTTAATAAATTGAGCCGGTTTGAAACTTTTGTAATCACGTCCTGTAAATGTGGCTTCCAAGTGAGATGCGTCTAAAGTGAGGCCGAGGTATTTGACAGATTTACTGAGTTGAATACGGGTATCATCGACTGTGAGATGAAGTAGGTTGGGGTTTCGGTAGACCTTTGTGCGGCAAGAAAACTATAGTCTGGGTCTTCAAAGCGTTTATCTTGAGGCGCCACTTTTCACACCATTTAATAAACGAATCTATGGCGGACTGCATTGAAATGTTAAGTTGCATTCGCATTAAAAATAACAATGGCCCTACTTACATGGTACGCGATTTGTCCCAAGATCAGACAACACTTGACTGTTTATTAGCTCATGGAGCTCCTATCTATAAGAAACTCCATGGAGTCGAGCCGTCCAAGACACCGGGGCCTTTGCCAATTCTGTGTGAGAAATGCCAAACTTATAACGCACACTTTACTCTCCAGTGCCAAAATCCATCTAAATGTGGCTATTGTGGTGAATCTCACAACACAAAAGCATGCAAAAATCAGCAGCAACCACCACACTGCTCTACTTGCAACGAAAATCATCCAACATACAGCTACCGCTGTAAGGGAAAACCTCAGGCACAACCGGAACGTCCAGAACTGACAGTGCCAGTACAAAGTATCAACAAAGCCACACCACCCTCACAATCTCTTGCTCGACCTGTCACTGTCGAAGATCTTCTTCATTATATCACGATTGTACTACAAAATGTTTTCCCTTTCCAGTGAGAGCACATTCTTCGTGTATCCATATAAATAGCCAAATCTCTGTTCAATCTTAACTTTACTGCTACATATTCAGGAACTTTCGTTCACTTCCACATCGCACCTCTAGAGACAGAAGTCTAAAACCAATATGGCAGTATACATTATGGCTCTTACTTTATTATTCGTTAACATCAGATCATTTCAACAACACAAAGTACTTCTAGAACCTCTTCTTTTAGAAGAAAAAATTGATATCGTAGCTCTCAACGAAACAGCTTTAAAACCAGCGTAAACTTATTTCAATATGCCGATGACACGGCCTTTCTAGCTCTTGGCAAAACTATGGATCAGATTAGCATGAGATTACAATCCACTCTCAGTGAATTTATGCTTGGTGTAAAACTTGGAAACTTACTGTCAATAGCGATAAAACACAAGAGTTAGTATTTTTACCTCCGAAACGCCACTCCAAGGTCCACCGCAATCCGCGAAACCTCAAAGTCACGCTTAATGAACATTCTCTGCAAACAACTTTCACGGCAACATATCTCGGGGTTGTATTCGACACAAAACTCAATTAGAAGGCTCATCTTGAAAAAATATCACAAAAGGCTAATAACCGGGTCAACCTTCTACGTCGGCTAACTGGAATTACTTGGGGATTAAACGCCCCATTGCTACTTAATACATATAAAATGTTCCTTAGGCCTATCTTAACTTTTCGTCACATTGCTTGGTGCAATGCTCCAACAAAGTTCTACGACCGTTTATCGATATTGGCACGCCATGCCATCCGACTTGCATATCGCATAAAGTTACCATATCCGAACTTCCTGACATATGAACATATCAATTTCCCTCACCTTATTCAACATATTGCCGACCTTCGTTTGAAATACATACTATCCCGCCTATGAGCCTCCCATCCATTACTTCTTGATACTTTACAAGCTGATGCGGAAACTGACGCACCGTATAAATATTTGCATTCAGCATTAAACATTCTTCTCACGTTATATCTAAAAACCGCACATCCTACATCTGAAGAACACGACATCTTTAATATATATCATATACCCGATCATCTTCCTCATTTGTTTCCATTGTAGCACAATGTCTGACTTCAATATTAACCTTGGACTGCCCCCTTGTTGCCATCAGTCTCGAGTCGTCCCGAGACAGAAGAACTAACCTGCGTTCGTATACCTAACACTGTGTTTGTGACTGTGGCGTGTATGCACTTTATTTCATTTTACATCATCATCTTTATTTCATAAAAGCACAACACATTGCTTCTATACTAAAGTTTCCCTCTGTTTATACCTGCACCATTTAGATGTTTGCTGCTTTCTTGTATGCACATTTCTATTTATTCACTCATCTAATATTTTGTTTATTGTAACTTTTCAGCACTGTTTGTTTATAAAACTACTCCTAGACCATCCTACATGATTTAATCCGTCAATGTCATAAATACTGTGTCAAAGAGAGGGCGTAACCCTCTAATGGCTAGGGTCAAGAGACATACTCCAAAAGCATTTATTCTTTTGGAACTACAAATTGATGAATAAAGTACAACCTACCAATCCCTAACCCTATTACCCTAAAAAAATCACAGTTTAAATACAATATCTCCGGACATTTTTGAATTCCGTTTATAAAGATTTCGTCAAGCTCTTCGATTTCCATTTCTGCGGGCGCGGGAAAGTCTGTTGGTATGGCTTGACTCATTGCCACTAATGGTTTGCCAACATGCTTCACATTGCGCGGACTCGCTGCGAGCCAGTAGTCCCCGCAACTCAATTGTTGCCCGTTGCGGGTCCGCAGATAGTGTGGCATGAATTATAAGAATCAATGTATTTCCGGCTCGCGCGGGTCCCCAGCAGACTTTTCCGCTCGTCTGAACCGAGACAAGTTGTGACAGAAAAAGACCAGCGTTATGCTCTTTGTTCATTGTTTCGTCAGAGTGTAACCGACCTCATATTTGGTGAAATTAACAAAACACCAACACAAATCTAAAGATGTGCGGCTCGCAAAAGAGCCTTGTCGCATAAGTGCAATCGTGATTTACTGCAACGAAAACGAATTACATCGTGATTTACTGCAACGAAAACGAATTACAAGCACAGAGACACATAAATAAAGAAAATATTTTGCAATGAACAGTAATGTCATGAACCTTACGTAATAAATTTAGTATACAGGTGAGACTGTTAATATTATCTTGTTTTCATTGGATTTTAATTTCAACTATTCGAATGAATGCAATGCGATACTGCATTAAAGTATGGAATAAGGCCAACCTCGCCTCACCTAAACCTACTCTTAAAAACCCGAGTACAACAGCCTAAACGTCTCCACAATCTTCTCCTCAAAGTTAAATTGCCTGCTTCTAGCAGCCGCATTCTCGGACTGTTCTTGCTTCAAAAGTAGAATGAATGTGTATATATAGGGATGATTTATGTCTACTTCCTATTAAACTTGAAATGCTAAACCTCGGCATGGTTCGTGCTGTTTTCGCTGTTGTTATCAAAATTGTTTTCTTATTGCCATGAAACATTAATAAAAAAAATATAATTAGTACAACATAAGGAGTCAAATAACAATCCAATAAAAAAGTAAACTTTCAAATATTGCTGTATTAACGGGTGGAAGGTTGCATTTAGGTCAACATCGGTGTCCCCCAAATAGTCTAGGAAATCCTGTGCCTCTGGGATGTCGGGTGCACCATTTTGTATGTATGTAAATGCATCAGGAATGTCTTCAAAAAGAATGAGTGGAAGTGTATCTGCTCTCCTAACCTATTTCCACATATCATTGTCAGCCTTGTAAAGTAGAGCCATCTTGTACTTTTCTCCATATGGATCGAGTAAAATGAAACAAACAAACGCGTAATGTCGCGTGCTGGAATGCGTAATGGTACAAGCATTATTCTCTTGTAGCATTTATAGCCGCTTATTCAAAGTCAGTAATAAATTCTTGCACACAAAACTGGAAGCAACAATCTTCAGCTTTTGCTGAAGCATGAGCGTGTGCAATGACTGAGTTTTGCTTTGCAATGAGCAGAAGAGGAGTGGAAAAAATGTCCGAAATACTTTCCGTACAGAGTATATAACTATGGAAATAGACGTGGACAAATTTTAAATGTTCCATCGTCACTATCTTTTCGTTCCTTTCACTTTACGATGTGCTGATATACCAGCCATCTTTACTTTGACAATATTTTATGAATCATTTTGTTGCAATTTGTATATGTGTTTACAATATTAAGATGAAATCAATCTCTTAACATCTAATACAAATATCAGCGTACTTCTGGTGCAGTAGTGGCTTTCCACAAACTTATATAAAAAATAAAATCTCTCATTCTGCGAAACAGGAACACACACATTGGATTAGTTTTCTGTTCTGCGAAAGATGACAAACCATATGAATAACATTTTATACTGATAATCAGTGGCGGATTTAGAAAAGTATTTTGGGAGGGGTTTTTCTTATTAATGTTTAGTTTTTCTAAAAATACCTAATTTTTATTTGAGAAGAGCTTGAAGTTTATGAGTAAAGGCATAACAAATATTTCGTTTGTTTTAGAAATTCTGTAATTTCGGGGTACAAGCTTCACCCGTAAAACATCCCCACCCTAACCCCTTTCGCAAATCTGTTAATGTTCGTAATTAGTAATAACAACGATTTAAAAACGATAAGAAAGGAATCGGCCAAAACTCACAGTACACGCATTATCTCTACATTCACAGATACAATTAAGAAAAACTTTTGTCAAAATGGTCAAATACGGGGTTGAATCCCGGACTTCCCGATAGAAGCGCAAAAGCTAACCACTCACTCATAGTTGTTGTACAGTTGTGCTTAACTTAAATATATTCCCTCGATGGCCTATGGAATCCGAAGGTTCAATGCCGCGTTCACAAAAGCTCTGCACTGACTTCAATCCTTAGCCAACTGGATCCAGTTTTTACTTTGTATTCCAATTTCTGTGAGATCCATTTTAATATTGTCCTCCCATCTGCGCATAAGTCTTCCTAATGGATGTTTTCCGATTGGATTTCCAGTTAAAACTTTGAAAGCGTTCCTACCTTCTTCCATTCTGGCTGCATGAGCTGCCCACCTGAGCCTCCTAGACTTGATGACCGTAACGATGTTTAGTAAACTGTATAAATTATGCAGTTCTTCGTCATGAAGTTTCCCTCATTCCCGTTCCTCTTGGGTCCGAATATTCGTCTCAGGATTTTATTTTCAAATACTTTCAGTCTGCGTTCTTCCCTCAAGCGACCATGTTTCACAACCATAAAACACAACATGCATGATTATCGTTTTATATATTTTAAGCTTTAAATTCCTCGACAGAATTCGCGACGACAAAATACTTTGAACTGAATAATAACACGAATTTCCTGATTTCAGTCGACATTTAATTTCTTTGTGGATATGACTTTGGTCTGGTGATATTGATCCCAGATATTTGAAAGTATCCAGTTTGTCGAAAGTATTATTTGATATTTTAACGCATCCATAATTTGCCATATTACGATCCCGGTGAACTTCCATATATTTAGTTTTCTCTGCATTTACTTCTAAACTAATGTCGCTACAAGCGTTTAATAAGGACCCTGCATTTCTTTCTATTGTTCTCCTATCATCCCCTATTAAATTTACATCAGCATACGCCGTAAAATGGTGAATACAGAGGTTGTCCAGTCTACATTTGGCCAATTTCGACTTACCTAAAAATTTAGAAGAATCCATGGCGCCAGGTCCGTAAGTGCTCGATGTGTTTCCCTTGGTTCCTAACAATAGCCCGACAGCGTAATTTTCACTGTAATAGGCTTCTCTGAAGAACTGGGAGGGGAATCTTGTCCCATTCCCTTTGCACAGCTTTCCAAAGTCCTTCCACAGTTGTCATACCCCGTTTTCCCAAAGCCCGCTTCAGCAATGCAAATCCACAATAGCCCATAGGATTTGCATCTGGAGATTTAACAGGTACCTCATTGAGAGGTATCACCTGTATACCACTTGCCTCCTCCATCTCCCTGTAGAATGCGAGGGACGATGGTGAGGTATGTGATGAGACCTTGTCCATGTGAATGCGCACCAGATTGGCGTCATTTCCGTACATTGTTGGAATCTCATGCTCGTAGATTAGCCACATGATCTGCTCCTGAAAATACTGCGAATTTATTTTGCAGTTCTTTGCCACCCTACGAATCTTCAGTTTATCTCGGTAACAGTAGCCAGTAACGACCATGAACCATTTTCGGAAGGATTCTTTACAGACACGGACCCACCTTCTGAGGCTTTCTGTCGGTACATGATGCCTCTCGGTTTGCCGCAGTCGGAAAGGTAAATCCATGCTTCATCGAGCGTTACGACGTACATCCACCTTTGTTTTGCCAGATGCCGTTCGTACAGCTTCCGGGCGTTACACTTTCGTTCCTTTTGGTGGGCATCCGTGAGAAGATGGCCGCGAGCTTTCATGACTTTTTCCAGCTTGAGTTGATGGTGTAACGTCCGGCTCACAGTCCCCAAAGACACAACAAACGCTTAGCAATACAACTTTGTGTTGGCGGATTTTCTTGCATTGCCATTTTGCTTAAGTTTCCTCTGCATGGTGGAGGTGGCCTTGGTGCATTTGCGCTCCCTAGGCAACTTCGTTGGTGATCCAAATGGTGGAGCTTCGTTGCCCTTACTTTTTAATAACATTTTTTTATTCCACTTAAACTGATGTTGCAACCATTCTTGCACTGTTTTCTAATGACAGAAACACTAAAGTGGGTGTCATAAAGAGCCGCAACATAGCCTTCCCGAAACCGGCTTAGTTTGGGCGGCATTTTGGTCACACAGCGGAAACCCACACACTTGGAAACAAATTTAACACAACACTCACAACAATGGTCCTGTTTTGTGCGTTGTTGTCGTCCGCGCGGAAAAACAACTCCGTTCCCAGGAAGCCACTGCACAATACTGCAGGACGCTACGAGTCAGGTCGGGTGAGTCCATTCTACCCGGGAGGGGGAAGGAACGAAATCGGCCAAACGTAGGCTGAACAACATCTTTACAATTCAGTTCTAGGGCCTGGTTGCTATCTTTAATTTTCCTTATAGCGTACTCCGGAACAAAGCTGAACAATAATGGCGATAACGCATCTCCTTCTTTCAGGCCATTCTCGATGTGGAAGCTCATGGACAAGAATTTTTCTGCTCGGGCTTTACTTTGGGATTCATTTAAACACATTGTAATTAATCTAACTAGCCTTTTCGGTATTCCGAATTCTGTAATAATGTTGTAAAATGTTTCTCTTCAATCCGAGTCGTAAGCCTTTTTAAAACCAATAAACAGCTGATGTACTGGCTAATATATTCCCATTTCTTTTCGAGTATTTATCGAATAGTAAATACGTATCTGGTCGATAGTTCATCGATTCCCCTAAATTTATACTGATAATCTCCAATAATTTCATCTGTGTATGGAATCAATCTTGTTACAGAATTTTAAGAGAAATGCCTCGATAATTATTACATTCAGTTTTGTCGCCTCTCTTGTGAATTGGAACAATGATTGATTCTTTCCACTCTTCTTAAATGTATTCCATAGTTTTTCTCTTTTTAAAAAAATGTTTCGTACTGATATGTTGAATTCCTATCGTTAAAATTCAGAAACGTTCAGGACTGGGTAAACCGTGATGGTGGTTATAAGTCTAGGAAACCGCACGATCAGATGAACAGTCTATTACGCATATGATACATTAACAGAAAATTTGGTACTTTCCCGATTCTGAACAAGCTTAAGAAACAGTCAGTGCATTATATAATTCGGAATTTTACTGATTTTGCAGACTCCAAGCACCTGATAGGTGGTAACATTATTATGTTTGTGATCAATGAATGAAAAATTTGTTCCAAATATTCATACAATGTATATGAAAGTTAAAACTTAAAACTTTCAAGAATGTACAGAATCACCCGAAACCAATCTCTTGATGTGCAGCTTTTAAGATTATCATATAAATGTATTTCTCTCATGTTTTATTTTTTGTTTCAAAAATAGGGTGTGTGATATTTTGAAGTAAAAATACTACATACAATTTTGCTAGTTATTTGTGTATTCTTTTCTTTAAAAAAGTACTTATTTTTGTGTATAAGAAGTTAAAAAATAATTATATATATATATATATAGGTTGATCCTTTGGAATTTATAATGTAAATATTTTAAGAATTAAAAAAAAAACTTTTCGAAATTCATGGTTTATTTTAGAGGTTCTATATGATTATCTACATCAATCACTAATCAAATGAGTTCTTGTGCTGTAGAGAAGCGAAACAAAATATGCTTTATCATTTTAAAGCAAAATTTTGAAAAATGACCAACATTTCCCAAGCAAAAAAGCGAAGCAGAAAAAGGAGTTTTTCTCAAACAAGCCGGTTTTTTCCAAGCCCTTGCATCTCTACTTTATTTCATAAAATTTATTATTATTCAGCAGGTGGATATTGCTATCTTTGCGATAGCAATCATGAGATAGGGGAATGTCGGTATTGCATGATTGATTGTAAGATTGGACAATAATACTTCCTATATGGAAGAAGAGAAGAATAAGTTGGCTATGAGATGAAGTGAACTAGACAACACAACACGAGGGTGATTGTTAGAGGACAGATGCAAGTTAATCTTCTCGCTTGGGAGCAGCTCCAAGCATTGATGAGAGACAAGGGGAAGCCCTGTTAGTAAGAGAGGACTACTGTGCAGAATATGACGGTGTGATGTGAGGTGAAGGATGGTCGATGAGAAAAGTACGAGTGAGTGGAAGATCAGGGTGGTCGGGTGGTAGAGAATAATGATAATAGGTGAAAAGAAGGGAAAGAGGAGAATGTGTGATGGGATGTGAAAGATAAAAGTTGGTATGAGCTTTAATAGTATCAAGGAGGAGCGGGTGATGAAAATGGAAACGTGTCTGAAAGTATTTAAGGCGAAGCGTTTCGAAATGGAATAAGATCTGGGGATTCATTCGATCGTATAGAATCTGAGTTGGACTCGGAAGTTTGATGCGGTAGGTTATGCGAAGGGCGTGTCATTCTAGGACTTAAGTTTGTGATAATAGGAAGGGGGAACTGCAATCCAGGCAGGGTGGCCATAGGTCAGCACCGGACGAAGAAATACTTTATAGGTGTTTACAAGAAGTTCTGAATGAAGACCTCAAGTTGTGCCAGTTAGTCGTTTAGGTAAGTTAAGTCGTCGGCAAGCTTTTGCGGTGACATCCTGTAAGTGTGCTTTCCAAGTAAGATGTCTGTCCAATGTAAGTCCCAGGTATTTGGCTGTTTTTTAGAGGGAACCGGTCAAAACCCCCACAGCCAAAACACCTCCACTCAAGAAATGTCAAAACGCCCACACGATCGGTCATAACCCCCACACAAATGGACAAATCCCCCAAACGCACGAACGGTCAAAACCCCCACAGCCAAAACCCCCACACTCAAGAAATGTCAAAACTCCCACACGATCGGTCATAACCCCCACACAAATGGACAAATCCCCCAAACGCACGAACGGTCAAAACCCCCACAGCCAAAACCCCCACACTCAAGAAATGTCAAAACGCCCACACGATCGGTCATAACCCCCACACAAATGGACAAAACAGCCACACATAGCAACGGTCACAATCCCCACATAAATGGACAAAACCCCCACACAAATGGACAAAACTCCCACACAATCGGTCAAATCTCCCACACTCTGAAATGATCCTGGTTGTATGTCTTGCCCTTGTACTTTTTAATAACATTTTTTATTCCACTTAAACCGATGTTTCAACTATTCTTCTTGCACTGTTTTGTAATGACAGAAACACTAAGGTGGGCGTCGTAAAGAGCCGCAACAAAGACGTGCAATCACGGTATTTTCAGAGTGTGGGGGATTTGTCCGATTGTGTGGGGGTTTTGTCCATTTGTGTGGGGGTTTTGTCCATTTATGTGGAGATTGTGACCGTTGCTATGTGTGGGAGTTTTGTCCATTTGTGTGGGGGTTTTGACCGATCGTGTGGGCGTTTTGACATTTCTTGAGTGTGGGGGTTTTGGCTGTGGGGGCTTTGACCGTTCGTGCGTTTGGGGGATTTGTCCATTTGTGTGGGGGTTATGACCGATCGTGTGGGCGTTTTGACATTTCTTGAGTGTGGGGGTTTTGGCTGTGGGGGTTTTGACCGTTCGTGCGTTTGGGGGATTTGTCCATTTGTGTGGGGGTTTTGACCGATCGTGTGGGCGTTTTGACATTTCTTGAGTGTGGGGGTTTTGGCTGTGGGGGTTTTGACCTAGACCCGTTTTAGAAAGCTGAAGACGAGTGTCGTTAACGGCGAGATTCAATAGAGATGGATTGCGGTGAACTTTGCAGCCTTTATTTGGTGGTAGGAATACTGTGGTTTGAGTTTTACTTTCATTGATCTTAAGCCTCCATTTATCACACCAGAGGACAAATGTATCTATCGCTTCCTGCAGTGCTGTGTTAAGTTGGTGAACAGTGTGACCTACGGGAAGAAAGGCTGTGTCGTCGGCATATTGAAATAGATGACCGTTGGTAGGAAGTGGAAGCATATCTGCAATATATCGCAGGTAGAGTAGGGGAGAGAGCGAAGAGCCCTGTGGTACACCGGAATGTAGGAAGATAGGATGAGATGATTGTTGATTGATGAAAACGTATGCGAGGCGTCCAGACAAGAAATTATAAATGAATCGTATGTATGCGAGGGGGAGGCGAAAATTAAGTAGCTTAGAGAGAAGTTCTTGATGCCAAACTTTATCAAATGCCTTTTCCAGATAAAAAAGGACCAGGCAGGATGGTTTTGCCGTATTGTATTGATTAGTAATGTAGTTTAGAAGCAGGGGTGTAGCCAGCAGGTTTGTGTAGGGGGACCCGTCGTTTTTGAGGGGGGGCCAACTACAATGTACAAAGCCAAAAAAAAATGTGTTGCTGCTAGTGTTTTTGAGGCCTGAAAGAAAGGAAAATTTTGGTTTCCTTCTGGAAAATTAAAAACACTATTTTAGCTTCTTCTTCTTCTTCTTCTTCTTCTTCTTATTATTATTATTATTATTATTATTATTATTATTATTATTATTATTATTATTATTATTATCCATAAATTATATTCAAGATAGTTTTTATTATGCTTAATCAAGAACGGGACCAAACGCTATACTTTTGTGCATAACTATAAAGGTAACCAAGAAAGTTCTGTCCCTTTTCGTGGAGGTCTGTTGGACCTCACACCGTGAGTTGAATGCAAGTGGAGATAAGGCGAACGTCAGTTGTTGGTGTGGGTATATCCAACATACTACCTGATTGTGGCAATTCAGACACACCGTGAACTTGCGTAAAGACAGAGGGAACATGGGACATCCACAGAGCGTCATAAGAGCATGTATGCTGAACAAGTTCAAATGGAGGTCAAACGCCGCTGTAGCGGGACAGAAGATATGCCAGGCCTTTGGTGAGGGGGTCGTGATGACGCGGACATGCAACGATGGTTTAACAAGTTTAAGGACGATGACAAAACACCCGAAAACAACACGTGCCAGAAGACCAACACATGTACAAAGAGGAACTGGGACTACAATTCAGTGTGTGGAGAAACCATTCGGCAGCACATCCACCAACTTGTGAAGCACTACAAGTTGGGTCGATGGGTCTCTCATATTTTGACTCCGGGCCAGAAGGCAACGCGGCAGTCGCCTGTGTTTATTTATTGTTTCGGGGCCACTTCTGGACAGGGCGTTGACATATGATAAAAAGTGTGTCCTATACGAAGCTCCACGGCGCCGTCATTATTTGTTAGCATCCCATGAACCGATTTCGAAACAGCCGAAACCAGAACTGTACCAGAAGAAGGTCCTTCTGTGTGTTTGGTGCATCGTGCATCGGGAACTGCTACCAGCTGGTCAGAGTATCAATGCAACTATGTAGTGTCAGCAGTTGCGCTGTGCTCAACCAAAGCTCAAAACTCTGGAGCCATCACTTCTGAATTGCAAATGAGTCCCCGTTTACGGGACAACGCTAAGTCCCACGTGGCTTGGATGACTCAGGACACCATTTTTCGCCTTGGATGGGAAACAATATTGCAACCACAATATTCCCCGGGTATTGCACCGTCCGATTATCACCTGTTCCATTCTTTGGACAATCACATTAGAGGACGCCAGTTCAAATCCCTAGTAAAGGTCCAAAATGCACCTGATACATTCTTCGTTTCACGGCCCACCACGTTCTACCGCAATGGATTCCATGGCCTTCCAGAACGTTTTCAGAAGGTCGTCGATGCTGATGGGGACTATTTTTGATCTTCCAGGTTAGGTGACATATCGATGTTCGAAGGTGGTAGGTGAAAAAGCAACACTTTTTTTGGTTACCTTTATATTTAAATTTAAGACCTTGTATACAGAACCTATCTACACAAGATTGATTTTCTTTGAAATTTCACTTAATTTCACTTACGGTTTCCTGACAAATATATTTATTTATTAATTGTGACTAAAAAAATAATTATTTTATTACACTGAGTAGAAATAAAAGTGAGAGCGAATGAAATGCAAATTGAATAAAAGCATTGTTTCTCACCAAATTTTCCATCCTCTATGTCTTTTAAAACATTTGTTAAAGCATATAAAAATATACTGTACTTACAAATCAGTTTAGTACCTTTATTTTATAGCTGTATTTGTAGTACTTTGTTAAAACGTTTGTCTTCAAACTGTCAAATATAAATCGCAGTAAATTGTTTAGTCTGCTGTCACAAAAAAGTATCCTATTTTTCGATCGGTATAAGGAAGAGATACTATACTATTTTTCGATCGGTATGGAAAAACAATATTTCTCCATACTATTTTACCATAAATTATTAATTGTCAATAAACTTTGTTACTTTTAAATGAATGAAGCGAGATAATTTTACTATGATGTTTTAAAAGCTGGTCATTTGTGGGGGGGCAGGAAACCATTTGGGAGGGCCTGGCCCCGATGGCCCCCCCTCCCTTGGCTACACCCCTGTTTAGAAGACACATGAGCTGATCGTTAATACTGAACTGTGGGCGGAATCCTGCTTGGTGTACTGGCAAAAGATTGTACCGTGAAAGATGGAGATCAAGGCGTTGTACTATGATTTTTTTTCTGAATTTTAGTGAAAACCGGGGTGAGCTGAATTGGACGTTAAGAGGATACTTGGTCGGGAGTTTTCTCTGGGTTAAGAAACATAAGAACTTTAGATGTTTTACTCGAATCGAGTATATAGCCAATTCAAAGGATAAAAGTATAGATCAGGGCAAGAATATTTGTCAGATCGGGTGGGCTTTCTTTCACATGGCGATACGAGATGTTATCGATGCCTGGTGCAGTGTTGCGTTTGCGGGTAACTGCATTCGAGATCTCGGTAGGAGTGATAGGGTTCAGTGAGTGATTTATGAGAAGAGACTGTGTGATTCACGTTGGGTTGAAGATGTGGAGACCAAAAGTTAAAGTGCTCTGTAGGATGATCACGAAAATGACGTGTATCTGATAAGGGCGTAAAGATATCCTATAAATAGGTAGCGAAGGCATTAGCTTTATCTTAGTCTAAGTGGAGTGCTTGATCATGATGAATCATGATGATCAGGATGTTCTGGTGAATTTTCAGGTGATTCCAATATTTTGTAGGGTGGTATGTATCAAAAAGAGAATTGCAAGCCTTGATCCATTGTCTTAATTTATAAGCTTTAACATAGTTTGAGACTGTACGGTGGAGGGCTCGATGATGTTGAAGAGCTCCACGGTTTCCAGATCGCACATATTCTTTATAAAACTGACGGGAGCACTGTATGAGAGTAAGATAGTGGGTGGGTAGTTTAGGTTTATGGGGTGAATATGTAGATTGAGGAATGAACTGTTCGGAGGCAACTTGTATATGATTAGTGATATGATCTAGGGTAGAGTATAACTCATTTTCCGTAGTGGGAGGAACGCATTGCTCAAGAGAGTGACTTAAGTAAGTTCGATATTTCGACCAATCTGCTTTATCATAGCGGGGGATGAGTCTTGGAGGGGGTGGTGTGTTGGTGATAGAGGTAGTGGATACTCGGAGGCTGAGTTTAATTGGGACATGATCGCTTCCTATTGGATCTAAGATATCGATGTGAATATTTTGTGATAAAGAGGATGAAGTTATGGCGGTGTCTGGAGTAGTATTGGATTCTGGGCGGGTGGGTTTAGGTAAAGGATGAATTATACCGGTCGTAGTTGTAGCAATCAAATTCCGGAAAGTTGTCTTATCTCTATCTGAGCGGCTGTGAAAGTTAATGTCTGCTATAGTGATGTTATGACCGAAGTTGCTGGATATGTAGTGAAAGAATGATAGTGGAATTGAATGACCGGGACGAACATAAATGGTGGCTACACATAATGACTTATAATATAGATTAGTAATGAGATGTTCTGGTAGATTTTGGATCGGTGAAGAATGAATACGGTGATGTATATGAGCTGAAAAAACTATGGCAACGCCGCCATTGGCACGGCGGGCTGGTAAGGCACTATCATGGCGAAGAATGTGATATCCTGGAAGGTGGCAAGTGAGCTTGGGTGTGAGGTGCGTTTCATTCAGAAGGAAAGTATTGACTTTTTCTTCTAGTAGAAGTTGTTCAAACAGGATTTTATGAGTGAAAAATGAGCGGATGTTGAGGAATAAGAATATGAGAGCCATGTTAAAAGCCATATTGAAGATGGATTTAGACAGCAGTTGTGAGTGTAGTTGAATGGAAATGTACGCAGGGGCCATTATAGGTAGCATAGAAGTCAAGATAGAAAAGGTTGCGAGAGGCATGTTGAACATGCTGTAGCACGAGTGGCCGTGCAAAATGATGAACGTTCTGAAGTGTCAAAGTGATGAATGCTAATAATTGATGAAGGGTGACATATTGATCGGGTTCCAGTGGTGTACCCACTGTTTGATTCTGAGCGTCGTGAGTACGTAATGGTACTACTAGTTCTGGTTTAGTCTTTTATGTTGCAGGCCGAGATTTACATTTATAACTGTAAGTTGGATGAGATCTTTCGTGGCAAGTATTACAAGTAGGAGCTTGTTGAAGATTAGTGTAGGTGCGAGTTGGATGAGGTCTAGAGCAATAACCGCATTTGAATTGGTTTGTGCAGCGATCAGTGGAGTGCGTGTTGTATTCCTGGCATCTTTCGCATCTAAGAGGAATTGGTCCTGGTGTTCGTGACGGTTCTACACGATGCCGCTTTTTAAAGATAAAAACGCCATTATCTAGTAGATCGTTTATCGTTTCCTGTGAAGTTGTCA
This sequence comes from Thermobia domestica, assembly GCF_964235325.1. Taxonomy (NCBI): domain Eukaryota; kingdom Metazoa; phylum Arthropoda; class Insecta; order Zygentoma; family Lepismatidae; genus Thermobia; species Thermobia domestica. Next base: position 199,139,707 of record NC_137459.1, on the reverse strand, counting down.
AGATCCGGACCATATAAGTAGACCCCTGATTATTACGAATACGGATACATTTTTTTGAAGGAATAGGCTCCCTCTCGTAGTTCATTTTCAATCTCTGCATCTGCTGTCGACGGATCAACCCCGCGGACCACTACCGACACGTAAGGTGGTTGGCGTAGGGGTGGGCGCTGTTTCTGCCTATTGTTAGTCAGTGGAGAAAGTGTTGCGGTTTTCCCGAAGATTTCAAAGCTATGTTTATCTCGGATGGTTGTAGCAAAGTTTGCTGATGACGACTTAATGATGAAGCCGTTCTTGGTTTCTACGATTTCTGATATCTCAGAGCGTGGTCGGTATTTCAGAATTTGTTGAAGAAGCAGTTTCGAATTCTGGTACTTAGGATCGTAGTTTTGAAGAAGATAGCTATAAACTTTCGGTTGCAGCTTTGAAGAAGGTAGAGGAGGAAATTCCTCTTCGTCAATGATGAGACGGTCTTCGTCGAAACTAGAGATGCTGTGGGCATCTGTATGGTGTTTCTTGGATGGTGGCGATCGTGACGACGGTACTGGGCAGCTAAGAGGTGAGCGAGATCGATCTGGGCTTGTTTCAGCTTTAGACTTTTCCCTACCAGGCTTCCGCTTTTCTGTCTTCGTAGAGATAGTAGATGGTCGGGAAGCTGATGGTCCTGATGTCTGTCTGGTATCCATAGCCAGATAGCATAAGCGATGAGAAGTTATACACAGCTTACGGTGAAGTGATGGAAGCGAAGCGAAACGAAGTAATAAGAAATGATAAACAAAAAATACACAATAATAGTGTAATTCAGCAGGCTTCCACTTGGGTGAAACCCTCGATCTCTCGTAACCTGTCGCCCGAAATTGAATTCCGATCGCCGTGCGTCCACACGTACGCAAAGAAGACAGTCTAGATTTGTTACGAAAGCTGTACTGCGCCAACTGGTTAAGTATGAAGTGCAGATTTTTTTTGTTAGCCAGAGCTAGCTACCCGCTCGAGGGTTACGCCCTCTATTGGGAATTGGGTAACATAATAATGGGAAGAAATAGCAGTAGTGGTGGTTGGTCTATGGGATGTTTGTCTTACTGAGTTAGAGGAGGGGTATAGAAAATGAAGAAAAGTGGTATGGTTATTATAGAGAGGATTTTATTTTATTTTATTTTATTTATTAATTTCAGCATTGGTAGGTTGAACATTGTGATGTTTAGATCACAATCATGAGGTGAAGATGAGATGGCATAATAGGATGTGGTAAAGTGCGAATCACAAACACACCACAGGGTTATGTTAGTTGACTGATGCTGGTTAATCTTCTCGCTTGGAGTTGCTCCAAGCATTGATGAAAGACAAGGGAAAGCCCAGATTAGGCACAGAGGTATTACAGTGCGTATGATGGACAGATGAGAGGCTGAGGATTGTCGGTCTTCAATTCTTCTGCTAAGTGGAGGTACCTGTGGTTTGGAGGTAGTGTGTAGTGTTAATCGTGAAAAGAAGAGATAATGACGTATGTATAATAGGAGTTGAAATAGGAAAGTCTGTGTGGGCGTTCATGGTGTCTATGAGAAGCGGATGAAGTTCATGCAGGTGTTTATTGATATATTTGAGACGGAGAGATTCGAGATGGAAGAGAATATGTGAAAAAGGTATTCTTTCGTACAATTCGCATGTTGGTCTTGGTAATTTTATCCTATAAGCAATGCGAAGTGCATGGCGTTCTAAGATCTTTAATTTGTTATAGAAGGATTGTGGTGCAGCGATCCAAGCTAGATTAGCATACGTCAGAACTGGACGCAAAAAAAAAAAAAAACTTTATATTTAACACAGTTGTAGAACTGAGACCTCAGGTAGTGCCCGTGAGACGTTTTAATAAATTGAGCCGGTTTGAAACTTTTGTAATCACGTCCTGTAAATGTGGCTTCCAAGTGAGATGCGTCTAAAGTGAGGCCGAGGTATTTGACAGATTTACTGAGTTGAATACGGGTATCATCGACTGTGAGATGAAGTAGGTTGGGGTTTCGGTAGACCTTTGTGCGGCAAGAAAACTATAGTCTGGGTCTTCAAAGCGTTTATCTTGAGGCGCCACTTTTCACACCATTTAATAAACGAATCTATGGCGGACTGCATTGAAATGTTAAGTTGCATTCGCATTAAAAATAACAATGGCCCTACTTACATGGTACGCGATTTGTCCCAAGATCAGACAACACTTGACTGTTTATTAGCTCATGGAGCTCCTATCTATAAGAAACTCCATGGAGTCGAGCCGTCCAAGACACCGGGGCCTTTGCCAATTCTGTGTGAGAAATGCCAAACTTATAACGCACACTTTACTCTCCAGTGCCAAAATCCATCTAAATGTGGCTATTGTGGTGAATCTCACAACACAAAAGCATGCAAAAATCAGCAGCAACCACCACACTGCTCTACTTGCAACGAAAATCATCCAACATACAGCTACCGCTGTAAGGGAAAACCTCAGGCACAACCGGAACGTCCAGAACTGACAGTGCCAGTACAAAGTATCAACAAAGCCACACCACCCTCACAATCTCTTGCTCGACCTGTCACTGTCGAAGATCTTCTTCATTATATCACGATTGTACTACAAAATGTTTTCCCTTTCCAGTGAGAGCACATTCTTCGTGTATCCATATAAATAGCCAAATCTCTGTTCAATCTTAACTTTACTGCTACATATTCAGGAACTTTCGTTCACTTCCACATCGCACCTCTAGAGACAGAAGTCTAAAACCAATATGGCAGTATACATTATGGCTCTTACTTTATTATTCGTTAACATCAGATCATTTCAACAACACAAAGTACTTCTAGAACCTCTTCTTTTAGAAGAAAAAATTGATATCGTAGCTCTCAACGAAACAGCTTTAAAACCAGCGTAAACTTATTTCAATATGCCGATGACACGGCCTTTCTAGCTCTTGGCAAAACTATGGATCAGATTAGCATGAGATTACAATCCACTCTCAGTGAATTTATGCTTGGTGTAAAACTTGGAAACTTACTGTCAATAGCGATAAAACACAAGAGTTAGTATTTTTACCTCCGAAACGCCACTCCAAGGTCCACCGCAATCCGCGAAACCTCAAAGTCACGCTTAATGAACATTCTCTGCAAACAACTTTCACGGCAACATATCTCGGGGTTGTATTCGACACAAAACTCAATTAGAAGGCTCATCTTGAAAAAATATCACAAAAGGCTAATAACCGGGTCAACCTTCTACGTCGGCTAACTGGAATTACTTGGGGATTAAACGCCCCATTGCTACTTAATACATATAAAATGTTCCTTAGGCCTATCTTAACTTTTCGTCACATTGCTTGGTGCAATGCTCCAACAAAGTTCTACGACCGTTTATCGATATTGGCACGCCATGCCATCCGACTTGCATATCGCATAAAGTTACCATATCCGAACTTCCTGACATATGAACATATCAATTTCCCTCACCTTATTCAACATATTGCCGACCTTCGTTTGAAATACATACTATCCCGCCTATGAGCCTCCCATCCATTACTTCTTGATACTTTACAAGCTGATGCGGAAACTGACGCACCGTATAAATATTTGCATTCAGCATTAAACATTCTTCTCACGTTATATCTAAAAACCGCACATCCTACATCTGAAGAACACGACATCTTTAATATATATCATATACCCGATCATCTTCCTCATTTGTTTCCATTGTAGCACAATGTCTGACTTCAATATTAACCTTGGACTGCCCCCTTGTTGCCATCAGTCTCGAGTCGTCCCGAGACAGAAGAACTAACCTGCGTTCGTATACCTAACACTGTGTTTGTGACTGTGGCGTGTATGCACTTTATTTCATTTTACATCATCATCTTTATTTCATAAAAGCACAACACATTGCTTCTATACTAAAGTTTCCCTCTGTTTATACCTGCACCATTTAGATGTTTGCTGCTTTCTTGTATGCACATTTCTATTTATTCACTCATCTAATATTTTGTTTATTGTAACTTTTCAGCACTGTTTGTTTATAAAACTACTCCTAGACCATCCTACATGATTTAATCCGTCAATGTCATAAATACTGTGTCAAAGAGAGGGCGTAACCCTCTAATGGCTAGGGTCAAGAGACATACTCCAAAAGCATTTATTCTTTTGGAACTACAAATTGATGAATAAAGTACAACCTACCAATCCCTAACCCTATTACCCTAAAAAAATCACAGTTTAAATACAATATCTCCGGACATTTTTGAATTCCGTTTATAAAGATTTCGTCAAGCTCTTCGATTTCCATTTCTGCGGGCGCGGGAAAGTCTGTTGGTATGGCTTGACTCATTGCCACTAATGGTTTGCCAACATGCTTCACATTGCGCGGACTCGCTGCGAGCCAGTAGTCCCCGCAACTCAATTGTTGCCCGTTGCGGGTCCGCAGATAGTGTGGCATGAATTATAAGAATCAATGTATTTCCGGCTCGCGCGGGTCCCCAGCAGTCTTTTCCGCTCGTCTGAACCGAGACAAGTTGTGACAGAAAAAGACCAGCGTTATGCTCCTTGTTCATTGTTTCGTCAGAGTGTAACCGACCTCATATTTGGTGAAATTAACAAAACACCAACACAAATCTAAAGATGTGCGGCTCGCAAAAGAGCCTTGTCGCATAAGTGCAATCGTGATTTACTGCAACGAAAACGAATTACATCGTGATTTACTGCAACGAAAACGAATTACAAGCACAGAGACACATAAATAAAGAAAATATTTTGCAATGAACAGTAATGTCATGAACCTTACGTAATAAATTTAGTATACAGGTGAGACTGTTAATATTATCTTGTTTTCATTGGATTTTAATTTCAACTATTCGAATGAATGCAATGCGATACTGCATTAAAGTATGGAATAAGGCCAACCTCGCCTCACCTAAACCTACTCTTAAAAACCCGAGTACAACAGCCTAAACGTCTCCACAATCTTCTCCTCAAAGTTAAATTGCCTGCTTCTAGCAGCCGCATTCTCGGACTGTTCTTGCTTCAAAAGTAGAATGAATGTGTATATATAGGGATGATTTATGTCTACTTCCTATTAAACTTGAAATGCTAAACCTCGGCATGGTTCGTGCTTTTTTCGCTGTTGTTATCAAATTGTTTTCTTATTGCCATGAAACATTAATAAAAAAAAATATAATTAGTACAACATAAGGAGTCAAATAACAATCCAATAAAAAAGTAAACTTTCAAATATTGCTGTATTAACGGGTGGAAGGTTGCATTTAGGTCAACATCGGTGTCCCCCAAATAGTCTAGGAAAACCTGTGCCTCTGGGATGTCGGGTGCACCATTTCGTATGTATGTAAATGCATCAGGAATGTGTGAGGTGCTAGGTGGCCAGAGCCGAAGCTACTGTTTACCTAAACGACACCAACACAAATATAAAAAAAAAACAAAAGATAAAGGAGAGTGGCTGGGAATATTTAATTAACTGAAGTATTTACTTAAAATGCAAATATCACAAAATATAAGAAGTTATTTATTTCCTCTTGGAGATCAGGTTCTCTCCTGTAAGGGCCGCCACTCTCTTATGAAGTCGGTAGAGCAAAAAGTATTTATTTCTGTAGAACAGCAGATCTCAGGGCCATCTGCATAACAGCCATGCTCATGGATGCTATAATAGTGAGTCAGTTGAAGTTTCAAATAGGTTAAAAGAAAAAAGAAAAAAAAATCTATACTTTAAATTCTTACAGGTAGCAGCCTGTATTTGATCTCACTATTTCATGGCTGTTATTGGTTCTTTGGGCAGAATTCTCTCTGAGCCCCATACAGAGAGATGGTCAACATACACAATCAAGGGGAAAATGTCTCCTTGAATCACACTCCTGAAACAAAGATATCATTAGTGCAGGTACTCACCCTACAGCAATTGAATAAACAGTTGTTCTGGTATGAGCTGACAGATTTATTTCCCACGTAGGAAACAGGCATCTCACACATGGTAGATGAGATGATATCACACTTTATACACTAAATACTTATCACCTTTGTAGTGCACTATCACATAAACACGTTACTTGTATTATTGATACACTTTATAAAAAAAAATAAAATTGAATGAGAAATAATGTAGAATGAACTGACAACTTGAAAGGTCTGTCTGACCTTTAATTAAATAAAAAAAAACTTATATAAAAATATTTACAAGATTATTATCTCCTCATAATTTTTAGTTTCTTGTCTCTAACAGTTTAGAGGAGAGATGTATTTCACTGTCGAAGAAACATATTTCACTATATTTGTGGGCTAACAACACAGATTGAAGATAAACATAAACAAGATTTTTATATGGTGATACACTGTTCAAACTTCAATTGATGTACGCAAATTTCCCTTTTGATGACACAGTGTCCTCCTAGATGCTCATTCCACTACACGAAAATGTTCTGGTAGGAGATATGGCATGCTGAATTTCAAGCGTTCAATGAAAGAACGTTTTAGTAGCTCCAAATTAAAACAAGCAAATTAATTACTTGCAGCCTTGTGCTAAAATTGTCCAAGGGCAGGCACAGTTTAATAGCGTTACTGACCTCGGTGTTGTATCTCTATTTGAGATATGTTAGGAAATATATTTCTACCATAGTTGGCATAATGCGAGTGTCCCATATTAACACTGGGAGTTTCGAATAAGCTTCAAATTATCTGATCTCTACTGAGTGTTCTAAGCACTCAGAGAATGGATGAATATTAAAACAATGATTTCAACATTTAAACTTCCATTGTCACTGAATAGAATGAGTACCACTGACGTATAACTACAAATGTGTGTAAGTCATACACTGTTTGTCACTGGACTATATCGTGATCTTGAAGAATTTTGTACAACTCACTCGCGATACAGTTGTTCACAGGACAAATCCCGGGGAACCGAAACACTTGTTCTCACCGTGTCCTGGGTATCGAACTCTGTACAGGAAGTCAGGTGACTTCCTACCACACCGCAAAACTATCTCTTGTTACTTCACGAGTCTAGCTTCAACTCCCCCGTTCTCCAAGGAAAACGAGTATATGTTTCTGGCAAAACACAGGAAACGAGAAAACTCGCTTCTCCCAGCACCCTTTGACAAAAGGTACTTGCCTTGGGGCGAATATTGCGGGTGGTCTCCTGTGTCAATGCCCTTCTTCAGCCACCATTCGTAGCCAACTTCACCTTTCTTGGCTGACACGTGCTGCCCCTCCTCCAGATAGCGGCCAGCACAGAAGTTTTTGCTTACAGCAGAAACTATGAAAGATTTCCGCCTACTTTTGTTTTCCTTCGCTTGTTACATACAAATAAAAACATAGAAACATATGATATTATACATTAAATTAAAGTTAAACCTACAAAGAATACATATTTATACATTTTATTAACTGTCATCTCTCTCAGAAGCAGCGGTACACTCAATTTCTGTGGCTGTCGTTCAAAGTGTCTGCTTCCAATGCAGCCATGCTTTCTTGGAGAGAGATTGAAGGAAACATATTTGTTAATTATTTATTTTTCACAAATACAAGATCTAAGTGTCTTGTTCGATAAGGGAAACACGTTGTTAAAAATAAACAGAATTTTATGCGGTATTTCCAAGAACGAGTATAGCTTAGTACGTAAATATTAATATTAAACACAGAAAATAAGTCAAATTAGAGTATACATTTCAAATTGGTGTTGCATGTTGGGAACCAAGCAAAAGGCTCGCTAGCCAGGTTACTGGTTTTTAGTGAACAGGGGGGGAGGAAGAGACGCTGACGCAAGGTACATTGGAAATCACACCTATAGAAACCAAACATTTCGCATGTAGAAGCGAAAAAGTTTATGGCATTTTAAACAATACGAACTCCGTGTTTCAACACACTGTATCAAACCCAGTGTAGATTCACCAAAGGAAATCTATAGGCTACTTCCTGGGAATACGATACTTATTTAGTTTCTATTCTGGGTATTTCTTTCCGTGGTGAGTTGAGAGAGACCTCCCATCCTGTAGTATCGGCGACAGTAAGTCGGGAAAGAAAAAAAAAAACTTCTCTCAGCTCTAGCTCTCTTCCAAGCGTTCAGAAAAATCAAGTATGATTCTTATAGAATCTGCTCATTTCCTTTTTAATTAATTCTTCATCTCTGCTTTTAATTCATTATCTTCCATCATCCCCTGTAAGTTATGCATTATGCAACAATGAAGTAATTATATGCAACCCATTAATACTCTATATAATGCCAATAAATGGAAAAACACACTGAAATAAATACAATATAATACAATATTGTATTAATATTTACGTACTATGCTAGGTGTTTCACACTTCATTACTAATAATATCAAATAAATATGCACTGCATATGCTAATGTTAAGCAAATAATTAGACCACAAAATTATCATATTTACATATCAATATGCAAATGTGCCCCTCATCTGCATTTCGATATGCAGATGATGGAGAAGGACATCGGCCTTCTACATAAATTTCCCCCCTATGATTCTAGGTGCTGTACTTTCTAGTACAGGACGTAGATCATACGGAGGGCACATTCCCGTTCCTGAAATATTAGAGTTACAAAATACATCCAAGGTTAAAAAAAAATCAATGTTAAACACACAATAAACATAATCAATGAAAATCAATACTCAAAGCTAAATAAGAGAATTCAGTGTTCCCTGAGTTACATGAACATAAATGACATAAGTTCCCCATACATACACTTACACTAATACACTGAAATATACACTAACACTAACACTATATACACTAGTTGTCACTTCCGGTATTTGATGCTTATATGTGTGATCTGTGTCTTCTCTATGTACCAGTACCACTTTGATTCTTCTCTTCTCTGGAAATGTATGGTTTCAATAGAAACGCATTTCTGTTCATCTTTACTTCTTTAGTCGCTGGATCCCCTAGTGTGTACATGTTACGACCAGTGGCGGCGACAATCTGCCATGGTCCCGAGTACAAGAGTAAGAGCTTCTTCGACACACCTGCTAGAGCATCCGACTTGGGGAAAACTCTAGTTAGCACAAGATCACCCACTTTGTACTCTACAGTACGGTGTGACTTGTCGAAGTTGCGTTTTCGTGCAGCAGCATTCCTTTTATGGTTCTTTCTAGCAATTTCTACATAGTACTGCACGTCATGGCGCTGATCCACTTCTGGGATTTCAAACAGCCTAGCTATGTCTCTAGACATAGACTGCCCAAAGTGACACTCAAAGGCTGACACGCCAGTGGTCAGGTGTTTGGCCGAGTTTAAGCACTTCTCTATCTTTTCCAGGTATTTGGGCCACAATCTTTGGTTATCATGGCACAATTTACGTAGCAGACGTACTGTAGCCTTGACAGCCACTTCTGCCATTTCACCTTGCGGATAATATGGCGTCGAAGTGATGTGCCTGATACCAAGATCTGCTAAGTCTGTTTTCCAGCGGTTAGACTGGAAAGGTGACCCTCTGTCTGTTAAGACTAGTTCCACACTAGGGTTAACTTTCAGATACTCCTTAAGTTTCCTTATGGCAGTGGTAGTGTTTGCCTTTCTGCATGCGTACAAGCCTATTAGTTTGGAGAAAGCATCATAAAATACTAATACGTAATGGACTCCCCCAATTCCCTTGGTTAGAGGCCCTAACCAGTCAGCACAGACCAAATAGCCTGGCTTCTCAACTACGACGGGATTCAGTGGTCCCGGACGATAACATTGGGGGGGGGTTGCTTTTCTGGCATAGTTCGCAGGAAGCACAAAACTGCCTCACACTTGCCCTCATCTTTGGCCATACGAAAAACTCTGATAGAAGCGGTAGTAGTTTACTGGCCGACATGTGCCCTCGATCTGAATGGTAATAATCGAGCAGTGGAACTACTAACACTTCTGGGATGCAAATCCGGACTCCTTCCCGGTCACGCTTGCATAAGCGCCCGTTCAATACTTCGAAACGGTGACAGGCACCATTCACCTTTGGTGAGTCCGTCTTCTCTTCGACATCTTTCTTGATCTTGCCGTAGACAGGATCTGAAGACTGCATCTCCGGTAGTATGGCTATCATCTTCCTCAACTCACATGGGATTTCCGTCAGGATGGACATCAGCGACTCCTGGAGGATAGGCTTCCGTGCAACACTGAGGTCTTCTTCTGTGTGAGGAGGGTACCTAGAGTGATAATCACTCAGATTCTCATTGGACTTGACAAACTGGAATTCGAAATTAAAATTTGAGAGCAACATCGCCCACCGGGTGATACGCTGGTTTGTCAGCCTACAATAGAGAATAAACTTAAGAGCAAGGTGGTCACTGCGTACTATGAATTTAGTACCAACTAAGTACTGTTTAAACTTAACAACGCCATCTATGAGTCCATAAAATTCCTTCTCCGTTATTGAATAGTTGCGTTGCGCGGCATTGAACACACGTGATGTAAAAGCAATGACACGGATGTCATCATTGTCATCACGCTGGTACAATAGAGAAGAACACGCAATATCACACGCATCACATTCGAGAATCAATTGCTTGTCAGGCAGGACGGTTTTCAGAACTACTTCCTCCTGGAAGATCTGCTTAATCCTGTCCATCGCTGCCTGGTGAACTGGTTCCCATTTGAATCTAACATTCTTCTTTAGCAGTTGGAACAACGGATGGAGAACTTCCGAGTACTTCCTACTAAAGCAACGATAGTACTGGCAGTAGCCAATGAAGGAACGCAGTTCCTTCACGTTCCGTGGTGTCCTAAAATCTAACACCGCCTTCACTTTCGCCGGATCTTTGCCGATACCGGATTGCGAAAGATGGAAACCAAGTATGTTCAGTGATTTTCTCGCAAAATTGCACTTTTTCAGCCTGAGAGTTAGGCCGCCCGCAGTGAGTAAACCCAACACTCTGTCGAGGTGTACCAAATGGTCTTCGAAGCTCCTGTCGGCTAGAATTAAATCATCAACATAAGCGCCGCAGTACTCTCTAGCCTCTGATCCAATTAGCATATCTAATGCTCTTACGCAAGAAGCAAGGCTCTGTTTTGTCCCAAACGGAAGTTTTTGAAAAACATATGAAATGCCTTCATGTAGGAACCCAAGATATTTCTGGTCACTTTCTTTCACCTTAATCTGTAAAAACATCTCGGTTGCATCTACGCAACTGAACCAAGAGTTGTCGCAAATATCTTGGAGAACAGATAGGGGTGGCATAGGTCTGTCGGAGAGATCCCCTGAAATTTTGGCCAGAGCTCTTCCATCTATACAAACTCGAATGCGTCCGTCGCTCTTCGGCGTCACTACCAGAGGGTTTATAAAAGCGGTAGGCATCTTCTTGATCACACCCCAGGCCTCCCAACGCGAAATTTCATTCGATACTAAATTCCTGAATTTCTTTGGGTAAGGATACAATTTAGTTTTTATGGGACGTTCGTCCGTTACTCCAACCTCGTGCTCGTAGTTAGCTATGCAACCTGGCTTGATATCAAAAAGCGCCTGGTGCTTTAAAAGAACAGCTTTCAAACTCTCTCTTTGGGAGGCTGAGAGATCTGAGTAGCTCGCAACAAAATCTTCTATATCTGAATGGGAGGCACGTGTTTTCACTTTAAGCCACTCTTCTGGTGGGAATACATGAACTGCCATTTCTTGGGCACTTGGGAATCTACCATCATCCAAGTTCGGGGCACGAGCAGCCTTTTCTCTGCAGGTCTTATGCTCATTCTGTGCACTAACCCGTATGGCCTTCCGTCCTTCATCTGACGGGGAAAAATTACACTCAAAATTATCTAACTCCTCAATGAAACTATATGGTTTCTCGCACTCACCATTCAATTCTAAACACCGAACTACTAGATCCTCAGTCTCGCAATCTACAGATCTAAATTTGACTTCTACATCATGAGGATGTTTGAGATGTAGAAGGCCAGTATCATAATCTAACACGGCACGAGATTCTGTAAAGAAGTTGGAACCTAAAATCAAAGATCTGTTAAGACCTGAAATAATGATGCCTAATGTATGAAATTCCTTCCCATGTATCTGAATGACTAACAGCGTCTGGCCTATGATCGTCGCTGATTTACTTCCGAAAGCAGACGTAACCCGTATATTCTTAGCACTCAAAAATGCGGGTGTGGGGTGGCTATTTGAGACGGAGTCCCAAATTTCTTTAGAAATAGCTGAGCAAGTAGCTCCTGTATCTAATAAAGAATTAACTTCCTTTCCAAACAAAAGTACATTAATCTCTGGTAGTGAGATGACGTTATTACTGGGTAGTTCTTCATTACTTGAATCAAATAAATTCTTAAAAATGCCATTGGCCTCTTCATATACAGCCCTATCTAAATCGATGTGTTCTCCTGTCCTACTTAACAAGGTTAACTTATTTTTGAACATGCCTTCACTAAAATGCTTCTTTGCTATTATTTCTGAACAAATATTACAGTTTTCTTCTTCTTTTTCTACAACATTTTCAAAAATCTCTTTAACTGCGGTTTCACACGTATCTTCATATAAATGAATATTTCCTACATTTTCTTCTAAATTACGCACATACTTGGAATTTTTATTTGTCAACTCAGATGTACTCGTGTTCTCCATAGCCATCCTAACGTTGTCCCAAGCACATGCGGACAATCCTCATTCTCTGGGAGCAGAAGAAGAGGATTGATTACTCCTGGTCATGTTTTGGTTCTGACTGGTAGGAGGAGGCGCCCGGTCATAGTGTTCCAGCAGTTGGATTTCCTCGTCCGCATGACGGAAGGAATTTCCCTGTGGTCTTTCCGTCTGGCGCGTTCCTCCCCTCCTACCGCGGGCTCCACGAATGTTGTTGTTGTTGTGAGAGGAGTGGGAGTTCCCCCCACGTGACCAGCCAGACGACCCACTTCCGCTGCTCGGATGGCGAGGCGGGGATCGCTGGTGGTTGTTATTATTCGTGTTTTGATGTCTCTGTCTCTGGTAAGGACGCTGATTTTCTCTCGTTCTATTTTTCTTACGAGCAGCGTGCTTCCCACTGTGGCCAGAGGGGTTATTGTCCTCGTTTTCCACACTCACTTGGAGCATGTTGACCCCTTTCCTCTGGTTACCCTGGAAGAACTGGTCGCGATTCGTCATCGACGACTGCAGTTCCTGTACAAGATTTAAAAGCTCTGCTATTGTTTTCGGGCGAGAAGAGACTATCGCCCTAAATAGCCAGTTCGGGAAATGACGCGGAAGTACCTTCAATAATGTAGCGTCAGACATTCTTGGCTCTAGTATACTGTTCTTATGTAACAAATCCAGCAGATATTCTGCGGGGGATTTGTGTATACGGTTGTCGAAGTGGGAGGTGAGAATCGTTGCCCTTAGGTTCGCCAGCCGCTCTTCACTAAGGTAGCACTGTTTAAAGTTATGCACAAAATCTTCGTATGTGTGGATCTTGTTCCGGTTAACTTGAAACCATTGGTAGCAAGTATTCCGGATCGCTCGCGGTATGAAGCTGAGCCTCATCTCGTCCGGTACTCCAGTGACCTCAAAGTACCGGTCGAGATCTTTGAGAAAGTTGTATGTTTCGGTCTCAGATTCGTTCCCTGAATACACAGGCAAAGTAACATCCCTGTGTATTAGTCCAAAAGCTGTTGCGAGGTGTTGTCTCGTCTCATGATTGCATGAGCGAGACGTCGACGGGACAGGTTCTGTCTCGCGGGAAGTAGCGAGGTTCCCAGGTTGAGAACCAGGCAGATCGCGACTCGAGACATTGTTTGGAGATGGTGGTCTTTCTTGTGTGCCGGAGACAGAGATGTTAGCGAGTCTCCCCTCTATCACCTCACTGGTCTCCTTCTGAATGGAGCTCTTCCACTCCTCCATTTTCTTCTCGAGCTGTGCACACACGTCATGAACGGTCTCTTGCATCTGTTGGATGCTACCGTTACATTCCGACCTGATCTCATCGAGTGGCGTTTCCTGCTCTAGTTCCCCCCGGATCCTTGCTAGTTGGGAAGCGAAATTCACTTCCACTCGCCTGACCTGGTTATTCAGAGTAAGAGTGGTCTGTTCAACGCGAGACGAGACCTGTCTAACACTCTCAGAAAGCTCTGAGTAATTCTCTTCTAATCTTCGAGTGGTTTCTGTGACACGAGAATTGAGATCTTCCCGAGCGCCTTCTATCTCCCCCCTCAGCTCTACAGTAGTGATCTCCAGTCGCTCTGTCAATTCCCGCTCACTCTGCTCAAGTCTTGACGTCATGGATTCTAACCGCCTTTCAAGACGAGCATTGACTGACTCTATAGCCTTTTCTACTCCCTGTGAGTTCTCCTCTAATTTCTTTTCTAACTTTCTTTCTAAACTTTGTGCGCTTTCTTCTATCTTGCTTTCTAATTGGGATGCATTTTCCCTAAACCTAACGTCTAAATCTTCCCTTAGGCTTCTATTATCTTCTTTTAATTCCTCCTTTAGTTTCCTTACATTCTCTTCCTGTTTTAACAAAATCTCCCTGAACATAGCTGCAATAGTTAAATTAGTCATATTATCTAAGGTGCTACTCATATTACTGGCTGTGCTAACCTCATTTTGATTTCTGATGATTTCTTCCCTTTCCTCCCTTAATGGTACTTCCGGATCCCTACTGGGAACTGGCGGAACGGTATCCACTGCATCAGCGTCTCCCACAACGCTGACTGGACGCTCGCTAGCGCTCTGCACGTCATTAAGACTATTTTCTTCAGAGAGCTCCCCAGCTCTCTGAGCGAACTCTTCAAATACGAACTCGTTATCCATATTTCTAACTCTTCGAGCCTGTGCTCGCGTTACCACCATTTACAAACACGAACGGAATTACAAAAACTTTCTTCCCCCCAAAGTTCAAAAAAAACTGAATTCTCTAATAATGTTACGACAAAATTCAAGTCACAAATAAATTTCAAACACAAGACACCTACGTTCTTGGAAATTTTCGGGAGGAGAAAACAAAACATATACCGAAATTTTAAACCAACTGTATGTTGACCATTGAGTATATAGGATTATACTCTCATGCCCTTAACGCTGATGGCGCCACTTATTATTGTGAGGTGCTAGGTGGCCAGAGCCGAAGCTACTGTTTACCTAAACGACACCAACACAAATATAAAAAAAAAAACAAAAGATAAAGGAGAGTGGCTGGGAATATTTAATTAACTGAAGTATTTACTTAAAATGCAAATATCACAAAATATAAGAAGTTATTTATTTCCTCTTGGAGATCAGGTTCTCTCCTGTAAGGGCCGCCACTCTCTTATGAAGTCGGTAGAGCAAAAAGTATTTATTTCTGTAGAACAGCAGATCTCAGGGCCATCTGCATAACAGCCATGCTCATGGATGCTATAATAGTGAGTCAGTTGAAGTTTCAAATAGGTTAAAAGAAAAAAGAAAAAAAAATCTATACTTTAAATTCTTACAGGTAGCAGCCTGTATTTGATCTCACTATTTCATGGCTGTTATTGGTTCTTTGGGCAGAATTCTCTCTGAGCCCCATACAGAGAGATGGTCAACATACACAATCAAGGGGAAAATGTCTCCTTGAATCACACTCCTGAAACAAAGATATCATTAGTGCAGGTACTCACCCTACAGCAATTGAATAAACAGTTGTTCTGGTATGAGCTGACAGATTTATTTCCCACATAGGAAACAGGCATCTCACACATGGTAGATGAGATGATATCACACTTTATACACTAAATACTTATCACCTTTGTAGTGCACTATCACATAAACACGTTACTTGTATTATTGATACACTTTATAAAAAAAAATAAAATTGAATGAGAAATAATGTAGAATGAACTGACAACTTGAAAGGTCTGTCTGACCTTTAATTAAATAAAAAAAAACTTATATAAAAATATTTACAAGATTATTATCTCCTCATAATTTTTAGTTTCTTGTCTCTAACAGTTTAGAGGAGAGATGTATTTCACTGTCGAAGAAACATATTTCACTATATTTGTGGGCTAACAACACAGATTGAAGATAAACATAAACAAGATTTTTATATGGTGATACACTGTTCAAACTTCAATTGATGTACGCAAATTTCCCTTTTGATGACACAGTGTCCTCCTAGATGCTCATTCCACTACACGAAAATGTTCTGGTAGGAGATATGGCATGCTGAATTTCAAGCGTTCAATGAAAGAACGTTTTAGTAGCTCCAAATTAAAACAAGCAAATTAATTACTTGCAGCCTTGTGCTAAAATTGTCCAAGGGCAGGCACAGTTTAATAGCGTTACTGACCTCGGTGTTGTATCTCTATTTGAGATATGTTAGGAAATATATTTCTACCATAGTTGGCATAATGCGAGTGTCCCATATTAACACTGGGAGTTTCGAATAAGCTTCAAATTATCTGATCTCTACTGAGTGTTCTAAGCACTCAGAGAATGGATGAATATTAAAACAATGATTTCAACATTTAAACTTCCATTGTCACTGAATAGAATGAGTACCACTGACGTATAACTACAAATGTGTGTAAGTCATACACTGTTTGTCACTGGACTATATCGTGATCTTGAAGAATTTTGTACAACTCACTCGCGATACAGTTGTTCACAGGACAAATCCCGGGGAACCGAAACACTTGTTCTCACCGTGTCCTGGGTATCGAACTCTGTACAGGAAGTCAGGTGACTTCCTACCACACCGCAAAACTATCTCTTGTTACTTCACGAGTCTAGCTTCAACTCCCCCGTTCTCCAAGGAAAACGAGTATATGTTTCTGGCAAAACACAGGAAACGAGAAAACTCGCTTCTCCCAGCACCCTTTGACAAAAGGTACTTGCCTTGGGGCGAATATTGCGGGTGGTCTCCTGTGTCAATGCCCTTCTTCAGCCACCATTCGTAGCCAACTTCACCTTTCTTGGCTGACACGTGCTGCCCCTCCTCCAGATAGCGGCCAGCACAGAAGTTTTTGCTTACAGCAGAAACTATGAAAGATTTCCGCCTACTTTTGTTTTCCTTCGCTTGTTACATACAAATAAAAACATAGAAACATATGATATTATACATTAAATTAAAGTTAAACCTACAAAGAATACATATTTATACATTTTATTAACTGTCATCTCTCTCAGAAGCAGCGGTACACTCAATTTCTGTGGCTGTCGTTCAAAGTGTCTGCTTCCAATGCAGCCATGCTTTCTTGGAGAGAGATTGAAGGAAACATATTTGTTAATTATTTATTTTTCACAAATACAAGATCTAAGTGTCTTGTTCGATAAGGGAAACACGTTGTTAAAAATAAACAGAATTTTATGCGGTATTTCCAAGAACGAGTATAGCTTAGTACGTAAATATTAATATTAAACACAGAAAATAAGTCAAATTAGAGTATACATTTCAAATTGGTGTTGCATGTTGGGAACCAAGCAAAAGGCTCGCTAGCCAGGTTACTGGTTTTTAGTGAACAGGGGGGGAGGAAGAGACGCTGACGCTAGGTACATTGGAAATCACACCTATAGAAACCAAACATTTCGCATGTAGAAGCGAAAAAGTTTATGGCATTTTAAACAATACGAACTCCGTGTTTCAACACACTGTATCAAACCCAGTGTAGATTCACCAAAGGAAATCTATAGGCTACTTCCTGGGAATACGATACTTATTTAGTTTCTATTCTGGGTATTTCTTTCCGTGGTGAGTTGAGAGAGACCTCCCATCCTGTAGTATCGGCGACAGTAAGTCGGGAAAGAAAAAAAAAACTTCTCTCAGCTCTAGCTCTCTTCCAAGCGTTCAGAAAAATCAAGTATGATTCTTATAGAATCTGCTCATTTCCTTTTTAATTAATTCTTCATCTCTGCTTTTAATTCATTATCTTCCATCATCCCCTGTAAGTTATGCATTATGCAACAATGAAGTAATTATATGCAACCCATTAATACTCTATATAATGCCAATAAATGGAAAAACACACTGAAATAAATACAATATAATACAATATTGTATTAATATTTACGTACTATGCTAGGTGTTTCACACTTCATTACTAATAATATCAAATAAATATGCACTGCATATGCTAATGTTAAGCAAATAATTAGACCACAAAATTATCATATTTTCTATTTACATATCAATATGCAAATGTGCCCCTCATCTGCATTTCGATATGCAGATGATGGAGAAGGACATCGGCCTTCTACAAATGTCTTCAAAAAGAATGAGTGGAAGTGTATCTGCTCTCCTAACCTATTTCCACATATCATTGTCAGCCTTGTAAAGTAGAGCCATCTTGTACTTTTCTCCATATGGATCGAGTAAAATGAAACAAACAAACGCGTAATGTCGCGTGCTGGAATGCGTAATGGTACAAGCATTATTCTCTTGTAGCATTTATAGCCGCTTATTCAAAGTCAGTAATAAATTCTTGCACACAAAACTGGAAGCAACAATCTTCAGCTTTTGCTGAAGCATGAGCGTGTGCAATGACTGAGTTTTGCTTTGCAATGAGCAGAAGAGGAGTGGAAAAAATGTCCGAAATACTTTCCGTACAGAGTATATAACTATGGAAATAGACGTGGACAAATTTTAAATGTTCCATCGTCACTATCTTTTCGTTCCTTTCACTTTACGATGTGCTGATATACCAGCCATCTTTACTTTGACAATAATTTATGAATCATTTTGTTGCAATTTGTATATGTGTTTACAATATTAAGATGAAATCAATCTCTTAAAATCTAATACAAATATCAGCGTACTTCTGGTGCAGTAGTGGCTTTCCACAAACTTATATAAAAAATAAAATCTCTCATTCTGCGAAACAGGAACACACACATTGGATTAGTTTTCTGTTCTGCGAAACATGACAAACCTGAGCGTGAAAAACTAGTTTGAACCCCTTTCTGCGAAACAGGAACACATCCTGATTATAACTGTACAATACGTACAGTATTGCATTCGTAAATGGTTCCTGGGATATGCTTAATGTTTTTTTTAAGTGTACTTCAGTAAACTATGGCCTATCCGCCTTTTTTTGTTATCCGGCCTGCTTTTCCACCACATTAGGGCAGATACTTGTGAGTCTACTGTATTATCTATTCGAGCATAACTCTGGAACGTCTGCAGACATTTTAGCCAAACTTGTTACACATGGAAAACAGTACTCTAAGGGCAAGACCCCCTAGCATACCTAGGAGAAGTGGGAGGGGAAATATAAAAAGATGGGAAACGACCAATATTATTGTCGAATCCATAGTTTTGAGGTCCCTAAGCTGATTGATGACAGTTTCGATGCCACTTAAGTTCATCCCTAGTGGTGGTAAAAATCCCTACCATACCTACGACGAGTGGGAGGGATTGACATGTGAAATACTCACGAACGACCAATGTTAGCACCTCTGAAGACGAGAACGGAAATGGTGAAATGTAAAACAGTCAAAAATGACAAATAATAGTCTCGAATCTATGGTTTTCGGGCCCTTAAGTTGATTGATGACTGTTTCGTAACCATCTAATTCCAAGTTCAGTCCTCAGTGAGGGTAAAACCCTCTACCACACATACGGGAGTAAGAGAGATGACATATAAAATGGTCGCAAACGGCAGATATTATTGTCGAATCAGTAGTTTTCGGTGTCACTGAGATGAATTAATGATACTCTCAATGCCGTTTAAGTCCAAATTCAACTCCCATTAGTACTCTGGAAGGGGGAACGGTGACATGAAAAAGTAATTGAAAATATCCGATAGGGTCTATTAGTATCGAATCCATGGTTTTCGGGCTCCCTAAGTTGACTAGTTACAGTTCTGATCCGATGTACGTCCAAGTTCAGCCCTCAGTGAGGGTAAATCCCCTAGCAGGTGTAGAGGGAGCGGAGAGTAACATATAAAATAGTCAAAAACGATCTACCTTGGTGTGTTAGTGTAGAGTCCATAGTTTTCGAGGTTACTGAGATCAATAGCGACACTCCCGATGCAGAGGCGGATCTAAAAGATAAAAACTGGGGGGCAGTCAGAATCCAGATTATGATAGGTATATCATGTTTACTATAAACTTTCAAAAATATATCAATAATAATAGCTTAAATTATTTTTGTTACTCAGAAAAGTGGGGGGCCTGGCCCCCCTCCGGCCCCGGGCTAGATCCACCACTGTCCTGATGACGTTTAAATCCAAGTTCAGCTCCCTTTAGTACCCTTGGGGTAACGGCAATGTGAAAAAGTAGTCGAAAACGAGCAATATTAGTGTCGAATCTGTAGTTTTCGCTGGGCCGGCTCGTCCATATAGACAACCTAGGTGGCTGCCTAGGGCGGAAACATTTAGGGGCGGAATGGTAGGCTTTTCTTTTTAACGTTTGTTTATCAACATCAGCCAAAACGTACTACCATGAGCAAAATAAATGACGCGTCTCTTTATTTTGAAGTTTTTTGAAAATATCTCCGTTTTCTTTATATGTTCGAAATTTCGGAAGGTTTCCCCAGCAGGACAGGTTAATAACAAACCCGTTTTTAATATTTGTGTTAGATATTAGCTTAAAATAAAGAAATTAGAAGCAAAAAACATTAAATCGACAGAAATCTCGAGAATTACCAACTCTGCTAAAGTGGGAAATTTTCAAGAACGCGAGGGAATTCTGCAGTTCAACACGAAGCAGCGACATCTATGTCATTGAGAGAAGCGTGGATTAGATCTACAAACGAAAATTTTAACGAAATATTTCTAGTATGTCTTATTATATGCATTATCAGCGAACTCCAAATATATGAATCTATGCTAAGTATTAACGTATAGATAGTGCAAATAGTGGAAATTACCTATGGAAAAAGACGAATTGTTAGCCCAATCGTAATGAAAAATCGTCTTTACTGTAGAACAGGTTCAGCTTACGTAAGAGAGCAAATAGCTCAGTTAGGTAAAGCAACGAGTTTGTATACCGAAGATAGACGGTTTGAATCCCATGGAAGTACTGCTATCATTTTTATCACTAAGGTTATTTTATTTATTTTTTATTTGGGAAAGAATCAAATTGTAACATATGTGTAAAACTCATGACGATACCAAAAAAAAAAAAAGAGAGAGAGAGAAAATATCGTCGCATTTGCATTAGTGTCTCTAATTTTTGTTTGCAAACAGATTCGTAATTATTTCCCCTGTGCTCACTGATGCATAACGAATGTTTTCCAGTAAATGTTAATTCTAATTTGGAGAATTTTATAGTTTCACAATGTTTCTCACTACATAGTCTTCTATCTACGTGTTTGGATATTTTGATAACAGATTTCCCTATTAAATGTTTAATTTTCTCTATAAATATTTGTCTTAAATTGAAATTGTTTTGAATTTACTACATAAGCAAAGTTGCCCGAAGGAGGGGAGCTCAAGTAATAGATATTCTACGTAAAAGCAACCTATTGTAGAATGATGATGCTTCTTACCTTCAGCACATAATCTTAACGTCAGAGTCAGAGAGAGAAAAATCCTGGTTTTTCCTCCTCTATGACCACCCATCTTAAACCTCTACATATCATTGTTCGTCTCACATAATTTCGGCTCTCCAAAGACATTCATATTTATTATTATTATTATTATTATTATTATTATTATTATTATTATTATTATTATTATTATTATTATTATTATTATTATTTAACACTCTTTATTCTACATGCCATCTCTCAATTTTTCGATACAGCCCCCTTAGTACTATGAAACTCTCTTCTTCCATAGTGAAATGGAAAAATATCATATAATTGCCACTACTTTACAAGAATATAAACCAAAAACGTCAGTAGAAAGCACATTATAAAATTTACTTTTTGAGGCTCGTTTTGGTGCCCCTCTTTCTCTGGTGCCCCGGGCAGTCGCCCGGCCCTTAGTCCGCCCTTGAAAGTACGGACGCATAACTAAGGACTGCGGAGGAGAGGTTAACCTTCATGTTATGCCACTGGTTTGACGTGTTTGAAATGTTCAGTAAGTGATCAGTTGGTGAAATAATTTCGACGGTTACTGATGTTTAAAGTTTAGCTAAGACAAAGCTACCTAATCAAATACATTTGATATCGCGATGTCACAATTTGATTTTTCCTCACATAAAAAAGATAAAAACAATAGTAATAAAAACCCTTACTCGTACTGGGCTCCTAACAAACTAACAACCTAATTCTTACAGACTAGTTGCTCTGACCAACTGAGTTTCGATTTCTTACGAGAAAGAAGTCTGTTATATTAAGAGGCATGCTTTTCATTATCAAAACTGTTCGAAGTAATACGAACATGGCTTAAGAACAGAGACGGAACTGAATTACCACTCGATTGACCTTGAGGGCAAATCACCAAAGCGTAGAGTTCAGCATGCATTTCTCTGGAGTTGTGTTCAGTACTCCTATCTGCCAGTCATGCTTGTTCGTAGGAGTAATATATTACAAACCTAACCTTTCGATAGAGCACAATGACAGAGAATCAAAATTAATGAATTCTTGCCCTTGTGAACTTGGGATACCACCATGTGCAATAAAACTGTCGCGTCTTCTGAAGTGATATTTTATCGAAAATAACTCGTTTTCCTTTATATATCCGAAGTTTTTGAGGGTTTCAAAATGAGGAAACGTTACTGACAAACAAGGACGCATTTAGGGGTGGGTCCAGGTGGTCCGGACTCCCCTCTGAAATCCCAACTTCTCTGTAAATTTAGCCTAAATTTAAGGATTATCTTTTAAATTTTATTATAATTTATCCTAATATTGAAGTCGGACTTCTCCCGAAATAAATTACTGCATACGTGCCTGCTGACAATTTTCAATATATTCCTTAAGTAAGTAAAATAACTAAATTAGGAGCAAAAAGCTTCAACACGGGCTAACTTTTGTCCACTGCCAATATTGTTAGAAGGGATATTAATAGCAAAAACTGCTAGGCAATGCTGAACCTTGGAACTTCACTCCGAACAGCAAGCTTATTATTGAGAACTACATATGAAACATTTTATCGAAACTTATCTAGCTTTTACCTGGCATGAAATTATTATATACACCAACATTCACTCTCCTAAAATGTGTATCTAAACATTGCTCTACGTATCTCCGAAGCAATGAAAATTATTTATCGAAATATGTGAGCAGGGAATTCTAACAGCCAGCCATTTTATTTAAATCGTAGTAAACCCTGTAACCGGGCGTTAACGTGAAGACAAAGCTTGGTCCATTGGTAAAGTGTTGGAAGAATATAAACTCAATGTTCGTAGGTTCGAATCTATCCACTCACCATAACATTTTGTTCTTATGTGTAACGATGAAATAAGAAAGAAAAAATGTATAACCGTTAAGACAAAACTTCAACCAAGTCTGAAGAGAACAATACTAAAATAGTAATACATTGACGTCAACCAAAAATTATTTCATGTAGCGTTTGGACGAAATTACAGCTGTTAACAATTGCAGAAATAAAAACAGGCTGTAATGCAGTCTAGACTTCTGAATGCATTTACTTCCTGAAAACTTCCGTCTCGTCATTGGTATGCCGTTAATCATTGTAAAACCTTTCAATTGGAAGTGAAATGACACAAACTAAAACAGTTTTAAATCAATAAATGTCTATGTGTAAAAGTAGGTGTCTTTTATCTGTAGTTCTGAGTTCCTTTTACTTTGAAGTGACAAATGAGAGAAGAAAGTATGGTGTTCGAAAAAAAAATCAAATTTGACATTTCAACGAATTTACACGTATTATAGCCCCTAACACCGAAAAAGTTATTTTTCGATACATGTCCATCAGTTCGTCCGTCCGTTCGCTACACTTTTCTATGCACTTGCCTAGAAGCCATACCGTTCAACTTATCTGCACCAAATTTTAGTTTAAGATTTTTATAGTATTTCCTATAGTTCTTTTTTTATTTCTCCTACTCCCAAAACAAGGGTAGTTTCCTGTACGATGAAAATAAAAAAAAGATATTTTCTCATAACTGGCTCTAACGATCTTGTTTTCTTTCTTTTTTTATAAATCAATATTTAATTAGCAACCCTATTTTGTGGTATAAGGCATTTATCTGAGAAAAATCTACAAGGGGTAGTTTATACTAAGGGGGTGAGTTTTTTCTCAGTGATTTTCTCAAAATGGACTCAAATGTTTTCGTTCATATTTCATAAATAAAGATTTCATTAATAACTTATCAATATGGCATAACTCGTTTGTCCTAAAAAAAAAAATGCGAGGGGTAGTTTATTCTTGGTGGAGTGTTGTCTGGGCGATTTTCTCAAAAACGACTCAAAAGAGTTTATTCATATTTCAAAAATAAATATTTCGTTAATAACCGAACAATATGGCAAAACTCGTTTGTCCTGAAAAAATATGCGAGGGGTAGTTTACTCTTGTGGGTGTTTTTCCTCCACCGTTTTCTCAAAAATGAGTCAAGCAATTTTGTTCGTACTCAGAAATAAATATTTCATTAAAAACCTAGTAATATGGAATAACTCGCTTACCCTGAAAGAATCCTCAAGAGATAGTTTATTCGGGGAGTTATTTTTCCCTCACGATTTTCTCAAAAATTACTCGGACAATTTTATTGATAATTCATAAATAAGTATTTCATTAATAACCCTATATTTTAGTATAAGTCATTTCTATGAAAAACAATTACAACGGATAGTTTATTTTTGGGGTCAAAGTTTTTTCCCCGACAATTTTCTCGAACGACAGGCGATTTTGTTCAAATTTCGCAAATAAATATTTCATTAATAACCAAAAGTATACCTTAACTCATTGTTCGAAACAATTCACAAGAGGTAGGTTACTCCTGACGTGTTCTTTTTGAATGACTTTCCCAAAGTGACTCATTTGATTTTTTTTTCATATTTCATAAACAATGATTGCATTAATTGGTCTATTATATGTCTATGAAAATGTGCTCAAAGTGTGAGTTAGTTTTGTAGTATGGATTTTCTTCAATCGAAGTTTTTTATTCGATAATCTGACATTCGATGTATTTGAATAATACGATAATTTTATTCGTATTATCCAAATACACACTTCAGTAACAACTGCGGCCTAACACAGTTAAGAAATTGAATTGAAAAAGTTTAGTGCGGTGGCCCTGTAATTAAATATTTTTTGAGAAACTCCCTAGCTTTTTGTGGTAAACTCAGGCTTTTCTTTTTCGAGCGACAAAAGAGAGAAGAAAATATAGTGATTGTGAAAATAATATCAAATTCAGATTTCAACGGATTTACGTGTTTCATGGCGTCTACATATCGAAAATGTGACTTTTCGACACCCGTCCTTCCGGTCCGTCCGTTCGGCACACTTTTATATGCACTCGCCTAGAGGCCATACCGTTCAACTTATCTACACCAAATTTTAAACTTAGGGTTTACTTAGTATTCTTACAGGAGCTTTTCCATTTTTCCTACCACCTAAAATAAATGTGGTTTACAAACAGCCGAAAATCGAAAAACGCTATTTTCTCAAAAATGGTTTTAACAATTTTGTTTATTTTTCATTAATCAATATTTAATTAACAACCCTATATTGCAGTATCAGATATTTCTCTTAGAAAAATTTACGAGGGGTAGTTTATTCTTGGAGGTGACTTTTTCTCGACGATTTTCTCAGAAAAGACCCTGGCGAATTTTGTACACACTTCATAAATAAATATTTGACCTTACAACATGGTATAAGTCAATTGACCTGAAAAATATATGAGTAGTAGTTTATTCTTGGACTTGAATTTATTCCCAGTGAGTTTCTCAAACACGACCAGTTGGCAACCCTGTATCTCGACAACGAAGCTGAATTCGAAAACTGCAAGAGGACCATTTGTCTCCTTTTGATGTCACGAATCATCTCCCGAAGTTTGTGGACATCTTTCAGGTTCACCCTTAATGAAGCTTCTTTTCGAAAAGTTAACTACTAACTTTAGGCATTGTTTATCTTTTTTTAAATCACAAATGTCGTTATTAATTTTAAGGCAGAGAACTACTTCTGAGAGAATAGATCTTGAAAAATAATTTTAAAACTTAGACTTTTGTTTTCGAGACATTCCAGACAAGACGAGACATTTTACAAGCTATCTCGTGTCCAAAACATTTGCCTCGTATTATCTTGGATGTCACAAAGCGCGTCTTGTCTCTTTCTCGAGACATGTCTTATCTCGTGCGCATTCGTTAACACTTGGGAAGGATTATCTTTCAACTCAAAGCATTGTTTTTATAATGGTTGCATATTTATGATAATTGCTGTCCACATAAATTACAGTCCTTTCAGTTGAATTAATTATTATTATTATTATTATTATTATTGAAATTGCAATATCTAGTTTAACGTTGGACGATTATGCACTTACGCTAAGGGAGAATGATGATGAATGAAATGGTGAAATGAAGAAAGTGGGAGGAAAATGGAAAATCTCAAGAAAACAAATACCCATGCACACGGTATTAGTCCACCTCAAATTTCACTTGGCACGAAGTGGAATCGAGCCACGAACCCCCTGCACCAAAGGTCCCTGTAATGCTTTATTATTATTATTATTATTATTATTATTATTATTATTATTATTATTATTATTAATAATAATAATAATAATAATAATTGAAGCGAGCTAAACGAGTTTCAACCGTACGACTCAACCAACGTTTGGGTGCCTGTTCGTTCGTCTGCTCCTCTCATAAAAGACATTTCATTTTAATGAAACTAGTAAGTGCCTTCTTTTAGCTCTGCGAAGTAACTATTGCTTGGAATATGAATCTGCAAAACATACGAGGTAAAATTAACCAAATGGTGCAAGTTTCCACTTATATATACAAAACAATTTTGCAATATCAACTACGTGAATCTTGTCCCATAAAGAAGCCGAAACCCCTACACCGAAGAGCCCTCCGAGATTTGATCATTGTCCACACGGACTGAAATTGTCATTTGAAGCCAAGACTTTAATATGAAGCCAATAATTTCTTTAAAATAGACGGAAAATTCGGAAGTTATAAGCATTTTCATATTTTTGCCTTTTCCCATAAGCGAGCCGTAGCCCCCTATACTGAAGACCCCCCCGGAGATTTGATCATTGTCCACTCGGACTGAATTTGTCATTTGGAACCAACACTTTAATACGAAGCAAAATATTTCTTTAAAATAGACGAAAAATTCGAAAGTTATAAACATGTTAATAATTTTGCCTTTTCTCATAAGCCTACACTGAAGAGCCCCACGAGATTTGATCATTGACCACTTGGACTGAAATTCTCATTTGAAACCAAAACTTTAATATGAAGCCAAAAATTAAACTTTTACATCAATTTAAATTGACTGGGTTCCGGTTCCCCCCACTATTGTTTAGTTTAGTTAAGTGGTAATTTGTGACAGCTTCACATCATCAAAAGAATGTTTCACTTCCCCTCCCCTCCCCCAGGAGTTCGTGCTGGATCCACCACTGGAATCAATAGACACTCTTCCTATTCTTTTTGTCACCCTTGATTGTGTAGGGGCTCCCTCGTACAAATAAAGAAGCGGTAATATTACAATCAAGGGGCGCTATATATTAGGTATTTTTTTAGTTACCTACCCCTAACCGCATAGGGCCATCTTTCGTAGAATAAAAAATATTACGTGATATACCGAACCATGAAAGGGGAGAGGATGCTGTAAATATATTTCTTATTCATTTTGTCTGTCCTGCTTATCAAAAATTACTTTCTGTTGGAAGGCTACTGAAATGAGAGGGGCAAAATAAAAAGTCGTACCCCCTCCTACATGGTTGCTCAAATAAGTACTAAAGAAAGCATTTTAAACTAAGATATTTAAGATTTAAACTAGGAAACTAAGATATCCTACATTATGTAAGGATGGCATATTCAGGATTATTATTATTATTATTATTATTATTATTATTATTATTATTATTATTATTATTTGAATGTTTTTGGAGCACCGAAATTTTGTGAGACGAACAATGATATGTAGAGGTTTAAGATGGGTGGTCATAGAGGAGGAAAAACCAGGATTTTTCTCTGTCTGACTCTCTAACGTAAAGATTATGTGCTGAAGGTAAGAAGCATCATCATTCTACAATAGGTTGCTTTTACGTAGAATATCAATTACTTGAGTTCTCCTCCTTCGGTCTACTTACCTTATGTAGTAAATTCAAAACAATTTCAATTCAATACAAATACATTGTAAAACTTTTCCGTAATTAAACATCTAGGGAAAATTAAACATTTAATTGGGAAATCTGTTATCAAAATATCCAAACACGTAGATAGAAGACTATCTAGTGAGAAATATTGTGAAACTTTATAAAATTCTCCAAATTAGAATTAACATTTACTGGGAAACATTCGTTATGCGCCAGCGAGCATATGGTGAGCAGTGAGCACAGGGGAAATAATTACGAAACTTTGCAAACAAAATTAAGGACGCTACTGCAAGTGCGACAACAGCATTTTTTCTTTTTTTGGTATCGTCATTAGTTTTACACATACGTTACAATTTGATTTTTCCCAAATAAAAAAATAAAAAAAATAACCGTAGTGTAGTGATAAAAATGATAACGGTACTTCCAGGGGATCGAACCCGCTAACTTCAGCATACAGACTCGTTGCTTTAACTAACTGAGCTATTTGTTTTTTTACGTGAACTGAGCCTGTTCCGGTAAAGACGATATTTCATTACGATCGTCCTACCAATTCGTCCTTTTCCATAGATAATTTCCACTATTTGCTCTATCTTTATGTTAATACTTAGCATATATTCATATATTTGGAGTTTGCAGATAATGCATATAATAAGACATACTAGAAATATTCGTTAAAAGTTTAGTTTGTAGATTTAATCCACATTTCTCTCAATGTCATAGATGTCGCTGCTTCGTGTTGAACTGCAGAATTCCCTTGTGTTCTTGAAAATTTCCCACTTTAGCAGAGTTGGTAATTCTCGAGATTTCTGTCGATTTAATGTTTTTTGCTTCTAATTTCTTTATTTTAAGCTAATATCTAACACAAATATTAAAAACGGGTTTGTTATTAACCTGTCCTGCTGGGGAAACCTTCCGAAATTTCGAACATATAAAGAAAACGGAGATATTTTCAAAAAACTTCAAAATAAAGAGACGCGTCATTTATTTTGCTCATGGTAGTACATCCTACAAATTTAGGAAGAGGAAGTTAATGAAGAGTGGGATCACCCAGGATGATCGATTACTGCTTACCTATATGAGCGGGGGTCATAGTACGTTTCCGTGTTTCCACTGTTCATTCGGTGGCATGTTGTTTGCCACGGTATTGTTTGCCACGAATCCAGTTTCGTGTTGTTTGCCACGAATCCAGTTTCGTGTTGTTTGCCACGATTTTGCCATGGTATTTGCATTCCGATCATATCACACTATCGTGAAAATTCACACACACCTGGAGAAAAAGGAAGGGTTGCCAAGCACCTCTGTTTTTGATCCTCTGAAACAAGTGGTAAATGTTCTCGCCTTTGGGACTCATTAGGCTCGCTGCTGAAAGAGAAATATTAAGCTCCAAACAAATGAACACCAAGCATAATTAATATCACAATACCTTGGTAAAACGATATAATTGTATTTTCACTTTTAACGGAATTTTAAGTATCATCTGTTATACAGGGTGATTTTTTTTAACTCACGGATTTCATTTGGTTCTAGAATTTCTAACTGAAGTCCGATTTTCATGCGATTTGTGGCGAGTGATCAAAGAAAGATGATAGATTTATGAAATTATGATTACTGGTTTAAATTCGTCCGAGGTAATACATCAAGAAAAAAAAATCAAATATTCGCCAGTGTACCTTACAATTGGAATGGGGTGAGCTGCAGTGTGGAGATTTAAGTTTTTTTCGTTAGATGGCAATTTCGCTAACGTCAATAACAAGAGGAAACTGGGCCGTTGTATTGGGAATTGTGCTGTACAGTTCTGTGCTACTGTTTAAATATGATCAGGACATAATAACAACAGTGTACTCTTTGGAGTAACACAGTCTTGGGAAGTAACGTAACGCAAGTAACGCATTACTTTTTATGTAACGTTTCCTAGTAACGCGTTACATTTTTTACAAAGTAACTGTAACGGTAACGCGTTACAAATTTTTAAGTAACGTACCTAGTTTGCGTTACTTTTTTCGCGTTACATTTCGGATGAGTAACTACAATATATGCAATTTTTTTTTCGGAAACAAATGTTTCTTCCCTGTAAGTGAATTTCTCAGAATGGAACAATGGAGCATGAACGATGTCAGTGACCGACGATTCCTGCACTGTTCGCCTTTTCCCGTTTCGCCTCTAGCAATGAAAGGACCCCGCACTTTTCTTATGGAAAGTGGCTTTCGGCTAATGTTGTTGAAACTTCGCTGGTTGATAGTTCTTAACATGTGGATCAAAAGTCTCAATGGGCACAAAGACCGAAATCCACTCCTTCCCCCAAAAAAACCGCCTCCAATTAGCTGGGGGGGGGGGATTGAACTGATTTCAGCATGTAAAACAATTTGTTGTTTTAATCAACTCAACAAGGACCCCATACAACCACATGTTAGACTATCAAACTACCCCACTTGACACCGCCCTTTGCCCCCACATATCCCCCCCGCGCATTACCTTACGGATGTTCCATATTTCTGTAGTTTATAGTTGCGCGTATGTGTTGAAATACCTACAGTTTTGGTCTCACCTTCGATATAATGGGTTTCACGTATCGCTGATTACGAATCTGAGGTGAGAGTTCTAGAATTCAAGATGGATGATCAATATGGCGGACCAAAAACACGAAACTCCTGAATGTAGCCACAAATAGCTGTTTACTAGGGTATTTTGGGTCGTTGGTTACGAATCTGAGGTCAAAATTCTTGAATTCAAGATTGCAGATCCAATATGGTGGATAAAAACGTCGAAGCCACAAATCGTAGTAGACTAGAGTGTTTTTAGATCGCTGTTTAAGTACGCAACATTCCTTGATACTTCAGCCACCATGTAGAATTATTCTGCACCCTTGCCCTTTACCAAAACCCACCACAGATATCTTAATGCTGAACGGTGTTAAAATAATTAATCAATTATCTGTTCATTATTTTCATCATTTCGGTTTGCAGCATCTAATGTGGTACTTAGCAATGAGACATCGGGATATCTAATATTCTGTAAATGTCGTGCATGACCTAAATACCACAAGACACTTGCAACGTGCGCACATGTACCTAATGTACGAGCACCGCTTTGACATGTACAGTAGTAACCTTGAATAACATTTAGATCATAATCCTAGTCATTGTGTTAGTAGACAGAGGATACCGCGATGCAATTCCTTTACTGGAATATTTAGGAATTGATCATAGAATGCCCGCACTCCTACTACCACGTGAAAGACAACTATCAACAGAAGATGCGAATACTTCTCGACTAGTTACTAAAAGTCGATGGATAGTCGAGGCAAGAAACGGGCATCTAAGATCTGTTTTTAAGTTTCTAGCACAAACGTTGAATCTTCAACATGCAAAGAAACTGAATAGTTTCTATCGCATAGCTGGAGCTATTTTGAACAGATACCATCCCGTTATTTTCATGCAAGATGCAACCATTGAATTAGCTAGAGAAATGAGAAATAGGTATTGTTAAAGCAAGAGTGGAGGTAGATAATCTTATAAGAAGGAACGGTCAATGGGTACCGCTGAATGATCAAGGCCTAATTGATTTCTCTGTACTTAACTTAAACTACTTACGAGATTTGACTGTAGGCACATATCAAATAGATCTCTCATCCTCTTAGGTCCAAGATAAACTAATGCGAGATAAGGATGAGCAATTCCAGCTTGACGAAAACGTAACTGAACCGGAATTCCTGAGCATACGTCACTACTCAAGGTTCCGCAATGCAATTAAGCATCAAGTTTTCATAGCATATGTAGCCAATGATGAAGATGACCAGGATTATGATCAAAATGTTATTCAAGGTTACTACTGTACATGTCAAAGCGGTGCTCGTACATTAGGTACATGTGCGCACGTTGCAAGTGTCTTGTGGTATTTAGGCCATGCACGACATTTACAGAATATTAGATATCCCGATGTCTCATTGCTAAGTACCACATTAGATGCTGCAAACCGAAATGATGAAAATAATGAACAGATAATTGATGAATTATTTTAACACCGTTCAGCATTAAGATATCTGTGGTGGGTTTTGGTAAAGGGCAAGGGTGCAGAATAATTCTACATAGTGGCTGAAGTATCAAGGAATGTTGCGTACTTAAACAGCGATCTAAAAACACTCTAGTCTACTACGATTTGTGGCTTCGATGTTTTTATCCACCATATTGGATCTTCAATCTTGAATTCAATAATTTTGACCTCAGATTCGTAACCAACGACCCAAAATACCCTAGTAAACAGCTATTTGTGGCTACATTCAGGAGTTTCGTGTTTTTGGTCCGCCATATTGATCATCCATCTTGAATTCTAGAACTCTCACCTCAGATTCGTAATCAGCGATACGTGAAACCCATTATATCGAAGGTGAGACCAAAACTGTAGGTATTTCAACACATACGCGCAACTATAAACTACAGAAATATGGAACATCCGTAAGGTAATGCGCGGGGGGAATATGTGGGGGCAAAGGGCGGTGTCAAGTGGGGTAGTTTGATAGTCTAACATGTGGTTGTATGGGGTCCTTGTTGAGTTGATTAAAACAACAAATTGTTTTACATGCTGAAATCAGTTCAATCCCCCCCCCCAGCTAATTGGAGGCGGTTTTTTTGGGGGAAGGAGTGGATTTCGATCTTTGTGCCCATTGAGACTTTTGATCCACATGTTAAGAACTATCAACCAGCGAAGTTTCAACAACATTAGCCGAAAGCCACTTTCCATAAGAAAAGTGCGGGGTCCTTTGCATGTAAAACCTGTTATCACTTTTCATCTTAATGTAAGGCGGAACGGGAAATCTCGATGTGCATCTTCCCGTTTCGCCTTACGAACTTTATGTTGGTAGGCTTGCAAATATATTCATAGATACAATTTGGTGTATTTACTTATATAACAAAATATAGTGCAACTTGCTGTTTTTTGGAAGATGATGATAGCCTCAGGGAAATAACGTGTACTGATTGTAAGCAATTGGAAGATTAGATTTTCAAAGCTCCAAATCAATACATTCAGATGAGTGAACCACGAGTGCAATGGTACTGGTAGTATATTTTACTGTGATTGGTGTTGTTTTTATAAAGATGGAGAACGAAAATATTTTATCGTTTGAACATTTGAGAGAATACTTTTCTTAAAAGCTGAAGATGATGGTGAACAGAATTTAAAAGTAAAGTGGTGCCCCGGCGGGAAATATTTATCAACAACTATGGTGCCATAATTAACGACATTTAGTAAGGGGTTAATATGAATAAATTGTATTCTGATTAGCAGGCCTACTTTATTGATGTAATGTTGATGGCATGTAATATTAGAGTTCTTTTAGAACAGTTTGCGTATCCTAAAGTCCCGTTGATTATAGAGTTTGGAACAACTAGCTTTAAAAAGTATGTATCGATTTTAGAGTTACTGGCAAGTTTTGATTCACCCCCAGTTCATGTGTTCTCATTTTCAGTTGTAGTGTAATGTTTCTCTATATTCTGTATTTTTAATTTTACATAGCAACATTGTTAAGCAGAATAATAATAAGCAACCATTTTTTCTAACAAGGGATGGGCACAAGTCAAGCTAAAACTCGACTCGATTCCCAGTCGAGTTTCGAGTCGAGTCAAAAGTAATATTCTCGAGTCGAGTTCCGAGCCGATTCACTGCTTTTGGCGTCGAGTTTCGAATCGAGTCGAGTTTGATAAATGGCTCGCTCGTTTTAACTCGTTTTGAAATCATGGTCTGATTACACTGGAAAGCGAAAGCCATGAGAAATGTAAGCTAAGCAGTAATATGGAACACTTTTAGTGTTGCTCACGAGAGGGGACACTGATCACATCTCGTCTCATCTCAATAGCGAGGCTACAAGATTTTTTTTATTTTTTTTTAAACAAGCTTACCTCGGCTCGGCTTAACTGAGCTGATGGCTCGAGCCGGTTCGCTTGGGATGAACCATCGGCTCGAGCTGGTTGGTTGGGATGCGCCATCTGCTCGGTTCGACTCAAACGAGCGAAGGGCTCTAGCTGACTCGGTTGGGTGAGCTGTTGGCTCGGCTCACTTCTCGGTTTGGGTCGATAGTGAATGAGCTGTGAGCCAATCTGCTCGAGTCGTTGACAATTCTAAACCCAAGCCGAGCAGTTTTGAAGATATTTGGCCAGTGTCCTATAACTTTTAACAATGTTTGACTCGAGCCCGAATACTCAACCTAGATCCTCAACCCAAATTCAGGAGCTCGTGAACAATGTTCTTGACTCCTAGACTTCACGACTACCGAGGTTGGTAATCAACTACTTTCTTAGTATTCAGATATAAACCGCCTATCTCTCATGTGTATACACAGTGTTGTTGTTATAATAATAATAATAATAATAATAACAATAATAAGTTGTAGTAGTATCATTGAATATAATTATATTGTCTATGTAAGATACTTGAAGAGAGTACTCGAAACCATACACCAGATTCGGTTCGACTCGACTCGAAACTCGACCCGAATTCGAGTCGAGTTAGAGGAAATTTTTCAAGCCGAGTTCTCGGGTCGAGCTCAAAGATGTCTGTTTCTAGTCGTATCGAGTTTCAAAGAAAACTTGCTCGAAGCCGTGCCCATCCCTACGAGTAACGCAGTATGGCATTTTAGTCAATGTTACATTACATTAAAATGTTCATATAGCTGTCAAGTAAAAAATTGTCCTTGCATTTACATAAATCGATTCAGAACGTGCAATAATAATAATAATAATAATAATAATAATAATAATAATAATAATAATAATAATAATAATAATAATAATAATAATAATAATAATAATAATAATAGCGGTAGTAATAGTAGTACGGAAAATTGAAGTAATAAGATTTTTTTCACATATTCAAAGTTTCGGATCTAAAAGTAACGCTTTAGTAACGCGCTACTTTCGAAGTAAAGTAACAGTTACTGTTTTGAGGCAAGTAACACGTTAGTAACGCGTTACATTTTAAGAGAAAGTAAAGTAACTTGTAACGCGTTACATTTTTACAAGTAACTTACCCAACACTGGAGTAACATTTCTCGTTAAAAGTTTCGGAGAACGAAGTCTGTTTTTACGCAAAGGGCATTTAAAAACAAGTTTGCCTCACGCTCTACCCCAGACAGGGACATAATATGATCGCTAGTGAATAAATTGGAAGAAACAGGATCGCTTCTGAGTGAGACGGGGAAGGATCGGACCCCGCAGGTGGAATTTGTGGAAAATGTCAGTTATCGACTTCTTAAGTCGCCCAAGTAATCTCTCCGTCGTTTGTCTCAAGAAACCGGCTAGAGCTATTCAACAAATGATTTATGGGTGTTACCACTAACACTTAATTTGTATTCTGCAATTTCGCTTCAATAATCCACAACCTCATTCCAATTGTAAGGTACACCAGCGAGTATTTGCTGTTTTTCTTGAGGCGTGATCGGTATTACCCGGGATGAATTTAAATCAGTAAACATAGTTCCATAAATCTCCCACCCTTCCTTGATCATTTGCTACAAACCGCATGAAAATCAGACTTCAGTTAGAAATTCTATACCCAAATGAAATCCGTGAATTTTTTAAAAATCACCCTGTATAATGTTATGTTTTTCGTTATGCTACGCGACTAAAGAACTGGGTTTTATATACCGTACTTTAGAAAAATGAAATGAAATATTTCAGTTATACTTCCCATGCTTATGCCGTGTAAGCTAAAGGGTATGGTAATGATGAGAATGAATGAAAAATAGTGTCATGATAGAAGTGGGAGGAAACGGAAGAACCCCGAATAAACTCTCGCACACGGTGTTTGTCCACCGCAAAACCAACTGCAGGCGAGGAAATTCTGAGTGTGTTGTAAAGTTCAGGAAACACAAGCACATTTCAAACTTCAATTTATGAATTTCATTGTGAAGATCCGAGAAAGTAGCTGCACACAGACTGACTTATACACTTGTTTCTCTTTACAAAATTATAACTAAAGTCATCAGAATAGATTGTAATTACTTTCTTGATTGCGTCTCTGTGATCCAAAGTGTTTACTGAATTGTTTGAAAAGTTAAGCAAATATTTCTCAATTCTGCACACCGAGTATCCACCTGAGATACGATCTTGTGTACGATATATTTATAACATGTTCTTCTTTGGTTTCTTCTGGGAGTGGTTCAGTATCAAATGAGTTATCTAGTTATTTATCGATTGCGGGATTCAACTTCTTACATCTATATGGTCTAAATTTTACCTTCAAACTTTCGAAGAAATTAATGACTCAAACTTAGAAATGTAATCAGCCCGTTTAATTCTGTCATAGGCTTTATTGTATCAAATCATACATAGAGCTCCCTTGTGGCTATGTGGATAGCGTACGCGCCTTTGTTGTGGGAGACCCGGTTTCCATTACCGGCGGAAACTCATGTGGATCGGATTCCATGTTAAGCTGTAGGTCCATGTCTCATAGCCTGCTGCTGAATGCGAAGCTTAACTCAAATCTTCTCCAATTCATGCACATTCCATCTTGTTCTAAAAAGGCTATGGAGGGAATGCCCACCCATCTCTGTTGAATTGATTTTATTTGATTTAATTTTCAGTTTTAGCGACCCAATCAGCATCGAGGCTATATGAGACTAGGACCTACAGTTTAACGTGGAATCCGACCCACATGAGCTCCCCGGGAATCGAAGCCGGGTCTCTCACGCCAAAGGCGCATACGCTAACCGCTTAGCCACTAGCGAACTCTCTGTATGGGCTTGAAAATAGTCAAGTAACAATACAAAAGTCACTAAATTTTTGCATTACCAATAGAATTATTTCCTTCCTCTCATCAAAGATGTTTAAAATATTGCTAAATCCATATATTTAAATCTAATTTTCTTTAATTTAATCTCTAGGAAAGCTATGCAAGATTAAAAGAAAAAAATATCACGCCCCCTTCTTAAGGTCGGGGTCCCCATTTTTAGGGATAGGTGCTGATTGCCACGGGTGCTGACTGCCACAGCCAATTGGTGGTGACTGCCACGACTGTCGCTGATTGCAAATATAAAGGTGCTGACTGCCACGACGGCGTGCTGACTGCCACGAACCTGGGAGAAACTGTATTTGGAAAGAGAGGAATTAATCCCTCATACTAAATTTATGATTATTAATTTATTTAGTAGGGATTAATTTAGTAATCATCACAGCAAATCTATGTGGCATCCTATAAGTTACAAAGTTGCTCACTAAGTGGAACGACATACACTTCGATGTTTATAAAGGGATTGTCTTTTCTGTTATATGCACAATTTGCACATTTCATTGTTTATATTAATTGTTTTATTGTATTATTTAATGGATATGATGGTCTGAAGCCAGCTGACAAAGCAAGTTTGGGAGAAGCACTCGCCTGCAGAGAAATAAGCATGTCATTTGAAGGACCAATTGATGCTGATTACAGCGGGTAATAAAACTCCTGTACGTTGAGAACTGTTCGAGATATTCAGCTTAGAAATTTATATGAGAAAATGAGTGGATGCACGTTTCAATGCGTTAAGTATTCTTACCAATGGCGAAGCTTGATGGTTTGAACTTTCTATTGCTTTGGGTCCATTCACAGATAAATTGTCCATTACAAGTTGCATGACGGATGGCAAAGACCTAATGGTTGAGAAGATACCAAAGAATTGCACACGATTTGTGCAACCATTTGATGTGTTTTGATTCCGATCAATCAAAGATTATGGCAGGAGATTTGTACATAGTATGAATCTTCTTCATCTGGACGTTATAATGTACCAACGAAACAAATAAATAAAGTTCGTGTCCATACGAATCACTTCCGATCACCGCGATACATTATATTGTTTCATTTGCGTTCTGCAAGGCAGGTTACGAACAAATTATAGGCCTATAACTTTTGAATCACTTGTCGAATTTGCTTTTTGCTTTGGTTCTGCGAACTGTTCTCTTGACGGATGCAACACAATTGCACATATAAAATGTTCATGGTGCAAGGGAGTATTTTGCCCGCGTCATTTCTTCATAAAACAGAAGAACAACAGTGATCAATTTTCATCTCTAACCTATGATTATTGTGAACAATGTAATGACTAATTGTATCTAACAAATCCGTTAGTTATTGCGAAACACTTTTTTCTGTTACTTCCGATAGCTTTCAATTCGTATGTCAAAATTCGTTACTAATTATGTTGTACTTAACGCGTATAAATGCGTATATCCTCATTTTCTCATATAAACTTCCAAGTTGAATATCTCGAACCGTTCTCAACCGTACAGGAATTTTATTAGCTTGTTATAATCAGCATGAATTGGGACTTCAAATGGCATGCTTAGTTTCTCTGCAGGTGAGTGCTTTCTCCTGAACTTCCCTTGTGAGGTACAGCCAGCAGTGCTTTTTTGATGGAACTTTCAAGAGGTGCTCGAAACAATTTGCACAGCTGTACACAGTTCATGCTGACATAGGGAGTTCAAGTGAGAATACATAAATCGTACCAATTTTGTACGCACCGCTTCCTGACAAAACTGAAAGTACACTCATGTCCAAAATTATTGTCGCATATCTATAACTGTCTTCTTGTAAGAATATAATTTGATAATTTTGCAGAGTATTTTTAATACTTATATTATGTGTATAATCAAGAAATTTATATTTGTGATAAATTTCATAGGAAAAGAATTTTAAATACGAAAATCATAATGAGTAAAATAAAATGTAACTAAATGGACAAGAAAATTTTATTTTCGTTTTATTGTTCTTATTTACTGCTCTTTTGACGTGAAATTTACCACATACTTGTCTTTGCCCATTATACACATACTAACATTATAAGAAATACCGGGCGAATTCGTTATCAAATTATATTACTAGAACAACATATTTATAATCATGTGACAATAATTTTGGACATGAGTGTACATACAGAGACCTGTTTACCTTTGTTAGGTGTTGGTCTGAATAACACGATCCTAAGGATCATCTAGTTTCTTTCATGCTTCTTGGCGTCCGGTAATGTTACGTCTAGCAACTTTCTCTCAGGCTCGTGGCAGTCAGCACGCCATCGTGGCAGTCAGCACCTTGCTATTGGCAATCAGCGCCAGTCGTGGCAATCAGCACCAATAATTGGGTGTGGCAGTCAGCACCCCACCATTTTTAGGCATTGTTACCCTCCAACCTTATAGGTGGTTCTGATGATATGCCTAGATTCAATGTTGGTCACACATTCGAACACACACAAATTGTACGCCATATCAAGTTTGAAAATGCATTTGGGGAGTTTTTAAGCACACAAATGAATACCTCGAGTGTTTTAACTCGATTTGAATAAATTTAACTGTGGCGTTAACAGCTGATTACACTCAGCGTAGTAACCCAATAACGTGCTTAGGACAGTTTGTATTGTATGCATTCTGTTTATAAATATAATAGATTTGATTCTCATGATATGGTCATCTGGCAACCCTCAGCTTATGAGTCAATTATGAATAAATCTTCACGATTGTGATATAAGATAAGCCAGAGAGAACAATACCGCTGCAAACAACACCAAAATGTAATTGTGGCAAACAACACGTAATCGTTCATTCTATGACTAAAGATTTCCTGCATTACCTATCCAGACTCCGGATGCTCGCAGAAATGTCGCTAACCGAAAGTTTCTACACAAGGTAATCAATGGAAACTTAAGGTCTGAAGCCCTACATCAAGAATTATCCCTACACATTCCTATCCATGTAGCACCAAATACCCACCTCTTCTACCTTTCCGCCCTATAGACTGTCAATTATTCAAAGTTCCTTCTTTCACAGAGCACCAAATTTATATAATAAGATAAAGAACTGACTTGGATATTTTTTAAGCTGCTCGGCTTTTGTTTGACAGAATAATTACTCCCATTGAAAATAACTAATAATGAATTAAGAAATGTCATCTTTGCTTTGTCTTTTTTATTATTTTTTTTTCTGTTTTTAATACATTTTCCCTGTGTAAATGGCACTCGTTATGCTGTATCTGAGTATCTGTGGAAATAAATAAATCAAATAAAAAAATAGACCCGACATTCCTAGTGAAAGGGTTTGCAAGTGTGAAAACAAGGAAAGTACCGTTAAGATTATAGATTCTGTTGCTCAATTTATCTCAAACAGTGAGTGGGAGACTTGCGAAAATATTAAAATGTACTATCCCAACATCACGAACTCTGGTGTAAACAGAACTGATTTTTCTATGATATTTCTTGAATGTAGATAAAGCTACTCCAATCAAAAATTATATGTAAGTATAAACTCTCTATCGCTAGTTTAGACTACTTATTAACGTAAAAATTGTTCAAAACACAAAGTTGTTAATAGTATACCTCTTAACTTTTGATTTCCTTAAAGGGGCAAAAATTACATTTTTTGACACATTGTAGTCATTAATCACGTTTTCTATGGAACTTATTTTTCTAGAAAGAATTACAACCAGAGGTAAAATTCCGGGGAACACGAGAGGACACCGTTCCCCAGCTCCCAGAAAATATCTATGGCGTCCCTCCACTCCCCCTCCCCAAAAATACAATGAGCAAAGATAGGCAAGGGGAACGGGTGTGACGTCATGCGTCCCCTACCTTTTCAAATCCACTTTTACCTTTGATTACAACCATCTTTTGTTTTATATTTACAATGACATCGACATGGTTTACATTACAATAAAACTTTAATTTCCTGTTGCCATGTTGTTATATTAGTAAAATTTCATTCCAAATGCTACAGCAATAAATACATTTTTTATAAAATAATTGGCTTATAGATTACTTATTAATACCATAAAGAGAGGCATTGGGAATACGTTTTATTTTATTTAATACTTAAACAAATGGTAACAATGTGATGATGTAGTGAAAATATCAGGGATGACAA
The DNA here is from genome assembly GCF_964235325.1 of Thermobia domestica. NCBI lineage: Eukaryota > Metazoa > Arthropoda > Insecta > Zygentoma > Lepismatidae > Thermobia > Thermobia domestica. Next base: position 199,098,786 of record NC_137459.1, on the reverse strand, counting down.
GGCTGCACTTTGGTTTGGGGAAGAAGGAGATTATAGGGGCACAGACATGTTTTTCGCCTAGGGTATAAAATATTCTGGAGCCGCCTTTGAGTTTTTGGGGTTTCTAAGTTCATTTGGTGACAGTTCCCGTGTTCTTTAAGTTGAAGTTCAGTACCTAGTGGTGGTAAGGGTCTCTAGTCCCTAAAGGGCTTAGGAAGCAGGAAACGTATACAAATAATAAACAGACCTATTGTGGTATGCAATTCATAATTTTGAGGTCCCTGAGATGATTTGTGACACTCTTTGTGCTATTTAAGAACTCCATTAGAACCTCTAGTACGGTGGAAAAGTGTGACGTAAAAATAATCAACAATGACCGATATTATTGTCGAATCTATACCTCTTGCTGTTGCTGAAATTAATAGTCACACTCGCAATAGCGTTAAAGTCCCAGTTCAGCCCTCATCTGCATGGGGGCGAGAACGGGTGAAAAACAAAATGTCTCAAATGACCGAGATTAGTGTCGAATCCATAGTTTTCGGGTTCGTTAAGCTACTAGGTTATCATCGCGATTACATTTATTTCAAAATTTAGACATGAACGGGCATGTCAACTGGATTAGGAATTTACAGTGGCAACACTGAGAGGGTTATTCGTTCGTCTATATACAGTACATTAGGATGTATGTGAATGAATGTATATTCCGGTGTTCCGACAAAACGTACCAGCGACAAAACGTACCACTTGAATTTTCGCGACAAAACGTACCACTTTTGACGACCTGTCATAAATGACAACCTGTCATGGATTAACTAAAGCATTTCTGATATTTATTCCACGACAAAACGTACCACTTATTTAAATTACAATCTGTCTTGGACTGATTAAAACATTTCGGATATTTAATCTGCGACAAAACGTACCACTTCAAGCATTTTTTTTTTTTCAGCGTGTTCACAGATTATTCTCCAGATCAAACAAACTTCTCTTAAAGGTTCTGTACGTGACAAACGTAACATTAAACACGTTTATCAGCGAGTAAGAGAACATGAGTCTTCCAAAATACATTGGACCAATGTGGGTGCTTACATATCTAACAAAAGAGAACATAATGTTAAGAGACTACTTCCTCATGAACAGGTAAAACAACGGCAGTATAAGGTTGAGAAGAACAGACAGGTAATGTATCGAGTTGTCAAAGTGCAGAAACTCATTGGTAAAAGAGGGCTCATTTACAGAGGAAATGTAGCAGCCTATAAACTGAAAGACACAGCTATAGATCATGGAAACTTTTTGGGTATTATTTCTTTCTTAAGCAAATTTGATCTTCCGCTTAAAAGTAATTTAGATAAGGTCACCGAGAAGAGTCATATACGAGGAATTAAGCAGGATATTGGTCGCATAACTTTTACTAAACACGGTGAATTATGTTTTGAATGCTATCAACACACTTATCAGAGAATATATTTCGAAAGAAGTCTCTCAAGCTTCAATATTTTCTGTTCTATTAGACACTACTCAAGATATAGTAGTTTCAGGCCAGTGCTCTGTTGTTTTACGGCATGTTGTTAAAATGGTTGTTAAACAAAGTATTGTTGTCATTGTAAAATGCATATCTACCGCAGACCAGTGTCCTTGCGGTTTACTGCTGGAAATTCTGCAGAAGTTGATATTAAGAAGTGTATTGGAAATTCAACCGATGGCTCAAGTAACATGCAAGGACAATATTCGGATTTTTACAATTCACCTGTGATCAGTTACACGTGTGATTCAGTTGATTTTCAGTTTAACCGCCCTTTAGCAGCGAGGCTATATGAGACGGGACATACTGATTTACGGGAAATCCGAACAACATGAGTTCCCGCCAGGAATCGAACCCAGGTCTCCCACGACAAAGGCGCATACGCTAACCGCTTAACCACTAAGAAACTCAGTTACACGTGTGGTGTTACGCTCATATACTCAATCATGTCATATGTGATCTGACAAAAAAATGCACTGATTCTGTGTCATTGTTCTGCTGAATGGCTGTGCGATATTTATACGTGTCTTATCAGCGAATGAACATTTGGAAAATCAAATGTTAACAAAGGCGTCTTACAATTATTGCGGAAACAAGATGGTAGAAAACACACTGTTTTTCAGAAAAAGTTTGGTCATTTTTCGAACCCAGAAAGTGCTTTGTATATAGAGTTGACCATAATAATTAAGAAAATTGCTTCTACAGAAAATATCACACCAAAAGCTAGGTGTAAAGCGAAAGGATATATAAAAGATCTTCTCAAGTTCAAAACAACTCAGACAGAACCTCTCTGTCAAGCTATCTCCAAATAGAGGGTGCTGCTAGTGTAGTCCTATCGGATGGTGCAGACTACTCTGTTCCAAGTGAAAGAGTAGAGAGATGATTTTGAATCGGTTAAGAATGCAGCATTAAGCTTTGCAGAATGGGCCAATAACAAATTTGAAGACTTAGAACGTATTTTTTTTTCTATTGACCTGTCGACAATTCGCCTTCAGAGATGGACAAAGATTTTCCTGTGAATATGAAAATGAAGCTGCTTCTATCCAATGACCAGGAATTGCATCGAAGCATTCAATACAATATTGGACATAGTAGTTTCGAGTATTTCTTCAAGATTCAAGAAGCAATGTACTTTATGGATTATTTGGACCCTAGCCACTTCAACCAAGTAACAGAACTTCCAGACGTGCCTTTCGATAAACTTACATATTTTCTGAAAAACTTCAGTTACGAAGTTTCCAAGGATACTATAAATATATTCTCTTGGACTTTTGAAGGACGTGGATATACTTGAAAGTCAGTCTTGATGACGAGCACAACCGAGAAAAAATGACTGCTGATGGTGCAAGTGATTCAGAATTAGGAGAAAACATATTTCTTCACACGGAAAGCGAATGCAAAACGTGTTGCAAAATTGTCCAATGTGCTGCTTTTAATTTTGAAGAATTGTAAATTTTGCAGTAATATTTATCCAAGTTTCCAGCATACAAATTTTTATTGACTTTGCCCATAACTCAGGTAACATGTGAAAGAAATTTTTCAAAACTGAAATAAACTGAAATACATTAAAAATAGGCTAACGAGTACCATGTTTCAGAAACATTTGAAAACATTTATGTTGATGTCTATTGAAAAAGATTTATTAAATAATATTTCGAATGCAAAAGTGATAGATACAGTAGCATCAAAAACTAGTACATCTGCTAATTTTGTAATATAGTATACGTTCTCCTTGAACTTCATATAATATTTTGAACAATTCAGAATAATATACTGATGAAAGAATATCAGGTTTTAATTGTCGATTGTTAATACTATTGACTTACTGTAGAAAGAAAACTGTGCAATTGATTTGTGATATTGAGATACTGGTGGCCCTTGTGGGAGAAAGCGCCCGCGCCCCTCTAATAATGCCTACCCGTCCCTGGTCCTTAGCCTTAGTCTTAGTCTTTGTCTTGCATCGGTACTTTTCTCACCACCAATCTGTTCAACGTTTTACGTTATTTTGGCTGATATATACATATATATATATACCGTCCTATCAAGTGGTGCATTTTGTCGCCTGTCATTATTTGATGGCTGATTGGAAGACTCTTCGCAAGTAGCCCTCCAGTCAAGTGGTACGTTTTGTCGCTTGTCATTATTTAAAGCGTTTTTAGAAAACCCTTCACAAGCATCCCTCAGGGTAAGTGGTACGTTTTGTCGGTGGTACGTTTTGTCGCTAGTACGTTTTGTCGCGTATTCGTATATTCCACCGTCACTCCAAAGTTTCTGCAGCAATTTCAATCAAATTACGTAGACACAGACTTTCAATCTTTAAAAAAAGAAGACAAAGAAAAAAGAAAAGCACTGTGGAAGTGTGACAACCCCCAGGGGTGGGAGACAGGGGCGTCATTTAGAGGGGCAGGAGGGGGCAAGTGCCCCCCTAAGAGTTTGAGGAATATATATACTTTAATAGATTGTCTTCTAATATACTAGTACAAAACGCGAGTCTTATGTCGGTTGTGCTCTTGCCCCCCTCAAGCGAAGTCTGAAATGACGCCCCTGGTGGGAGAATGAAGGGGTGACATGTAAAAATAATCCGAAGCGACTGATATTAGTGTGCAATCCATAGTTTTCCATAGCAATTCATAGTTTTCGGGGTGTCTGAAATTAACAATGACGCTCTCAATGGCGTTCAAAGCCAAGCTGAGCCTCTCGGCAAGGGTGAAAAAAGTGAAAATAAAATTTCGAAAATGACTGGAATTAGTGTCTAATTCGTCGTTTCCTGCGTTAGAAAAAAGCCTGATTCGTTTAAAATGACTTTTGGGATCTGTTTTTTGTTTAATCATATCGATTTGATTAAAGGTGTATTGTGTGGGCATTTACGCCAAAAGTAGAGAATCTTCTAAATGTTGTCATTAAACTTTCATTGAAATAAATATGCTAAGGGGAACGCGATTAAAATATTTCATATAAACCTATTCCCTCCATGCGAAGAACGGACATTTCTGCTAGACAACTATAAAAAAGTGCATTAATGCTACAGAGCTATTATTTTGGCTCCTTCTGGGTCACTGGATCTGTTTGGACCTTCAACTCTGTTTTTGTCACCATCCCTGTCCGGGTCTGCCATGAAAAGGGAGACCCAAACACAGACAAAAGTTGTGAGCCAAGTGACCAATCCATTTCATCACTACGCAGTACATTGAAAACATTGCCTTAAAAACATGAAACATTTTGTCAAAAAAGAAAAAAAAAAAACATCAGGTGACCTCAAAATAGTTCACAATGACTCAGTTAAGCAAACCGAGACACACACACACACACACACACAAAGAGTATCGAAAGTTTTCTTCGGAACTCTTCAATGTAGAGTAAAAGTCGGAACAATTCAGGATTTCCGGGACTCTTGGTCCCCCTATAATAGGGGAGGAAGGTGGCTCAGTAGTAGAGCGCATACATCTGGTGCGATGAATCTTTAGTTCGGTTTCAGGATAAATGACCTTGTGGTAAAGAGGTGGTGAGGTGACTTTAACGTCCCGTTCAGCAGCGAGGCTATATGAGACGTGAACCTACTGATTAACGTGGAATCCGAACCACATGAGCTCCTTGTGGTAAAGAACTTGAAACGTCATTTGGAGCTGCAGAAATGACAATTACTTCCCCTTAACAGTAGTAATACAGTACTAAGATTCACTAGTACTTTTTAAACAATAGTATAAAAATATACCAAAGAAAAAACTAAATCTTTAAGTTTTACGTCCCACGGTTATGCTGGCTAGGCTAAAGGAGACGGTGATGATGAGAAATGAATGAAAAATGGTGGGATGAAGAAAGTGGGAGAGAATGGGAGAACCCCGACAAAACTCACGCGCACGGTGTTTATCCATCACAAAGATCAGTTGGCTGGGATCGAACAAAGAACCCAATACACCAGAGGTGAACACTCTACCATTGAACCACCATTGCTCCCTCTACCAATGAAAAAGTGAAACTAAACTCCTATCTGTGGCGAGTTTAGCCCTTTCCCCAAGCTCGACCTTAAACGACGCTACAGAACAGTCATACCTTTTGTTCGCCACAAGATTAGACAGGATTTCCTTGATGTGCTAGGAGAAGAGAAAGAGGTTGTCCAATAGAAAAATGCAAGTTTCGAGACAAGAAAGCACTTTGACAACACCTTTTCGAGACGAGCAGGCACGTAGGCAGGGGCTAGAGCGGGCAATGTCCGCTCTAAATAATGTTTTGCCCTTTCTAAGTCAGCATGTTGTAGAGAATTTTAAAGGTGACTCAAAATTAGATATTAAGCCTAAATAACTTGCTTTCAACTTATTTACCAAATTCAATTTAGCACATTTTACTCATTTCTGTATAAAATGATAGCCTATACTTCTTGCTGGATGCAAAAAAAAAAAAAAAAAAAAAAAAATCTGTAACAAACATATGTAAGTGACACCGACGAGCCTTTGGCGTGGGAGACCCGGGTTCGATTCCCCGTGGGAGCTCATGTGGTTCGGATTCCATGTTAAGCTATAGGTCCACGTCTCATATAGCCTCGATGCTGAAAGGGATGCTGAACTAAAAATCAAATTAAATAAAATACGTAAGTGAATTGAGTTACGTACCATCTTTTCTTTTCTTTTCTGACATTTATACGTTAATATTAAAAATTGTAGTGCTGGATTTATATACCGCAATATTTATCAGTATAGTACCCTATATATTTCGTAAAAGAAACCACAGCTCTATTACGGATTCCATAAATAATAAATAAACAGACAGTTTTGTAGTGTTCCTTTATCTTTGTGATTGCTCCTTCTAAGTCAGCGTTTCCCAACCTTTTTCAACTTGCGGCACACTACGCGTGTTACTTCGATTCTCGCGGCACACTTATTTGTAAATATGAAACACAGTGGTATTTTTTCTGTGATTATTGATCTCCTTCTCACAGAAAAGAAAGCTCTATCACTGTTTTTCCCCCGTGGCAAATCGTTGTGCTTATTTTTCATTCTAATTTTAAAATAGAAAATTGGAATGAAATATTGGATTCAGGTTTTTAAAAATACGCTTTCTTTTTAAAAACTGGATCCAACCTACTACTAAGAAGGAAGATCACTAAATAACGAACGAACAAACAATTCTCTTTTACTTTTAAATCACAAATGTAGGTAATTTGTCGAAAAGATTGAATGATATATTAAATTTTCAGTTACGAAATAGTCTGCAACAATAAAGAAGCAATAATGGTCATAACAATGATAACAAATACTTTTCTCAACATGAGAAATGTACAATATAGTAACCCGGTATGAAACTTAAAATTGTAGATTCATAGTAGAGTTTCACAGTAATATGAAACACAAATATACATTTTTCCCTACGTTTGCTATAAAATGATTGATTGGAATAAAATTAATAATTTTGTTTCGATTCCTCGCGGCACACCAGCGGCACATTCACGGCACACTAGTGTGCCGCGGCACACCGGTTGGGAAACGCTGTTCTAAGTAATAGGTCTGGCTACGGTCCTGGGGACAAGACTACTCAAATCGCGTCTCATGGTCAACACAAATGGTGCCCGTGATTTCCACGGGGTTCTCCCATTTCCTCCCACATTCAATTATTTCAATCATCTGCCTACTTTAGCCTAAAGGGCATAACGCTGGACGCAAAGCTAAAAATTTCATTTCGTTGTTGCCAGTATCTTAAGATGAAGACACTGAGCCAGAAGAGGGGAACGCTCTATTACTTATGCATCATGTGGGTAATCTCCATCACTGCTAGAAGCCGCGGTGGCTCAGTGTTAGAGTTCCCCTCTTGTGCATGGAGTCCTTGGTTCGATCTCAGCTCGGCCCAATGATCTTTGTGGTGGACATACACCATGTGCGTGGGTTTTCTCGAGGTTCTTCCGTTTCCTCCCACTTTATTTATTCTGCCATTTCATTCATTTCTCATCATAACCGTCTTCTTTGGCCTAGCCGGCATGATCGTGGTACGTAGAGCTTAAGATTTCATTTTTTCCATCACTGCTGGTGAGTGCAGATTGGACAAACACGAAAATGAAACAAAAAATATGCTTATGGTGTCATTTTACTGTTCCAGAATAACAATGAGTGATACTGTACCATAGGTTAGTTCCATAAGCTATACTATTACTAAATCTTGAGGTCACCAAGGGACGTTGCGGCGATGCAGGTATAATAGGCCCTACATGTTATAAACAGAGCAGCGAGTGAATCTCGTCAGATTTCTAATCATAGAGCGAAGAACAAAGAATTGTTTTTGTGAAGTAAAAATGTTCATGAACTAGCTTTTCTGTATAGTTCATGTTAAACGGTACTCTGGTGAGCACACTTACGTTATTGATTCTAACGTAAAAACAGAACAAGATAGGAGTTACTAAATTGTTTTGGGATCTTATTTATGATCAGTTATTGGAAGCAATGAAATATGATTCATCTCATTAGAAGATTTCAACTATCAAATATGCTACTTCCCAATAATAATCTTGTGGATGAATGAAAAACATAACTGATTTCTTCCCTCTCTCTCTCTCTTTAATAACAACTTTGAGTTTCCGACTACATAAAATTTACTTGCCGCGTTTTTACGGGGAGGAGGAGTAATAAATAATGCTCCGCCTATGATATCACCTACCTTTCCTAATATGGCGGAGCTCAGCTTTGGTCGTGGTATACGATTGGTGCGCTACAATTTGATTGATGTCCTCGTAAATACACTACGTTGCCTGGAAAAGGTTTGTGAAATTATAGCGACGTTCGTGCATGTCAAGACATTGTGTACAAACTATTGGATAGAGCATGAAATAACCCTTACGTGTATTTAATTGCCCGTGCTATTCAATCGTTATTATGCGCTCAATATTGCTTGATATGAACGAGATCCAGAGATTCTGATTTGACTACAAAGTCTTCTCCGCAACAAAATATTACAGAACTGCGGGCCACTTCGTTAGAACACCAAATTTTAAAATATACCGTATATTGTTCGTAGTGTACGACGAAGACCGTAAACGTAACGATAAAAAGACTATTTATATCGTGTGAAAACAGAAGGTGGCTAATACAAACGATGAAGATGTGGAAATAGTCGCGGGATTATGGCCTAAAATGACTATGGTAAGTGGACTTCCCATACTTTTGAATTAAAGGAATTAGTATCTGTTCTTTCCGGTACAAAGATTTTCATTGCTTGCTTTTGTATTTACAGCTGTTATATGAGAATTTTCGTTAAAATTGTATGTAGTTGCACGTATAGCTGTTTGATTTAGTAAGCATGTTGTTCAGCGTTGTTAGGCTGTCGCCATAATCAATTTCTTTAGAAAGAAATACTTGTATACTAGCCTGTTGTGAAGTTCAGGTTGCGAATAGACGACGAGAGTTCAATTCGTAAAATACAATGATAAATAGATATTTTATGGACGTCTAAAGTCTCCTGAGTAATAGATACGTAAACTGATACTGCGCATATCATTCACTCCAAACGAATTAGTAGCTCGCGGGTAGAAGTAATAAGCCAATGCTCATATTTTGATATATACTTAAATTTGAAGTTATGAAAACCTTTAATATTTCAGTTCGTAAATAGTTAAGATGTAACATTATCTTAAATTGTTGTTGTTACTGTTCAAGTAAACGTACTTGCACAGTGTATCGTCAAGGTCACAAGATGTAATGTGGGATGAAACCAGCTGTAACTCATCAGGCGTGTTCGGTCGTCCACTTCGCCCATAATGGGTGGCAAAATGAGTTACCATCTGAAGCATTTATCGTATGTTATTACTGATATGTTAAGTATTAAGCACACGAAATTGCGTGTGTGTGTTTTTGGAAATGTGAATAATCGTACCCTTGCACTACGTTTCTTCCTACCGTTTCGTTCATGCTGTAGCAGTATGAGCCATGTTTCGCATTACTTTTTATATTGCTATTTAGCCGTTGCTAAGTAAATATATGTGATGGGGATAATACGTTCAATTTGTTTTTTTAATGAACACATGGATATAGTGCTACCTCGTTTTTGTATAGTCTTCTATATAATTGATATAATTGTATCAGACACTACCCAAGGCAGTGAATTGTTTTGCGACTTAAGAAAGTGATTACAATTTTAGTTTAGTGCAAGTGTTGATTGCTAAATTTTATGTTTAGTTGCACTACCATTTGCAGTATGCACTGGTCTGAAACATACATTCTCGATTGCATTTTTCTCCCACTAACTTCGAATTGGAAGGGACCAGTTCTCTTAGTTTTTATGCCACTTTTAGTGAGTGTGATTAAATTTCAGACGGGGAGATGTGTAATTGAACAGTTATTTCAGAAATTGAAGAAAAAATACACAAGGAGAAATGCACTGTAAGAACATGCATGGGTTAATAGGTAATTAGATTTGTTGTGGCTCCTTACTTTAGAATGCTTTTTATATATTATGCTCTTTAATGTTGTATAGATTGTTAAACTAGTGATCATAGTTTGTTTCATCATTTGCATGAAGGAATTCACTAGCTCACCTTATGACCTTTATTTTCGCGGTTTTTCTTTTTCGTTTTTATTATTATTATTATTTTAAATCTGAAACAGTTGTCAGTGTTTACCTTCAGTTCAATACAGTGGCTGAATGAAATAGTTTACTGAAATAATTCATATCAGTGAATTGTACAATCAAGTGTTGCCATACTCGTGTGGGTTTTTGCAGTAAAATATGTTGCCTTTACCTGTATTGATAATTCAGTGCAAGTAGAGAGTTTTGCTACTTTATGGGTGAAATGTTGTGTTTTGATACAAGAAGGAAGTTAGTTCCACGGCTATGAAATCTGAAACTGTTAGAGAAAATTTGTACGGTTTAAGGCAAATTCTGTGTACCGGTATGTGTGTATCAAATTATTGGAACTGATCGATCAGTTTTACTAAGATACAGATAAAATATACTATTTCATTATAAGCTACTGAAACCGTTTTGAGATTATCCCTTCGCTTCCAAATTACCAAGAAAAAAAGCAAATATGGGGTGGGAATATATTATGTTGCCGACTGTACTAGATCCTTCTGCCTGGGGGGATAAGGTGAATTTCCGTCTAGATTAAAGATCGGTGTTCGTAAAAATGTATAAAAATAAATAATAATAAATAAACGGAAGAACATTCGAGTCCCATTTCGTTGATTCGAACATAAGTATTCAATTGAAACTGTTGCACAAATTATGCATTTTCTGTATTCCTCCATGTCGAGGTTGTGTGATTAAATTCGTGGTGCTCGAGTGAAATTTGTAAATATATGTCTGTGAAAATTGAAATTTAAGAATCAGAAGTTTTAAGGATAAAATTCTTGATTGGAAAAATAGAATTGCGATTGTGTTTTGTTTATTTGACACCTTGGAATATGAGTTTTTCTATTAAAACTTTGATATTTCTCCAGTACTTTAGTTGGCAACAGAAGTGCTTACTTCATGCTCATAAATGTTGTATCAATAAATTCAGAATGAGTTGTACAGTTGCTAGTGCTGGTTGCCTAAGTCACATAGGCAAAGAAACATGGAATTAGCAACTGATTAATTCAATTTGAAATTATTGAGAAAATAATTTGTGGGGTGGGTATGCATTTTTGCTGCCAGTTAATTGGACATGTTTTCTGATTTTTAAAAGTATTGGTATTACTTATCTTTGGAAAAAATTCAATGTTCCTGTTTCTCTTCACTTTTTTTATTATTTTTTTTCATTAATACAAATATCTTCTATGAGCGAAAAACGAGATTTGTATGAGTATCAACCCTAAAAGTTTCCAGACATACATTTTGAATTTAAATGATCTCTGATTTATTGACCTGAATTGTACGGATATCCATAATAATCATACCATAACTCCTGACAAATTGCATTAGGATTTAACACTACAATATTTTTTTTAATTATTTCTCTGACGTTTTCATTGATAAGATTGCTAATGTTTCGGAAGCTTGTGTGTACATCTTCGTAGTAGAATTCCCTTGTAGTATTTTACAGACAGTACGTAAGAACTTGGCAGTCAATCCACTTGTGGCTCCAGGAATTATCTTTATTTAATGTAGTCCTTGAAATATGTCCCTATCTTAATGTCGAGACAAACTTAGGTCCAGATGCATACAACAAGTAATAGTAAAATGTGCTTCGATAGGTCGAATAAACATTAGTTTAAGACCTTTTATTTGCAATGGGATCTCATGTTTACCAACCATTTATAATCAGATTTATAAATTTTAAAATACTTTTGCGCTTTAAGCACATATCTTTGTTCTGTTATGGAAGAAGATTGACTAATCTCTTCTCTCTTATGAGTCTCATATTAATGATAACTATGTGGCGTAACATTTTTTCACATATTTTAAGTTCAATATTTGTAGATTTGCCAGTTATTTGTTGAGTTTCAGGATACACTGGGCATTACTGTTTTCAGTCTGATACAGTTTATGTTCTTTCATTGAAAGCAATATTGTTATTTGTGCTTGGTCGCGATCGTTGTACATTGTTGGCGTTAGTAATGACATTATTGTGTGTACATGTCGAGTTATTATGTCTCACTCCTCATCTCATAATAGATGTAATCTTAGCTCATTTGTCTTTGGTTTCTTTCAAGTTGCTAAATGTGATCGTAACATTAAGTGCCACTTATAGTACTATATGCTGTGTAGTATTCATTTACTTTTTGGGATATCCTTACTAGTTAAAACTTTCAGTTGTAGCCTGTAGTAATGGTATTTACGTTTGTTCTGAACCTGTTATGTTATATATTTTACATATACTTTCTTTCCTTGGGAAAATTCTATTCTATTCTGCTTTTAGTTTTACCGAGTCAGGGTGCTGGACGTTTCTAATGTTTCCTCTTACCTAGCTTGGAAAGAAGTTAATAATGCCTTACACTTAAGTGCTGTTGCTTTTGGAGATACTGTTTGAACGTACTTTGTGTGCTTTTGTTCAGCATATTGTTAACACAAGTAGTGTTATATAATTCATTTTTCTCGGTATTTTATTTGTATTCTGTCAGTTTGTTGAGTTTCTGACTGTTGACAATGCTCAGTCGCATTACAGACAAACAATGTTGCAATTACTGATTTTAGCTAATTTGGTGGTGTTTGATACGACATTATATTAAACAATAATAATAATGAACAGTTTTCTGAGTTAATGATAAATTGATTCACAGTTAATGAAAAAGGAACCGGTGATGTGGGCGTCTGAAGTTTGCACAGGATTAATATACTTTCCTCTTGTAAAATATTCTTATGAACTGATATAATTTCAGATTATTATTGGCTGTATCATCTTCATTATGAACAACTTGAATTTTTCTTCTTACTCGATAACGTATTTCGTCTGAGTTGGACTGTGTGCAGTGTATTATTTCCTGTCTTCATCTTTCAGGCATATCGTTCAGTTTACCCTTTATTGTTTAGATTTTGATACAAAGCCCAAGTTCCTTTCCCAAAAAACGTGCAGGTAATGCACTACACATGGAAAGGGAACCACACACAGAACTCCTTCATGTTTGTTGTCCTCAGTCATTTTCAACTTATTTGACTTCCCAGTTGTTTTGTTTCTATAATACTTAAAATATAATATGGTTGTATGATAAATAGCCATACGGCAGAATACACATGTTTAGTATTCTTACTGGTCCCTATGATGTCTCCTACTGCGTTTACCTCCATTCGTATTTTGTGTAAATATAATACACGCCCCCAACTGTCATTTGTCACCTCCTGTCTTGAAAATCTCGATTACAGTGTAGTGTAAATTTCCAGAACCCTTGAGTTTAAACAACTATTGTGGATGGGTCCAATTTAATTGCTAATTATTTACAGGGAATGCATGAATTTATATTTTTACGTATTACATTTTGATTTGAAACGGTCGTAATCTTGTTATGAAAATTTAATTATGTTGATCCATGTGTAGGTTATTGTATGCTAGTTTTTTCAACACCTTTTTTACCCCCTCTATAACTACTTTGCGTTATGGTTTCGCAGAGGTCAGTTTTTTTTTTTTTTTTTTTTTTTCGTTGGGTCCAGTTTGAACATATAGTTCTTAGTGTATCTGTTTCAGTTTAGTATGATCTGAGTAGATCACTCACATCGTATATAATAGTATGTTCTTTTATGTTCTCATATAGCTTCATTTGTTTACAGTAAAAGTTCCTATTGTTTGTAAACACACCTTAGGATGGAAGTAAGAGGTTAAAGTACTATTTGGTGGGCGTATTTATGCAAATTCACCTGATTCTGAACTGGAGGGGTGTTTGATTAAATGAATGTGACATGATGTAGGTATTGGGAACCTATGAAATGAGGAGAGAAATCTTTCATTGAAACAGCTTACATTGCTTGTATCTTCACACGTACAGATATAATATATATTGTTCAATATAGCTTTGGAAATATTCGACAGTATCAGTAAACAAACTGAGAAAAGCACTAAATATATATTAATAACACTTTTGTAACTGTTTCGACAATGTAACACGAATGTTGTTAATATATATTTACTTATTGCTTTGCTCAGTTTTCTTTACAGATATAGAATGTATACTCAAGTGAAATACTATGATTTGAGAATCATAAACCTGTTGCATCGAAGTCTCCCATTTAAAAGAAAGAAATAACTAGAATAAAATCAAATCATTTGGAGCAAATATAGTTGACATTTTATTATAGATTGAGGTTATATTTTGTACTGTACTTCTCTTTTTAATTTTCACAATATCTTGTTCATGATTATTAAAAAAAAAAAGAAAAAAGAAAAAAAAAGGACTTTCGTTATTTTAGGACAATAAACAATTGCATTGCTACTATTTTCTAGAGTGTAGGTGCATTCCTGTATGAATATATTATTTGGTCCATACAGGAATGTGATTAATTTGCATAGTCAGTAGTAACTTTCAAGTAACATCTCATTGTTTTATGGTCACTTTTGGGTAAGGCCAGCTGAAAACAATGAGTTTTTCTCTTTTTTTTTTATCAGTATATATATATATATACATACATATACCTGACTTTTGTTTTATAAGTATTAATAGTTTGTTACAGGAAATGTCATAAGCTCCATATTTTCCATTATCATTACTCTGTCTAGCATGCTGATGTGTTAGTTACTTAGCTTGAGTTAATTTCATTAACGCGAATTATAGCGAATTTATTAACTTTTTTTTCCTTAGTTTTAGGTATAGGGTTGGGCCTTTTATATTATATATGCTTCTATCTTTCCTGGTTCACTTTGTTATAGAGCCTTTGCTATATAGCAAGATATTTAAAAATAATGATGTGCACAAAAAATAGAGAGTTAAAATGAGTTTAGATTAGTAACTGTAGACATTGATTATTTCGGTACTCGTTTATTTATCCGGTTAATTAATCGTTGCTTTCAGTTCACTCCTCTGTCAATATAAGTAGTTTTATGTGGGCATGTTCTCGTTCGTTAGTTTTTCGTGTATTGTGAACCTTATATTTGAATTGAAGTGTCCCTGAAAATAAGGCCACGTTTGAAACAAATTGAGAGTAGCGTATCACATGGAAAACTCATGTAGGTACAAATATGTGAACATGATTTCCAGAGGAGAATTCTGGATCAGTAAGCCACCACGGCCCTCAGAAGATATCGGAGTATTCATATTTATTCATTTAAGAATATAGATAACATATTTTGAGTCGTAAATTTGTTGAGTGGATGTTATCAGAAAGTAAAAGTTATGCGTTTAGCCACATCACCGTTCTTTGTAATATGTTTTTTTAATCGAAAATTTCTATTAAAAGGAATTTGTGGGTGCATAGTTGCTTCTAAATTGTATGATTTCATCATATACTACTTCGTAATTAATTTTTGATAGAAGGAAACTACCTTACTGTTTAACATTCTTGGTGTGTAGTGTCAGTTGTAAAATAGTATTTATATTTTCTTGAATATTTATAATGGGTTCACAGTAACGCAGAAAATATATAACTCTTATAAAGGCCCATTCTGTTAACATCAAGAATGATATTTAGTTCCTTTGCTTTAAATCAAGGTGTCAAATACCCTAATAATATCACACACACACACATATATATATATATAACTAATTACAGTTTTGCACCAAAGTACACAGCCTTTAATATATATATATATACCTTTGCTAATGTTTGTGATGAGTTTAATGCCATTAAGGGGGATATTTTTTTATAATTCACTGGATTTTGTAATAGTGGGAGTCCCAGTCATTGCTCATCTTGGGCTTTTATTTTAATACCTATTTTTGGTGAACGAATGATTCATTGTAGCGAAAGATGCTATCACCTTCCCTTGGATATGAAGCAAGTGCTTAAGTTTTGTTGACTTTTAAGGGGGGACAGTCTTCCATTTATGTATGTAACTTCTCATATTATATGTCTTTCTGGATTAGATGTTGAAATTCATAAAAATAAGCTTCTTGTATGGAAAAGTTGAATGTGTTTCAGTGTTCATTGAGTTGCGTTGCGATTTCTTTGTATCAAATTATTTATTGAATTCCGTGTACAGAGGTAGTTACCGGTTTATTGTGACGATTTCGAGATGCACTTCAAGAAATGCCGTGACTGGTCATGATTTGAGATGCCAGTAATTCATCCAAGATTCTTTTTCCTTCTTCCTTTGTCCAAGAGAATCTGTTTACAGTGGTTAAGAATATGTGTGGTGCTGCAAATGAATTTAAGGAAAACTACAGCAACAAATGTTTACTACGATTGTAAAATGAATTGTCATGTTCTTTCCGCCACGCAACTTATACTGTGGTAAACGTATTTCTAGCAGTAAAGGAAAATCATATAAGATGGGGTGCAGGACACAGGGAACACTGACATACTCCACATCACAAAATCGATCGCAGAACCCACTGGACACTCATGCCACTGGTCATAGATGCCAACGGCCATTGCAGCCATCTTTGTAATATTGTTGAAACTACAAAGTTGGCAAGATTAGTCATTGCTCCTTGACGCTATCGGTCATAGGCACTAACGGACACTGGAGCCATACATGCACAGCAGTGCAAGGCTGTTTTTCATGCGTACCGTAGTTTTTTCTTTCTTTAGTCTTCTGATCATTTGGAAGTGTTCTGTGACTCAAATTTTATTATTGGACTAGTAAAAGTGAGGAAATTAGTTTACAAGCACTGCCAGTTGATGTTCCACTACAGAAAATAACTAACATGTGTTAGGTGGTCACTGCTAGTTTGTTTTGCTTTCCAGTTCATGGCAGGACGAAGTTGGAATGCTCATATGTGTGTGTGTGGGGGGGGGGGGCGTTCGTAGTTGCTAACGCATTAGCGAATGTGGGTATGCTCGTAAAGGAAGATTTGTTTGCAACGTTAGTATCTGCCTCAGAATGCCAACTGGTAGTGCTTATATTAACTTGACCGAAAGTGAAAAGTTACTATAGTGAGTAATCATTATATGGAGATACCTGCATTCTATATCTATGCCAGCATAATGGGAATAAAAATGGAACATCATTGTTAATGGAATATGCCTTTTTAAGGTATTAGGAGATACATCATTTCTTCAAAGAAGCAATTAATTTGTACTATCAATACTGCACATATGTTGATCCCTATCCGTTGGCGGCAGTGGCCAGTGCAGGATGTCTGCTGATACTTGAATACTTGAAATACTGTAAATTTGTATCGATACTGGTAATATTGAAAATGTACTGGAAATTACTGTGGGAAAAAAAAAAAAAAAAACTTTGAGACCGTTCCAGGATAGCAGACCCATCATCTGGGCGTAAGTGGTGATAAGGCTAACTGGCCAGGCACAGAAGAACTAGTCACTTCGAGAAAGCAAATGGATAGTGTTTATAATATAAGATTTTAATTAATTTTGGCATCAATCAGTCCGGAACATATGTAAAAAGGCTTAATCAGATGAACTTGTTTTTGTTCTTTGAGGCTTTCTTGTTTGAGCCAGCACTACAACAGAAATTGAGAGCTTGAGAAAAATTCTTAAATCGAAACCTGAAAAGTTTTCGTGTAAGGTGCCTTTTATGCAGTTTATATTCATTTAATGTTTGTGAATTGTGAAGATAGTAGCACATCTAATTTTTATATATATATATATATATATATATATATATATATATATATATATTTTTTTTTTTGATTACTCGGTCTTCTGTGTAACAGCGTTTTATATGCCAGATGGAATACCAATGTAAAAAAAAAAAAAAAAGTCGAAGTATATGTAACATTGTGAACTAAGTGAGATGTGAGTGAGGAGCAACACACATACACATAAAAAGTGA
Source organism: Thermobia domestica (assembly GCF_964235325.1). NCBI lineage: Eukaryota > Metazoa > Arthropoda > Insecta > Zygentoma > Lepismatidae > Thermobia > Thermobia domestica. Next base: position 199,081,006 of record NC_137459.1, on the reverse strand, counting down.
GTGAGGATTACGACAGGTGATTTTGGAGATATAACGTCTAGAAAACTCTTCTGTTTTTCTTCCCTTGATTTTAACCTACTAGTTTCTGTGCATTCTTTCCATTAGAATATTGGAGAATAAGTTACTTTTTCAACATATTTTAGAAGTTGTTACATATCACTGCATACAGTCGTATGTTGCACTCACCTTTTCTTCTTCAGCTCACCGTAGTATACTTCAAATTTTCCAAGCTGGACAATGGAAATCAGGGTTGGCAAAAACCATGGTTTTGATTGAAAAAAAAAAAAAAAACAACAACAACAAAGAATCCTGTTCTTTTTCGGTTTAAACCATTTTTTTTTTTTAAATTATTTGCTCTATGTATTTATATCACATATGGACAGAAATAAGTTTGTTTCACTTTGATGTTGTTATACAACAACCGGGTTATGCTGGAAAGGGTCACATAAGCTGAAAGAGGAATCCAAACCGTTTCACGGCTTACGTCCGAGAGAAATTGTCCTGCTTTTGAACTCGAAACCGGGACTAATTGGCCACAATTGCGATACGTCTGCCGACTCACTCACGAAGGAATCCTGATAAAAAATACATTGTACTGATCTTTACATACTTGTTAATATAATTGTCAAGAGTCATTTCAGAAGAACAAAAAACATCAAACAGTGCACAAGTGAAACTATTATACAGAATTACATATGAACAATTTCAAAATACTACGGAGTACAGAAGAACTAATTTAGTCCAAGTTAGTTCTCTATGACTTTTATTAGTCCAAGTTAAAGAAATACGACGACTTAATTAGCATATCAGTAAGAAAAGTGAATAGAGATAAGAATTATTTGATGAGTCTACTTTGGCTCTGACCCATTTATACATAAATAGATACCAAAGATACTTCTGAATTAAATAAATGCCTCTCGTCTGGTTTGTATGATCCTCCCCCCCCCTAAAGTACGGCATTTCGATGTATTTTATCAATAGTAAACATTATTAAAATGAATTTTCTTTGATTGCAGTTGTATAACAGTTATAACAAACTATTTAAAAAATCACAAAAGAAACATTCATAAACTTAAAAAAAAAAAAAGTTTCTTTGTAGTATAATCTCTTTGAGTAATGAATGGGAATTTGGGTTTGAATATAATACGAATAATATACGAGGTGAAACGTGATAACCCACAAATGTGTGTTCATCAAGATTTTACGAACACTTCTACGAACATTTTTCGTTTTTTTTTATTTAAACCAGTTGTTTTTATTAAAAAAAAAAAAAAAAAACTGCTGGTTTATACCACCCAACCCTGCTGGAAAAACTGGGAATATCCAAGTCAAGTAAATGAGGCACCAACCAATGAACTTTGTGTGTGATGTGGCGGTTATGGCCGACCATGAATGTGGCTTATATGACCGATTTTTCTGGGAAATGATTCAAGTGACACTATTCTTAGAAACCTACGGTGTAACTGACAGTTCATATTTATAAAAGTACTAGCTGGAACGCCCGTTAATCGTACGTGGAAAATGAAATCTTTCAGTGTAGCGTCCCACGATTATGTCTATTAGGCTAAGGGGGGCGGATGATTAAGGCAAGTGAATAATGGAAAAATTGGTGGAATGAGAATGTAGGAGGAAACGAGAGTATCGCGAGAAAACTCACGGACACGATATTGTACACCACAGATTGACTTGGCTGGGGATCGAATCAGAGACCGCACGCACCAGAAATAACCGCTCTACCACTAAGCCACCAATTCCCCTCTTCGCACGTGTAGGATAGGTTTATGGAAAATAGGCTGTTTGATTTTTTCTCCTTTCGATACGTATTTCAATGAAAGTGTGGTGATAAAAATCCATTAGATTATCTAGGCTACTGTTGATATAAATTTTGATACACTGTACGCCTTTAGAATAGTCCTTGAATCAAAGTGACATGATTTAAAAAGAGAAGCAGAAAAAGAAGCGTTAAATACCATCCTCCAAATGTCATTTCAAAGGAGTCAGCCATTTTCCCGCCTACAAAAACTACGGACTCGACACCAATTTCGGTCATTTTAGACATTTCATTTTTCATCCCTTCTTACCCTCATGCCGATGGGGTTTGAAATTGATCTTAAATGAACGCTATTGAGAGTGTCACTATTCATCTCAGTGATACTAATAGATGCATATTACTGTCATGTGTATAACAGAGTTGGCGTGAGTCAATGAAAACTTGACCCACCACCCACCGTGACCCACTTTGACCTACTCTGATTCACCAAAATCCATCCTCATTAACTCTGAACACGATCCACGGTAGTGTTGTAAACAGAAAAAAAAACGTTCGTATTTTTTCAGAAATGTACGTTTTTTTTTAGAAAAAAAAATTGACTCTCGTTTTTTTTTCTAAATTTCGTTTTTTTTTTTTTCAAATAGTCATCTGTAATTCATCTTACGTCTATTTAAGTATTAAAAATTTTTATGTAGGTATAATCACCGTAAAATGCAACATAAATTAAACGCTAGGTACTGATACGGTACAAATATTTTACAATTTACATGAACACCATACCTATTAACAATTCGGGTTTCAGCAGTTTTCATCAATATCAACTAAGAAATAAAAGTAGAAATGAAATTTTGTTTTTTCGTGAAAGCAGACCTTTAATAAGCACGAAAATAATGTCACGAATAGTATAAAATTCAAATAACTTGTCTAAAGGTAAAAACATACTAATTTGCCTAAAAGTATTTTTCTAAATGTCATATATAAATAATTTGTCGATTAGATATATATGATATGGAGAGCCGGCTCTACCATATATGCAACACGTGCATTTGCATGGAGCGGCAAGTTTGGATGGTCCGGCAAAATTTGTCATAAGTATATTATTTAAATTAAATATTTCTTGTTGGAAACAGACCTCATGATGATGGTAGTTACATTTACTAAGCTGACCTTCTATTTGAATACTACATTAATAAATTATGTTTAGGTTGCATTAATTTAAGGCCACATGGACAATGCTAAAGCAGATGTTCGAATAAATCCGAGCACAAATTGTTTGATTGTTGCCAAATGCAAGAATTCAATTCTCGAATAGTAGTGAATATCTGTTCCACAGTTTTGATATGACAACTAGTCTTGTTTTTGTCAGAAACAAGTTCCTTATCATTGAAGATAGAAACAAGTTTTTTTTTTTTTTTTTTTTTAATTTAACAGATATAGAAGAGAAATCAAGAAATAAAGATAAAAGAGCTAGTTGCACTAGAATTGCAAACTGATACATGAGATTGAAGCTCGATAGTGAATTCTATAAAAAGGATTACCATCTTTCCTCTGCAGGTGTGTTTGGTTTATCTTTCACTAACATAATCAATTAATATTAAAAAAAAAAAAAAGACACAACAGGATTGCATTTTTGGTAAGTATTTAAGCCTTTCTGAGTGCAACTGCACTTACCCTCACCTTTATTGTTCATGCCGGAGTAGCATACTTAAAATCATGACTTTTAAGATTTGTTCTTTCTGGAGAAAGGGGGAGGCGGCAAATTATGCCATTGCATGGGGCGACAAGTTGACTAGGACCGGCCCTTACGATATGTATATAAAAACATGAATATAGGATGACAATTTGAAGTAATGCAGGGCGGTTCAAAATTAATATTAGGGTTTTGAAACTTTGTAGTATCTATTACAATTACATTATAAATATTATATCAAATGAAAGAGCAACTCAAAAACAGTTTTGTACGCACGCATGTACATGCATTGTTTCTTCTGTCTACCGCTAGAGAGAGCAAGCAGCAAAGATAGAGACTAGAGAGCAGAAAGTTTTTTGTGTTTTAATAAAGACTGAATCTGTACAGTGCAACGGTCTGTGTGAAGAATATTAAGGAGACGCTTGCAACTACGTCCTTATCGTTTGCAGTTGCTACAGGTCTAAAGCGTACAGACTACGGTTTACGGTCCAATTTCGCAAGTGAAATATTGCTACACAACAATGAAGATTTTCTGGATCGTGTCGTCTTCAGTGGTAAATCGACATTTCACCTAAGAGCTAATGTGAACACTCATAATGTTTGTATCTGGCCGTCAGCAAATCCTCAGGAGATGGTACACTTGAAACGAGACTCTCCTAAATTGAATGTGTTTTGTGCCATATGGCGGAAAGTTTATGGGCCTTTCTCGCCTATCGACTAGATGTGTGCCGTGTGACGAATGTATCTCACATTGAACACTGGTAGCAAAGACTGTTTGAGGTGCTCTTTTACTTGATGCATTACTTATAATTGTACGTAAAATGTAATAAGTACTACAAAGACTTAAAACCCCGAAATTCATTTTGAAACACCCTCTATTTCTCACCAACAGTGTTAGAACTAAGATGTAAAAAGGAGAGAAATTTTTCCCTATAAAGTTATTGTTTACAACAACGATATTATTAGTCGAGGCTATTATTAGTCGAGACTATAACTACAACAACAACACGAGTTAGTAGTCAAAAAAATGTAATCAAATGTATACTCGGTGGCCCAGGTGGCCAAAGTGGCATACACGGGTGTGTCATTTGTTTATCCGCTCCTGTGTGAACACTAATTAAGATATCGGGATATTATTCTTGCAAAATATGGTTGGACTATAGTTTATCATATTATTTTTTTTTCTTCTGGTGTCGAATTTCCTTCTCAAATTTCACCCCAGCCAAATATTCGAGAATTTTCCAATTTCGAATTTCCTTTACTTCTTTTTTCCCTATAGCTTCCTTGTAGAAAGACCTCCTTAAGACTTGCCAAGTACATACCTCCGATGGATACCTAACAGTTGATATCAATGAGACGGGCCTGCGCGCAGTGTTGCCAATTAGGAAAATTAAAATTTTCCTAAATTTGGGAAAAAAATTGGAAATTTTTGTTTATAAATCCGTACCTATACGTCCGAGTGCAAGTCAACTTACGCCAATCTAACATTTGTCCTTACTTAACAAACGGAAGTACAAATCGCTACAATGGGGTAATTAGGGAACGCACGAAAAATTCGTATTTAGGTTCTAACCCTTGATTTTTCTAGTTTTTCCCTACTTTTCTGTGTATCGTAATATATTTTTGGTAATTAGAAGTTTTGTTCCATAAATATCGTCATAATACTTGTAGGATATATTAGTGGTGTACCAATGTTTAATTTAAGATAGTTTGCGTCTGTCTGGTAGCAGTGTTACCAGCTACAGAAAATTTTAATTCCAGATTTTAGGGGGAAATTTTGGAAAAATTATCTGTTTTGTCTCTATTATTTCCCTCTTGTTGGCTATATCGGACCAAACGTACCAGTATCTGGAAGTCTCGTCTTTGCTCTACACAACGCACTATTGAAAGTTTCAATAGGATAATTAGGTGAAGTACAGTTGAGGTTTACAGTAGACCTTGTTCTCTAATTGGGAAGATAACTGATTTTTTTAAAGGTAGAATGAGATATTTTTTATTGACATGCTTACTTGATTAGATATCGTCACAATACTTGTAGGATATATTAAAGGGATACCAAAGCTTATTTTAAGATAGTTTGTGTGTGTCTGATAGTAGTGGTGCCGGCTACAGAAAATTTTAATTCCAGATTTTAGGGGCAAATTTTGGGAAAAATTCCCTTTCTTATTTCTATCATTTCCTTCTTGTTGGCTACATTCGAACAAACGTACCAGTGTCTAACAGCCTTATTTTTAGCCTACACAGCGCACCATAAAAAGTTTCACTAGAATAATTAGGGAAAGTACAGTTGAGGTTTATAATAAACCATGTTCTGGAAATGGTAAGAAAATGGTGAATTTCTGAGGTAGAATGAGATTTCTTTTTTAATTTCGTGCTTACTTTGTTATATATCGCCATGATACTTGCAGGATATATTCTTGGAGTACTAAGGTTTATTTTCAGACAGTTTTCGTTTGTCTGATGGCAGTGTTTCCAGCCAAAACAATTAATTCCCGCTTTTAGGTGAAAAATTCGGAAAATTTCCCTTTTCCCCTCTATTATTACTCTCTTACTGGCTACATAGAAACAAACGTACCACTACCTGAAAGCTTTTTCTTTGCCCTACAGAACGCACCATAAAAAGTTTCAGTAGGATAATTAGAGAAGCTGTAGCCCGGCATATTTGATTTTTGCTTCTGAGGCGTAAAAAGTGTCAAAATTTCATGTGTATGACAGTATTTTTTTCTTTCCCTCTTTGAATTTAAGCCAGCGACTTCAGGACTTCACTGTACCATGTCAACACACCAAAGATTTTTTTTAGGTGACTTGAACCCATATAGCAGCAGTGGTACTAGATACAAAAAAATTTGAAATTCGGTTAGGGAATTTTTTGTGAATTTTCACCTCTACATTTCCCTCAATAATTTCCCACCCATTGGCAACATTGCAATGCAACTTACACCAAAAGATAGCCACATCAATTTTCTAAAAAACAAGGCCTTAACCATATCAATCGAATGAATGGTTTTTGAGCAATAAGTCACTAACTGGAAATGTAGGAAAACGCCAAAAATGACCTGGGGCCGAAAGGATTAATCACACAATTTTGCTAGTATATAGGTACAAAGAAACAAAAGATTTGTAAGTTACGAAGGCTTCGACTGAAGTTCTGTTGATTATTTCAATAATCTGCAACGTAAATCAATAAATAATAGTTGCCAGAAAAAAAACAGACATTTGAAAAAAAAACATGAAAAAGAACGTTTTTTTATTGAAAAAAAACTTCACAGAAAAAAAACTTTTTTTACAACACTAATCCACGGGCTCTTTTGAACTGACTAAAGAGTTTACACTTATAATAAAACAAGACTGTGAAACTGTTACTAGTCGGAGTTTGAATTTCTAGTCAATCGCTCAAGCACCACTGTTACAATAACGGTGGATCTGACCTTTACGATATAAAATGGTAAAGTGTTTGTCAGTGAGGAAATTGAAACAGTTCGAGGTGGGGGGGAAATTAGTGTGTGCCTCAAATATACTTGTACTAAGAGAGTATTCTTGCAAGTGTTAATTTCTGAATGCATTCCACAAGAAACTTCTATTCGCAGGAAAATACCCCTGTAGAATACGGAAAAGGTTATGGTTTCTCAGTTCACAGTATTTTTCTCACAAAAGACTTGAAAAATCAGTTTTTCATAGTGTATAAAGGTGCTCGGGTACCCTATGTAAGAACATCTCCATAAAGTATGCTCATAATTGTAATTTGTGTAATCACTAAAACACCACGTTAAATTTAAGTTACAAATATGCATAATTGCAATTATTATGAATATTTATTCAAAAGTAGTTTACCTAAAGCAAAGAAGAGACTTACTAAAAATTAGGTACAAAGTTGAATAACACAAATAAGCCATTAGTAATACAGGTATACATTTTCCGTAACTCGTAATTTTCCACCTTAAAACAAATCTGAAATCGGATTTATTTCCTGTTGGAAACTTTTGGGCAGTAAATCATCCGCAGTGGAATGATCTCCATCCTTCAGCCAAGAAATAACTAGCTCGTCTACTTTGAGCATGTCTACCGGTGGGCCATAAACATTGATGAACAACAAGTTAGACAATGTTTGAGCACTTATTCTATTTCTAATACAGTGAAACCTGTCAACTTGGCCACCTCTCTAAGTTGGCCACCTGCTTATCTTGGCCTAGTTCGTCTTGAACCTGCATTTTCCCGTAAGATATTCGTTACTTACTACTCTATAAGTTGGGCACCTGTCTATCTTGGAAGTTGGCCACACTGAAGCAATATTTACCCTATAATGATAATGATAAATTTACCTGCGTATCTTGGCCACGGAAAATACAGTGTTGTTATTTTCTTAACTCTTTCGAATTCCCATATGACAGGCAGATGTTCTGTATTTGTGACTGGACACAAAGAAGCATAGATTCGCACGATTTGTTCTTGGAGGTCAATGGCCAGAACACTACCCTCATAAAAGGGTGGTGAAGGAAGATGTGAATAAGAAAAAGCACGTACAGGAATTCAGGAAATGGTTGTACGTATTTGTTTACTCTGTCTGTTTTGGTAAAACCATTAGCTATATCGGCTCCTTTCATCAGTGGGAAGCTTTAGTAATTCCGGATAATTCTCAAGGTTAAAGCTCAATTGTCATTTATTGGCACCTGACTGCATGTCAAAAGGTAGCGGAGGTTTTGATATATGAATTCCCTCAAGATTTTTTCAAAACATCTTTTGCTCCGAGGGAAACACTTCTAGCTCATTAACAAGAGGTAGTTAACTACAATATTAGAATGTGCATATCTGCCAAAAAGAATAAAGCAAATATGTCTAGAATGAACCATCATTCAGTAACAACTGAAAAGAAGTCATATGAATTGCATATGAATTTCTCAATTTATAACTTAGCTTTACTTGTTTTCAATCTGAATCACTCAGTGTGCTATAGTATCAATTTCAATAAACTGCGTACATACACTTCTATTTCATGGTTGTTTGTGTTATTGTGTTTTCAATCCGAATAATCCAATGTACCAGACTAGTTTTCAGGAAGAGAAAGGTATGCATATACATTAAACATACTATCAAGAGTGCCGATCCTGAGGGACCGAGGGGGACCGGGCCCCCCAAAGCTCATGTGGACCCTATTTTATTTATGAGTATACAATATTTTCTATAATTTGAGTGCAATTTGTCTTAAAATCTTCATATATATATATATATATTCTGCATCTGAATGCCCCCCCCCAATTTACAGAGAAATCGGCGCTCTTGCATACTATAGTAATATTTTCTAGTACTGTATATTTTTATGATTATTCTATATACATTATTTATAAGTAGCTGTCGTACCACTGCTTATTAAAATTTTACAATCAAGTAATACTAGAAATTCTATTCTAAAAATACACAAATCACACTTATTTTCTGTAAGTTGGCCACCTGTCTAAGTTGGCCACTTTTCGATGGAACCGATGGTGGCCAACATAGACAGGTTTCACTGTATCAGTCATCTGTAAATTCATAAGGGGAAATCCCCATTCCCACTCTGTCGTGGAAATTGATAATACTTCTACCCCGATTTCTGCAACTTCTCATCGACAATCTACTTGTTAGACTTAAGTCTGATAACGATTTTTCTTGGTCAGGTTTGAAATACTCAGCAAGAAGTTTCATCTCTCTATCACCATGCAACATCTTTTCCATATCGACCATGTCAGTTGGTAATGTCGACCCATGTAGAACAGAAACTTCATCTACCACGCCTTTGATAGGGAATCTTGTGAATAAATTATCAATTAAAGCCTGATAAACTGATGATTTCTTATTTGTTTATAAATTTAATTTTTGTAATTACACATGAAGGTTTGATACCATTACCAAGTTCCCTCCCCCGTCTAGAAAGCGAAAAGGAACGAGGTTCCGGGAAAGTGTTCAGAGGTGAACGGGAATTTCCCTCCTTCTTCTTCAATTACCACACTGCTGTTTGCCATGTGCCAAATTACGATGAATTTCAATTAAATTATCATAATATAATTATTTCCTTGTTGAATTATCAATACTTTTCAGTGGAAAAAAGGATGAAATTTCAAAGTTCCAAATCAAAGTAAGTAAACCAACGTAAAGGGGGAAAAAAGGTGTAATATTTTCCATACAATTATGCGTACAATCCAAACTTCAAATTTCCGTGTAATTAAGCTTACAGTACAAATTTTATGCCTATTTTTCTCTCAACTTTATGGGTTGATTGCCCTGTGCTGTAAGCGCTCCATATAATAAACATAAGCTTCAGAAATTATTATAACAGAAAGCAATGGATATATGAAGCCAAGCACTGTATTTTTTGTTTGATTTTTTTTTTTCTTAAATAACATCGATAGTTTTCGATCATTTTTACTAGGGATGGGCACGAGTCGATCTGAATTAGAGTCGAGTTTCGAGCTGTGTCAAAGGTAGTTTTCTCGAGTCGAGTTTTGATCCGAGTTACTGTTTTTGAGATCGAGTTTCGAGTCGAGTTTGATACATGGCTCGCTCGTTTAGCTCGTTTTAGCTCGATTTGAAATCATGGTCTGATTAAACTGGAAAGCGAAAGCCATGAGAAATGTAAGCCGTAATGTGGAATACTTTTAGTGTTGCTCATGAGAGGGGACACTGCTTGCATCTCATCTCGTCTCGATAACGAGACCACAATAGATTTTTTTCTTTTAATAAAAGGACAGCCTCAAATGTCGTGAGCACCAATATATGTATATACTGTAGTTTTTACCATCAAGGATGAGACCTGCACGGTCGTATTTCTGAACCTAAGCAGAAGCCCAACCCGGGTAGTGATGTCAACGGGCTCGGCTCAATTGAGCCGATGGCCTGAGCCGACTCGTTCGGGATGAGCCACCGAATGGGTTCGGTTCGGTTCAGGTGAGCCATCGGGTTTTGCCGTCTCGGTTAGGTGAGGTGTTGACTCGGCTCATTTCTCGGTTCGGATCGATAGTAGATGAGCTGTGAGCCAAGCCACTCGATCCGCTAACAACCCTAAACCCGGGCGGAGCACCGCGGTGATTCAGATAACTGGTAACTCCAGAACAGAAAAATAACAGGGTTGCCGGGGTATTCTAAGATGGATATAGGCCTATAAATGATGTGTCTCATGTAACCCCTGTTTAATCAAATTGATGTGGGTATCAATTTATGTCCTGGTATACACCTTTATGCTATAGCCGTGTTGAAGCAGCTCTCACGTTATGATTACTCGTAATTAATTAATTAATACGTAAAATTTACCATAGTTTCCAATATTTTATCATATACTGTATTTATCTCGAATAACCCCTGCAACCATAATTATCAACATTAAATCTCCGTCTTTATATATGTGACTGTGTATAGCTGTGTTGAAATGGCTCCCATTATGAATGATTAATAAAAGGGATAATTCAAAATTGATCACTTTTCTGAATATCTTATCATAGGCTATATGGAGAAATTACTAATTTTTCAGTATTAACATATTGCTTTATTAGTCTGTTTTTCGGTTAGTATCAGTCGTTATAAAGAATTCTAGTGACAAAAGAAATCATACATAACTTTAAATTATCTTCATAATACTCTTTCGTAATATTCCTATATTGTCTTTAGTTTTATAATTTTCCTATGGTATTTTTAAATTCCTCATATTTAGAATTTCTTGCGAGAATAATAATCGTCATCTAGTTTCTACATATTATTATTATTATTATTATTATTATTGTTGTTGTTGTTACCAATATTATAAAAAGCCTATTTCGGATAACAATGTTGTTATTTGTATAATATGGGCAGCTCGTGGAAACACGTATGCCACATTTTCTGACTTTTGAGTAAGTATGAAAAGAAAGTTCCATCATTCCTATGCAATTCGATACAATGACACATACCAGCCAAATTTCCCTTGTGGTTTAATACCAATCCAGTTCACCTAATAACTTAATTTTACCAGAAGTGACAATTATCATGATGTTCGCTAAATCCTCTCATATCATGGTAAAAAACGAAGTGAAATCTTTAAGTTTTATGTCCCACGGTTTTGCCGGTTAGGCTAAAGGAGACGGTGATGATGAGAGATGAGTGAAACGTTGGAATGAAGAAAGTGGGAGGGAACGGGAGAATCCTGAGAAAACCCACGAGCACGGTGTTTGTCCACCACAAAGTCCACACGGCGCGAGCTGGAATCGAACCAGGGACCCCAAGCACCGGAGGTGAACGCTCTACTACTGAGCTACCGCGTCCCCCATATATCATGGTAAATAAAGTGCTGACTTCACTTCTTCATATTTTGTATTGCCGGAAATTTTACAGATTTAGACTGGACTGCAACTGAACACGTGTGGTTTATTGTTCAACAGCCCTGCAACTCTGCAAGTAAACAAGTTACCACCAAACGGAATCTGTATTCAGAGGTTCAGACTTTTCTTTACTGAATAGTTTTAAGGTCTTTCCTTTTATATAGTAGGCAATAAAAATAGGAGAAGTATAATATTACTTTTCTGCGGCAGTGTGTCATTTATTTGAGCAAAGCTATGGTAGTCAAAATTTGCAGACACTCCTCAAATAACAGGAAGAATCCCACAGCTATTTACAAAGGCAATCGGAAAAACAAGTTCATTTCTCTGCTTTCACGAAATATTTACGTGTGTGACACTTTGCGTGCTGAAATTATTATTATTATTATTATTATTAATAATAATAATAATAATAATAGTGAATATCTACAATATATTATCATTATCTTATTTCTGACAGCAGTGTTACATGCATAATTTTGTCGTCTTCAATCACAAGCCACTGTTGTGCTTATCCGATTCAAATCTCTCCTCCACATCGTTCTGATTATTTACTCAGTAAAGTACCACTAGACTAATATTCATTCAAAATAATTCTTTGATCCAATACTTGATCCAATTTTTTATTGTATATACCCACATTCATGTCCAGTTCCATCTAAAGAAACTAGTGTAAAAAATATTTGTTCCCGAGCGTTATAGTAGTGTATGATTGAATTCCGGATATATGAAGGCCCATAAATATGCAAATTACATATGGGCCGTTAAAATTAGTGCAATATGCATTGGGCCACGTAGAACTGCGCATTTGGATCAATTTTACACGAATGCCGAGAGAACACTTCGCGAATGTAGCATAGATTGTGTCTTAAATTTACTCATATACAGACCACGACAATAGTCTAGGAGACAAAGTTTGTGTCTGTCTCGTATCGTAAAAGTGGTGGTCTCTTAGGAACTGTATATGTATCTGGAAACGTATGACTTCATGCCCACCATCAGCCATCTTTTGCAGAATTAAGTGAACTAGAGATATTTATTTATTACTAAGCTACCAGATACAATCTCAGAGGCTATTTTACACTGGAGCACTCAAATCAACAATAATAACAACATTGGGAAATGAAGTGGAAGGATGGCTGCCAGGGTCTGTATTTTAAGGTACCATCTCAACATTGACCTGGTGTAACTGAGAAAAACCCTGGAAAACCTCAGTCAGGATACTGAACTCTGGATTCAAGCATGGGGCCTTCCGATTGTGAAGCAAAAACGCTGTAATAATAATAAATCTTGGAGTTTTACGTCCCACTCTTATGTCGGCTAGGCTAAAGGAGATGGGGATGATGAGAAATGAACGAAATGGTGGAATGAAGAAAGTGGGAGGAAATGGGCGGGCCCCGAGAAAACCCATGCACACGGTGTTCGTCCACCTCAAGGTTCACTTGGCGGGAGCAGAGATGGAACCCGGGACCCCATGCACCAGAGGTGAACGCTCTACCAATGAGCCACGGCGGTCCTTATAATAATAATAATAATAATAAGTAGTAGTAGTGGTAGTAGTAGTGTCATTGATAATAATTGTATTGTGTATGTATGATACTTGAAAAGAGTACTTGAACTACACACACGATTTGGCTCGTTTTGGCTCGACTCAACTCGACTCGAAACTCGAACCAAATTCGAGTCGAGTTGGAGGAAATTTTTCGAGCCGAGTTCAAACATGTCTGTTTCGAGTTGAGTCGAGTTTCAAAGAAAACTCGCTCGAACTCGCTCATGCCCATCCCTAATTTTTACAAACCAACTCATTACCAATTTTCCATATATAGAAAGTGCCCCTCCCCCACATAAAGGAGAATTTAAAAAAATGCTAGAACACATTGTTTATTTTCAATAAAGAGTTAATACACTGAATTTCAGCTCCGTAAGTTTAACGGCTTGCGAGATACTCATTTTTTTTTTCGCAAAAATTTGGATCCTCACTACCTCCTTAGGATATTATGCATTATAATAAAAGTAATATAACATCCCAATTTGGATTAAGGCCGAACTATATACCTAAAGTAATTTCATTTGACTTTGCAATTTGACCGTGATGATCAGGCACACATAGTTACATTCAATTTTTTATATATTACAGTGATTCAAAAATGTATTTTTTCCAGTAGTTAGCTCTAAAAACTCACAGGTCTCGAAAGCCAAGTTGTAGTGTAAGTCCTATTGCTATTATTAGAATTAAAAATGTCAATATCCATAAGTGTCTGAAGTTCTTTTTTCACTTGGTTAGATATACTCACTTCAGGTGAGTAGACAGAAACAAGTGAAAAAGGAAGGGAAATGAAGGTCTTGAAAGTAAAACGGAGACAAATTTACCACTCTTCACAAGATACTGTCTACAATGCAGTGAGCAGAGAGGGTTGGTAGATCATACTGAGTCGGTGGGTCGCAGTGGGTCACGGTGGGTGATGGGTCGCAGTGGGTCATGGTTGGTTGTGGGTCGCAGCGAGTCACGGTGGGTGGTGGGTCGCAGTGGGTCATGGTGGGTCACATGCTGTTGACCCTCGACCCACTGACCCACTCCATCTCTGGTTCCAACCTAGGAAGTTTTTTATTAATTCATTTTGATGGTAGTACTTAGGGGAGGGGAGGCGAGGATGGTAAATATATGAAAAATATATGTAAATATATAAAACAATGGGCCTTATGCAGAGTCGTTTCGATGCGTGATTAGTGCCATACTAAAGCGTTCAACTAACAAGTTTCCTGCAGTAATCAGGCCTTTAGTATGACGCTAATCATGTCAATACGACTCTGCGTAAGGCGGAATAACTCTTGAAACACCCGACCGATCTCGATCAAACTTTGAACATAAATATGGTTCAGACCTGGTATGCTTTCGTCATTTTATTTTGACTGCACATTGTAGGGGGGGGGGGAAAGGGGACATATGTAAAATAAATAAATAAATTAAAGTGGCTGTCTTTGCGACATCACGCTTAAACCACCGAACCGATCTTAATCAAATTGTCAACATAAATGAGGTTCAGGATAGGAGGAGGGGAGGGGAGAGATATATAAAAATAAATAAAACTTAATAACTTGTCTTGGACCACCTGACCAATCTCGATCAAACTTTCAACATAGATGACGTTCCAGCCTGGAAAGTTCTTTTTTTTTTTTTTTTTTTAATTTCACTTTGGCGGTAGAACCTAGGGGTTAGGAGGGGAGATTAATATATAAAAATAAATAGAATTTAATTCTTGAACCACCCAATCGATCTCGATCAAATTTTCAACATACGTGACACTCGGACCTGGGATAATTTTTATCATGCCGTGCCCCGCAATATGGGGAGGGAAGAGAGAGATATAAAAATCACCGAAAATCAAATCAAAGAGCGCTTTAGTAATAGTAAAAGCGGAACATATTAGCATTTTTCCTTAATTTAATCCAGCGAAATCGAGGTGCGTCTTAGATTCGAGGACGTCTTAAATTCGAGTAATTATCGAGAAATTCTTAATTAAGATTAGGATGAAAAATAAAATGTCAAAAATTACTGAAATTTTAGTCGAATTCATAATTTTCGATATCAGTTGAGCGTCTGACCCGTTTTTAATTACTTTTGAAGGCTGTTACTACTCACTTCAAGCTGGACTTTTTAATCATATCTAATTTATTTTCATTAGTTTTACATGTCATCCCTCCCAACCCTTATCCCTTTGGATGTTTTACTACCAGTTTTTACTTTTTTTTTTTTTTTTTTTGCCAGATTGAAAGTCATATGTCCACCAAGTTTGGTTAAAGTTGCTCCAAACGTTCCTGTGTACGCAGAAATATAAATTCATACATACATAAATCCAAATATTTATAGCTGTGCGAGCAACGCCTTTGGCGCTCTCCTCCCAATCAAGCTCTTGCTCGTTTAAACTTGGAATTAAATGTCATCGTGATTGTAATCTAATAGCTTGACTAACCCAAATTATGGATTCAACAGTAATCTCACTTGAGACATTTATTTTTTCGCCCCTTCTCCCGTGAGGCTGAACTTGGACTTTAACGCTATCTGAATAGTAATTATTAGCCTCAGCGATACCGAGAACTATGGATTCAACACCAATATGATCTTGATTATTTTTACACGTCAAACTCTTCCCACCACCTCAGGGTTACTAATGGGAGTAAAACGTAGATTTAAATAGTATAGGAGTGTCGCCAGTCAATTTGGGGACCCCGAGAACTATGGATTCGCTACTAATATCGGTCGTTTTATTTCTCATCATTCCCCCTACCAGGGCTGAACTTGGACTTAAACGGCATCGGGAGTGTCACTATTCATCTCAACGAGCCTGAAATTTTGGACTCTATTTTAATATCGGTCGTTTTCGAACACACTATATGTTATGTTCTTCCACTCTCTCTAGTTGTGCTAGGGTCTCACCCTTACTGGAGGCTAAACTTAAAAGCCATCTGAACTGCTACCAATCAACTTTGGGACTCGAAATGCTATAGATTCGACACTAATATCGATCATTGTCAGTTATTTTACGTCACATTTTCACACACCCCTTCTGGGTGCTAATTAGAGCTGAACTTAAGTGGCATCTGGCGTGTCACTATCTAAGCAACCCCGACAACTATGGGAAACACTATCGGTCGTTTTTTATTTTTCTTTTTATTTTTATGTCTGCCCTGCTACTCCCCCGAGATGGCGAAAGGTCCTTGCCACGACTGAGGGCAGAATTTAGACTTAAACGGCATCAGAACTGCCGCCAGTTAACTTGACGCTGAAAACGTGATACGTCACTAACACCAGTCGATTTCATATTTTAAGGTCACTTTGTCACCACAGATGCAAATGGGAGCTTAAATCTGTGTTAAATGACATTGGGAGTGTCACTATTTACCTAAGCGACCCCGAAAACTATGGATTCGACACTAATATGGATCGCTTTTTATCACTTCTGTAGGTATCCTCTTCCACTCCCCATAGATGTGCTAGGGGGCCTTGTTCCTGTAGTAATCTTTTCCAGACTGTAAGTAATGTGTGTAGGAAGTTTGGTTAAAATTTCTCTTGGTGTTCCAGAGTAACGCTGGATCACACACATACATCCATATTTCAATGTTCTAAACTTACGGACGTAAAACAAAACATTCATTCCATTTGCCGTATTTGCAAGTGCTGTCAGAGGGGCCGACATTTCTTGCCCCAAGTCGTACAACGGGACTTCATACCAAAGAGTTGTAGGTAGGGTTTGAAAAAACCCGGGCTTTTTTGAAAAAGCCCAACCCACCTGGGCCCATATGGGTTTTTTCGGGTATTTTCGGGTTTAATTGGGTTTTTTCGGGTTTAATCGGTTTTTTTCGAAATATTTCAATGTCTTTGGGGTAAACATGCTAAAATGTGATTTATATTTCAAAATTGTCATTGCCACAACTTGCAACAATTTTCTACTTACTGCTGTTTTGAAAAAAATGACCGCCATTTTGAAATTTTACATTCGATCGCCGAGAAAATCTATACAGCAAATTTAGCAGATCTCGTGCTTTCACCGTCAAAACTTCAACTTAAAGACTGAAAATTGTGCTTCGTAGCTTGGATACTCGCTGTTTTGAAAAAAATTTCTTCCGTTTTGAAATTTTACGTTGGTATGCCGCCAAAATGTATACAGGAAATTTAGTGTGTCTCGTGCTTGTATTCTGAAAATTTTTACTTAAAAGACCAAAAGTTGTACCCAGTAGTGTGTGTGGTAGAGGCAGACAAACGAGTTGAGTTGATTTTGTGTTTAACGTCCCTTTCAGCAGGGAGGCTATATGAGACGGGACCTACTGATTAATGGAATCCAAACCATATGAGCTCCCTCCGGGAAGCAAACCCGGGTCCCACGCTGAAGACGCGTACACTAACCGCATAGCCATGAAGGAGCTCGGCAGACAAACGAACAAATTAGATAAAGTCATCCAGAAGCCTGACTGACGTTCGCCCAATATGAATACTAAAAGGAGTCTATTAATTTAAAACAAAGATACAATTCATGTTGTATGAAATAAATACATGTTTTAAAATGTCTTATATGAAATTAACATCTTCCAGCGTAAATAAACCTGCCATATTTTCTCCATGAGAATACGGGACACTTCGGACCCCCTCTCTTCCTCTACTTTCCAACACAATGCAATGAACTGTAGTCTGGTTATGAACAAAAGTATAATAGGCAGCGGTGGCTCAGTGGTAGAGCGTTTGCCTCTAGTGCATGGGGTTCCTAGTTCGATCCTAGCTCGCGTCAAGTGAGCTTTGTGGTGGACAAACACCTTTATGTGAGTTTTCTCGAGATTCTCACGTTTCCTCCCACTTTCTTCATTCTGTCATTTCATTCATTTCTCATCATCACCGTCACCTTGAGCATAGAAGGTATAACCGTAAGACTAAAAGTAAAAGATTTCATTTAATTTAATTTATTTATTTATTTATTTATTTATTTATTTTTTCAAGAATATAATTGGCGAAAGTTCACTAAGCAGCAGCTGCTTTTCTCTTTTCGTACCCTGCAATTAATTATATAGACTAAAGATGCCTAAAAACTTAAGATGTGCTATAAAAATGCTTTACAGGAAAACAATATGCAAATTATTTAAATCAGTGGTACAATCTACTTTCAACATTTTTCGCGCGTTTAGCAATATTTATTTACATGGCTGTATCTGCCAAAATTACGTTCGTCAGTTTAATCTGATGAAAAGCTTGTTTTTCTCCTTGTGTCGTGTGTAATTGTCAGGACCAGATTTACATTTTTCTAAGACCTAAACCAAAGCACAATTCTGTGCCCCTAGCCTTTGAAAAAGGTTATGATTGTTGTTAACTTATCTAATGTGTTGCTTAAGAAAAGGTTAGTCATCTTCCCTATGTTTGTAAATGTAGAAACACTCAAAGCCATTTTTTTAATGTTCCGGAGAGTATCCGAGTTTCCATCAAGTGCAATGGAAAAAGTAGCATTGCAAATTTGGCTCGCTATCAAGTCGAACAGGGTGGTATTATAACTTCCTCGAAACTGTTACATGCAACAGCGTACTGTTCATACACTAATTACAGGATTCCCAGCCATTGTCAGAATTTTTTGTTTTTCACTTTTCGAATAAGCTGATATTGATAGCAAAAATGGAACGGAGTTAAAATATGGGACATTTCCCTGTCCCGACTAAATTTACGGGGACGCGGGACACTAGGGGCCCAAAACCGGGACACTCCCGTTTTTTACGGGACGTATGGCAGACGTAAAATAAATAGTTTTATTGTTGAAGTATTCATTTCCGATCCTTCTGCGTTTAATTCGGGAATTTCCCGAGCACTTCTTTCACAGCGTGTACATCAAAACTTCCACTAGTACGGTAATTTGAACTCAGCACTTGAAATAGTAAGCGTTACATAGTCTTCGAAACCCCGAGCATTAAGCTTCTTAAATTTGACAAGAATTTTTACGCTGTTGATTCTACAGAATGCTTACTTGAAGAGTAGCAACAAATGACTGAACTAAACTGTTATTGTTGGAAAACCAAATTTTAGTTGAATAGAGCTCCTCCGTGGCTAAGCGGTTAGCGTACGCGCCTTTGGCGTGGGAGACCCGGGTTCGATTCCCGGCGGGAGCTCATGTGGTTCGGATTCCACGTTAATCAGTAGGTCCACGTCTCATATAGCCTCGCTGCTGAAAGGGACGCTAAACTAACATCAACTCAACTCAAATTTTAGTTGAAGAACCTTGTGTTTTACATCAAAGGTAAGAAATAATACTAATAGTTTTACTAATGTATTTATATATGTACTATTAGTACTGGCACCTATGACCTTAAACCCGTCAAACGTATGAGTGATAATGTCCCTGGGTGTCGCCAAGTCGACGAGCATACTATTCACGGAAAATATTTTCTAAAGTACAGAATTGCTTATTTTACTTCAAATAGGCTATAAGCATAATCCACACATTAATTTGTTCTATAACTATCTCAAGCTAAGGTATTTTTTTTTTAATTCATTTAGTGCATTCAGAACTTTATAAAGGTCTTGTGTTGTTGTATACTTTAACGTGAAAGCCTCTAATTCGCCCAAGGAAAGTCTGAAATCTGATAAAAATCACTTAGAATGTGATCACCTTAGTTGTATCAATAATATACTAACAAATAGGTCAAAAACCCAGGTGGGTTTTAAAGTGGTTTTTTTCAGGTGGGTCCACTTGGGCAAACCCTGGTTGTAGGGAGCAAGATAGAGAGGAGGGACTTTCTTAAAGGAGAGAGGAAGATTGTCAGATCGGTCACTACTAAAGGAGTTCAAAGTCTCGACCCGCCACTTCAATGCAAAGGTTACAGTGGCGGCGAAGGGACCGGCGGACGCGTTGAAACACTCCTGGCGTTTTCCTAATGCTCCAGGCTGGAGCAACAAATTGAGCAACCAAATCCTCCTCTGATTGCATAGGTGTCGCATAGACTAGTTGTTTCATATGGCCCCAGGAAAAGAAAACTAAGGTGTTAAGGTCTGGTGAGCGAAGTGGCCACGATATCGACCTTTTTCTGCGAATCCGTTAGTTCGGAAGGGATGAATCGAGACAATTTCACACCTCCGCAGCGAAATGTGCTGGAGTACCGTCATGCTTCCACGTCTATGCATGCTTCGACGAACAGCCAGTGGCACATTCTCTAGTAGTTCAAGCAGAGCCTCTTAAAAAAAAAAAAAGTGATAATGCTACTTGGTTAGTCGTAGTTGTAGTTGGTACCATCAGAACGATTCCTGCCCAAACATGCATAGAACACAGTTCCTGAAGGGTACCAATTGACATTGTATGTGGGTTTGCTTCAGACCACAAATGTTGATTGTGAGTGTTGAACACTCTATCACGGGAGAACGTAGCTTCATTTGTGAAGAAAACACGAGACATGAAACTGGGTGTATTAGCGTGTTGTTCGCGTAGACACTGGACAAACCCGTGCCTACGTGGATAATCAGCGGCGTCTAATGCATGCACTCTTTGTACGTGGAAAGGGTACACCTCATTTTTGTGAAGAACGTTCCAAACCTGCCGATGATGGGTGTTAAGTTCAGCAGTTACTGTCCGTGTTCTACTGGACGGGTTTCTCTGAACTCGACCAAGAACTTCCTCCTCAAGCCAGTCTGTACGGTTCTGTTTCGTTCAACATTGGGCTTGTTTGCTTCCAGTACTTCTGTTTCTTGTAATCTTCGATCTACACTGGAGAAAGTTGTGTGGTATGGAACTCTACGATTAGGAAACTGTTGTCTTTACAGCTATTGTGCCAGACGGCCATAACCGTCCGCTTTCCCATATGCTAGATGAATGTCTAATTCCTCGCGTGTGTACTGCTCCATTACCTGTGTAATCGCAAGCGTTGGATATGTACACCGTATGGCGATGAAATGAAGCGAAATTATGGTCGGAAATGGTAGATGTTCCCTTCGCCGTTGTATTCACTCTCCAGAATCGAAGATAGCGAGATTACTACTTAGTGCAACTCTTCGGTCAGAGAATGATATTTGTGTGTACCGATTGGCATATGTACGAAAGCTATACCGTGACGAAGAAGACACACAAGACAGAAAAGTGCACACATCACTAGTACGACATACGGATTACCTTAACCTTATCGAACACTTCACAAATCGTATTGCCCTCCTCTAAAGCACAATGTCACAAACAAGGTTCTGGTCATTAAAGAAAAACACACACAACACAATACATCCAAACTAGAGGTGCAATGCACTCTAATGAATCCAAAGAGCGAACGTAGCCTTTAACAGAAATGGCATACCTAGTTTTCCGTTTATGGAACGGTTGATGAGAAACACATGAGCAGAACTAGCCCTCAAAGGAGGATTCATTTAAATAACCACAGTATCGGTCCCGGTTCCTCCGCACGCGACGAACAAACCAGCACATTCACTTATGTGCAATGACTCCAGCGCACGCACAGTGCAACAGACAAATGAAAAGGGTTAGCAAAAGAACCAAACAAATATGAGTTGCCGTAGTTCTGTTGTTTCTTTAAAGATACTGGAGAGAATGGCAGACGAGTATGTACACTCATGTCCAAAATGATTGTCGCATATCTATAACTGTCTTCTTGTAAGAATATAATTTGATAATGATTTTGCAGGATACTTTTAATACTGATACCATGTGTGTAATCGGGAAATATACAGTATATTTGTAGTAAATTTCATATGAAAAAAATTATAAATACGAAAATTAGAATGAGTAAAACAAAATGTTGCTAAATGGATAAGAGAGTTCTGTTTTCGTTTTATTGTTCTTATTTACTGCTCTTTTGACATGAAATTTTCCACATACATGTCTTTGCCGATTATATACACACTAACAAAAGGAATACCGGGCGAGTTCGTTATCAAATTATATTCCTACAACAACATATTTATAGACATGCGACAATAATTTTGGAGATGAGTGTAATTGCGAAACACAAATAAATGACAGTAGCAGTAGTAACTGTTCGTCGTTAGAAAGGTTGTGAAGTCATTAATATGACTAGATTAGCAGTATGCAACCACGCAGTGATTATTATTTCATCTTCCATCTTCTATTTTCATGTATGAGTATTGGCTTGCCACGTAGTATTATTTCCAGGTAGTGAAACGTTTCTTACATGCTCTTGTCCACTCAATTTACGTTATAAATTGTCCGGGAATTCCTTGCGCCGCCATTGCATAAATCTGGAAACAGCAAATTTGGATGGAGCAAGTTAGGATACTTTGACGATATCATGCCGCATTACGTCTACGCTCATTAGTTCGTGCAATGTTTAACTCTGAAATTTTTCTCACGCTTTCGGCAGCCTTTAACACTTAAACGACGCGCTTTTCGCCCTATGTTTATTGGAACTTTTTTCTTTGTTTTGTTCTCAGGAATCACACCTCTGATTTTGTACAACGAATTTAGCACCATATTATATACATATTCAGGTACGGGAGAGAGAGAGAGAGAGAGCAATCAAAGCCTCAGCACTTCGACCTTACGAATAAAAGTCCCGTGATTTACCATTGAACTAACATCAACACTCCTGCCGAGCTTCTTCTGAAGAAATATAACTGAATTTCCAAGAAAGTGACATTCATATCTGTTGCTAACTTTTTTTTCCCTCTTTTGTTTTTTTTTTTTTTTTTTATTTTAGTATGGTGCGAGAACTATGTTCGCTGTCTTTCCTTTCATTGGAAATGTTCTTTTACGTATGGAAACGTAAATGACAAAACAGCATGTGGTTACATGTATACATACTTTCGAAATACTGTATCATTAAGTATTTCATTGAACATTACTTTTTTCCATACTTAATAACATTTCAGTATGTCTTATTACACTTAAAAAGAGGAAGAAAAACACATCAGCACAAATGTTCTCGATTACGAAGGTTTCCATTGTGGCTCAAACCTGAAATCTTTGTTTTACTGTTTCCGAAGATACTCGATGTTCGACTTAGGAAATATTTACCTCAGAACATCCATAACCAATGCGCTTTTTTTTTTTTTTTTTTTAATAGGGTGTACCTCGCAACACGTAACATATCGTAAGAACATTGTTTTGAAATGCATTGTACTTTGAACTGTTTTTTTTTTTAATTGTTGTTTCTCGTTAATTCTACCAACATATAATTGATTGCTTTGTCGTATATTTTTTTTAAATAGAAAAAGCTGAGATTTTCTTGTCCTCACACTTACCTTGATACTTTGATTTTTTTGGGGGGGGGGGGGAGTAGGTGGCTTGCCTCTGGTATTTTGCAAACTACTTGTCTGATTTTTCAGATCTTGTGTTGATTCTGAATAACTCCTGTCTGGATTTTTTGTGCATAGTACATACTTGGCTTTACACAACGTGAAATTTTACGATGCAGAATTCCACAATATCTGCTGCGAAATATATTGCACGTAATTAGATGGAATATGTCGAACAAGGTACATTCGCGAAGTGTCCCCTCGGGATTCGTCTAAAATTGATTTAAATGCAAAGTTTTCCGCGGCCCAAAGTGTATTTTACTAATTTTAGCGGCCCATACGGGTAATTTGCATATTTATGGGCCTTCATATATATCCGGAATTCATACTCTACTATAACGCTTGGTCACAAAATTGCTTTTAGTTTCTTTAGATGTAACTGAACATGAATGTGGGCATATGTAAAACAAATTGGATGAAGTACTGCTTCTCTGACACGTGTTATCCACACCAGCCGCCATCTTGGATTCAACTTTCGGTTTTTCAAATGGGAATAGGTGCATGTGATACATCAAGTTCATACAAAAATTTTCTCGGAAATTCATTGGTGTAGTGAGTTTTACGGTAGCTTGCACCATTTGCAAGGTATTGCATGTTAAATGTGAGGCACTTAACAAATTCAACCATTAAAAAGTTGTGCAGGCCCCCGTTTGTATATGTGATCTTTTACGTGATTTATTGTTGACGAAGTGTTTTCTGGACGTACATACATGCAGACACACAGACGTAAATAGGATATGGTAGATCTTCACGAAAATCTGCTCGTATCTAGATTTACATTAGGCATTTTGTTCATAATACAATACTTCCTTGTTATACGTAGTATAACATAGAAGTAATAACAATCACTCACGGACATATTGTAAGATTATGACACCAATGTTGTAGAGAGTTTGTTTATACCTACAGTACTTTTTCAGTTAGAAATTGTTTGATTTGTCACCATCAAAAACGTAAGCGTAACTGATATTAGTCTGCAGTGTCTATTCACGAACTACCTAGAGGGATTTAACATGTAATATCTCGCAAATGGTACAAGCTACCGTAAAACTCACTACACCAATGAATTTCCGAGAAAATTTTATATGAATTTGATGTATCACAAGCACCTTTCCCATTTGAAAAAACGAAAGTTGAATCCAAGATGGATAACACATGTCAGAGAAGCAGTACTTCATCTAATTTGTTTTGCATATGCCCACATTTATGTTCAGTTACATCTAAAACTAAAAGCAATTTTGTGACCGAGCGTTATAGTAGTGTATGATTGAATTCCGGGTATATGAAGGCTCATAAATATGCAAATTACCCATATGGGCCGCTAAAATTAGTACAATATACATTGAGCCATGGAGAACTTTGCATTTAAATCAATTTTACATGAGTCCCGAGGGGACACTTCGCGAATGTACCTTGTAAGATTGACACGAATTACAAATGGGCACGAATTACATATGGCCCTCTGCAATGGTTGCGAGATATTCCGAGGAGACGAAAATAATAATACATAAGCTGATAGGCTTCCTTATAAACGAAATGCAAAGGGTGCGGTACGATGCACGCACAGCACAGAAACGTTTGAGTTGCGCCACTGAGGCAGTAGTGTCTGATGTTTGCTGGTAGAGTAGTTATGTTACTCTTAGTCTGATAGCACTGAAAGTGAATCGATTCTGGGGAGGCTACACTAGAGTTTTTCAGCATGTGGTACGTACGACTTATGGTGGTATTAATAATTAATATGCTTTTTGTACGCCAGTGGAAACTGTTGAGAACTCCTGGAGTACATTGTAGCAATTTTCGATGTTCAGTTGTTCCAGCATAGTAAGTGCAATGGATACGGATTTGCTGTTGGGCGCTTTACTGCGAAACTCATAAGGCGATGGTGGTATGGCTCGCCCGCTTCCAGACTTGTGTATCAGTGAATAAGTCACATCCAGAGCAGGTCTCAGTGAAGCTGATACCACTAGTGTTCACTTGAAATTAAGACAACGAGGGCGTCGAATAATCTACGAAAACCTCGAACTATGGTAATCAATTCCGTGTGTCCACAACCATTCGCTCATTATTAAGTATTCTACCTGTTGGCAAGTCCTGCGACTAACAGGAGATTCCCCCTCCCCACCTTAGGTTTGGGTCTCTAAATGTTTCTTCCACGTCTCGGTCTTCAGCTTCCTCCCTTAACTCCCAATATTTTCTTCAAGTTTTCAAGTCATTGATAAGTTACGTATGTTCTTCCTACTCATCGCTTCCCTTCTATCACACTCTCTATGGTATGAACAAGTCAATTTATTCGAAAGACGTGTCCAATCCAGTTGACCTTTCTACGAAGGATGCTTAATAAGAGCGTCTTCTTCTGTCCTACCCATTTTAAAACATCTTCATTTGTTACTCGTATATCTGACCATTTGATCTTTTCCACTTTCCTCCAATACTATATTTCGAAACTTTCTAAATATTAATTTAAGTTCCGAAATATCCCAGTCTCTGAACCATACAATTCCATGCTCCCGTATAATCACTTGGCTAGCTTCTTCCTTATTCCAGTATTAATCTTGCTAGTTATGAGTGGTCTTCCCTTGTTGAATACTTTTTTTTTTTTTTTAAAGCAATTCTCGATGTATCTTTTTGATGCAGTAAACGTTTCTCGTCAAGGTACTTCAGATATTTGAAATGATAGACCTATTCAAGCTCTCTCTTTGTTCTACTCTGATTCTTAAGGGGGTGTTTATGCGGGGTATTCTTACGATTTT
This sequence comes from Thermobia domestica, assembly GCF_964235325.1. NCBI lineage: Eukaryota > Metazoa > Arthropoda > Insecta > Zygentoma > Lepismatidae > Thermobia > Thermobia domestica. Next base: position 199,054,698 of record NC_137459.1, on the reverse strand, counting down.
CTACTTCGATGTTATGTAATGGAAATCGAAGTACAGAAAGCAGTACGTCGCCACTTGACGGGACATCGGTGAGAGTTTGTAGTCACCGTAAACAAAAAAAAATTATGCGGTCGACTGTGGGAAGGCTCGAGCAGTTACGTAGAGAAACATCGATGCAAAAAGACAAAGCAATTTATTTCGTTAGTGAGCCGAAAGTTCTCCACGCAGCTTCATGCATGTGGCTGAGTTTTGCTACAGACTAGAACTAAATCTATGTCGCGTTGCCAATAATGTGAAAATCAATGTTGCTTATTATCAGAAACATGTTTTGAGAGGCATTTACAACAACGAGGTCCCCACAGTGTATGGAGCGGACACCAATGACATGGAACTTAAACTGCATTAGTCCAAGGCAGCGATAGTCACAGCCCAATCATCGCTGACGTTCTATAGTCTGATGGAAGCTAGGATCGGTATTCTCTTCACCAAGATCCCAGTGAATAGTTCCGATGGCAGCCCAATAGACTGTTTAGCATTTTGATTTCTAAAACCGCACAGTTTCCGGCCTCTGGAAAACTCCACAACAGGAAGGAAATAAACTTCATATTGTACACCAGTAGATAGCGCCTTGTTAGGCAGTTATCAAGAGAGCTGTTCGTCACATAGAACACAATCGCTCGTAAATGATGGAGTATCATGGGTGAATGAACACAGCAAAGTTGTCTGTATGGAAGCTTATCAGTCTTTGTATAAGGTAAGATCTGATAGACGTTGGATGGATTGGGTGACACAGGATAGCATTCACTACCGGGCTGAGGAGCTTTTATTTCTGAGGCATTGAACTTCTGAAAGAAGTTCAGTTTTGTCATGATGTATGGGATGAAAGAAGTCCTCACTTTCAAATAGGCAAACAGATACGTTTATTGATTTATTTATTTTTGCGTAAAAAGAGAATAAAAATAATTTTGTAAATTCAGTTTTAATTTCATCATACCGAAACGTAATGAAAATTCCTAAATAATTTCTTTTAAATGTTTATTTCTTGTATTATGCACCCCTCTTGTGTTTGATTCTGCTTGGTGTTTGATTCTTATTTTCTGCAGTTCTGTTATCATGTTTATATAAAATAGAGTAATTAGTGATATAGTCTTACTGCTATTTTCCCAATTCAGGACGTATAGGCAGCACATTCAATATTACAGCGGAAGGATACATACACATTTTGAACTTAAAAAAAAAAAAAAAAAAAAAAAAATCAATCTGAATCTGAAGAGTAAATAACGCAATATCTGTGCCAATTCTTAGATTTCCTTATTGTAAGTTCGCAGCCTTGACCTACCAGTAAGATAAGTATAATCTTTTCATACATTGCTGAGAAAATGTAGCTAGACTCGCAACTAAACGAAAGTAATGCACATACATGCATTCTCAGCTTTTCACAGAATTGAGTTATTTTAAGAATGATTACGTTCAGGATTATGATAAACATGTGGCCATTCGTTTAATCTTCGTTATTATTAATTTTTTACCTTGATTATTCAAGTGACTTTTTTTGTGTATTTAGTTTATCTTAAGAGGTAGTATAAAGTTTAAAAAAAAAATACCAATATCAGCTATAATCTTGTTTTTCTAATGACAGCTTCTTGAATTAACATTTTTTAAAACAATTAACACAACATACCAAGCACGCATAAGTTTCTGTGTTTGAAATTGGAAAGTAGATCAGTGTTGCTAATTGTAATCACTGAGTAGAGTTTCTACTAGGAGTGTTTTTTAAGAGACCACATTGACAGTGCCCATTTTTCAAGAAGGGCGTAGATAATAGTCTTAAATAGACCTAATTTTTGTGTGTATTTTACTGTTGGTTACATTAATAATTTACGTGAAAATGTATAACACTAACGCATGGATGCAAAAAGAAACAAGATTTTACTAACCCAAGGAAAAAGCTACTAGCCCACATCCCACAATAGAAATCATTCACCTACCTTTGGTGTTTCAATAATATTAAAAACTCGCCTTCACCGATGAACCACGCGCCCCGGGCGAGTGGTTATTTGCATCCGTGCACTAACTTAAAAAAAAAGATAGTTCACCTACTGATTTGTCTGAGGTTTCTTTGATCAAGACAGAACGTGGATATTACTTGTGATTGTATTTACTTTTTCTTTAGGCGTTGAACATTGATTTGTCTTGAAGCTGTACATCTGTAATCTTGACTTCTCAAAGTATTCTTGGTTTGTCGTACATTTCATACTCCTTAAAAGCATTTTCACAACATGGCTACAAGACCGCACGTCGCATCTTCCCCACCCCTGGTTTTTACTACGGTTCAAATTACCAAGGAGTAGGGGATGACAGAAATTTATTCCTGCATTTTTTAATTCCTCCTAAACTACGTACGTGAATTATCGTTGAAAATGTTTTTTTTTTTTCCAGGTTCTTTATATTTTTCTCTTTCTTTCTTAGTGTAGTTAAATATGATACAAAAAATGAAAAGAACGCGTTGTTATTGTGTGCGAAAAGTAAATGGAAGTCACACAGTTATAGCCAACCCATTCTCCAATCAAGAATGGCGAATGAAGAATTCTGTATTCAAGGAGGAACCAGAGGAAATTTACCACAGAGGAAACATTTCCTCAAGTAAAAACAAAAATGCATAAATTCTTTCCTGAATTCAGTACTAGCACATACAAACTTCAGATGATAATCATATCTATGAGTTTTCTGGGAATTCTTCAGTAATATTATCGAACTACTTTACACATTAACAATATTATTTCTCTGTCGTTTTCTTTAGCAAATGGAACATACTACTCAGGTGCACACATGGAGAAATCCTCAAGGATAACGTTGAGTAGACATTCCTGGGGAAAAACACTTTCACTTTCAAGTGCAGTTTTAGTATGATTTGTTATTGATGAATCCATATCTGCCGTATGCCACGCTGTAACATTCACTGTTTTTCAATAATTCACACACAAAAAATGGCGGTCAAAAGCATATTTTTGCAACATACAGAACTCAAAATGTGTGTTCGTTCGACAGCAGTTTGCACACCACTCAACAAAATTTCTATTAAAGTTGACATGAATATTGGTCGATGCTCTAGAAAAGCGACTGATGAACTCAAAACTTTCAAGCACCCAGTTGCCAATGTTCGCAACCTATTACAAAATGAGTTTTTCCGATGTATTCCTTGCCGTTCAACGTTCTGCGCCAAACTTGATATGAACGTTACTTGATACCCTAGGAACATTATTTTCTTGAAATGACACTGCATAGGTTTGTAGGGTATTTGGTATTTTCTAATGATAATATGTGAAGTACATGATGCATTGTATCAAACTGTTGATTTTATATCAGCTCGAATGTTAAAATTTCGATCAAATTTCAGTTACTGATTCATGCAAGTGTCAATCAACTTCCTACATTTGCAAGACACTGTGCATGGCTTTGGTTTACAGTTGCACGCAACTGTCTTGCATTCAGTGGTACAGGTACAGATGAGCAACTCTCCAAAAGCGTCTGGAATTAGCAGCAATGTTGATAAATGAGAGACAAGTGAATTATTCTCCATTTTTCATCCCATTCTTAAAGGGAAAGGCAGAACTGGATGCTGCAATCTGGCTTGTCTCCATACTAATGCCTGGTAATGAGAATGCTGTATGTGAATGTGGAGAGAATATCTGGTTGGTGAAAGTTTCTCTATTACAGTGCCATTGACGAACATTCTAGACAGAATTTCCTTGATGCTGTCAACGTTCAGAGTGCCATAAACGTTGCAGATGATGATTTCAGCATTCCTAATGGTTGCTAAGGACTATATCAGCTCGTGATTCTCTCAGCAGATAGTTATGCGGTGCAAACACATACCAGCAGGTCCTCTTCGTACGTCCACTAATGGACGAGGTTGAGTCACATATAGTGATAGCATGGAAAGATAGAAGAAGCTGGAGAACTTATGGTTCCATCTGCAGCTTTTCAGCGATGGTGTGAAGTGGAATGTACTTTCTGCTACTTGCTGTCCCTGCTTTCATGCACAGTTTCTGGCATGACATCAAATGGAAATAACTAACCAAACGAACTAAGATGTTAATGTCTGTTGTCGGGAAAACACTTGTTTCTTATTCTGATTTTAACGCAGTGTAAAGTAACCCTGGTGTCAACTTCGTATTTTGAATGAAAGTAATTAGCCTCTAGGATTGATCAGATGCTTAGACCCTTTCCTCATCACTGAAGCCACCTTCAGCAATTATTGTCTTGTTGGATGGTGCTTGCAAAATCAACTGGTGTGAAAGAAATTTTGCGAGATCTGCTTTGTTGTTACCATCAATAATAAAGTTCTCCCACTTTGCAGGAAGAGGCACATCTCTGCTATCTATTACTTTCCTGATTTCCACAAAGCTTTTCCCACGACATTACCATGTGCCACCCTTATTGAGTGACGGTAGTAATGATCAAAAATTATATTAATTCGCTGGAAGTGTTCCTCACTTTGGAAAACATTTTGAACAAAAGTATCTACGAGGTTTCCGAAAGTGTGTGCTACCTGTGGCTTTCCAATTGCTATTACCAGCGCCTGTCCATCAATGATTAGCTGTGATTCGCCGTAAGTCTTTGGCGTCAAATTTGCTGGGACAAGGAATACGATCAGTCAATATTCAGTAAGAATTGTGTATGAGCCTAAGCGAAGCTGCCCATTTTCTTTTATCAGAGATAGAGTAACAACGAACAGTTAATGCACCATAAAGTTGTTAAGGTTAACAGGAAGTCCTGCTTCATATGCAGCAATGAGCCGCTGCAGAATGTTCGTATCAGCTTTCACTGTTTCTTTCTTCCCAGCTTGTGCATCTAACTGTTTCACTTCATACAGATATGCAAAGGTCAGATACTTGTTTTAGGCAATTTGTCCCTAAGATTTATCGTTCTTTCTTCAGTTGGCAGAAACCTGTCATTTACAAAGCCATCCAACCGATCTTGTCCTTTCTGTACAACTGTCAATAGATCATTCTCGATGTCTTGGGCAGCCAAGCTCTTGCTTGCAATGTCTGAGGCACATTACTTGAGAAAAGGCAAAATTCCTGCAAAATTAAAATCCATGCATCTTCATATCTCGAATCCAACTTCATTCTGCTTTCCATTCTCTCATTATGAACATAGTTTTTTTTTTTTTTTTCCGTTGCTTAGAAAACCAAAATTTCCAAATTGATTGGTAGTGTTGAGCTCCTCACCTTTTTGGGTGATATGCAATTTTCGGATCCTGTGCTGTTCTCTTTTGTAGTCACTGAATCTTAGTCTTGTTTGTGAAGGATGAAAAACATGATTTATGCCACAACGTCTCTAGACCTCGTTTGGTGCCACGTATTAATCTATCACTTCTATCTTGACAGATAAGGCATTCTTCAACATCGGGCTTCTCATTGCTTTTGAGGGTGCAAATAGCTTCCATGTTGGAATCTGAACGATATCATTAATTCAGAAGCACAACAAAGTCCGACACTATCGTAATGACAACAACACTAATGAATAAAAGGACTGGAGACCAATGATAGCGTTGACTTTATCTTACGTAAACTAAATCACCTCAAAAATACTTTGTAATGATTTTTTAAATGTTCAATTTCTTTCCCATCCAAAGATGAGCGGGCCGTAAAAGATAACGCCTTCTCTGGGGCCATGAACATTCATTTATTAGTCGTATCATTGAGAGATGGGTATCAGGAGTTATTTACTAGTATATATACCTGGTTAAGCATACAGAGGAAGATGACCTGAGCATGGTGTGTAATTTATATGATAAAATCAAGTGCAGTAAGAGAACGGTTGCGAGGTGTTAAGCTTCCCCCAGTGTTAAGCTCTGAGTAGTCCCAGAGCGAGTTTAAACACTTGGAGCCCTGTTAATAATATAAATACTTGAACATCATGTACGTAATATTTAAAGCACAATGAAGAGTAGAACGCTTATTAATTAAGAACACAAGATCAAAAGGTGAACCAAGATTATAAGCATGGAAGTTCAGTACTCTACTCTGCGAAACTTGATATTTATTTTAACTGGATACAAATAACTTCAGATTTAAGTTTATTTTATTAAGATTTCTAATTTTATATTATATTCCGTCCTTTATTGCTAATAAAAAGACTCTTGTGAGTAATGTTAGTTGCATTGAACTTAAGTTTTAAGTCTCCTGCCATGTAGCGACTTTCATATAACTGTGCAACGTACCTGTCAATCTTGATACACAAAAGACTGCATAGTGCCTACATTTTTTTGTTTTTGTTTTTTTGTTTGTTGTGAATTTTGAAAAACAACGGGGACCTAAATTCGGTGGATCTGTATTATGTGGACATGAACTTTGCGAAAATGCTGTATGCCAACTTTTCCTCGAAAATGCCCATTAGGTTAGAGGTTTTCTACTTTGGTGTCCAGAGCATACTCGTAAATTGATTATATTAGTCCATGAAGTGTATATAAGTGACATAATTGATAGAGTTTGGTAAGTAATGGTCCATGTTAAATTTTAGAGATCGACTAAAGTATTTTGAACGTATAAGTTAACATTTAAGTCAACAAATAAACATATACGATAGCATACTAATGATAACAAACTAGTTCCAATTGGTTGATTACTGAATGAGATGAGATTAAGTTTTTAGTTTCACGTCCCACGTTTGTATCCTGTAGGATAAGAGGAGCGATTGATTAATGAAAGTGAACGATAATAAAATAATTGGTAGAATTGTCATGTGGGAGGAAATGCCAAAACCACAAAGAAACTCACGGACACGATGCTGCACTATAAACTTACATGACCTGGGATTGAACTGGAGACCACACTTGTTCACCAAGTCCCTTGATAGGTACGAACACTTGTGGTATGTCATGACGAGTAATACACACAATATTCTGTTCCAGTAAGTGAAGAAATATAAGGAAAATCAATCCACATTAATCAAACTTAAAGGATTTAAACTCTTCAAGCATTTTCTTTTCTGATTTTCTTTGAATTTCTTTGAATTCTTTCTTTGACTTCCCTTGTGAATTTCAGAAAACGTACAAAACGCAATACTTACACGATCTAATCTTTGCAAATATACTACCGTACTCCAAACATTACTCACAATCAGAGCTGACGAGAGAAAAATTACAAAATATGTTTGTATCCTCAGAAAACTATTTCGTGTTAGGTTGGTGAAAAGAAAAATTGGTTTCTTTTCGGTTTGAAAAGAAAAAAGAAAAGTAGTAACACAGAATAAATTTCTGCTATTCCTCCTGTTCAGGCTCGAAGAATACCGGGCGCTAGATAGCTATTGCGACTTGAAATATGAATCTGGCGCGTAGATAATTTGAATCCAAAATATGTAAGTACATGTGTCAAATTGTATTTGTATCATTATGGTGTCTAGTTTTGAGAACAGGCGCCTAGGTCAGAAGGAAAAAAAAATAGCACTATTCTTGTTCATGATGCTCTTTCGGCAACCTAACCATCTGTACTACTAGTTTGCCTCTGCGGGCTATAGCTTTCTTCAGGTTCAAACTACTGCGGTGACCACGAATGCATTTTCTAAGTACAGAAAAACAGTAAAAATGCTATATAATAAGAGTTCTTACGCCATTAAGATATAATTAATTGTAGCAATGGTGTGTGGTGATCACTTGCTAATGTGTACAGTAAATGGTATAAACTGTGTAAAGAATGTAGTAAAATACGATTTTTTAAAGGAATTAAGAGCTATTTGGTGCAGAAAGTGCCTTATTTATAGCGGTAGTATAATAGCATGGAAATTCACTACATCTATACATCTGGCGCGTGAGATCCCTGGTTTTTATCCCCGTGGAAGTAAGTTTGTGGTGATCTACATCGTGTCCGTGGGATTTCTCCGGATATTCCCGTTTCCCCTACATTATCATTCCACCAATTATTCGATCTTCATTCACTTGCTTTAATCATCCTCCTTATATTAATTTAACGGGCATAATCGTGACACGTTAAACTGAAAACTTTATAATATGTATGCCTACAAAGTTTGAATATGTAAAGTTAAGAGTAGGAGAAATGTATAGGCGCCAATAGAACATGAACTTTCAAAGCACTGGGACCCAAGTTTTGAAAATAAAGAAAATTTATAGGCCTATTTGTAACTAATACAGTGTCGTGAATATTCTCGATCTGATTTATTTTAATTTAGTTTGATGTAGTAGTTGGATATCTAATGTTTCTGGTCTAATGTAAAATAACCCTGCTGTGTTTAAAATATTTGTAATGGTAGAACATTACAGATGACTGTTTTGTGTATTTTGTACTAGGAGAATATTTCTTATATTAACGTGTTATTTTTATACGCAGAAAGTATTTTCTTATTTTGTTACTTTACTATTCTACTAAATTTATTTGTAGTTTACAAAGAAACTGCAATATAAAAGGACTCCCTGAAGCTTTCAATGCGGTTCAAAGAGGGGACCCGATATCACGCCAAACAGTCTGCTTCTGGTGCCGTGATGTAAGCAGCGCGCTTTTGCGTTGTTTGAAACTTTGTATCTCCGTAACTAAGACACATTTTTCTGAGATTTTTTTTTCTGTGGTATTGAAGACTAGTTCTACGCGATGAAATTATTAAATTAAAACTTTTGGTCAGAAAAGAAATGTCCATTCATACAGCATCCTCCGCTTCGAGCATTCTGCGAAAAATTCTGTGGTCTGTGGATATAAAGAATCAGTTGAATAAGCTGAAGGCCAACATGATTGAAAAACAAAAGTATTCCTGTTGCCTTCACATGATTTGAGAATCTTTGGGGACATTGCGAATTTATTGCAATCCGTCCGTGAGGTTTCTGATTGATATAGTATAACCACAGGTAACTTTTTTGAGTTGAAGGTTTTGAAATCTGTTTGTCACGGTAACTGCAGTAAAACAAAATTTGTTAAGCAATATGAGCTGCATTACATTTCGTTAGGTACTGGGACAGAAAAAAAAGTTCGATGATGTGAGAGGAGAAAACAAGATTATTTTGCTTTAAAGACATGTGTTTGGTATGAGCATCTTCAGTTATTTTATCTTCCCAAGTGTTTAATCTAATATACACACTCGTTTATACTTAATACATTTAGATCAGTAGGTGTAAAATCGTTAACAAAACATTGCAAAATACTTAAAACACACTATTGAAGTTCAAAGTGATTGCCTTGCCTGACTCCTTCCTATGTATTGTACACAGTGACCAAATGATCTGCAATTTATGTGTAGCTGTCAGTTTCCTTGGTTCATTGAGTGTATTTCGTACATTGCTGCTACTTCCTCTCCTCTCTTCCTGGTAGCTAGCAGGGAACACCGTAGACAATTTAAGCCAAACCTTTGCAAGTACAATTAACTATATGAACATAGATTTTGATTTGCAAAGTGTGTTCTTCCGAATATTTTGCAGGTTACATATTGAAACTAATCTACTAAAATGCGTTATTAGTATACGATGGTTTTCCACGATCTCTTTATTTTTGAAGAGAGAGAGTTCAAATTATTTAAAGGGAGAAAATGCGACCGGGTCTGGGATCAACCAGAACAGTCTGTCCGTAGACCAGTCACTTATCCACACTCTCAGGTCTGTCTTCAGGAGTGTGTTTCTTCCATTTCGAGTATAAGATATATGTAGGTTGGCATAAATAATTCGTCCAAATTTTCTGATTTTAATAATCAACTCTACAGGTTTTTTCTAGTCCTGAAAATGTTACTGCAAAATTGTTACTGTGCTGAGTTTTTCGAGCTATACACAGTAATTCATTTGACAGTAAAATTTAAAATTTACTGAAGTTTGTCTAGTTGGTCTTCCATTTCTTCATGTCATTCGCGCGTATGTATTCGTACCTATAGAAGACAATCAAAAAGACCGGAAGGAATGATAGGTTGTAAGTAAAAGCCAAACGCAAGCTCAATATTAGGAAGTATATTGTTAGATCAGGATTAACAATCATGGACCTGTTTCGCAAACAACCAACCATGGAAATTTGTGAAAGAGGTGGGAAAACATATAATGATTACATCTTGGTGCCGTGTGTAGAAACAACAGTTTTTTTCCTCGTTATTTTGTTAAAATGAAGAGATGGCCACAATACATGTTGAAGACCTCTCACTGGATTCTTTTTTTCTCCAAATAGTATCAGTCAATGTCACAAGACAGCGCCACAAAAACAGCGGCAGTCTATTACAATTCTAACCGGAATTAGCGAGAGTCGCTGTATTTTACGTTGTTCTTGGTCATTCATGTGGCTGTTTTGTGTCATTCATGGATTTTTTTGTATATCACAGTTTCTGCAGCACAGTTTACCTGTAGCATCTGAATCTCGATCCTTCTTTCTCTGTTTCTTATTGCGTATTCTTACCTTCTTATTCACTTTTCTACTGTAGAGTGCTTATCGCTTATGTTGGGAGTATTTTGTTATGTGAAGGGTAACGCTCCTTAAAGAGTATTATTATTTTGGGGGAAATGAGAGGTGAAGGGATACTGTGAGGGTCGAAGATATAGTATGTCGTTCGCTTTGTGCTTTGTAAAGAAAATCCAGAAAAACTTCCCTGATTGTCTTGAACACTATTTAAACTTAATATGCTCCCCATTGCTGGATTTTTGTTATCTTGTACACCTTGAGTCCAGTCTCTTAATTTGTGGACTGATGATGATTTATTCAGTATAGACTAGTAATATTTACTACGGTGTCAGAACACACCAGTGTCTTTTGTAATTCAAGACTTCAATACTTATATTTTGGTGTAAGGAATCAGAAGAGACTGCAAGTACTTGCTAAGTAAACAATACGAAAGATATAAACTATAGAGCCTCATTGTTTTTAATAAGATGGGTATTGTCAGATCTTGTCTATTAAACAATTTTTTGAGTACTCATTTTAAATAATTATCCTCACCAGTTGTTTTCCTTTGACATGCAACCACTTGCTTCTTTTACTGAAATATTGAGATGTGCAATGAGTAGAATTACATAATCTTGTTTTATATGCATGGAAGACAGCAAGAGTTTAAGTATTGTTCTTAAATACTTATTTTTAAAATGTTTATTCTGAACGAAATTGGTATGCCATAAATGCAGGTTGCAGCTATTCGTTGAACGTTAGCGAAGTAGTCTTGATTGTTGTTGACGTATTTTATTATACTATAAAGCACTTTTGCAGGATTACTACAGTGGAAGCACTTGTGACACTTCGTTCATGACGACATAACGACTTGGCATCAGTGTACACACAAAGGTACTTCGGTAGTGGTACGAACAGTATTACTATGGAACTGACAGGAGAGAGTTCTCGTTTTCAAAAGTAAAACATATTTCGACTTTTCATGTGAGCTAAGTTTTATTGGGTAGAGTACTTCAAAGTATTGATGCTGTAGTTTTTCGTTGCTTGCTCTTTGAAATTGAGTAACCCATATAGTCAATCCAATTCAACGCTATAGTTTATTCAAATTGCATTTCGTTCAGTTTGTATTTTAAATCTTGCATTAAGTACAAATATGTGGAATTTTTCAAGTTTACTGTATTTATTCACATTTCACAAATAAATATGGATTTGTCTGTACATAGTACGTATATAATCTGAATTTGTTCATTTTATCCACAAATCATTCCTTTTTTGTGATTGATATAGTTTTATTTTTGAATTACGTAAGCTACAATAAATACGGAGGGTATCATAATCCATAAGAACCTTAACATACTGCTGTAGACGTATTCGCAGACCTACTTCAAAATACTAACGAACAGCGTAATTTGGGGAAGACATTTCAGTACATTCCTTCCGAATTTTTTAATAGATTATAATGCTTCCAGTGCTTATTTTAGCAGAAGCTAAGTATTCAATTGTAGGTTTCTTTGCTTTTCACTTGGCAGTGTGAATAATGGAAAATGCATTTTGTTAAGCACAGTAACTAGATTGTGACTCTTGGTTCCAGATTCTATTCTCGGTGGAGTACTTACCTCAGATAAAAACTTGAATGGAGGTTATGATTTCATTTTAAGTAGATCCAGTCTTATAGCCTCAGTCCTGAAAAGGAACATGGAAATTCCAATCAATCAATCACTTAGATGTTGACCTACAATGTGTAAGTTAGTTGAAGTTCACCATGTTCGAGCACTGGTGATCAGATGGGAAGAGAAACTCAGAAATGCTTTCAGGTGATCACATTTCCGGATATTTTGATAATTCCTGAATAAATATACCATTCATTAATGTATCAGATTGTAAGATCTGTGTTATCATGCTTCTCAAAATATAATGAAGTTTCAGTTACCCAGAGATAAAGATGCCAATATTTGTTTCAAAATACATTTAGTAAAGCATATATTGTAATCAGTCACAACCTACAACAGGTCTCCTGAATTCTTTCTGGCTGAATGATTCGTAGTGTCGCCTTTTGTGCGAGAGTTCGAATTAATTTTCGGGTGGAAGTGCATATGGTTTGGATTCCACATTAAATAGTAGTTCCATGTCTTGGATAATCTATGTGCTGAGATTATATGACAAAATAGTACATAATGTTCTGACGCATAGATCTGTGGTCCGTCCTTAAATAATACTTGCAAAATTAAATCAATAATTGGATCTTACTGAAACGTAATCCTTTGGATTTTAATTACACTTAATATGTATTCTTTCTTTAACTTACAAGCTGTCACAACGATGAACTTCAGTAGTTACTAGCTCAACTTAAATACAAGAAAAAAAAATATCATAAACGAGAACTCGATGTTTGACTTTGAAAATTAGATAAACGTAACAAATTTCAAAAATTGAGCCGAGAACCTGCTGATTAAAGAGTTTTTAAAGTTGAAGCATTTTATGACGGTTGAATGAGTATGCTTGACCTCCAGCATATAATAAAATTTTCCCTTGATATAGATCAGACCCTAAAATATGGCGAATTTCAGAAATATAACTTACTTAGCACAGGAAAATATGTTATTTCTGTTACTATTTGCGTCGTGTTTGAGTCGTTTTCAGTTACAAAATGCGTTTGCTACAATCGCATAAAAGCAAATTATGAATTTTAGATCTATTCATTCTTGACTTTTAGGATAGTAACGTCGGTGTTTTGCTGCTGTAAGGGAAGCAGTACAGTTTAAAAAAAAGTTTCTAGAAAATATCTTAACAGAAAGTAAAAGTTACTAGAAAGTAAGGACTGGTTTCCTTAGTGAGAAATTATGATTTTGTAATTTAGTATTAGCCAGATCTACTTGTTTCTCATAATTTTGCACAGTACACCAATGAAACACGAAACAAAAGAACTGTGTTATCTGTCTTTTTAAGTGATCAAAGTGAAAAAAAAAAAAAACATGTAATTATTATATTGAAAAAGCGAAGCATTCCTTGATATTTTATGTAAGAAATGATGCTAATGAGCTACTTGAATACTTTAATAGTTAAAACATGTGATTTCTTCTATCACAATACTATAAAGAACATTTTCACATTGAAATAATAGGATTGAGTTCATAATAATACGTTGCAACAACATTCTGAAAGTATCTTTTAATGAATTCCTTCTAATTTCAGTCTCTTTAAATGGTCTTAAATGTTCATTATAGTTTTGTTAGTTTCGCGCATTCTTTTCCCCCTTAAAACTTATTTTATCAAGGCTTGTTCGAATGCGTGATATTTCTTTTGGAACAAAGAGTGTTCCTTTTCTTTCTTCTGAAGGATGTTTTAGGGATCAATGTAAATTGTTTGTGAAAGCATTTCGTTGTATCTGAATGGATGTTAGCATGATAGGAACATATGTGTTTTGTTTTTATTGCTTGATTTAATGTATTATATATGTTTTTCGCTGTTTCTTTTCATGTCCTATATATGCTGCCACAAATTTATACAGCAGTATATCACAATAGAACCATGAATTGGACAAGTAGGCAAGTGCATGAGTTAAATGTACCTCATGAGCCTACTAGTTGTGTAACTATGGAATTTCGCTTGCTACGATTGTTTCCGAAATTTTTCTTTTTAACAATATGACTGAGTACCATTGTTATCGAAGCAGAAAAGCTAAACTGGATATTTATTAGACGTTGTAGAGTTAGGCGGTGTGAAACTCAATGTCCTTTTTCCACATACTTCTTACGTAGTGTTTTCCTAACTACACTAAAGAAGTCTTGTGTACAAGGATTACTCTTCATTATGATCAAATTCAGTGGAGTTTGCTGATATATAATTATTTGACGGTTTCAATTGCTGAACGCATACTTCAACTTTTGATATTTGTTACATTGATTATATTTTAAAATGAAGTGTCAGGTTTGAATATATAGTTCTCAAGTTTTGAATATATAGTCTACAATATATATTGTAGTTATATTCGCGTTTTCGTGTTCCGTGTAGAAGGGTTTTGCATAGTAGAGAGAGAATTCATAAATCTTAACCGACTCACGTTAGGTTGTATAAAATTTCCGTCTAAACTATTATGTTAGGCAAAGTCGAAATATGTTTAATCCAGACTTAAATGTGTTAGTAATACTCTCTCTACACAATTCCTTTCTTTCTTTCAGGTATTCATGTTTGTACGACACGCGGAGTTCATTAAGTGTACACTGATGCTGGATCAATTTGTCGTCTTGGATGAAATTACATCTCTCAAGAAACATTCCATTGTTTTCATATATTAAACTCAAACGTGGGATCAGACAAGAAGAAGTTGTACGTGAAATTGATATCTTTAGATAGGAAGAACATAGTGTTTTTATGTTTAAGTATGTGTTAACTATATATATATATATTGCTGCTGCCGAAAATTGCAACACCAAGAAGAAATGCGTTTAAACTGACACGATTTGTACAGAAGTATATGATGTACGAACGATTATATTTTCAGCGGGATGGCGCAGTGTGGGTCCAACAGCGTTGCCCGTTCGCTGCGTAGAATAGTACGCGAGAGGACGGTTTATAAACTACTCAGGTGATGGAACATTGGGCAAGTGTCACTATGTCTCATTGATGTCAAAGGGTGCATGCAGCATAAACACGACTGCATTTGAACGGAGTGACATGATCGACCTACGAGAATATATAGTCTCGTACTGCAAAGATCATACGCGTACAGTGTTTGTCGCTACGACCATTCTCTTGTATTAAAACATTAGACCATATGCCATGATGACGTAGCAGCGGCACGCGCAATATGACTACTTCACGGGATGACAGATATTTTGTCCAATGCAATAAGCGTAATACCCTAGCGTGCAACATCAAACAGCAGATGTTATGTTGTGGGTCACCATTGGATGCTACTCAATTTCGGCTGCTGTGCATTGAAAACAACTTTACTAGTGACCACTACATCAGGTAAGTTCTAGAGGTCGAGGTCCCCTTTCTTCAGATAATTCTAGACGCCATATTCCAGTTAGGCAATGCTGCTACGTGTATCCTGGAATGTGAAAAGCATCTTCGACGAACAACGGGTACTGCTGCTTCCCTAGCTTGTATGGCGCCTGATATGTTGCTTATGGAACGTGTGGGATACGATTTGTCAAAACTTTATTTATTACGGACCTCCAGTAGACAGTGGGGATTCGCATGCAAAGAGCGTGGTAGACAATTTCGTAGAGAAAACATCCAACCCTTTCTTTATTCGACTTATAAAGGTTCTGATTCCAGCACTTGAAAAGTTCACGCCGTACTAATTTATTAAGTTAGAAATGTTGAAGTTCAGAAATTTTACTTCGTTTCTGTATAATCATATAACAAATCGGTCGTGTAGATGTTATTTGACTGATACATATGTTTCTTGGTGTTGCAATCTCCACAACCAGCAGTATACACATATATACACGACATTTTTACTAGCGAAAATTTTCCGTAATAGAATATATAGGTTGTTACAAAATAACTGCAACACCTATGAAAAGTCGATACATTTAGTTAATTGTACCATGTATATGAAGGATATTAGTTACAATATATTTAACTTATTTCACATATATTTTTTTAAAATATATTACACATTTAAAAATATGATTCAAATACAATGTACGCATATATTAATATAAAATCAAGAATATAATTATTTTCATGCATTAAGTTTGAACGTATATTAACACCTTATTAATGAAAATGAAAAAATTCGGACTTCGTTGAACAGTTATACCAAAATTACGAGAACACAGCATTCAGTATTTTCTGTTTCCCACGTGCAGCTTTCTGTGGACTTCTGTGGTAAGCTATGTACGAGAGATTGATACAGTTATACGACTAACCAAACCCGCACCAGAGCTTCAATAAGGCTCTGTTTGGAAAGACTTTACTCCTGAAAGCTTGCGGCACATATGCCACAAATTTTCAGTAGGGTCCATCTCCAGAGAGTTATGTGGCGATCAAAACCTCCGGATATGCTTGTCCGAAAACCATTTCTTAACAACCTCAGCTCTCTGACACGGCGTATTATCGTCTCGAAATATGGAATAATCTAAGTTCTCATCCTTGCAGTTGGTAGATGTTTACGGTTTAAAATATTCATGTAATGCGTTAATTAGCCTACAAATTTCTATTCTTTCAATACCCTTCGACGTAAGACCGCCGCACAATTACACTTTCACCAAATGTCTGTGTTAATGAAATGCAGTCACTAGTTCAGCACTTTTTGTTCACAGTCGATCATCATTGTCATTCCCAGGCTCCTAAACTTTTATTTTCATCCGGGAAAACCACAAATTCCCTTTCTTCAACCTTCACGCTTCGTACATGCTAAGAAACTATTTCCTGGTCTTACGTGGTTTTCGCTAAGTATCAACTTTTTCCTTGTTGTTTTATTCCTTATTCTTTGTCCTTTAGCTGTCTAACAACTGTCTCATACGTACCTTACACTAACACCTCCATTAGCAGACACAATTTGAGCAATTTGTCGTAAAGATGTGCCCTTTTCTGTCTAGGGTTTGCTTTTTAATAACATACCAGTTGTTTTATAGAGTAGTTCAAGTTGTTTTGCAATCTAACGTTGAGTGGTGTAGACGAGGCAAATAAATACTGACATGATGTAGCACCAGTATCTTCCCATGCTTACGAAGAGAGAGGTTTTTTAGTACTTTGCCCATTTTCAGTACGCAAACACAATAACAATTGAACAACAATCACAAAATCGCCGATATTTCTGACAGATCGTAAACAGCAATGCACAAACAAAAATTACGTACGGGACAAATTTTGATGAAAGACGTTCAACGGATCAACATTCACTTGTGTAAACAGAATGAGATAACCATTTGCAAAGTGAATACACTGCCACCTGTTGCAGAGATCACAGCAGGTCCACAATCACAGACAACAAAACGATTCAAACCGCAATGCGCAATAATCGTTTGATACGTTCAGCCCCATTTAGAGACAAAATTGATAATTTCCGAAGGGAAATGAAAACGTTCAAATATTCACAGGTGGTGCAGTTATTTTTGAAACGGACTGTAGTTTATTCTATTAAAATCGTATCATTGTGTGAGGAAAACATAGGATTCATACGTGTTTAATCTGTTGCACATTTATGCATTTTTACAGTATTGTTACATTTACATCTGTGTCCACTAAATATTGAATTCATATTTATACCAGATTGGGACCGTATATTTTTTTGTACAACATGGATAATAAATAATATTATATACTTATCCACTTACTGTTTATTTATTTCACCCTATATGAATGATTTACTGTGAATTCAGTTTAGCTTCATGTATTTGTTGACAGTCAAATTAAGCCAGAAAGCCTGAAATACAAAGAATTTTAAGTTAGTATTTCGTTCTAGTGACAAGCTCACAATTTAATTAGATCCAGATTAGCGAAAAATGTGAATACACGTATCTTCTTGACGGCCTTGCAGTGAATGTAGAAGATAAGTGCATTGTGATGTGTCGAAGTCTTAGACATGGACCAACAAAATTATTGTAATCAATAATGTAGACGAGACAAATAAATGAAAGTACATGCTTACAATTAGGCGTAACTGTAACAAACCTCAATTATAAAAATGAAACATGTCAATCTGTACTTCACTTTAACCTGGAATGTTACGCGTAAGAGATTTATATAATATTGGTTGTAGATAGAAAGGAGCACATCGAATGTTCCTTATAAAAAATGGCAAACATATCGGAGTGTCATGCTAATTCCTAATAGTAAACTGTCACGGTAATAAGGGTCGCCACATGCACCCTCACTTTTCTGATTGACACTAATAGATGTCACCACGTGCAGGATTCTTGTGTATAAGGAAGTCCTTGAATAATTGCATAAAA
This sequence comes from Thermobia domestica, assembly GCF_964235325.1. Taxonomy (NCBI): domain Eukaryota; kingdom Metazoa; phylum Arthropoda; class Insecta; order Zygentoma; family Lepismatidae; genus Thermobia; species Thermobia domestica. The sequence goes on along the minus strand of NC_137459.1, from coordinate 199,036,448 downwards.
AGTATAATGTAGAGTTCGGGATGGTTGGTGGGCAAATTCTAATAAATAAATATGTTAAATGTAAACAGTTAGAGACGTGAATTAAGCACGATTTTACCCTATAGTGTACGAGCCGATGGCTTGGGCGTAACTACTACTAAGAATAAATTAATACAGGACTGCCTAGCATATAGCCTCGAGGAGCTTAAGTCTTTCTGATTTGAAATTGGAGTGTGTGGGGATCGCTGTTGTTGCTGATTTCATTACCAGAGTCCGCTACTTTTCCCATTCAGTTAGTTCCCTAATTATCCTCACTATGTTGGACTGCACTGCGTTGCCAATCCCCACTAATTTTCCGTAAAGGTCGTCTATCTTGGTATTGCTCAGACCTGGAATAGCTTGACATCGGTAATCTAACAGAAACCAGTAGATTGATTACTTGAAATTACAATTAATGACGAAGTGAATATGATCGCAGCATTCAACATCTATTATTGACTCAACTAATATCAAAGTAAATTAAAAGTAAATCTAGAAAAATAAAGTCTCTTGTACAGTAAAACATGTCACCTTGTCACCTCTCTAAATTGGCCATCTGCTCATCTTGACCTGGTTCGTCTTGAACCTGCATTTTCCCATAAGACATTTGTTAGTTATTACTCTGTAAGTTGGCCGCAGTGTTTACCCTATGATGATAGCGATAAATTTATCTGCATATCTTGGCCATGTAAAAACCGTTTGGTTGGTTTTCTTAACTCTTTCGTAATCCCATATGAAAGGCAGATGTTCTGCAATTGTGACTAGAGACAAAGAAGCATGGAATCTCACGATTTGTTCTTGGAGGTCAATGGCCACAACACTACCCTGATAAAGAGATGGTGAATAAGAAAAACCGCGTACAGGAATTCAGAAAATGGTAGTATGTACCTGTATTTGTTTACCCTGTCTGTTTTGGTAAAATCATTAGCGATATCGGCTCCTTTTATCAGTGGGGAGCTTAAGTAATTCCTCAAAATTCTCAAGTTAAAGCTAACCATCTCAACTGTCAACTATTGACACCTGAGTGCTTGTCGAAAAGTAGCGGAGGTTTTGAAATATGAATTCCCTTAAGATTTTCTCAAAACATCTTTTGCTCCGAGGGAAACACGTATAGCTCATTAACAAGAGGTAGTTAACTGCAAAATTAGAATGTGCATATGTGCCAAGAAAAACAGAAGAAAACGTACTGTAGTATTTTTTAGTACTGTGTATTGTTATGATTACTCTATATACATTATTTAAAAGTAGCTGTCGGGCCACTGCTTATTAAAATTTTACAATCAAGTTATACTGGAAATCGTATTCTAAAAATACACCAATCACACTTATTTTCTGTAAGTTGGCCACTTTTTAAAGAAACAGATGGTGGCCACCATAGACAGGTTTCACTGTACTTTCGGATGCAAAAAGTTGTTTGTTGAGGACATACAGACGAATACATGAGAAGTGAAACAACTTACGTAACGCGGATTTCAAATATATTTCGATTGTACTCATTACCGTATACTGGTATAGTGCAAACAGTTGGACCGTTAGTCTTAGATAGTAAAACCCATCCATCGCTCATTGGAAATGCGCACGGTTTTGTAGTGTTAGTGGAAAAGGTGAAATAATACCATGAAACTTAATTTAAAGAATATACTACTGTGAAATCAAGTATTCGGGTTTCCTTGCAAGGTCAGAATTTTACGAGACTTCCATAGTAAGACTTTGATTAGGACAGTAGCTGAGAATCAGGAGCGTCATTTCAGATTTTGCTTGGGGTGGGGTGGAGGCAAGACCTCTTCCTATAAGTAAAATTTCGCGTTTTTCACTGATTTACTACTATTTTATTGATAAAATCAATATACATCTCAAACTCAGGGGGGGCAATTGTCCCTCCCTGCCCCCCTAAATGACGCCCCTGATGTGAGTTCAGATGGGTATTCCGATGTCCCGACAAAACGTACCACTTGAATTTTCGCGACAAAACGTACCACTTTTGACGACCTGTCATAAATGACAACCTGTCATGGATTAATTAAAGCATTTCTGATATTTATTCCACGACAAAATGTACCACTTATGTAAATGACAACCTGTCATGGACTAATTAAAACATTTCAGATATTTGATCCGCGACAAAACGTACCACTTCAAGGAAAAAGTTGATCTTGAAATGCCAGGCATTTACTTCGAGGAAATCTGACATTAATGTGTTAACCCTTTGATTACAAGGCGACGAGCGTAACCACTCATCCATGGGGATGTCACAGTTCTCTCATAGTCTCTCATATTTTATTCTTCTTTTTAGGGTACGACTTTGTGGCCGAAATGCCAAGATAAGACTCAATGAGAACAACTGTACAAAGGCAGAGATGTGCGGCGCAAGGAAATACAGAAGAGCCTAACAACTGAAAATAAGTGGTGTTAGAAGAAGGAACACTCAATATGCTTGACGGTACTTCTTTTCTGTTAGCTGACGACGGAGAAGAAAATAGAATTATAATTTTTTGCGGTTTATAAGAGCAAAGAGAGTTTGAAACGCTTTAATCATTTTTTCATGGATGGTACTTTCAAGTCCTCTAGTAGTTTTCTCAGATTTACAGAATCCACGCAGATTTTGGCAGTACGTATGAAGAAACTAACATCAATCCAGTAGTGTTTGTTTTATTACCCAATAAGAATAAAGACACATATATTCGTTTGCCTCGACTCATCCTTCAGTCTGTTCCTGAGTGGAAACCAGAAATAGTGAACCTGGATTTTGAATCGTCGGCCATATCTGCGCTTCCCCAAGTATTTCCTTCGACAGAAATCAGTGGGTGCTTCTTCCATTTAAAGAAATGCCTTTGGCGGAAAGTTCAGGAGATAGGACTTTCGGTGGAGTATCGACAGAATGAGGAAATCCATTTGCTTATACGCATGTGTGCGGCTCTGGCCTTTTTAAAACCATAGGAAGTGTACGGTGACTGGCTGAAAATACACTCGGAAGCCCCAGAATCAACGAAGCTAACTCTTTTCTTCGATTACTTTGTAAATAATTGGTTGGAAAACGAGGACATTCCAGTAACAATGTGGAACTGTAATAATAAACGACACCGAACTACAATTGCCGTAGAGGATTGGAACAACCGGCTGAACACTCTTAGGAAGACCAAACCCGCGCGTTAGAGACGCCACTATTTGTTTGAGAGAAGAAGCCGAGAGATCACACTGTGCATTTTTTAGGTCAGAGTTAAACAGGGTGGAAAAAATCATGATTAAAAAAATCATTGTTGTTGATTTTTTGATTTAAATCAAATATTTCTCCTCGTATAATACAAGTCACGAACTGAAGAAAAAGCATTAGGAATTAGTATTAAATGCTAATTATGCCATTTAAGTGAAAGTATTGGGGTTGAATTTTGAATTATCCCCAATCGTTAACCTATATCAATCCCAAACAAGGTTTCTTAACCTTTTTAAATTATGGCTCTTTTTAAAGGTAAACTATAGACTTTCAGTCAAGCAGCTACGGCATCATCCCTAGCTATCCTATGATCATGGTACATACATCATTCTCTTTAGAATAGAACAGCTTTTGAAACGGTAACATTTACATTTCCCTATCATATCCCTGAAGCGTGAAATTTTGAGAGTAATCAGCATTTTCTAAACTTTTTTTTTTTTTTTTTTTAATTTTGATCCCATCTGGACTCCCCTGTGTTAGCGCACAGATCTCAAAATCAACTGGAAAATACTAAGGGGTATACGAAATGTGTGTACAAAATTTCAAGCTTCTATCTTGAGTAGTAAAGGTGAGGAAACTATTTAACAATGAGCTAAGAACATTCCCACAATACCCAGAAGACCCAGATGTAATATAAAAATTTCCTCAGACATTCCTATTTATCCTAGGATCATGATTTGTACATTATTCTCTTCAAAATAAAACAAATTTTGAAACTGTACCCTTCAAATGTCTCCATCATGTATCTGGGCCGGGTAAATCACGAAAAAATTGATTTGTTTTTATTAAAATATCTTTTTTTTTTTAAATGTTTACCTCTGTGGACCCCTCCCCCTGTTTTAAGGCAGAGATCTGAAACAAATCTGAAAAATTCTGAGGGGTGCACTGAGTAAATGTGCAAAATTTCAATCTTGTAGGTGCAAAAGTAAGCACGCGAAAAATAATATTACTCAAATACCCCAGTTTCCCGTATAAAACAGGATCTCAGATAATAGTTTCATGAAACATCCCTATTTATCCTAGGAGCATAGTACGTACATCATTTTCTTCAGAACAGAACAGCCTTTCAAACGGTACTATTCATATGTCTCCATCTGAGGCGGGAAAATCACGAAAATAGCTTTTTTTTTGTTAAAAATATCTTTTTTAAACATTTTTGCACCTCTGGACCCCGCTGTTTCCACGCAGAGATCTGAAAACATCTGAAAATTATTAAGGGGTGCACTGAACGAGTGTGCAAAATTTCAGTCTTCTGAATGCAAAATGTAACTCGCAAAAAATAATTACGCATAACAAAAAATATCTTTTTAAATTTATGACGTCATCATACACTATGCCTCAACGCAGAAAGGCGTGAAAGCATATGTAACATGTTCTAAAATGCCTCCAGTCTTGAAGAAAACGAAGTAAAAAGCCTTATTGGTACTTTTTAAATCGAATAATGAAGATTCTACCCTATCACCTAAAAATAGGTGATATAATTTAAAAGGTTAAACATTAAGGAAAAAGTACAGCATCGTTTATCAAAATGACACTTTTTTTTTTTTCACAAAAGTTACTGATATTTCGCTGGGGCCTATTTTTAAAAAGTCATAACTAGCTTGCGGCATGAAATACATAAATGTCGCCTAAAGTTATAAAATTAACATTTAAAAAAAATGGAGATGGGATAGGACCCCTCTAAATACGCCCTATTATCTGGGAACAAACAGACAGGCACAAAAAAAGAATTTTCGTCTTAAATGTCGATGTGATTTCCCCGTTGGAATATTTAACGATTTTAAAACCCAAACCCAATGTTACGAAAAGAAGAAAGCAATTGCTCCGTTACCTGTTCAAAACGGGATTTTGCCTAATCATCTTCTGCATCGCACTTGTTTTCATACTATACTGTACATTTGAGTCTCATTGTATTATGATTATTAACTTCCAGAATCGAAATAACAGAACAGAAACTGGATTTTACTTATTTCACTTTAAATTAATTTATTTCGGAATTCGATTTAAATCAACGATTTTTATTTAAAAAATCAAGTGATTTAAATCGTGATTTAAATTAGACTGATTTAAATCAATCCACCCTGGAGTTAAAACATTCGAAGTTCCAAGAGGAAGAAGAAGAACATAAAGTATGATGAATGCTTTGAAAGGACAGTGAAGCGCCATTATGAAGAAAATGGAAGTCTAAGATCTTGCTTAAAGGCAATAGCTTACGTACAGAAACTGGAATAAACTACAACAATCTTCTGAAATGACAAGAGGTCAAAACATTCTCGGTGCTGATGTAAATAAAATGAAAAGCAAAAGTACGCACAAGAAAAGAAAAGAAAGAAAAAGGGAAAAAATATTGACGACAGCTTAGCCACAGCCGATTTTAAACACGCAAAACTAGCTATATTTATACACTGTATAGTTATATTTTGCCATTCCAAAGCCTGTATAAAGTGTGATGGAAATAAGCAAATATTCAAATAGTGCATGTGCAAGATTCTTGCTGGTCTTGGTCTGGCGAGAATATAGCAGATATGGTCTTGGTCTTGCATCGGTACTTTTGTCACCACCAATCTGTTCAACTTTTAACCTTAGTTTGGCCGGTATATATATATATATATATATATATATATCATATACGTATATGCCATCCTATCAAGTGATACATTTTTTCGCCTGTCATTATTTGATGGCTGATTGGAAGACTCATTGCAGGTAGCCCTCCAGGCAAGTAGTACGTTTTGTTGCTTGTCATTATTTAAAGTGTTTTTAGAAAATCCTTTACAAGCAGCCCTTAGGGTAAGTGGTACTTTTTGTCGCTAGTACGTTTTGTCGCGTATTCGGGTATTCCATATTCTCCTGCATTAGATGGTGGTTAATGATAATACCATGCAAAACAGTACCAGTGGTAGAGAATGAGGAAAGTGGCTTCGTCTCACAATGTGATTCGTCGTCAGAGAATACTGTCGTGCTATTGATCATACCATGTTTGGTTCCAGCTAACAATTTCAAGTTGAAAATACATAGAAATTTGTGTATATATGAAATGTTTTGAAATTTGTATATATATCGAATGTTCTGAGAATAACACCCACGGATTACAGGAAAGTATTCTATGGGTCAAAATAAATTGAAAATGTTATATTATCTGAGACATCCTTCAGGCCATAAAGCCAACCACAAATTTCATAATATGGAACGTCGTAAATATATATAATTATATAAAAGGTTGTGTTGTTGTGGTCTGTTAGCACGTTACTGTGATTATTTGTATTGATATGCATAACTTGTACCGATGTTAGTAAACAGGGTCAGTGTGTACCGTCTTTAACTGCTATTTGAAAAAAAATCCACGTAACTGTTGGATGAATTCGTAGATCGATGCTCGTGGCTGTATGGTTAGCGCACGCGTCTTCGGCGCGGGAGACTCAGAGTCTATTCGCAGTGGGAGCTCGTGGTTCATATTTTTACGTTAAGCTGTAGGTCCACGTCTCATATAGCCATGATACTGAAAGGAACGCCAAACTTCAGCCAATCACAGATCAGTGTTATAGCCTAATATTTATCCACGATTTTTCCATATCATTACATTGGTATTTGGCCATGGTGTGTGAAGAAGGTAGGGTAAACTACAAAGCATTTTTGCATGATTTTGACATGCAGAGTAATTTTTGTGACCCATCTGGTGTCTAGCTAATGATGTTACGTGATTATATAAGGCGTACTGAGTAGTAAGGGCGGTAAAGTTTAACGCAGGCTTGTTTCCTGAAAATGCACTCTAAATGGACAACATGATCGTCCATTTGTTTTGAAACTGTATTTTCGAAGGGAAAGGGGAAAGACTTCCAGAAACTATACACATAGGCACGAAAAGTGGCTGCCACAGAGAAGTTTATTATTACTACTCGATCACCTCAAATACAAATTTCAGAAAGTTCAGGTCACACTGAACTTTCGTTGAGTTTTTCTTTATTACTTGTAACATATATGTAGAATTAACTACAAGTATGAATTAGAGAATATGAATTTTAAATTTATAAATATTTGGAATTTACAACATATCCGTCTATGGCGCTATAAGTAAAATGACATCAAAGTTGGGATTTAAAAAAAATCTCACCTGTTTATCATTTTTCTTGTGAACTGATGGATGGATATATGTAACAATAATTCCATTGGATTATTCATCCTCAAATTAGTATAGGCTCAATTAGAAATTTAAGCAAGCATGGGCACGTTTACCGTTGGATTGAACGGTAGTTCTTCATTGAAGAAATATGGATGTTGGAAAGGGAGACCAGAAAGTTCATACTCTCACCATTATAGAGATGATCTACGGATATAGCATTTGATCTACAGATGCTTTCTTCTACAGATGGTTTACCTTGTATTACCTTACAGTTCTCACATAAATGAATCAGCCCGTTAGACCATCTGTACAAAAGTTTGCGAAGTTGGATGTAAATCAGATTTCCACCACATTAATTACCTTATCTTCTGTAAAAGTCCTGTTTTTCTTCATGTTTGGAGACGTGGAGTAATTAGACGGAGCCAGATCTGGTGAATATTATAGGTGGGACAACGGTTCGTATCCACATTGGCGCACAAATGATGTTTCTTCTGTTTACTGTGCCAATTCATTGTCCACTAGCAGGAACACACTCTTCAATAGTAAACACCGCCTCCTCGCTTTGATAATGTCCTGTAACGTTTGCCGCAAGTTCCTGTAATTGTAGCCCCTTTTTGTAAATAATCATTCAGAATCACATCTTTATGCCCCCAAAACATGGACACAACTTTAATGGATGAATGCTACCTTTAGCCTCTTTTTGAGGTGGAAGGTTACGCATGATTTTCTTAATGCTTCACTCATTTCTTGGTTTCGGGATCAAATAAGTACATCCAGCATTCAACCATAGTCACTAATCTGTTCACAAAAGCATTCTTGTCCGTGTGGTGTAGGTTCAAAGTGCTTTGTGCACATTGCACATGTTGCTGCTTTTGAAAAGAAGATAATCTACTTTGCTGCCTCTTTGCTGGTATGCAGAATATAATGTTACTTGTGTGGCATGCTCCCTAGGCAAATCATTAATAGCTACACGTTCATCTTCACTCATTAGCTGTTCAGCTTTTACCACCACACTTGAGTCTGTAGACGTTGAGGGATGGACATCTCTTTGATCATCCTGTAGACTTTTGCGACCACATTTGAATTGTCTGTTCCCATCGTTTCACTGTCATAAGATGGACATTTCTCGCCATATACAACCATCTTCTCTTCATGTGTTGTTTGTGCCAATTTTTCCTGGAGATGGAGGAACATAATAGCTCAGTATTCAATTTTATCCAACTCTCTTCCACCACCTAGTTGTCTGGCTGTAGCATCCATTCAACAGGACCTGTAAAAGCACAAATTAGCACACATTTTAGTGAGGTGTCAACCTATCGTTAAGCAGATATTTGCATTACCACTGTATCTCTATCATGGTGAGAGTAATAACTTTCTGATCTCCCGCCATAATACATCTCATTCGATTAGTGTTGACAATTCTCATTAGTTTTTAATATTATTGTATATTGAATTTGCTACATAATTGCCTCATTTAGCATTCTGTACATGGTCGTAATTGTCCCTATTTTCAACCCTCTTTATCTCGTGAACGAAGCGTTTTTGATCCCGTATCTATTAATGACTTTTAGCTTATTTTTGGCGAATGTTATATTCTTACTGCTTACGTCCCTCATTACAAGCTCCGCCTTGTGTATAAAAGTCTAATTTTAAAAAAGGCGATACTGATGACCCACGACTAAACTTGAAGAAGGAAATAGGTGTATTTCTATCTAATTCACTTGCGTATTTTTTTTTTTTTCGAATTAATTTTCATGAATAAAGGATTAAAGATTCTCGAATTAAGCAGCACTACAATTAAATATGAATATAATGGGTTTATTGGCACTTTGAAATTTGTATTTCTACGTTTGAGATAATATAACTTGTGTAATTTCTTTTAGATCTATCTGTATTGAAATAACATATTGTTTTCTGTATACAATGATTTTTCCCCCCAATTTCCGAGTTCTTATGGAGTTCTCCCTTGCATATACCATTTAATATATTGGTGGACATGAGAAATAAAAATTGACCGAATTGCTGGAAGGTAGACGATTTGAACAGGATGCAGATACATTCTACTTCCCTTTAAATAAAGATATGAAAAGATATTTGATTTCACGTTCCTTCAATGAAATTTCTGTACTACTTTTCTTGTTCTTTTAGTTTCTTGTGGCGCCAAACTTCCTAATTTTATGAATGGGTTATATTGCTTAACCACTACAAAAGTTGCTAAACGTAGGAAAACATAGTATCTTGAATTGTCATACGTTGAAAATTACTGCCTTTAATGTCAGATATTTGATGTTATTGCAAAATAAGGGTCTATCGTTGTATCGATTGTGTCTTCCATGCACTCTTGAGTAGAATTGCGTGCCGGGGCTGGATATTGGGGAAAGAGGAAAGACAAACTGCCTTTCTGCCCACGTCAGCAGATCTGAACTCAATATGGAAGAGCGCTTTTTACGATGGCGTCGTGTTGGAGCCATCGTCGAGAAGTCGCCCCATTAAACTGAACAGCAAGGTTGGTTGAGTGTCTTCACTGACCAGAGTAGGAACTTGGTATTTTGCTGTTTTGATGTACAACGGCGACGGAACGTTTTGGATGGGAATTTGCTGGATGGAAAAGGCACTCTGTTTCCTCAGAAGTTTGCGGCTCTCATAGTGGTGTGGATACACCTAAAGTGAGCATGCTTTAACTCATATTCAGATTAAAAGAGCGTGTCTTAGACACAGCTGCGAATGGTTATCTTCATTTCTGAGGGAATACCTTGATCTTCTAGGTTAGCTTTAGTTTAATTTTCATAGTTGTATTCCTTCATATTGATAAAAGGAAGAAAAAGAGACATTGGGAGTTGCCACTTTTTTTCTGTTTTTAACATGTTTTAATTTTGGAGCTTGGGGTACACACATTTCAGAAAATTTTTTGCTTCTCTTTATCGTGGATTTTCTGAAAAAATATTCGCAGTCAATTATTTTCGTCCGCAGATATGAGCGAAGTAGTAAGGCTCTCCAATAGACGTGGGAAGAACGAATAATTGAAAGGGATATGTTGGTCAAAGATCATTGCAAGAACTTAAAAGTTAATTGTGGGATTGTCCTCAAAATAAACGAGTGTCGTGATAAAGTTCTATTTTCACTCAGAATTTCTCGTTCTTTTTTTTTTTTGAGTTTTACGTCCCACGGTTAGGCTAAAGGAGACGGTGGTGATGAGTAATGAATGAAATGGTGGAATGATGAAAGTGGGAGGAAACGGGAGAACCCCGAGAAAACCCACGCACACGGTGTTTGTCCACCACAAAGTTCACTTGGCGGGAGCAGGGTTTGAACCCGAGACCCCTAGCACCAGAGGTGAACGCTCTACCACTGAGCCACCGCGGCCCTCTTTCTGGTTTGAAATGAAGTATTAAACAATAACAAGTTGACGTAGTCTCGTTCTGTCTTCACTGATCGATTGTCCGGTCATCAGTACACAGTTCGTTCTTTGCTCCTCCTAACATGTAATTTGGAACATATGGGCTACTTTGTCTACTAATTTAACTAGGTTGTTTAAAATTTTCTTCTCTGTACACCAAGAAAAAAAAATATGGTTGTTATGTATGGATAGAAAAGTAACAACTTAAAAATTACCCTTATTGAGGTATGTTGTTTCAAATGGTCTTAGGGACTAAGCGAGAATTGTGTAAAAAATGTAACAGACTAAAGTACCCGTCCTCCCCCTCCTAGGGAGCAGTAGTGTCATAGTTCGTCCTTTAGAATTGCAGCAATGCAAATATTCAAATCACTTTCCTGAATAATTGATGATTTTGAGTTGTCTTTTATACGTCTCCCAAGATACTTTTGACTATCCAAAATGTATGCACATTAAGTTTCCAACAGCTAATGACCAAATGCTTAAACCCACTCGACATAATATGAATGAATTTGCTAGTGCAACTAAACATATTACTTGCACATTACAGTATTAATCCTTACTTTTTCTCCTGCTCGCTCACTATATATTTCCAGGTAAGGTAGTAAAAGGTGATATAAATGATTAGCAAGTTTTCAAATACAGAAGCTGGTAAATCCAACTTACAGGAAAACGAAGGAAGTTGTGTGTGTTTTAAGGTACTGTCCTAGCATTCTTTTAATGAAGATAAAGAAACGTGGGAAAAATCCCAGTTACGATTGGAAGGCAGCGGATTCAAACTGTAAGCTCACGATTACGAAACAAGAAAGTTTACTATACAGCTACATTCTCTTGTTTCTAGCTATCAGGGTCAGGATCTTTTGGTTTTAATAATCGTCTATCTATTAAAATGCTACAACAGCAACAAAAGCACCTGAGCTCCAACCTATAAACTTTGGTTTACGGTTATTTGTGATTTCACGTTTAACAGAAACAACTATTTTGAACAATGTGTACTTTAAATAAATTATTTAAGTAGACCTTTTTCCATATGAAGTTTACTTTTTTAAATTATTGCTCAAAGCCTTTGTATTTTAATAAGTCTTTCCCAAAATTAATGCAAATGAATTGTGCTGCCATCTTTGGAGTTCTTTTAAACTATACGTTTGTGGGCGTTTATATGTTTGTGACCAATCCTTTCGACAGTGAGATCTCGGAAACTACAGGCTCTAGAAAGATGACGTTTTCACTGATCGATTGCAAATTTTGTGTAGATTGTCCAGTTCTAATTGAATATTTAAAACACATGGCCATTATTTCGTTATTACATTTTTACGGGTACACTGGAAGTGTTGAAATTTAAAAAAACTAAAGCAGCATATCCTACACATTATACATTCCAACACCACAATTGTATACAGGGGTTACATACCTCTCAGGCGTTTGTTTCATGTCCAAATGATAATGAAAAACGAAGGATAGCCATTTCTCCACTCTAACAGTAAGTTGAATCTTTATTGTTTGGAGTGTTTTGCCCAATGAATATTGTTTGCATTGTTTTACCCACCATATATCACTGACATAATAATTAATTGTGTGTGTAATGTAATTGCTTATTACATACTGCATGCAAGAAGAAAGAAAACACGGATTATACATGAATTAAAAACTCCAACCGGAAGTAGGCTCAAATCTTGCAAACGATGCGCGATATTGAAAAATAATCGACAAAATCTCCCCTTTATAGTATCTCTTACCGTTTTTATCAATATGTCTTTCTCTTGTGTCTGTAAAGGGACATGTACAGATGTGAGGAATAACAAGGAGATTCATGCTCATATGTGAATGATGTTCTGTGTAGAGAGCGCAGGTTCAGCTAGTCTATATATTAAAATGCTAGGTTTATACGTTTGTCCCCAATCATTTCGACAATGCAATCTCGAAAACCACAAGTGCTAGAAGCGTGCCGATTTCGCTGGCCGGCTCCAAATTTTGTGTAGATTGTCCAGTTCTAATTGAATGTTTAAAAAAATGGTATTGTTTTTTATTACACTTTTAGGGATAGAATCGAAGTGTTGAGTTTTTTTTAAAAAAAGTGGAGCATCATATCCTATGAGTTATACATTCCAACACAACATAGATGTACACAATCATTGTATATCTCTCGGGCGTTTGTTTCAGGTCAAGTAATAATGAATAAGGAAGGATAACCATTTCTTCAGTCTAAGATGAATCTTTATTGTTTGGAATTTTTTGCCCAATGAACATCATTTGTCACTGACATAATTGTGTGTGCAATGTATTTGCTTATTACATACTAATGCAAGAAGAAAGAAAACACTGATCATACATTAATTAGAAACTCCAACTGGAAGTAGGCTCAATCTTGGAAATGGTGCGAGATATTGAAAAAAAAAATAATCGACAAAATCTCCCCTTTATGGCATCTTGCCGATTTTTATCAAGACGTCCTTCATTTGTGTCTGTAAATGGACATGTATAGATATTGTGAGGAACAACAAGAAGATTGATGCTCATATGAGAATTATGCGCTGTGTAGAGAGCGCAGGTTTAGTTAGTTTATATATTAAAATGCAGTGTTTATATGTTTGTCCCAAATCCTTTCGACAATGAGATCTCGAAAAACACATGTGCTAGAAACGTGCCGTTTTCGCTCGTCGATTCCAAATTTTGTGTAGATTGTCCAATTCTCATTCAAGTTTTCAAAAACCGTTTTGTTATTGTTTTGTTCAACATTTTAGGGTCCGTTTTGAGCCCATAAGGTTAACATAGTTGCAGGCTGAAACTATAGTATTAGGCAACCAGTACAGAAGTTACGTATGACAAGTTGACGGACATTGTAGGCGCTTTGCTTAAATCTGAATGGCAAATCTTTTTGCATGCTGACAACTTCAAAGGCCTCAAGAGACGCAATGAGGCGTACTCGGACAGATACGGATTTATTAGAAAAGAATATTTCCACTTGATATCGTCTTACTTTTACAAATTAGCTACAAATTCACTCCAACATCTATTCATAGCAATTCACTTCCTTTGTGAGTCTCCTATCCTTGTGTGAGTAAGGAGACATGCACAGTGGGAAGGAGATTCATGGTCATAACAGAACGATACGCTGAGTATACAGCGCAGGTTCAGCTAGTCTATATATTAAAATGATAGGTTTGTATCTTTGTCTCCAATCCTTTCGACAATGAGATCTCGAAAACCACAAGTGCTAGAAACGTGCAATTTTCACTGGACAATTCCAAATTTTGTATTAGTTGTCTAGTTCTCATTCAAATTTTCAAAAAGCTGTGTCGTTATTGTTCTTTCAACATTTTAGAGGCCGTTTTGAGCCCATAAGATTAACATTGTTGCAGGCCGAAACTATGGTCTTAGGCAACCAGTAGATAAGTTACGTATTGTGGGTTGACGGACATTGCAGGCGCTTTGCTTAAATCTGAATGGCAAAAGCTATTAGTGTGGAGGTTAAGTGGGCAATTCTATAAGAATTGTGCACTTCTGAAAAAAAAATGAAAGAAAGAAAGAAAGAAAAGAAAAAAAGAAATATGAAACTTTCAGGAATACTTGTTTACACCTGTTAGAACAAATCTAGAGGTAGGACTCAAACATTTTGCAGTCATATTGGAAAATGGCCATTATTTTGAAAAATACGACTATTTTTCAGAATATTCATTTTAAGTAGCTATTGCTTCAACACTATTCATCCGAATTTTATGGTTAATACGTCATTCTCTTTAGAATAGAACAGGCTTTTGAATGCAACTTGACGCATATCCGTATGACGTACAAAGAAAGGGGAATTTGGAGGAAATCTGGAATTTTTCTTTTAAAAATTCCCGTTTTGAAAGTTTGTGCCTCCCCCTCCCCCAGAGCGACCCCAGGTGAGAGTATGCAACCCTAATATACTCTGGAATTATACAAAGGGTTATGATAATCCCTTTGCCAAATAATATTGGAATATCTTGAATAATGACATGAGAAAGAAATATTTCCTAATCCTGTTTGAAAGTAGAAAATTTACTCTAATAGGGAAAATTTCGATATAAAATTTCTGGGTAAATTAATATTTCAAGGAATTTCTAGAATTTCTTAATTTGCAATACTGATCATGCCCCTGTGAGCAGGGGCGCCCGTGGAAAATTTTATAGGGGGCATCTCCATGGTTGCTATATTACGTATGCATTTTCGTGAGGCTGGGGGCCACCTAACCCTCCCCTCTGGGAGCACATGCCTGTGAGGTATGGGAAAAGGGAAATTTGGGGAAATCGGGAAATATATGTGAAAACCTTTCTTTAAAATGCTCGTAGAATGATCCAGGGTGAAAGCATGTGACCTTGATGTACCTGAAAAATACATTGGGGTATTAGTAAGGTTCCTGCCAACTACCATTCCGATATCATACATACTAACGTTGTGAAAAATAATTTCCCAATCTTGTTTGCAAAGACATAATACCACTTTTTAGCAGTACTTTATAAGAGTTAACTCTTACATTATTAATCCCATTGTCGCCACATTCATACAACGTTATTAACACATTCGTACAACTAGTAGCATCGTAACCACCCATTTCCAGTTAATTTGTCAGTGTGTGAACAACTACGATAAATTAAGGAATCGGATCATTTGCAGTATTTTTTCGAAATTTTTATTTAAAAACTATTTCATCATAGATCAACAGTGCTACTGTGGGTTGAATATAAAAGCACAATAGTTCTTTAAAAAAGCGAATAATATGTTTTACATGAATTACGGGCAATGGATATCAGAAAATGGGTGGTGCGTCGCGAATTTTCAACTTGACATATTGATACAAAAATTTGAAGAAGAGTTTAAAATGCCTTACATAGCCTCAAAAGAGCACCACGAATACTCATTAAAAACCCAGTCTTTATTTTTTAAACGCGTAATGACTTTAAAAAAGACTATTGAAGATTTAAAAAATAAATTTGAAGGCAGTAGCCAAAACTTGAAAAATATTCATAATAAAGTGATGTTTTTCAAAATGGAATTACGGATTTAAGAGAAGTAAGAGTCCTTGGAATGCAATTTAAAGAATTTGTCAATAACAGACTGGAACAGCAAGTAGTATCTATTGAGAAACGGATCAAAGGCAATCAAGTGAAATTGTTCAAAACAAAAACTCCAACCAAAAGCAAATCCTAATTTCTGATGAGAAACACAAGAAGTGATGCTTGCCTCTTTTCAAAATTATATATCCTGTGTCAACATCAAGGTTCTGATCTTGATTTTTTTTTTTTTTTTTTTTTAAGCCATGAAAACCAGCCGTTTCCACCTTCTTTGTCAGACTGTGGGCGCCTTCGAATATCTAAGAAATCTTATCTTCAATGTTTCAGAAATGTGTGTGACTATCCTAGTGACAAACCTTCAGCATCATATGCCATACTGGATGGCCCAACCTTAGTCCACATAATACCTCCTGGAGATGCCAAGACTTTTGATGAGTACGCAGAGAGATTTGGCAGCGTAGTTCTTCACGAATGGGACAGTGTAGACAAGATTGCCATTGTGTGGGATGACTACAAACAGTTTGAAAGCTGAGAACGCCTGTGCCTAGAAATTGGAAGAACTTTTTGTTCAATGGTGAAAACAAGAAAGAACTCATCGACTTAGTTGTCAATAAACTCGTATCTCGAGTCGGGAAGAAAGTGGTGACTACGAAAGGACAAGCGATATTGTGCAATACACCATTATGTACCCATGAAGATCTTCACCCATGCAATCAAGGAAGCAGATACAATAATTTTGCTTTGTGCCGAGGAATCGTGTCAAGCTGGACACAAATCTATCGTTATTCGGGCAGTGGACACTGATGTTGTGCTTTCTTTGGCAACATTTAATCAACTGCTAAACTACTTCAACACCTAAACAATCAACTACTTCAACAGACTTCTTATGGATTGCATTTGGCACTGAAAAGAATTCAGTGTACATCCCAGTTCACCTACTATTGGAGACGAAAAAGCTACTTTCCTTCCATTTTTCCATGCATTGTGGGGTTGCGACACAACTTCCTAGTTTGCTGGTTATGGGAAAAAATCCGCTTGGGAAACACAGAAATCTCCTGAAGATCTCACAGACATTCGGAATTTTGTCCCAGCAATCTGTAGAAATTGAGATGTTTATGGACGAAGAAGAAAAAAAAATGTGTTGATGTGTGATAAGTCATCATGTCATAGCCCAGTTAATGAGTTTAGGAATGAGCTCTACAAAGAAAGGATGTTCCATGGAAAGAATAACAACAACAAAATCAGCTTTATTTCAACATGTCTTGAAGAGTGCTTTCAGGTTGGTTATTGTTTGGGACAGTGTTCGGTTAAACAACCTACTTTACACGATCCAGACCTTTGGGTTTGGTACAGAAATGAAACCGGAGCTGGGAACCAACATGGACAACTCCTCCTGAAGCAGCTCGTGCACGTAACGGAATTATTCAGTTGTTCTTCCAAAAACTGCAACACTCCTCGTTGCAAGTGAAAAAGTTCATGGATGTGATCTACAATGCTTTGCAAGTGAAAATGAAAATGAAAGTGGAGAATTCAGGATTCCTACTTTTGTTGACAGTAATGATGATAATTTGGATGGCGTTGAGATTGACATTTAATAAGGTTTGCTACACGATTGCATAAACTGCAGCACCTTACAAGAGCAAAAGTTCATGGATTTAGTGTACAACGCTGCAGGTGTGCTGACTGAAAATGAGAGTTAACAATTCCAACTCCCTACGTGTGTTGACACTAGCGATGATAATTTTGACGACGCTGAGACTGACATTTAATGTGGTTTGTTACATGATATTAGTTTTACTTTATTTTAAAAGTTTCTTAATCACTAATAGTACTTCTTCGCGTTTTCTTTCTAACGTGTCAGATAGGAGCAAAGGTGTTTTTCGTGTCAAAATAAAAACATGTTGAAGCACAATAATGTAAAATTAAATGAAAAACGAGCAGATGAAATGTTATAAATACTTTCCCTTTATATCTCCAGGTTTCAAAATAAAGGGTGTCATAAGACCCATCCTAATGTACAATTGTGAAGAGGACTGGGGAGTTATTTTTCACAACGTTACTATGTATGATATCGGAATGGTATTGTATTTTGACAGGTACATTACCAATATCCCAATGTATTTTTCAGGGTACATTAACGAATCGTACTTTCACCCGGGATCATTCTAGGAGCAAGAAACATTTTTAAAGAAAGGTTTTTAGATATATTTCCCGATTTCCCCCAAATTTCCATTTTCCCTTACATCACAGGGGCATGAACAGTGTTGCAAATTGATAAATTATAATTTAGAGAAAATAACGTACTAGCCATGAAATTCGTTGGAATATTAATTTATCCAGACATTTTATATCGAAATTTTCCCTATTAGAGTAATTTTTCTACTTTCAAGCAGGATTAGGAAATATTTTTTTCTCATGTCATTATACAAGATATTCCAATTTGGCAAAGAGCTTACCATAATCCTTTGTATTATTTCAGAGCATATTAGGGTTGCATACTCTCATCTGGGGCCACTCTAGGGGGACGCAAACTTCCAAAAACGGAATTTTTAAAAGAAAAATTCCCGATTTCCTCTAAATTTCCCTTTCCTTGTACGTCATACGGACATGCGCCATGTTGCATTTAAAAGCTTGTTTCATTCTGAAGAGAATGGCGTATTAACCATAAAATTCGGATGAGTAGTGTTGAAGCAGTACCTACTTAAAATGGATATTCTGAAAAATAATCCTATTTTTCAAGATGGCGGCCATTTTTCAATATGGCAGCCAAATCCTTGGGTCCTATCTCTAGATTTGTTCTGACAGGCGTAAACAAGTATTCCTGAAAGTTTCACCTTTTTCCCAGGAGTGCACAATTTTTATGTTGACGTTCCTACTATATTGCATGCTGGCAACTTCAGAGGCCTCAAGAGACGCAATGAGACGTACTCAAACATATATGGATTTATTAGGAAAAAATATTTCCATTTGATATTGTGTTACTTCTACAAATTTGCTACAAACTCACTCCATCTATACATAGCAATTCACTTCCTTTTTGAGTCTCCTATTCTTTACTTGTGTGAGTAAGAAGACATGCACAGTGGGAAGGAGATTCATGGTCATAACAGAACGATGAACTGAGTAGACAGCGCAGGTTAGCTAGTCTATATATTAAAATGATAGGTTTGTATCTTTGTCTCCAATCCTTTCGACAATGAGATCTCGAAAACCATAAGCGCCATTTTCGCTGGTTGATTCCAAATTTGGTGTAGATTGTCCAGTTGTAATTGAATATTAAAAAAAAAAAACGTGGCCGTTATTTCTTTATTACATTTTTTAGGAATATACTGGTAGTGTTGAATGTTTTTTTTTTTTTTTTTTTTTTTAAAAAAAGTAAAGCATCAAATTCTATGAGTTGTACATTCCAACACAACATAGTTGTATGCAAGGGCTGTATATCCCTAAGGTGTTTCATGGTCAAATGATAATAAAAATCGAAGGATAACCACTTCTCCAGGCTAAGATGAATCTTTATTGTTTGGAGCGTTTTGCTCAATGAACACCATATATCACTGACATTATAATTAATTGTGTATGCAATGTATTTGCTTACTACATACTACATGCAAGAAGAAAGAAAACACTGATCATACATGAGTTGAGTTGAGTTGATTTTGAGTTTAACGTCCCTTTTCAGCAGCGAGGCTATATGAGACGTGGACCTACTGATTAACGTGGAATCCGAACCACATGAGCTCCCGCCGGGAATCGAACCCGGGTCTCCCGCGCCAACTGGTCATACATGAATTTGAAACTCCAACAGGAAGTATGCTCACATCTTGCAAACGGTGCGAGAGCTTGAAAAAAATAATAGAAAAAATCTCCCCTTTATGGTACCTCTTGCCGATTTTTATCAAGACGTCTTTCAATTGTGTGTGCGAAGTAATATGTACAGATGTGAGGAATGACAAGGAGATTCGTGCCTATATAAGAATTATGCGCTGTGTAGAGAGCGCAGATTCAGCTAATATAAATTAAGTATTCTTGTAAAATTGTTTTAGTTTATAAACTTGCTTTGTGTTAATTTTCTGTAATGAGAAAAGTAAATGAGTTTGTGTGTTTCTTATTAGTCTGGCCTCTTAATTGTGGTATTTTAGTTAATAATAGTAAATATCAAGGTGCAACCTGATATTTCCCTGACCCTCAGTATTCTCCTCGATAGCGAGTTTACTTGTGTGCGTCAGATTTCACACCGATGATTGAAGAGATTCAAAGCCTAATATCTTAAAAATTGTATTTTGATAAATGCTAATTAGAACATAAAACAAATGTCTCGTAAATACTAACGACAATTGTAGATTGTGGAGATTTAAAAAAAAAAATAATAATACAGATGTCAAATTTCATGCTGTCACCAGAAAGAAGAAATAATGGAAGAACTTGAATGGCAAATTCAGTGAAAATTCCAAGACTAAAATAAATTTCGAGTAAACACACAATTTTTATTTTAGCAACCTGTCTTGAAAAGAAGTAGTTTTACGTCCTACAATAATGCCCTGTGGGCTAAAGGAGGTGGAGTGAAAGTGAACGATTATCAAATGGTGGAATAAGGATGTGATGGGGACAGGTAACCGTGAGAAAATCCACGGACGTGATGTCCACCACAAACACACATGATCTGGCATCGAACCAGAAACCCCTCGCTTCAGAGATGTGCTCTTTACCACTGAGCACACATCTTCCGTTCTGAAACTTCATAGCTAGTGAATTACGAAATTCCAAGATTAATATTATTATGTAGTAGTTAATAGATTTCTTATTTATATATTTAATATGCAGTTATATTATACTTCTTAGGTACCAAGATAACTAACTACAATTACTGCATTAATTCCACAAATATCTTTCGACTCTTCAAACTTCTTTATCATTATCATCATCATCTGGTTGACCCACCTTGTCACGAACTACTATAAGATTGCTCTTATCATAAAATTCCTCAACTATTATAATTAGTCTCAACTTCCACTGTCGAATTCTACTTTCGCCATAACAAACATATTTGAACATTTCACTTAGTCGTCGAAGTATAGTGACATTGAAGCATACGTCGTTCCTTGCCAGCCCTGATTAGTTGAGTTATTCAAATTCCCAACAGTAGCCAACATATAGTAGTGCAAGTAACAATAAATATTAAATCATGTGGATGAAATAACAGGCGAGGAACAGTTCATGCTCTTAACTTCCGCAATGTCAAGGGGATTCTGTGACAAAAAGGGAACTGTTAGCGTAAACTAATGGCATATTGTTATTTTTTCTTTAAGTTCGGCACAATAATGGTCCGAATTTGTGATTTTACATGACCAAAAAGAAAAGTAAAAGAACTCGTGCTCGCCATCACGAAAGCCTAATTTCCTCTGAGAATACTGTAAATGTACGTGATTCCTTTGAAATGTGCGTGTATAGTTTGGCGTATTGTACCACACTGATGTACGACGATTGCCATGCCAAACCAAAAATTAAAAAAAAAAGTACTTTGTCTTGAAGGACGTACACAATTTGACTCAACATATCTTGTTCATTGAAGTCCGATCATTTGTACATTTATGTACCAAACGTTTTCAATTCGGTTATTGCAGCTAGTCGCTGAACCACAATAGAGTGTTGGACACACATCTCGACTACCGTACTTACATTTCGCCTGGGAGTCTACTTCAATTGTTTGTAGTGATCTGAAAATGATTGTAATTATTGTCTTGGTATTTAATTTACCGTATCCCTGTACGATATTTTGCGAACCAGCAATGAATTATGCATTCATAGTCGTATCAGGTCAAGACATTGTTCTTAATAGTTTCAGCCGTCACGCCAACAAAATGACTTAACTTCAAGAGAAAAGTAACCCTCATTTGTGAGTTTACCATAAAAAAAAAAAAACTTATTGTAACGTTATATTTATGTTACATTCCAGCCCACAGTTCGCGTAATTTTTAGCTATATCAACACGATCAAATTGCATTAAATAAGACACGTCACCTTGTGTGATTATTACCTTTTATTCCTTTTCACTTAACTTCATTAATAATAATAATTTTCCTTGTTAGTTGTCATAGCAACCTTTAAATAAACGACTATCTGCTGTGCGGTAACTAAGATCATCGATTATACACACAAAATTAACATATATCTTTAGCTACTGAGATTAAATCTTATTTCTTTCTATTTAAAATCAACAATAAGATTATATATTGTTCTTTCTTCTTCTTCTACACGACAGATTGTGTACTTTTATGCGCCGTTGCCCAAAACCAAGATATAAAAATAAAAGAAATTCACAAAATAAATATACAATATCGTTGTGTATATGGCTCCCGACGATGACTTCTTGAATTGGTTACAATTTAAGAAAGAATGCTGGACCGTTACTTATTTTTACATATACGGTTACATTACTTTCCAAATAGCCCTCATATATATTATAATATATATATATATATATATATATATATATATATATATATATATATATATATATATAATATATATTAATTTCATTTTATCTCATTTTTATATTCATTTAACAATTAATTCCATTTTATTTCTATTAACTTATCAACAAAGAGGACTTTTTCAAAACGCGATTAACGTCTTTTAATTATTCAGGTTCTAAGACATTCTTTAGTTGAATATCGTTGGAGCTCATAAACGAATCAACTCAGTATATGTTGACATACTATATAACTTATTTCTTCCATTTGGACAAACGTACAATACTGATAAATAATATTTGTATCCATGCATAAATGTAAATTACGTAGAATTCAGAAGTACGAATTACAAAGAAATTATAACAATACATTAAATGAAACAAAATAAGAATTCATTAACATAACGGAACAATACAAATAAAGAAATTATTATATTAAGAATCAGTAAAGTTTGTTTTGTTTATTCGAGCATATTTATCATAACTTTTAGTAAGCAATATTCGTGTTCATACCACAACTTGCTGCAACTTAATATCCATTATTTTTTATTATCTGTATAGAATTCAGACAAAGTACGAATTACAAATGAAATCATAACTATGTTCAAAATGAAATAAAACAAAAATCAATTGAATATATTTGCTCGGACACCACATTAGCTTAATTTACATTGCCAAAGGGTTAGGTTAAGATGCATTGTACACTACAATCTTGTATACGGTCCTGCCTTTTATGTACTTCAACAGTGTTCCGATTTCTATTTTGATAACTTCTGCCACCTATGAATCTATTGCGAAATCCATTTCGTGGAAAATTAAACTTATTGTTCACTTGATTCCGAAATGTATTACGATTATTGTTCCTATTTCTCCTAAAATTAAATTCAGTTGTATTACCGGTAAAATTAGGTTCAGTTCTATTCTCGTTACAATGGAATCTATTATTATTTCTAGCATTAAAATTACCTTCTTCCCTGCCATTAATGTTGCGAACAGGTACATAACCAACTTGAACTTACGATTAGTATTGGCTTGATTACGATTACTGTTCGCTTGCAACATAGATTGACTTTCAAAATTTTGCAGTACCATAATAAGGTGATTGAAATTAACCCATTGTGCAGAAATCAACATTTGTTGCAATTTAAAAGGTAACAAGATTCGGATTGATGCTATTACTCTTGATTCCTGTTGGTATGGATTAATTAACTTCAATTCATTATATACGGATATTACAAAATCAGTGAGACTCTTATCAAATTTGAGTTATAATGTCTATTTCGAAGTAAGGCATCTCTATTGGCCAACATGAAATCGTTTTCAAAATTAGAAAGTAAAGCATTTTTAAAATCTAGATAATTACGTAAGTTACTTCGGATTGCTTTAAACCATACGGAACCCGGTGGTAATAAAATATGAGGCAGAATTTTCAACAATTTAGATTTGTCTACTCCCATTAACTCACACTCCTCCTCGAACTTTTCTAAGAAAATGCTGGCTGGGATGTCATCTGATTTTCCACCAAATTTTGTTAGGGATCTAATTTCACTGAATCGAAAATGATTATTTTTACTATTGTGCTTACAATGTTTAGGATTTACGGGAATGTTTTTCCGGCGGTGAGATGAATGATTTCTTCTCCTATCTCTCTCCATACTAGCTTCACTATCGTCCTTGTCTGAGTATCCTTCGGATGAATTACTATCCTCCACTACTACTCTGGATTCGTATGGTATGGATTCAACGTTGACAGCCAGAACTCGATCACCATTTGCAGTACTAAGCTTCTCTTTGATCGTATTTACTTCTTCTTGCAATTCCCGGACCTGACTAGTATGCTCATTGACTAAAGTTTCTACCACTTCTACCGAACTTTGTACGTCACTGGTACCGAACCTGTTTCAAGTGTAGTTCGAACCACCATTTGGGCTTATATCAGCTGTAAGTATTCCCACCGGGAATCTAATTCGGAACCACACGCAGAGAAAGTATGGGCGGTAGTCAGTTGGCAATGAGGATGAATTTCCTCACACTTCTCTACTTGGAGCACAATTGTTGATTTGATTTGATTTTCAGTTTAGCGTTCCTTTCAGCAGCAAGGCTATATGAGACGTTGATCTACAACTTAACGTGGAATCCGAAGCACATGAGCTCCTGCCAGGTGGAGCACGATTGTTATTCGCAGGAAAGTAAATAAGGATCTTACATATTTTAAATAATTATTTTTCACTGAAGTAGCATTAAAGGAGAATGAATGAGTACACTGAGAAAATGTGCATGGTGATAATAGTCAAAATTCGGTTGCTAGTAACGGAGTCAACATCGAACTCTCTGTTAGTGCAACCGAATATTACTTGGCTGTTTAATTTTCATTCTTTTAACGGAGTAGTTGACTAATTCAACCGAGGAGATTAGTTGATCAAGTATGTACAGGCCATTAAGAAAAAACAAGGGAAAAAACAACGAAATTGAGACGATTCGAACCACTGACCCTCAGACTAGTAGTAAAACGCCTTAACACGCTCGGCTATAAAGACGATGGTCGTTACATTTTACGGAAAATCATATTGTTTCGTGCTCTGCGAAGAATGTAAATAATAGGAACACTTCGATCATTTCAACACAACTAGAGCCCCCCTCAAAATATGCCAATTTGGTTGAAGCTTGGTACGTAGGTTTCTTTCATGTTGATTCAGACCTTTTACCTATTCGACCCAAAACCCATCATTTTTAAAGGGAATTAAGTAACCGAATAAATTGGTTAAAAATGTTTCTTACCAATTTTCTCGGTAACTAGTAAATAGTAGCTCAGAAATAGGGTAAAGGAGCAAAGTATGGCTTAACCGAGTATTGCTCGGTTACTAGTAACAAGGAGGATTTCTTCAAAAAGGATAGTTTCAACATAAATTCGGCTACTAGCAAACGAATTTTCATTTAACCCTCACTCAGCAAGCGAATAATTTTCTCAATATACGTCTCATGGTTATGCTGTGAATAAAAAGAATCGAACGATAGAGTGAAATGATGTTTCGCTCATTATACATTATTGTCTAAAAGCTAAGCATAACTCATTTTTATATGAGAAGTATTTTATTAATGAAATTTCAGAATTGTACAACCAGATAGTAGAAATTAGTTAAAAGGTTATCTAGTCTACAGTACAGTATCAAGTAGTCTAGAAAATAGTGAGTCTTGTGTGCACAAAATGACGTTGGGTGTCTCAGGGTATATGAGTCGCAGCGAGTCAGGCCAGTTATTCGAGAGCGGTTGAATTGTGTTGGAATTCTCCTAATCAGACGTAAGACACTGCTCCGTGAAAATGAATGAACTTTCCCCAAAATTACACTTCATTCCAAAATTTTATTTCGATAAAGACTTAAATGCTGCACAGGCCCGTGAAGAAATGCAGGGGTGCCCACAAGGAGGGGCTATGACGCAAACTGCGTAATTGAAATATTTGGGGGGGTTTAAAATCTATATAAATATGTTTGAGGGTGTGTAAAAATTAATCGAAAAGATTTTTTTTCATGGAAGAACACTTACGGATAGACAATTGAGAGGGGGGGGCACCACTGAGAAATGTGTGCAGTTTATGAACAGGATATGTTATCAAAAGCAACAGCCAAAGTGGTTGAGTCGTTTCGTTCTGGAGATTTCGATGTCCAAGATGCTCCTCTCAGTGGGTGACTAACAGCAGAAGTTATTTAAGCATCCATGACATCTCCAGTAACCTAAAAATTCATCACCAAACAGTGTTAAAACATTCGGAGAAATCTGGCTTTAAAAAAAAAAAAAAAAAAAAAAAAAAAAACTACGTTTGTGCGCCACATGGTCTGTCTCAAGAGCATTTATTCGATCGAATTTCTATCTGCGAATATAAACTGAAAACGTTAACGAACTCGAGACATTTCTGAAGAGGTTGGTCACAAGTAATGAAAAGGGGATAACCTACGATAACAACGTACGAAAAAGATCGAAGCGAATACTTGTAGAACCTTCACAGTCTGTGCAAAGCCCACACTGACGCTCAAGAACGTTATCCTGTTCGTTTGGTGGGATTGGGAGGTCTTCGTGCATCACCCTGTCGATGCTGACCCCGGACAAAACGATATACTCGGAATCTGTACTGTCGACAATTAGCGCGATTGCATATAGGAATTAAACGAAATTGGCTGGAAGTAGTCAACAGAAACAGTGTCATATACAACACTGATAACGCCAGACCACATGTATTTTTAACGATCCATTAGAAATTTAAATAACTTGTCTAGGAGGTTTTAACGCATCCGCCATATAGACCGGACCTGGCCCCATCAGTCTATTTTCTGTTTTCGTCTCTGCAGAATCCCCTGAATGGTGTCAGAGTTGTTTCAAGAGGTCTGTGAAAAGCCTGTGTCACAATTTTTTGACCACATAAGTTCTATAGCATCGGGATTCTTGTGTTGCCGGAAAAATGGTAGTATGTCATGAAACAAAATTATTTGTATCTGGTTTCATAATGTTTTAAAATCACAATAATGTACTTTCAGTTTCGACCTCCAAAGGTTCAATACTTTTTAGGCAACCTAATAGATTATATTAATTGTCTATTTATTGAAAAGACGTGCATGCTCTCGCCGCTCTTATAGTGACGAGCACGCGAACCTTTGGTCCACGGGTTCCAGGTTCAGTTCCCGGTGGGAAAGCCTTAAAATGTGAATGCATTACGGTGGTTCGGATTCTACCTTAAGTGGAGGGTTCATGTCTCACATTTCCTCGGTGGTCTACAAGCACTGAACTTAAACAAAACAAGAGACTAAATACTTACAAGCAATAAGACAGTTTGATGATCACTTTTTGAATAAAACAAGAGGTTACGATGGAGTGTGGTTAGACCCTACACCTAACGACCACACGTGCCTCGCAATGACTTGAGATGTTCTCTACGACGTAGTTCAAGATTTCCACAGCACCTGATTATGTTTAGCCCGAGAATCATTGTTTAATTGTGCAAGTATCCTTGTTGTAATCTGGTGAGTTGCATTTCGTCTTTCTAATGAATCCCAGGAATGCTTTATAGGATTGAAGGGTTTGTTGGCCAGTCCATGCGGTGAATGCCTTCACTTTCAAGAAATACATTTTCAAAGTTCACTAGTGCGCACGTGCATTATAAGACCATGAGTGAACTGTGCTGACTGCTCCTCTGAAAAGTCGTACATGTTGGAGTACGTCGTTTGGGCAATAACAATATCTCCAGCGAAGAAGTGCAACTCACTGCATCCATTGGACATCATGCGTGCCTACTTAAGTGTTTAACCACCACCAAGCGAAACCCCTTTCCACGATGTTCCTTGGATTATATTATTTCACTTTAAGCAGGTACGCGACGGGAATCTGTTTCTTTTCTTTTCTTTTTTCTTGTTTTTTTTTTCAAACTGAATCTAGACTCACGTGAGAAAAGGATATTTCTCCGTTCGTTTAGGATCAAATTTTGATGGTACCGACTCCGCCGTAAACGAACTTTTCTATGCATAATCAAACGGGACATATACTATCGGACGTTCGACATAGAATCCATCTGTCCTGAGTCTTTGTTGGACAGTTTACCGATAAGCTCTTAACTCCTGACGGGGGTCAAGGTCAGAGGCCAGTTGTCTTATAGGCATTGTGCAATGAAGGCCAGGTGTCGGTCCTGTTGTGAAGTTGTTACTCTTGAGTGGTCTTTTACTGCGCTACGCTGAACATCTCCAGTGCCTCAAAACAGTCTTCAAAGCCTGAAAATGAAACTTTGTGGCATATTCAGGTCTATTGATACAATACTTCTGTCTGTGTCTCACAAACTTTCAGGAGTCGGATGATTTTTCTCCATGAAAAATTTCCCGACAGAAGTTTTTATGTCTTGTTCCTACACTGTGTACACTTCTGCAAGGAGATACTATTGGTGTGACATATTATTTTGTTTATCTTTTACTCGCAGGCCTATTTGACATGACAGTTCCGTTGCCCCTTTCATTAAGGTGAGTTATACTTCTTGATAAATATTTATGGTCATTGCACAACTCCACCTTTCATTTTTCTAGCTTTCTAATTATACTTGACTTTGACAATTGTAGTAAGTGTATGTCTATCACTCCTACGATACGTGCTTTACTTCAGCATTCTTATACTGTATCCAACAGCTGATGTTAAATTTAACATCTCACAAGGGAACCTTCCGAAAATGATAGTTGCAGGGAAAGATGTTGCCTATGCCAATTGAA